>NC_060119.1:1072768901-1073446401 GCF_021461395.2 Schistocerca americana
TACCCCTGTGCGAGTCCATTTCACTAACTAATCAGTTGGCAATACCTGCGGTGTAGGACACCAATGATCCAGAAGTGTACACCAGAGTCACCGGAGACCATCACTGGCGACCGTCACCAGTGTCCCAGTGTGAAACGGGCCTAACAGTTACCTATGCTCAACAGATAAACACAGGAAACAATTCAACTCTCCATTGTGCATCGATGAAGAAAATCCATTCTGATCAGGCTTCTGAACTTACACATTGAGTCTATAAGCCAACAGTACCATGACTCTTTCTATTTCTGTATTAAGTGGATTAGAATTAGGTTGACTTTCTACATAATGCTGATCCAAAATTTCAAATGTGTACACGGTCTTTTGTTGAATCTCCATAAATCATGGACATAGGCTTAGCGTACACTACCTGATCAAAAGTGTTCGGACGCTTATTAGCGGACGTTAACGTGGGGTGTGTCCACTCTTCTGAAGACACTTCCAATGAGATGTTTGAATATCTGTGGAGGAGACACTTTTATTGAGGTGCCTGACTATCTGTGGATGAAAAGTAGCCTACTCTTCGTAAAGAGCTGAAATCAGAGCTCCACTGGTTCCATGTTGGGACTCTGGGCAAGCCAGTCCATTTCAGAAATGCTATTGTCCACAAGCTATTGCGTCGGACACGCTTCTTTATGACAGGATGCGCTGTCATGCTGATACAATCATTGTCCTCGGACTGTTCTTCTGCTATAAGCAGTGCTCGATGCTGTAAAATCTTTACATATCCTTCCGCATTTAACGTATTCTTAGGCGTAATAAGGGGACCACAACCAAACCAAGAAAAATATTCCCATACTGTAACACGATCTTCTCGTTACTTCACTGTTTGCCCTACAACTTGATGGCAGTTAATTTCTTCAGTCACCCTGTAACCCCCCAACAGTGAAAAATATAATTATAATATATAACATTCGCGTTTAGTGTAACCTCCTAGCAGTAAAAAAATAATGCGCATAGCATTCACATTCAGTGCAACCTCCCAACAGTTTATTATTCCGTAACCTCGCAATAATAACTTGAATAAACTCCCAATAAAAAATGTGATTCATATATAAGCTTTCAATACTTAACTGACTGTGAATCTAAACTGGTAAATTTTGGACGTCAGTAGTGCTGCATCATGGCCCTGAAAGATAATTCTGAATAAACTGAAAATTCTTACCTCAATGAAGTCGCCGGATAACGCGTATATATCTGCTCCTAAAAGAAATTTTTCTGGTACAGCCCAGTGCAATGCTGGCCGCTAGATTTGTCACGTATAATAGGAAACAACTGATTTTTCTTTATAATAATCAGAATGACCATGGATTGGAGAAATTAGTAAATTCTTTAAATTGAGATGAATGATTGTCGAAAGTTAATTTTTATAAGAAAGATTATTATTAAGATATTTTTTAAAACATTTACATGGGACTTGATATAACAGTAGTACATATGTGCGAGGCTGCTTTTACCGTATACTACAACGCTCAGGCTCTGCCATCGCTCCCCACGACAGGTCCGGCCAACTCCATAGACACGACTCCCAGCTACAACTTACTCCTACTGACACACAGTTCCTACTGCTGACAACACTGCTCTCTGGTCTGAGATTCTCTTATAGCTTACATATCGCAGGCAGCGTGTAAGCAATCCATCGAAATTACATCTGCTCGAGTGCGCTGGCAACAACTTCTTTAGTCATGGACCTCTTACAACCCCCTTAACCCAAACCCTTCCCTCGGATTGCCACAGGGTATAGTTTGATTCATCACTCCGAATCACTCGTTTCTAGTTGTCCACTGTCCAGCGGTGTCACTCTTTACACCACCTCAAGTGTCGCTTAACATCAACTACAGAAATGTGTATCTGCTCGACCATCCTGTTTAACTTCCTAGACACAGTCATTGTGCTAGCAGGACTGCAATTTTTTTCAACCACGCTCCTCAATGCTTGATCTCTGGCCATCGGTACATTAAGACAGCCTGAACTTGTTTAGCTGTGGCTTCCCACTTCATAATCACACCACCAATAGCCGACTTGTGAAGCTTTAACAGGGTTGAAATGTTCCTGGTGGATCTGTTACTGAGGTGACGTCCAATGACTAGTGCACGTACGAAGTCACTGAATTCTCTTGACCGGCGAATTCTATTATTGGTGCTTCCCTACCGACAAAACAAAAACTCTCAGCCTCCTTTTATACAGGGTGTTACAAAAAGGTACGGCCAAACTTTCAGGAAACATTCCTCACACACATAAGAAAGAAAATATGTTATGTGGACAAGTGTCCGGAAACGCTTACTTTCCATGTTAGAGCTCATTTTATTACTTCTCTTCAAATCACATTAATCATGGAATGGAAACACACAGCAACAGAACGTACCAGCGTGACTTCAAACACTTTGTTACAGGAAATGTTCAAAATGTCCTCCGTTAGCGAGGATACATGCATCCACCCTCCGTCGCATGGAATCCCTGATGCGCTGATGCAGCCCTGGAGAATGGCGTATTGTATCACAGCCGTCCACAATACGAGCACGATGAGTCTCTACATTTGGTACCGGGGTTGCGTAGACAAGAGCTTTCAAATGCCCCCATAAATGAAAGTGAAGAGGGTTGAGGTCAGGAGAGCGTGGAGGCCATGGAATTGGTCCGCCTCTACCAATCCATCGGTCACCGAATCTGTTGTTGAGAAGCGTACGAACACTTCGACTGAAATGTGCAGGAGCTCCATCGTGCATGAACCACATGTTGTGTCGTACTTGTAAAGGCACATGTTCTAGCAGCACAGGTAGAGTATCCCGTATGAAATCATGATAACGGCTCAATTGAGCGTAAGTGGAAGAACATGGGGCCCAATCAAGACATCATCAACAATGCCTGCCCGAACGCTCACAGAAAATCTGTGTTGATGACGTGATTGCACAATTGCGTGCGGATTCTCGTCAGCCCACACATGTTGATTGTGAAAATTTACAATTTGATTACGTTGGAATGAAGCCTCATCCGTAAAGAGAACATTTGCACTGAAATGAGGATTGACACATTGTTGGATGAACCATTCGTAGAAGTGTACCCGTGGAGGCCAATCAGCTGCTGATAGTGCCTACATACGCTGTACATGGTACGGAAACAACTGGTTCACCCGTAGCACTCTCCATACAGTGACGTGGTCAACGTTACCTTGTACAGCAGCAACTACTCTGACGCTGACATTAGGGTTATCGTCAACTGCACGAAGAATTGCCTCGTCCATTGCAGGTGTCCTCGTCGTTCTAGGTCTTTTCCAGTCGCGAGTCATTGGCTGGAATGTTCCGTGCTCCCTAAGACGCCGATCAATTGCTTCGAACGTCTTCCTGTCGGGACACCTTCGTTCTGGAAATCTGTCTCGATACAAACGTACCGCCCCACGGCTATTGCCCCGTGCTAATCCATACATCAAATGGGCATCTGCCAACTCCGCATTTGTAAACATTGCACTGACTGCAAAACCACGTTCGTGATGAACACTAACCAGTTGATGCTACGTACTGATGTGCTTGATGCTAGTACTGTAGAGCAGTGAGTCGCATGTCAACACAAGCACCGAAGTCAACATTACCTTCCTTCAATTGGGCCAACTGGCGGTGAATCGAGGAAGTACAGTACATACGGACGAAACTAAAATGAACTCTAACATGGAAATTAAGCGTTTCCGGACACATGTCCACTTAACATCTTTTCTTTATTTGTGTGTGAAGAATGTTTCCTGAATGTTTGGCCGTACCTTTTTGTAACACCCTGTATAGGCGGTTCCACATCTCGTGATGTCTAGTGCTCAATTCTGAGTTCCATAGCGGTGTCTGGAAACTTTTGATCAGATAATGCGAATGTTAAATAGGGTAGTGGCGAGCACCTGTAACAATGAGCACCTACTGATTCTTATACCTGGCGGACAGGGGACGACGGCGCTGCACAAAGCTGTGGAGAGCGGCTCGGTGGAGCTGACGGAGGCGCTGCTCTCACACGGCGCAAACGTGGGGGACTGCCTGCTACATGCGGTGCGCTCCAACCGACCACGGATTCTGGACGTGCTGCTCAAGCACATAGACAACCCGGACCTGGAGCAGGCAGGTTGCCTGGACAGCCCCAACTTCCCGGAAAACATGACGCCGCTGATGCTGGCCGCCCAGTGCGGTCACTACGAGCTCATCGAGATGCTGCTGGAGCGCGGACACCGCTTGGAGCCCCCGCACCCACCAGACTGCTACTGCGAGGAGGTTTGCCAGTGAGTGCACCTCACCCGCTCACTAATCTATCCAGTTCCAATTTCTGTCCACTGCAGTAAATGTTTAAACACACTGAACAAACCCCAGGATACATCACACCTCTAGAATTAACAATGGCTTCAATTCTGGGAGGATCAGAGTCCAAAGTCCACAGTCTCCTTCAGGTGTGCCATCTCCAGCTGAAGCAACGCATCGACGATTAGATCCCGCAAAAATACCAAATGGCGGGGATGTTCGTAGCTTCGTTTCACCCACTTTCCAATTAGTCCCACAATTTTTTATTCGATTAAGATCGGTTGATTTAGCGAGTTA
Organism: Schistocerca americana; assembly: GCF_021461395.2. Classification (NCBI taxonomy): domain Eukaryota; kingdom Metazoa; phylum Arthropoda; class Insecta; order Orthoptera; family Acrididae; genus Schistocerca; species Schistocerca americana. Next base: position 1,072,773,500 of record NC_060119.1, read on the forward strand.
GTAGTAGTGTTCGCCAGAGCAGGTATGTATGCATGCAGCCCTCTGAACACAGGTGATGTCACGTTGGAGGGCGAGAGTGTACATAGCACACTCATGGTGAAAATGTAGAAAAAGCGCTATACTTGGTCACCGAGATTGTTGAAATAAATACACTATATGATACAAAGTATCTGGACACCTGGCTGAATATGACTTACAGCTTCGTGGCGCCCTCCATCGGTAATGCTGGAATTAAATGTGGTGTTGGCGCACCCTTAGCCTTGATGACAGCTTCTACTCTCTTTGGCATACGTTCGCTCAGGCGCTGGAAAGTTTCTTGGGGAATGGCAGCCCATTCTTCACGGAGCGCTGCACTGAGAAGAGGTATCGATGTCGGTCGGTGAGGCCTAGCAAAAAGTAGCGTTCTAAAACATCCCAAAGGTGTTCTATAGGATTCAGGTCAGGACTCTGTGCAGGCCAGTCCATTACAGTGAAGTTATTGTCGTGTAAACACTCTGCCACAGGCCGTGTGTTATGAACAGGTGCTCAATCGTGTTGAAAGATGCAGTCGCCATCCCCGAATTGCTCTTCAACAGTCGGAAGCAATAAGATTCTTAAAACATCAAGGTAGGCCTGTGTTGCGATAGTGCCACGCAAAACAACAAGGAGTGCAAGCCCCCTCCATGAAAAACACGATTGCACCAAAACACCACCGCCGCCGAATTTTACTGTTGGTACTACACACGCTGGCAGATGACGCTCACTGCGCATTCGACATACCCACAGCCTGCCATTGGATCACCACATTGTGTACCGTGATTCGTCACTCCACACAACGTTTTTCCACTATTCAATCGTCCCATTTTCACGCTCCTTGCACCAAGCGAGGCGTCGTTTGGCATTTACCGGCGGGATGTGTGACTTATGAGCAGCCGCTCGAAAATGAAATACAACTTTTCTCACCCCCCCGGCTAACTGTCATAGAATCTGCAGTGGATCCTGATGCAGTATGGAATTCCTGTGAGATGGTCTGGATAGATGTCTCCCTATGACACATTACGACTCTTTTCAACTGTCAGTCAACAGACGAGGTCGGCCTGTACGCTTTTGTGCTGCAAGTGTCCCTTCACGATTCCACTTCACTATCACATCGAAAACAGTGGACCTAGGGATGTTTAGGAGTGTGGAACTCTCGCGTACAGACGTATGACACAAATGAGGCCCAGTCACCTGACCACGTTCGAAGTCCGTGAGTTCCGCAGAGCGCCCCATTGTGCTCTCTCAAAATGTCTAATGACTACTGAGGTCGCTGTTATGGAGTACCTGGAAGTAGGTGGCAGCACAATGCACCTAATATAAAAAATGTATGTTTTTGGGGGTGTCTCGATACTTTTGATCACATTGTGAATGTTATTTCGTGCTCATCAAGTCGTGGAATACCTCTTAATATCGTGGCACACCTCCTTTTGCGCGGTTTAGAGAAGCAGCCCGACGTGGCATGGACTCAACAAGTTGTTGGAGGTCCCCTACAGAAATATTGAGCCATGCTGCCTCTGTAGCCGTCCATAATAGCGAAATTGTTGCCGGTGCGGTTTTCATTGCGGAGGAACTTTCTCACGAAATTCCAATCACCAAGTTTCTCCTCCGAATGCGAAAATATTTTGTTGGCGCCGACCTACATGGGGGAGAAATAATCACCATGATAAAATAAGGGAAATTAGAACTCGTACGGAAAGATATATGTGTTCGTTCTTTTCGCGCGCTACACGAGATTGGAATAATAGAGAATTGTGAAGGTTGCGTGGTATAATGAATAGCATAATATCTTGGCATACAGGATGTTGTGGGTTCGAATCTTGTCAGGTGCAGTCAGTTTTTGTACCCAAAGACTGGAAAACTGCATAGGTCACACCAATATTCAAGAAAGATAGCAAGAATAATGCACTAAATTACAGGCCCATATTATTAAAGTCGAGATGCAGCAGGATTTTGGAACATGTATTGTGTTCCAACATTATGAATTACCTCGAAGAAAACGGTCTATTGACAAACAGTCAACTCAGATTTAGAAGACAGCATTTTTGTGAAACACAACTAGCTCTTTACTCGCACGACGTTTTGAGTGCTGTTGACAAGGAATTTCAAATGGATTCAGTATTTCTGGATTTCGGGAAGCCTTTTGATACTGTCTAACGGGCTCAGTGGTCTGGGGGTATGATTCCTGCTATGGGTGCAGGAGGTCCCGAGTTCAAATCCCAGCTGAGCCCTTCTATTTGCCAACGGCCTTGCGCCAGTGGTAACACCGGTTCCAGTCAGATCACCGAATTTAAGCATTGTTGGGCTAAGCTGGCACTTGGATGGGTGACCATGCGGTCTGCCGAGCGGTGTTGGCAATCTGGGTGCACTCAGCTCTTGTGAGGCAAACTGAGGAGCCACTTGATTGAGAAGTAGCAACTCCGGTCTCGTAAACTGACATACGGCCGGGACAGCGGTGTTCTGACCACATGCCCCTCCATATCCGCATCCAGTGACGCCTGTGGGCTGAGGATGACACGGCGGCCAGTCGGTACCGTTGGGCCTTCCAAGGTCTGGTCGGACAGAGAGTCTGATACCGTACCACACAAGCGGTTTGTAGTGAAATTGGGTACTTATAGAATATCGTCTTAGTTAAGTGACTGGATTCGTGATTTCCTGTCAGAGAGATCACAGTTCCTAGTAATTGACGGAAGTCATCGAGTAAAACAGAAGTGATTTCTGACGTTCCCCAAGGTAGTGTTACAGGACCTTTCGCTGTTCTCTATCTACATAAACGTTTTAGGAGACAATCTAAGCAGCCCACTTAGGTTGTTTGCAGGTGACGCCGTCGTTTATCGACTAGTAACGTTATCAGAAGATCAAAACAAATTGCAAAACGATTTAGAAAAGATACCTGTATGGTGCGAAAATGCCAGTTGACCTTAAATAACGAAAAATGTGAGGTCATCCACATGAGTGCTAAAATGAGTCAGTTAAACTTCGGTTACGCGATAAATCAGTCAAATCTAAAGGCCATAAATTCAACTAAGTACCAAGGAATTACAATTACGAACATCTTAAATTGGAAGGAACACACAGAAAATGTCGTGGGGAGAGCTAACCAAAGACTGTGTTTTATTCGCAGGACACTTAGAAAATGTAACAGATCTACTAAAGAGACTGCCTACACTGGTCTTGCCCGTCCTCTTTTAGAATACTGCTCCGCGGTGTGGGATCCTTTCCAGAGAGAACTGACGGAGCACATCGAAAAAGTTCAAAGAAGGGCAGCACGTTTTGTATTATCGCGAAATAGGGAAGAGAGTGTCATTGAAATGATACAGGATTTGGAATGCACATCATTAAAACAAAGGCGTTTTTCGTTGCGGAGGAATCTTCTCACGAAATTCCAATCACCAAATTTCTCCTCCAAATGCGAAAATATTTTGCTGACGCCGACGTACATAGGGAGAAACGATCACCATAATAAAACAAGGGAAATCAGACCTCTCACGGAATGATATAGGTGTTCGTTCTTTCCGCGCGCTGTACGAGAGTGGAATAATAGAGAATTGTGAGGGTGGTTTGACGAACTCTCTGCAGGCACTTAACTGTGATTTCCAGAGTATCCATACAGATGTAGATGTAGATGGTGCAGGAATTTTGGCAAGAACTGACCTCTCGAATATGTGCCATAAATAATCCATTATGGCCCCTAAATATTCGATGGGATTCGTGTCGGGCAATTTTGGCGGCCAAATCATCAGCTGAAATTGTCCACAATGTTCATCAAACCAATCGTGGACAATTGTGGACCGGTGACACGGAGCATTGTCGTCCATAAAAATCCATCGTTGTTTGGGAACATAAAGTCCACGAACGGCAGGAAATTGGCTCATCTGGACCAGAAGAACCAGTCCATTCCCGCCAGTCACAGCTCACAGCATTGTGGAGCCACCAGCTTCTTGTACAGTGCCTTGTCGACAATACAGACTGATTTTTCCTACCCTGTACAAGCTCTAGAGACTGATCGATGAAAGGATACAGAACAAAAAAGGTCTAATGAACTTATGTCCGTAAATGCATGGTTTCCAAGCTAGAGACCATTTATTCAATCATACATCGTTACAGAGACTGCGGTCTAATACGTGCTGTACCGTGCTGCAACACTTGCAGCATGTGCTGAAAATGGTTTCCACGTGCCTCAAAGCCTCTGTCTCACACGTTCACATCGGCTAGGCTGCATCCGAACAGTGTCAAAAGTAGCATGAATACGCTGGTGTCTCCACATCTGGAATGGGCTCTGCATATACGATAATTTTGAGATGCCCCCCTTAACCAGAAATCACATGGGCGGAGATCCGGTGAACGAACAGGCCATACAACTGGACCCCCTCGTTCGATCCATCAACCAGGGAAGACACGATGGAGATGCGTCCGGGTGTTAACGGCGAAGTGGCCCGAGCACCGTTATGAATCACCCACATAACCCTTCGAATCATCAATGGCACTTTTTCCAGTAGGGGAGACAACTGAAATCTGGACTTATCTGACCATGCCACGGTTTTCCAGTCGTCTAGGGTCCAATCTATACGGTCACAAGCCCAGGAGAGGCACTGCAGGAGATGTCGTGCCGTTAGCACAGACACTCGCGTCGATTTTCTGCTGCCACAGCCAATTAACGCAAAATTTCGCAGCATTATAGTAACGGATACCTTCGTCAAATGTCCCGCATTGATTTCTGCGCTTATTTCATGCAGTGTTGTTCGTCTATACCACTGACAACTCTACGTAAACGCTCGTGCTCCAAGACAAAGTGACGGCCGTCAGCCACTGTGTTGTCCATGGTGAGAGGTAATGCCTGAAGTTTGACGTCCTCGGTATACTCTTGCCACTGTGGATCTTGGAATACTGAATCCCCAAAGATTTCCCAGACAGAATGTCCCATGCGTCTCGCTCCAACTGCCATTCTGCATTCAAAATCTGTTAATTTTCGCAGTTCGGTCATAATCAAGTCTGAATCCTCTTCATACGAATCACCTGAGTACAAATGATAGCTCTGTCTATGCACTGCCCTTTTGTACCTTGTGTATGTGATACTACCACCATCTGTATAAGTGCATACCGCTGTCCTTTCACTTTTGTTCCTTCAGTGTAAAAGTACTTGCATATCACTTTCATTGCATCTTTTCCTGTTCCAGTTTCGAATGGTGGGTGGAAATAACGATTGTTGGTAAGCCTCGAATTCCTTTAACTTTATCTTCATGGCCTTTGCACGATTTGTACATAGGAAGAAGCAATATACTAGTGTCCTGTTCTAAGAAAAACGAATTTTAGCAATCACACCGTGATGCACACGCCTCTCTTGTAGCGCCTTCCACTAGAGTTGGATTTGGGTTGGGTTGACCTGGGGAAAGAGACCACACAAAGAGGTGATCGGTCTCATCGAATTAGGGAAGGATGGGGAAGGAAGTCGGCCGTGTCCTGTCAAAGGAACCATCCTGGCATTTGCCTAAAGCAATTTAAGGAAATCACGGAAAACCTAAATCAGGATGACCGGACTGGACGAGGGGTTGAACCGTCGTCCTCCCGAATGCGAGTCCAGTGTGCTAACCACCGCGCCGCCTCGCTCGTTCTGGAGTTGGATCAGCATCTCCTTGATGACTTCGGGCTTACTAAATGAGCCTGTGAGAGAACGTGATGCTGTTCTTTGGATCTTTCTATTTCCTGTATCAAAGATATCTGGAACGGCTTCCAGACTGAGAAGCAATAATCAAGTAATAGATGAACGAGATTTTTGTAAACTATCGCATTTACAGGTGAATTGCACTTTCTGATAATTCATCTGGCAACTGCCTTTCGTACAATTAATTTACATGGTCGTTCAAATCGCACCATGCGCATACTCCCAAGCATTTAATGTATAAGACTGCTTCCATTGATCGCCCGGCAATAGTGTAATCATACGAAAACGGGGATTTTAGCCTAGTTATGAGTAATATTTTGCATTTGTTTATGTGAAGGTCAACTGCCACTCCCTGCACCATGTGTCGTCCCTCTGCAGGTCTTCCTGAGACTGCTTCTTGTGATCGGTCGGCAATAGTATAATCATACGAAAACGGGGATTTTCGCCTATTTATGAGTTATATGTTGCATTTGTTTATGTGAAGGTCAACTGCCACTCCCTGCACCATGTGTCGTCCCTCTGCAGGTCTTCCTGCACTTTGCTACAATTTTCTAACACGATATACAACAGCATCATTTGCGAACAGCTCTCTGGAGCTTCCGACTCCGGAAGTTCATTTACATATACACTGAAGCGACAAAAGCCTTGGTATATCTCGTAATATCATGTCGGGCCATCTTTGGCTCGCCGTAGTGCAGCAACTCGAAGTCGCATGGACTCAAAAATTTGCTGGAAGTCCGATGTAGAAATATTGAGCGATGCTGCCTCTATAACAGTCCATAATTGCGAAAGTGTCTCCCGTGCAGTATTTTGTGCACGAACTGATCTCTCTATTATGACCCATAAATGTTCGATGGGATTTGTGGATCAGGGTGGCCATAACATTCTCTCGATTTGTCCAGAATGTTCTTTTATACAAATTGCGAACAATTGTGGCCCGGTGACATGGCGCATTGTCATCCACAAAAATTCCATAGTTGTTTGGGAACATGACGTCCGTGATTGGCTGGAAATGGTCTCCAAGTGGCCGAATCCAGAGGATCCAGTCTATTCCATGTAAACACAGCCCACACGATTATGTAGCCATCACCAACTTACACAGTGCCTTGTTGGCAACCTGGTCCATGGTTTTTGGGGACTGCGCCACATTCGAACCCTCAGCTCTTATCAGTTGAAATCGGCGCTCATCTGACCACGGTTGTCCAGTCGTCTAGGGTGCAACCGACAAGGTCACAAGCCCAGGAGAAGCGAGGCAGAGGATGCCATGCTGTTAGCAAAAGCAATCGCGTCGGTAATTTGCTACCATAACCCATTAAGGCCAAATTTCCCTGTCCTAACGGATACGTTTGTTGTACGTCCCACATTGTTTTCTATTGTTATTCCAACACTTTTGCCTGTCTGTTAGCACTGACAACTCTACGCAAACACCGCTGCCCGCGAAGGTTAAGTGAAGGCCGTAATCCGCTGCGTTGTCATGTTGAAAGGTAATGCCTGAAATGTAGTATTCTCGGCACATTCTGGACACTGTGGATCTCGGAATATTGAATTCACTTACGATTTCCGAAATGGAATGTCACATGTGTCTAGCTCCAACTACCACTCCTCGTTCAACGTCTATTAATTTCCGTCGTGCAGCCATAATCACCTTTTCACATGAATCGCCTGAGTACAAACGACAGCTCCGCCAGTGCACTGACCTTTTATACCTTTTACCACCATCTGTATATGTGCATACCACTATTCTGTGACTTTTGTCCGCTCAGTGTATATTGCGAAGAGTTATGGTAATACAGGGTGTCTGAAAAGTCTTTCCCTGATTACATAAATTGATAACTCAGGCTAGAAGTAAGATACAAATATGAAACTTGTGTCGAATCGTTTACAACTATCAAAGTTTTTTTCTGTATTAGGTTCGCAGTACGTAAGTAGTGGATGAGGTCCAGTGTCCAAGAAGCCATGTTAACCAATCAGGAGAGGGCACAGTGTGTGCTGTGGTACCAGGAGACACGATCAGCAAACACAGTGCAGAGACACTTCCAGACAACATTTGGAAGGAATTCACCTGATGTCAAGAGCATTAAAGCCTGGTGTGAGAAGTTGAAGAACACAGGATCGGTTGCTGACCTTCCAAGCTCTAGTCGACCAAGAACCTCAGCAGACAGGGTGAAGGCTGTAAGACAGTCTTTTCTGCGAAGTTCGAAGAAATCGGTGCGCAGGGCCTCACGTGAATTACAGATGCCAAAAAGCTCTCTCCATGACATTTTACACAAACTTTTATTGTTTCGTGCATACAAAGTGCAAATCGTTCAGGCGTTGTTGCTCGATGACAGTACACGTCGATATGACTTTGCGGTCGAAATGCTATCACCTGTTGAGGACGATGATGGTTATCTCAGACGAATTGCCTTTTCCGACGAAGCGACCTTTTTTGTCAGTGGAGTAGTGAATCGCCATAATGCGCGCATTTGGGGTTCACAACCCCCTGGCGAGGTCATGGAGTGTACCAGAGGCAGTCCAAAGGTGGATGTTTGGTGCACGCTATTGCACGATCGAATTATCGGGCCATTCTTCTTCGTAGAGGCTACCATCACATATGCAGTGTATCTGGACATGTTGCAACTGTGTGCTGTTCCTCAGCTGCTTCAGTATCACCCCGACGTCTTGTTTCAGCAAGACGGTGCACCGCCTCATTGGGGTTTGGACGTCCGTGCCTATCTCGATATGACATTTCCTGGGCGGTGGATTGGTCGTGATGGGCCAACGGTTTGGCCTCCAAGCTCTCCTGACATAACCCCATTAGACTTCTTTTAATGGGGTTATGTCAAGGACGAGGTCTACCGAACACGTGTACCAGATCTTGAAACTCTGCGGCAACGGATAACCACAGTCGTTGAATCGACCCCTCCAGTGATGTTGGCTAATGTGTGGACGGAAATTGAACATCGCCTAGATGTGCTACGTGCTACTAAGGGTGCTCATGTGGAAGTTTACTGATGTGTGAAAAAAACATTGATAGTTTGTAAACAATTAGACACCAGTTTCATATTTGTGACTTACTTCTAGCCTGAGTTATCAATTTATGTAATCAGCGAAAGACTTTTCGGACTCCCTGCATAACACTCCTTTGTGGCACGCCCGAGATTACCTTCATGTCTAAAGATCTCTCTCCGTTAAGAATGACATACTCAGCCTGTTTACTAAGAACTTCTCAATCCAGCAGCCAAATTGGTCTGATATTTCACACCTTCTAATTTGTTCATTAGGCGACAGTGTGGAACTACATCGAATGGCTCCCGGAAGTCAAAGAAGAGAGTATGAGCGTTGGAGTCGGAATCTGCAGCCGTCTGGTATCCAGACGAATAGAGTGCGCTGGATTTCACACGATCTTCGCTTGTGGAATCCATTTGGATCAGTGGAGGAGATTTCGGCCTCCATAAATATTATAACACGAGCGGTATGCTGTTTGGTAGACGCACAGCGGCCTCTTACACCTGGACTGCGACTGCTGCTCAAGTACACCATTCTTCAGGTCCAAAATATAATTAATTTATGGAACAAGGCGACAACATTCGGCCTTAGATGGCTCGAATTTTGGGTGAAGACCTCCATCAGCCAATCATTCATCGTTTGGAGTGTTGTCTCGATGTCCAGGCCTGATTCCAATAGAATATGTTTGGGATCCCCCAGATGCATCCTGGAACTCTCTGTCCTCACTAGTGGTAAAGGTACATCTACTTACATCACCTGGTTTCTCTCCACTGTGAATCGACAACTTTTCCTGAACTTTGCGAAATGGCAACTGTATTGAGCACTGGAAAACAGCATGTAAGGCTTTTGCAGGAGGGACTTGGAGGAGGACTCCCTAGTGCGAGCGACCAACCGACTGAACCAGTACCGCGCTGTCATTAACCCGGCCTACATCTGCCTCTCCTCGGAGGACCCCATCCTGATGGCCTTCCAGTTGTGCATAGAGCTGCGCCAGTGGGCCAAGGTTGTGGAGGAGTTCCGCATCGAGTACACGAGTCTCTCCAAGGAGGTGCGACGCTTTGCTGTGGAGCTTCTGGGTACGTACTCCAATACTGCGCCATACTTGCTTGTAACTCTTAGTCCCACGCGAGCTTTCTGCGTTAAATATGGACACATACTAGCACTGAGCTTCTGAGGCGATAAGTGTCTACGTAATTTTTATTTATTTATTTGTTTTTAGTCATCAGGCTCCTAAATGGTCTGTTGTGGCACGTCACAATTTCTTCTCCTGCGTCCTGTGCCAACCTCTTCATCTCAGAGTAGCACACTGTACTTAGTTATTTGTTGGATGTATTCCACTCTCTGTCTATCCTACAGTTTTTATCCCTCCTCATTTTTATATTAATAGTCTACATCTACATCCATACTTCGCAAGCCACCTGAAGGTGTGTGGCGGAGGGTACCTTGAGTACCTCTACCGGTTCTCCCTTCTATTCCAGTCTCGTATTGTTCGTGGAAAGAAAGATTGTCGGTATGCCTCTGTGTGGGCTCTAATCTCTCTGATTTTATCCTCATGGTCTCTTCGCGAGATATACGTAGGAGGGAGCAATATACTGCTTGACTCCTCAGTGAAGGCATGTTCTCAAAACTTCAACAAAAGCCCGTACCGAACTACTGAGCGTCTCTCCTGCAGTCTTCCACTGGAGTTTATCTATCATCTCCGTAACGCTTTCGCAATTACTAAATGATCCTGTAACGAAGCGCGCTGCTCTCCGTTGGATCTTCTCTATCTCTTCTATCAACCCTATCTGGTACGGATCCCACACTGGTGAGCAATATCCAAGCGTCCGCAGCTCGTGGTCGTGAGGTAGCGTTCTCGCTTCCCACGCCCTGGTTCCCGGGTTCGATTCCCGGCGGGGTCAGGGATTTTCTCTGCCTCGTGATGACTGGGTGTTGTGTGATGTCCTTAGGTTAGTTAGGTTTGAGTAGTTCTAAGTTCTGGGGGAATGATGACCATAGATGTTAAGTCCCATAGTGCTCAGAGCCATTTGAACCATTTGAATATCCAAGCAGTGGGCGAATAAGTGTACTGTAACCTACTTCCTTTGTTTTCGGACTGCATTTCCTTAGGATTCTTCCAATGAATCTCAGTCTGGCATCTGCTTTACCGCCGACCAACTTTATATGATCATTCCATTTTAAATCAATCATAAAGCCTACTCCCAGGTAATTTATGAAATTAACTGCTTTCGGTTGCTGACCTGCTATATTGTAGCTAAATGATAAAGGATCTTTCTTTCTATGTATTCGCAGCGCATTACACTTGTCTACATTGAGATTCAATTGCCATTCCCTGCACCATGCGTCAATTCGTTGCAGATCCTCCTGCATTTTAGTACAATTTTCCATTGTTACAACCTCTCGATATACTATAGCGTGATCCGCAAAAAGCCTCAGTGAACTTCCGATGTTATCCACAAGGTCAGTTATGTATATTGTGAATAGCAACGGTCCTACGACACTCCCCTGCGGCACACCTGAAATCACTCTTACTTCGGAAGACTTCTCTCCATTGAGAATGACATGCTGCGTTCTGTTATCTAGGAACTCTTCAATCCAATCACACAATTGGTCTGATAGTCCATATGCTCTTACTTTGTTCATTAAACGACTGTGGGGAACTGTATCCCGCTAATATTCAACATCCTTCTACAGGCAGAATCTCAGACGCTTCGATTCTCTTACTTTTCGGTTTTGCAACAGACTACGATTCACTTGCATACGATTCGGTGTTCCAAACGTGCATTCTCAGAACTTTCTTCCTCATATTAGCCTTAGGACAAATATAAGGGCAGTCAGGTGAAAACCTGACAGGTGGAAAAAAGTACAAGCGTTGATCCTTCAGTTTTGCAAACAGACATCATTGTTTATTCTCATAGAAATTTACGCCGTTGGAAGGAAAAAACTTAGCTCTTTTTTTCTACATAGTCACCTCTTTTTGTATGCATTTTTGTAGACGGTGCTCCAATTTCTGTATCCCCATGTCGCAGAAATCCGCTGCCAGCCCGTTAAGGAAGCGTTTCACATCTTCTTTGACTTCATCGTCGCTCTGGAAGCGTTGGCCACCCAACAGTTACTTTAAGTTGGGGAACAAGTGACGATCACTAGGCGCGCGGTTCGGACTGTAAGGTGCGTGGAGCATGACAGTACAACCAAATTTTGTCAGAAGATCCTGGGTTGGCGGGAGACGTGAGGTCGGGCTTTATTGCGAGGCACCGTTACACCTTCTGTCAGTCGTCCTCTCCGGCGGTTCTGGACAGTTCGCCTGAGTTTTCGTACTGATTTGATTGTTGCCCCAGGTTCCACGAAATAGATCACCAGTATCCCCTTACGATCCCAAAACCCAGTGGCCATTACTTCGCCGGTATAAAGTTTGGATATTTCTTTTGCTTCGGGAGAGAAGTGAAACACCTACGTTTCGATTCCGGTAACAATGGAGTCCAACAATCCTTCCTTATCTTCTTGACACTTTTGAGGAAACTGGCGAGCACAGTGAAGGCGTTTCTCCTTGTGTTCTGCTGTCAGCATACGCGATGCCCATCGAGCATAACACTTGTGATACCACAATTTTTCCGTCAACGCTCTTTCAGCTGTATCCCAAGAACTCCCAGGAATCCAAGCAACAGGTTCAAGGACGCTGATCCTCCTGTTTTCAAGCACTTCGCGTCGGACCATCTCGATAACCGCCTCCGAAACTGAACGTCTTCTACTCCGTTCCTCATCGTGGTCCTCCTCCCGACCGTCGCTAAACTCCCTGCACCATTTTCGGACGTGTTGAATGGACATACACTTGTCACCATACACTTGTGTCAACTGACGATGAATACCCACGGCTAGAGTCCCTTTAGCGTACAAAAACGAATTACGGAACGGATCTCGCACTTGGAAGGATCAACAATGGGCACCTCCATCGCGGGACGGCGGCTGAGCCAATGCTGAGCTGCTACGCTTAGCTGCGGCCGGGCGAAATCGAGAGTGCGGGAACGGGCGCGCACAGCAGTGTTGACGGATTTCGCCAGTACCTTCCCGTGCGGCTGGAGCTCTTTGGGAGGCTTACTTCTGGATCAACTCTCGTACGTAAACTGTTTATTATTTCAAAATTAATCACCATAACTGTTAATACATCTATTCCACCGCGAGACAAGAAGGTTGTTTCGAGTACTCTGCGAAGTTTCAATGGGAAGCCCTCACACATCCTCCGTTAAGTCCCGATCTCTCTCATGCGATTTCCATATTTTTGGTACCCTGAAGAAAGACCATCGTGGCCGTTGGCTTGCTTCGAATGAAGAGATACACGCCTGGTTTAATTTTTTTTTTTTTTTTTTGTGGTATTCAAAAAATTTAAAAACATCTCTCACACGGGCCTGATTTAGCTTCACTGATCAGGATAGTAAAACCATGCGTATATTAAGGGAATTTTCATTCACAAAGCAGGCTTATCACATTCACACAGTTCAATACTGTTCTATCGTGATTAAATTAAGCTTAACTTAAATTCCAAAAGGCAGTGAAGCAATTTCGAAGTCTCGGCGCGACGAATATTGTCAGGCGATCTCCTGAAAACATTTGTAATAATTATTAACTTTCGGTGATCACGTGGGGAAGACCGGAGATCTGCTGGTAAGACCGTGTTGGCCTATTTATTTGAAGTAACTGGATATCTTGAGCATACAAAACGGCAGGTTCGCCCAGTGTAAATCAGACGTTCCCCACTGATCCCGTGCAACACAGCGTAGTAAGCAGACACTGTCAATAATAATCAGTTAAATAATACGCGAACACACTTACTTTAGTTTAGTTCATGTATTAAATTCCTTCTCATACAGAATCTCATCAAGATGGCGACTAGCTCAACAATACACACATATACATCCTCCTTCTTTCACGGCTAATCGGCAAGATCTCCTTCATTCCTTTTCATAAGAGAAAACATAGATAGCAGAGAAGCTATTCCATGGAGTAAATGGACGCTCCAAGGAATAATAGGGCTTGAAACTACTTTGCATTGATAATCATCGTATATTAAAGTTTAGGAATCGCTAACATAAGAAGAGATATTTCGAGATATGTACTGAGTTATGTAATTTATAAAATTTCTGAAAATATCGCGGAGAGACCGCTGCGAGAGACATTACATCGCCCCTCGCAGCGAGCAAAGTTGATATGTATCCACTTTGCGAGCTAACTATTGGCTTAGCTAACTCGTTAGAATTTGTGGAACGTAAGTTCCTATAAATTTTAAGAAGTTAGTAAGATTTTTTGATTACAAGAACTGAAAGAGATTTGGTATAGGTAACACCGATCTTCGTTACCTAGATACCTAGTTGTTGCTTTCACGTGTACTGGGGCATACCCGCATTACACGTACACAACCAGGGAAGATGGACTTATATAGTTGTTAATCAGGTCTACCTATGCAGGAACTGGCCTTCACAGGGAAACCCCGGAAAACCTGGAGGCTTAGACCCTAACTAGGTATCATAGATGATAGGAAAGACAGAATAATTTAGAAATTTGAGAGATATTCTAGAATTCATAGGAAAGATAAAATCTGCCTCATAGCCAAAAAAAAAAATCTTTACACACGCAAATTTTTGCAATCTTCTGAAAAATTTTCTTCATCGATGTCTTGCTGAACTACGGTGTAACTGATCCAACAGGAACATGGGACACGTCACGGAGGACAGGCGTCGTATTGGCGTACCGGACAGGAGACGTAACGGATTTGAGAGACCACCTCAGGAACAGGTACTCAGGATTGTGGCATGAAACAATCGAAATTCGTCTAAGGAATGATCAACTATTAAAGATTCCTGGAAGAGAAGGGTTAGTCGAATTTCTCCAGATTCATTTTGAACTCAAATATGGACCTAATCCATCCAATCTTCCAATTGAGGTATGGAAAAATCCATTCGTCTTACACTTTCCACACCTAGGTGTCTTAATCGATACTGTAGTTGCACAATATCACAACTCCAGATCGGAAAACAATTTTGAAAACATGGATAATTTCATCCATCTTCTTGAGTGAGCCGAAAGGTTCTAATCCTGGTTTTAATTTTTTTATGTTTTTGTTTCGTTGGCTTTTCCAGGTGGAAGTAGATCTGAATCTTTTCTAATTTGGTTTCAAGTACGAATGTGGATAGCATGTCAGAATACTAAAAACTTTATTATTTGAGAGAATTTCCAAAAGAAAATTATATCTTATTCATACATGATTACAATGAAATTTTGCTGAAAGAGAACGTTTAATTAAGTCTTGCTGCATGACCTCTCCAGCTGAAATTAATCTTTGTTAGTAGTGATTGACGATCAAAATTTTTCTCTTGTGTACTCCGATTGCCGCATTTTCTCATGAACATATATGAATGCAATATAACAATAAACAAATCCAATTGGAAAATGACACATTATTATAAATTCAATGAAGAACTTTCTTATTAACTCTAATTTTATAAACACAAACTAAGCTAGTTAATTAAATTCTCTTGAATAGAATTTAGCTCGCGCCAAAAAAAAAAGAAAAAAAAAAAAAAAGAACCAGCGAGTCTTTATGTCTGTTGACAGTTGCAATCGATTCTAATTTCCTAAAGCGGTTCATTTGTTCTCCTGTGAACTGTCAGTTTACAAACACTTAACTTCATACGCAAGCGCCGTATTCGATCATATAGTTTCAGTAAACTTATTATCACTGGAGATTGACACTCCCCGAATGTATATTATTTTACACGCACAAGTTTCTTTGGTGATCACCGCGTAGACAGATAATCCATAAGACTTCACAGCAGCAATAGCTACAGTTCCACTTACTTTTCTAAATATTCCTACACTATCACAAAAGCAATCGCTTACCGTTCATTAAACTATCACAGATGCTTGGCATGCTGTCATTTAACCTATCACAGTAGCTGAGGCATACTGTCCTTCGCACTTCAATTTTTTTTTTCAACACCCAAATACTTCATACAGACTTTTCAATTAATTTGAAACACTTTCCTTAAAAGTACCTCTTTAGGTCTACATGGAGAAATAATCCTTTTATTCTTCCAGAATGCGGATATGCTAATAAATACGCACCAGGATTCGGTATATCAAATATTATATACGGACCTGTATAAATTAGATTCCATTTTCTGACTGTCTTCTTCAACCATGTTGACTTGATGTGTCTTCTTAAAAAAATTTTCTGTCCGATATTGAAAGTCTGAATCCGTTTGATGTTTCTATCATGGATTTCCTTTCGCTGTCTTGCTTTCTCCATAATATTAACGAGAGCATTGCGAATTTTTTCTTCCCATGACATTTTGGTGTCCTCGAGTTTAGGCAAATTGTCTACCCAAAAGTTTCTTTCGTTATCTCTGAACATCAGTTCATTCGGTGTACAGTTTGTAGAACTACGTGGTAAATTATTATAAATCTGCTCAAACTCGGTCAAATAGTTTATCCAGGTAGTTTGTTTATCATGAAAGTACGTTCTCGTGAATCTGTTTAGTTTTTGGAAAACCCATTCAACTAAATTCCCTTGTGGATGGTAGCAAGATGTAAATATCTGTTTTATTCGTAGATGTGATACTAATTTTCTCCATAAATATCCAGTAAATATCTTCGCATTGTCAGAGATTATAGATTTTGGAATCCATGCATGAGGAATGTATTCATTTACAAACTTTACTGCGGCAGCTCTTGCAGTTGCTGATTTTATAGGATATAGTTTAACATATTTTGTAAACACATCACAGAATCCAATAATGTAGGCCCACAAATATCACATGATATAAGTGATCTTGGTGCTTCAAGTACTATTGAGTGAAGCGCAATTTTATTTCCCTTGTTGTCCGGCTTAGCCTGTTGACAGAGAACACATTTCTGTATGACTTTGTGCACTTTTCGCCTTATATTTGGGAAGTAACAATAATATCTAATCTTATTAGCACACTTTACAACACCAACATGACCCCAGGTCAAATGTGTAAACAAAATTAATCGTTCTTCATATTCTTCGGGTACGCAGACAAACCACTTTGGATTCTCAGCCTTCCCAGATTTAAAAAATTAAATATTATTCACAAGCCGGTAGTATTCCAAATTGACCGTAGGATTTTGTTGATTGAATTGTCGTATTATAGCATTCCATTGCCGATCCTTCTTCTGAAGCTGAGCCATTGTCTTACATAAATGAATACAATATAACTTGTAATTATTTTCTTGAAGAAGAAGCACTGGAAATTCTGCCTTATTATTTACATCCATTTAAGGTGTTATTCCTTCTGGAGATCTTGACAACGCGTCAGCTATAATATTTTCTTTTCCGGCTACATGAATAATTTGAAACTGATATTCTTGCAGCGACAGCGTCCACCTTGACAAGCGAGGATGCAGCAACTTACAAGTTTGTAAAAAGGCTAGTGATTGGTGGTCACAATAAACGGTTATCCTTGAGCCATATAGATAATAATTAAACCTTTTCAAAGACCAGATAACTGCTAAAGCTTCCAATTCCGTAGTGGTATATGCTGTTTCACAGGTGGATAAAACTCTGCTAGCAAATGCAATTGGACAAAAGGTTTTTACACAATCGATGTACCTAATTTGAAATAAACAAGATCCTAATCCCACATCTGATGAATCAGTGGCTAAACAGAATCCGACATTCATATCAGGGTGGTATAATAACGGAGCATTTATCAGTTGATCCTTAATTTCACAAAAGCCTTTTCACAATCATTAGACCATTTCCATGATACATCTTTCCTCAGGAGTCGGTTTAGTGCTTCAGAGTTCATTGCTTGAGTTTTAATAAATCGATGAAAAAATGAAGCCAAGCCTATAAAGCCTTTCAGTTGTCTTCTGTTTCTTGGAGTTGGAAAATTTTTTATCGCACTAATCTTCGCTTCTGTTGGAAGAATGCCTTTTCCATTAATCATATGTCCTAAGAATTTAATTCTCTGTAGAGAAAATTGGGATTTTTTTTAGATTTGCAGTTATACCATTTTGTTTGAACACAGCAAAAATCCTCATAATAAGTTGTACATGTTCCTCCCTAGTTAGAGGCAATTAATAAATCGTCCACAAAAATTGTTATTCGATTACGTAGTTCTGGTCCAAGGGCATAGTCCAACGCAGAAATAAAAACTCCAGAGCTGATATTGACACCAAACGGAACGACCTTGAAATGATAACTTCTCCCTCCATATGTAAAAGCAGTATATTTTCTTGAGTCCTTGTCTAACTGGACTTGCCAGAACGAACTTCTCAAATCAATACTGGTTAAATAGGATACATCTTGAAATTTCTGTATTAACTCACCGATGTTCTCCGGATGTGTGCGCACAGGTACTATAATTTTGTTAATTTCCCTTGCATCTAATACCAATCGAACTTTTCCTCCTGGCTTTGGTACAACAAGCACCAGAGAACAATATGGTCTGTTCGACGGTTCAATAAGATTCCGGTTTAACATTTTTTGTATCTCTTCCTGAACTGGTTCTTTTAATCGCCAGGGAATGGGATAGTGTGTGTGGCAAAATGTCTTATGGGTGTTAATCTGTAATGTACAAACATATCCTCTAATAATTCCGGGCTTTTCATCGAAAACTGACTCATATTCTGTTAATATATTGAATAATTGTTCCCTCTGACTATCCGTTAGGCAATCTGACTCAGCAGTTTTCTGTTCGACTGTTTGTCTGAAATCCTCTACTTGAATTGACTTGATCGGTAGTCGGTGCATATTATTATTTTCAGCACAAATCAACTGCACAGCAGCACCACGGAAATATCGCTCATACACTGCCTCCTTTCTCAGTAAGATCAGTGTAACAAATTGATCTTCGATTTTAAAATGCACTTTTCCTTCTACCAAGTCCAACTTGCAATTGCAGGCTTGCAAAGTTCCAATGCCAAGAATACAATCTACTAACAACTTTTCCACTACAAGGAATGTGCATTGTTTAGCTACATTTCCCAATTTTATCTCTATAAGCGTTTGTATCTTGACGTTCCGGGATTTTGTTCCCACTGCACCTATAATTCGGCAATTTTGTACTGGTAGAACACGGATTTTCTTAATTTTACTAATTCTGCGAAACGAAGTTCCGGATATTACGTCTGTAGATGAAGCTGTGTCCAATACAACATTGGTTAAAATTCCTCCCACTTCTGTGATGATCTCAGACTCAGGAACCCTTTTATCTTCGACTACACAGGCCTCTAAGTCTCTCGTCAATTCAACTGTCATTAAACCGCCCTCGTTATATCTCAACATTGCCACAGAATTAATTTCGTTTAAAACAGGTTTGCCCCTTTTGTATTCCCCGGCCGACTTTACGGAGCATAAAGCGGCCCCCTTCAGTTTAAATGTCGATTATTATTTCCTCTTGTATCATCTACTACTTCTGTTATGATTGGTTGTTGTTGATGACTGGTTGTGTTATTTGCTTTCCAATCGAGGGTCAGAATTTCTGTACGCATTATTATTGTTTGAAAACTGCTGGTTCTGATAATCTCTTGCATTTCCAAACATTGGGTTGTATCATAGAGTAAATATCTCTGGAGTGAGCATTGCGTTCTGCGCATGTTGTCAACATTAAACCAGGATTGTCACGTGTTTTCGGGACTTCGCTGTGCGTGTGTGCTTTGTGCAGCGTTTGAAGTTTATAATATCACGAGTTTTTGTTGTGTTTCACCGTTTGTTGATAGTGTAATAGCGAGGGTGAATTACTGTTGTTGCTACGGATGCAAAGAAAAATATGTGAAAGGATGGATAGTAACTTTTCACGGGTACATACCATGTAGCTCTAATTATAGTTATCATATTAGTAAGAGACACTGTATATGTTTAAAAATTTCGAGACGCCTTATAATTAAGGCTTGATTCTGTAGACCTATTTTTCTACGATTTTATGACTATAAAACAGATATTATGGCTCGTACAAAAGCTTACAAACAGTCGCTTCCTCTCGTAAATTTGCTAGTGGAACAGGAAAGGGAAAGGTTAGTTGTTTCAGTAAATACTATCCTCCATGCATTTATCAGTTACTTGTCGATTATGGATATAGATTACTCAGACTACTATTTATTTAATAAACTGGGAGCAAAAACTTAAAATCCGTTAAATAAATACCTCAAAGTGCCAACAGTAAGAAAAATTGTGCTTTAGGTCGCAAAAAGGAGAAAATAAATACGCAGAAATACAAGGAAAAAGGACGAATTAGCAGGGATATAATCGCTAATGTGTGGCAAATTCGGTGTTTTTCGGACACTTGCAAAAGTACTAGCGTACTGTCAAGTCGTTTTGCAGGACTATCACTGCAAAAAAGTACGTCAGGCTCTGTAATACTATAAAGTGCCGTATCATACCGAAAACTACCACAAATCCAGTGCATCTGAACTATGACACCTATTGCAAAGAAGCAGAATGCAATACCACGTTCCGGGTTCGATTCCCGGCGGGGTCAGGGATTTTCTCTGCCTCGTGATGACTGGGTGTTGTGTGACGTCCTTAGGTTAGTTAGGTTTAAGTAGTTCTAAGTTCTAGGGGACTGATAACCATAGATGTTAAGTCCCATAGTGCTCAGAGCCATTTGAACCATTTTGTAATATCACTTGCCCTTAAAAGTTACGTAGCTGGTTTATTTCCGGGTTTCAAATGGATACTGTTAAAATGTCTGCGCAACATATATAAATAATCCACGACACGTACGAAAAGAATCCGTCTGTACTAGGGATGTAGCGACATTCGAAATATACAGGGCGCTATACGGACAAACACTCGACGTCCCGAGATCACGTGACCAGGCCGGCAATGTATGTACACAACACAAAATCTGTTCTGCGCATGTGAATGCTCACTCCAGAGATATTTACTCTGTGGGTTGTATCTGCGACCTGTTCGATTGTCTCTGAATTTGCCCTCGCAGCACTGTTATTGAAATTTCCATTTCCGTTGCAATTGTTTCCAATGAATCTCTGACTATTCCTAGTATAATAATTATTAAATCCGCTTCCGTTCCAGTTTGCGTTTGGCGCCTCAATCGCTCTCCTCTGCATAACCGGTTGTCTTGGCCGATGTTCATCTTCCTCGATCATATCTATAGTGTCAAGCGTAGTCATGAAAGAGTCAAGGTCACGCTCATTAATATACAGCATTCTATTTCTGATGCTGGTCGGAAGTCGAGATTTTAATATGCCAATCACGTCTTGTAGAGGCATAGGCTTATCCCAATACCGCGATTTGTTTATGTATTTCTCAAAGTATTTCTTTAAAGACCCACGTGAAACGGAAAAAGGTTCCGGGTATAATATCTCCTGCCTTAAATGTTCTTGTACTCCCTCGGACCAGTATTTGGATAAAAATGCTCGTTCAAAATCTTCATATGTGTCCCAAGTTGATATCAGATGCCCATATAGCTCCTGACCCCTGAATATAAACGGTCACGAAACTAACCGTTTGCCACTCCAATTTTTTGGCAATACTCCCCTAAAACTTCTTATAAACACTACAGGATGAATATTTTTCTTGTCTGGGTTGTAGATCTGGAATTGGCGTTGTTTCAGCATTTTCTCCCCAGTATTGCTTTTACAATTACAGTCATTATGACTACCCTCATAGTGTTGTGATTGATGTTGATTGCAAAAACGAACGTGTGCATTAATATCCCTTTCTGTACTTGATCGGTTAAATAATGTAGCTTCATTGATAGATCTTGTTATGTTTTCATTTCCTTGCGTGGAACGCAAATCTTCTCGAGATAGGTTTAAAGATCTCTCAATGTTTTATTTCCAACGTATAAGTTCTTCGCCTAGTTGTTCTCTGGCTTCTCGCAAACCTTTATTAATTAAATTTTCTTCAGAACTCTCGGTCATGATTGATATCGTCTGAAGAAATGTTTTGCCTTTCCAAACCTAACTGCGAGAATTTTCCCGCGAGAATGTTTACCTTACGATCAGCCTCGTCTTGTCTCTCCTTTATGTTATTTATGGATTTATCCTAATTTTGGATGTCCTTCGGAATCGTGTCTGCTGATTGTCTCAAATCTTGCATATCTACTGACATCTCATTTACTTGTTGCTTGCCAGCCGTGGTGGTCTAGCGGTTCTAGGCGCTCAGTCCGGAACCGCGCGACTGCTACGGTCGCAGGTTCAAATCCTGCCTCGGGCATGGATGTGTGTGATGTCCTTAGGTTAGTTAGGTTTAAGTAGTTCTAAGTTCTAGGGGACTGATGACCACAGATGTTAAGTCCCATAGTGCTCAGAGCCATTTGAACTTGTTGCTTTAATTCATCTTGCACTTCAACTAATACCGGAATTACCGCCATAGAACATTGCATCTGTTCTTGTGCTTGAACTATCTGTGGGATTGACTCGACCTGCTCTTTAATAGTATCAAGCTTAGGAGCAACATGCTCGCTTAGCTCTAGGCGTAACTAATTCGTATTTTCATTACACTGCTGAGTGACTTGCTCAATTTGAGCAGCTAATTTTAATTCTGTCTTTCATTTTGAATTTTCAATTCTTCCGCAGTTGTGTTTAATTTATTATCAAGTTTCTGAATACTCTCTACTAATTTATTATTTAATTCCGCTTGATTAGCTTCTAATTGCTCATTCAACTTTGTTTGATTAGTTAGTAATTGCTCCTGGACTTTCACTTGATTGGCTGCTAATTGTTCCACATTCACTTGATTGGCTGTTAACTGTTCATTCATTTCCCTTTTAGTCTCTATTTGCGCTTTAGTTAAGTCTGTTACATTTTTGGCTAACAGTGTTAACTGCTGCATGATTACAGTCAATGGGTTTATTTCGTCCTGCTCAGATGACATCGAAACACTTAAGCTTTGTTGTGGGGCCTGATTAATGCTGCCGCTAGGCACTACTTCAGTTAAGCTAGCGTCTAATGTTTCACTAACCTCAGAAACAGCTGAGGGCTGTTGTGATTCGCTCTGCTGTTGCATTGCCATTTTATAAGCCGCCCTAGTAAGAACCATTAATACACAGAACAACAAATATATAAAGTCACTCACATCTGAGTTAATAATGTCACTGACCTAAACTTTGCATAATACTCACTTATAATAAACACTTCCTATCTAAAGTTCAACCCAACAGTCACTCAATCAATCTGATTCAAACCGATAGACATTTAAATAGTTATTCTAAATTTCTATCTACGAAAATTTAATTGTATATTGTCTGGTCTGAACGACGTTCTCGTAGGTTGTGACTTCTGGAACAGGCCTCGTCTTCTTTTCTCTCGTGCACATGCAACATAAAATTCACACAATGTTTAAGAAATGCTCAAAAATCTGTCCTGTCACGGTCGCCAAATTTAATATTTTTTTGTGGTATTCAAAAAATTTAAAAACATCTCTCACACCGGCCTGATTTAGCTTCACTGATCAGGATAATAAAACCATGCGTATATTAAGGGAATTTTCATTCACAAAGCAGGCTTATCACATTCACACAGTTCAATACTGTTCTATCCTGATTAAATTGAGCTTAGCTTAAATTCCATAAGGCAGTGAAGCAATTTCGAAGTCTCGGCGCGACGAAAATTGTCAGGCGATCTTCTGAAAACATTAGTAATAATTATTAACTTTCGGTGATCACGTGGGGAAGACTGGAGATCTGCTGGTAAGACCGTGTTAGCCTATTTATTTGAAGTAACTGGATATCTTGAGCATACAAAATGGCAGGTTCGTCCAGTGTAAATCAGACGTTCCCCACTGATCCCGTGCAACACAGCGTAGTAAGCAGACACTGTCAATAATAATCAGTTAAATAATACGCGAACACACTTACTTTAGTTTAGTTCATGTACTATATTCCTTCTCATACAGAATCTCATCAAGATGGCGAGTAGCTCAACAATACGTACACATACATCCTCCTTCTTTCACGGCTAATCAGCAAGATCTCCTTCATTCCTTTTCATAAGAGAAAACATAGATAGCAGAGAAGCTATTCCATGGAGTAAATGGACGCTCCAAGGAATAATAGGGCTTGAAACTACTTTGTACTGATAATCATCGTATATTAAAGTTTAGGAATCGCTAACATAAGAAGAGATATTTCGAGATATGTACTGAGTTATATAATTTATAAAATTTCTGAAAATATCGTGGAGAGACCGCTGCAAGAGACATTACACTGGGAACAATTAGGTTTCGTAGGCAACTGCCAACATTTTTCCATGAAGACAGTGACCATCTTGTCTCACAGTGGGATAAATGTATTAACAGCTACGTGGACTATTTTTGAAATAATGAACAGATTCCAGAATGAGATTTTCACTCTGCAGCGGAGTGTGCGCTGATATGAAACTTACTGGCAGATTAAAACTGTGTGCCGGACCGTGACTCGAACTCGGGACCTTTGCCTTTCGTGGGCAAGTGCTCCACCAACTGAGCTACCCAAGCACGACTCACGCCCTGTCCTCTCAGCTTTACTTCCGCCAGTACCTCGTCTACTACCTTCCAAACTTTACACAAGCTCTCCTGCGAATCTTCTGTAAGTTTGGAAGGTAGGAGACGAGGTACTGGCAGAAGTAAAGCTGTGAGGACGGGGCGTGAGTCGTGCTAGGGTAGCTCAGTTGGTAGAGCACTTGCCCGCGAAAGGCATAGGTCTTGAGTTCGAGTCTCGGTCGAGTACACAGTTTTAATATGCCAGGAAGTTTCATATCAGCGCACACTTCGCTGCAGAGTGAAAATCTCATTCTGGAAACATCCCCCAGCTGTGGCTGAGTCATGTCTCGGCAATATTCTTTCGTTCAGGAGTGCTGGTTCTGCAAGATTCGCAGGAGAGCTCCTGTAAAATTTGGAAGGTAGGAGACGAGGTACTATCAGAAGTAAGGCTGTGAGGACGGGTCGTGAGTCGTGCTTGGGTAGCTGAGACTGTAGAGCACTTGCCTTCGAAAAGCACAGGTTCCGAGTTCCAGTCTCGGTCCGGCACACAGCTTTAATCTGCCAGTAAGTTTTTAATGAACAGTTTACTTAATTTGTTTCCATCTGTCTCATTTTCAAAAGATTCATGACCTAAAGCTGTATTTGGTATTTATTGTACTACTGGTTTCAGTTAGAAACCACCATCTGCTAGAAACTCGCAGAAAATACCTTACATATCACGAAAATGGAAACATGGGAATGCAGGCTGCAACTGATGCATTCATTAACAAAAATACGTAAATCATCTTCAAATTGAAAAATAACATTACAGGGAATTAGAAACCGACGAGATCGTGTGGATTTCTAATACCCTATTTGCGTAATATGTAAGGTGTTTCTTGTTCGAGTTTCGTACCAGATGATGGTTTGTAACTGAAACTGGTAGTACAATAAAAGAACCAAATACAGCTACGTGCTATGAATTTTATGAAACATATTTGCGCTGTTGACAAGCGCCTTAAGAAAATGTGTCATTGTCATTTGACGGCCACTTATACTCGTATACTACAGGGTGACAATTATTGATCCATATGAAATAAAATCGTTACAAATTCTGAACGGTTTGCTTTAGGACGTCCAAACTGCACGGCCGACCGCAGAGCATGATGAGAATTAGCATGCGCTGTATGGTTTGATTTAGCGACGAAGTCCACTATCATTTCGATGGGTTCGTCAATAAGCGAAATTGGCTCATTTGGGGGACTGAGAATCCGCACCTCGCGATCGAGAATTCTCTTCATCCTCAACGGGTGTCCGGACACGGAATCACGGGTGCGATATTCCTTGATGACACGCTGACTAAGATGATTTCATCCCCTTTATCCAAAGTGACCCTGATTTCGACAAGCTGTGGTTCATGCGAGACGGAGCTCGACCCCATCGAAGCAGGAGAGTGTTTGATGTCCTGGAGGAGCACTTTGGGAACCCCATTCTGGCTCTAAGGCATCCAGAAGCCACTGGCATGGGCCTCGATTTGCAGCCATATTCTCCGGATCTGAACAAATGCGGCCCCTTTTTATGGGGCTCTAATAAAGACAGCAATAACACCAAAGCCTTTGCTGAGCTGAAAACAGCCATTCAGAAGGTCATCGACAGCATCAATATTCCGACACTTCAGCGGGTTATGCAGAATTTTGGCATTCGTCTGCGCCGCATCATCGCCAGTGATGGCAGGCATATCGAACATATCCTAACCTAGATCTGAATATCTGTAGCGACGTTTTCACGTTGAATAAAGTGTGTGCACGCCGTAGTTTTCCATATAGTTCAATAATTATCGCTCTATATGTAGGCACAACCTGCTAACCCGAAAACTGCTTTGTTCTTCATTATTTTGTATTAAGCTTTCTGTCTTTTTCTTTCTGAATCATGCCATAGCACTTTGGCAAAGAGCTATAGTCTGTTCATGATTACTTTAGGATTGACATTTCTGCAGCAACACGTGGAGACGTACAACAGAGCCGCCATGTGCCACATAGAACGTCTTACGTTTCTAGAATGTGCGCTGATATGAAACTTCCTGGAAGATTAAAACTGTGTACCGGGCCGAGACTCGAACTCGGGACCTTTGCCTTTCGCGGGCAAGTGCTCTACCGACTTGAGCACTTGCCCGCGAAAGGCAAAGGTCCTGAGTTCGAGTCTCGGCCCGGCACACAGTTTTAATCTGCCAAGAAGTTTCATCTTACATTTCGTTCAACTCGCTAGAACTGGCAAACTATTCTATGCACAAAGATGGAATTCACATCAGTGTGTTCTGGAAAATCTGCGATATGTTTTCATTTTAATTTTATTTGTGGTAAAATTTTAAGACGATATACGAAACATTTATGAAAATTCGTTTACTGACTACGTTACCAAATTTTCGACGTGCGCAAACTTTTTTGCTATTGGTCTAGTGAACACATGACGCAAAAGAAAATTTGAAAAATATTACATTTTCATTTGCTCAAATGCGGTACTCTGTCGAAGATCTCTAACACGAGATAATTTAAGTTGAACGTCATGTATGACGCTGCTCTCGCACGTGAAGACCTCAAAGCTTGTCTGTTTGGATTCATTGAGTGAACCAGAGCGATAGGATTATAATTAACCCTTTACTGCGTTTCCTAATCAAACTTTCTACTTATTTATAAGACTAAAAAAAATTATATCTTTTGATCGAGGTGAAGAAACGTATCAGTTTGGAAGAAAATATAATAGTGAGGCAAAATACGCTATTTCAACATAGCAACAATTACAAAGCAAACAGTGAGATGGATTTTTTGTGTCCTATTAAAACTGAGCTCCTAGGCTGAATTTCATGTGGAAAAATTTGCTTATAACGCCTTCTTATTAATAGTCATAATTTACGATTAGCTTCATTCTGGCACGCTTTTTTCCATGATGCGCTCCGTACTATTAACGACTGCAAATAGCTTTTTATTGCTGCTTGCAACGAAACCCTTAATTTTTGTGCATATAAATACTATTTGGTTGAAATGGTAGTGAGAAGATGGCAGCGTAATCACTGTATCCCCTTATGTTCTTACGACCTCGTCGATTTCGTATACGGGGCATCGCGGTTTGTGGAGAGATGTTAGATCAATAATCTCTACCTTTTAAAGATTATCGTGCACTTCTACATTGTGACGCTGAAGTCATTCAGTAATCTCCTCCTTTCATTTTGGCATGATTGGCGCCTTGTCAACAACAAAACAATGTTTGGGAGAATTACGAAGAACAGTTGTTGACAGTATAAGAACACAACGCGCAGACACTTCCTTCTGTCTGACTTCGTACGGTAATTCCTTGATCAAGACAGCGACAACAAAAATTTCCACTGAATAACATTTGACGAACTTGTTTCCGACATTTTTCATTGTCATACAACAAAATAGTAGTAATAAAATATATATTATTAACCCCACAACTGAAAAAAATGAGAACAAATAAAATCTGAGAGTGAAACCATAGAGTAAATATCTCTGGAGTGAGCATTCACATGCGCAGAACAGATTTTGTGTTGTCAACATACATTGCCGGCCTGGTCACATGTTCTCAGGACGTCGTGCGTTTGTCCGTATAGCGCCTTGTATATTTCCCTAGTACAGACGGATTCTTTTCGTACGTGTCGTAGATTATTTATATATGTTGCGCAGACATTTTAACAGTATCCATTTGATACCAGGAATAAACCAGCTACGTAACTTTTAAGGGCAAGTGATATTGCATTCTGCTTCTTTGCGATAGGTGTCACAGATTAAATGCACTCGATTTTTGGTAGTTTTCGTTATGATACGGCACTTTACGGTATCACAGAGCCTGACGTACAGTTTGCAGTGATAGTCTTGCAAAACGACAGTACGCTAGTACTTTTTCAAGTGTCCGGAAAACACCGAATTTGCACATTAGCGATTATATCCCTGCTAATTCGTACTTTTTTCTGCTATTTCTGCGTATTTATTTTCTCGTTTTTGCGACCTAAAGCACAATTTTTCTTACTGGTGACACTTTTAAGTGTTTATTTAACGGATTGTACGTACTTGCTCCCAGTTTATTAAATAGATAGTAGACTGAGTAAGAAGGGGGGAGGGGGGAGGAAGGCGATCGGAGAATAAATGTACTGTAAAGCAAATACACTTGGTCATGTAACAGTCAACCCATATAACTCCATTGAGGGAAGTGGAAGGTGACAAAAATGAAAGAGTTTGAGGACATGTTTCCTAATATTTTACGCTTCTTAATCAAATGGTGAAGAAAATAAATTGAATGCAAAATACACCAAAGAAGATGAATGTGTACTTTGATTAGCTACACTAATGTGTTTTTTATTTGATTTGTGCAGAAAATGTATTTAAGCTGAATGCAGAAATTGGTAATAGGTGCTGTGGAAAATTAAAAATACTTGGTATAGCATCTACCTTCAGCCACACATGTCCAAATTTTTCTCTGTCTAAACATTCCTCTTCAAAGTGTTTTGAACGTACTTTGGAATATTTTGTGGGGACAAAATCACTCCTTATTTTCTGGAGGCACATCTTTACTCGTTGTTCATCCTTCGGTAAACTAAAATATAAATCATACATAATCATTCTCCATGTCCTAGACACACTTAACATGGTCTCCTACTGTAACTTTACAGTAAACAAAAAGGTTTGGGTACACATATTATACGAAGACAATTACAGACTCCCATTCTATTGAATTTATCTGTCTCCCGTCTTTCAAATCTATATACATAATCGACAAGTCACTGATACATGCATGGAGGATAGAATTCGCTGAAACAACTAACCATTCCCTTTCCTGATCCACTAGCAAATTTACGAGAGGAAGCGACTGTTTGGAAGCTTTTGTACGAGCCGTAATAATTATTACATAGTCATAAAATCGTAGAAAATAGGTCTACAGAATCAAGTCATAATTATAATGGGTCTCGAAATTTTTAAACATAGTACCCATGAAAAGTTACTATCCCTCCTTTCACATATTTTTCTTTGCATCCGTAGCAACAACAGTAATTCACCATCACTATTACACTATCAACAAACGGTGAAAACACAACAAAAACTCTTGATATTATAAACTTCAAACTCTGCGGAAAGCACACACTCACAGCGAAGTCCCGAAAACACGTGACAATCCTGGTTTAATGTTGACAACATGCGCAAAACGCAATGCTCACTCCGGAGATATTTACTCTATGAGCGCAACAAACGATCCCGCAGAACATCAAGTCGCCAAGAACGGAATAAAAACAATTGACTCAGTCGGTTGTTGGAAAACACTCGACTTATTCTGTTATAGTCTTACATTTCAGTTGAATTATTCATTCAGTCTTTTGAAAGGGAGCAACCAAATAAAAACAGTCTATTAGGTCGGTTGTAATTTTACGTATCGGTTGGAATAGTCATTCATTCTTTCGGTTGAAACTAGTCTGTGGGCGCAACTGAATGAAAATAGTCGTTTCTAGTTTTTCGTATCTGCAGGATTATTATTCAACTATTTCTTTCATGTGAAATCAGTTTGTGGGAGCAATCGAATGAAAACAGTCGATGCAGTCTGGTGCATTCAATTCAGAGCGAAATCATTTCATTGTTTTGCCATTGTTAAATCATTATTTTGGCTACATCGTCTTATCGCTGTCGTCACTGTTATTGTATTTGCTTTTTATTGAGTGCTAATAACCATCGTTTAATTCGGTCTTTCGTCTATTTTTATGAACAGGTGTTTTCTTAATAGTGGACTCTGTGTATAGATCAAAAAGCCGAAACACGCAGTAGCGTTGAAATGGAAGAAATTATACGACTGGATAAAAAGTTATCTTGAAGGTAAATTCAGTGCAATGTACATTATCCACAAGGATGATTCATATTACGAAACTATTTTAATAAGAGAAATTAAAAGAAAATTAACGAATGTTGACAAATATTTCTCACAAAAAATACTTGCAACAAGGGACAGCACATGCTGTAAGATCAACTGATGGAGACACTAAAGAGTTTAGAAAAATGTATCTTATACCGCTTGCTGTTCACGTCGTCCCAGCATTTACCTAAATATAATTATCGGTGATGGCTACAACCGCCGGGAAGAAAGAGATACAGCTTAAATAGATTTTAATAAAAACGTAGTTGTTCATCTATTTAAACATAAATCTATAAGTACCACCAATTATTAACCTTTTAAGACCAACCAAAAATCTATACGTGATGCCAGAAGTAAGAAAAATTCGTATTCAAGTAAATACATACATAAATTCGGAAATATTACTGCATTTTTAGAAACACACTTCTATTCACGTTTCTTAGAAATGAGATACATTATTTGCCTCAATAAAATTGTCAACTCTAGTAATGGCTCGTGTACAAAGGCAGAAAATTATGCAGCTTAAATCACTCAAATCCGGAGACTGAGTGAAAACATTCATATAACTGCCGTAGCTGTCGGGGACTTACGTCAGTTGGTTGTTTCACATAAGTGAAACCACTCAAACGCGGAGAGCTAGTGAAAACATTCTTATAGTTGGCATGGCTGCCGAGAAATCGAAAAGATGTTGCGCCTGATACAAGACAGTATTTGTTTCTTTTACTTTTCCCAAATATGTTTCAGCATTTTTTGTGCTATCTGCTGCGGGATTTTGTATTTTTCGTACCGTAGATTATTATAACATGGTAACATTTCAGTTTCAGCTTTGAGTTATTTGTGCAGGGTGATTCCGTGATGCTGTTACAAGCTTTCAGGAATGCTGGAGAAGCGTAAATCTACCATTTGAGGTATGGAACACCGGTACAGAAACAATTTAGTCGGAAGTTACAAGCGAAAATCGTTCTAGTGTCTCTAACAGTGGACCTCTTATGCTGCAATCTCTTTGCTTTCCAAATTATTGGAGGAGGTATTATGGACCGAAACAAGAAAAAAATTTGTAGTAAATATGGGCTCTAAAATGCATATCTGAATAGCTACGAGCAGTTGTTCAGTAGAACATTTATGTTTCACAGTAGCGAACATGAACAACTGCTCATAGGTCTTAAGATATGTACTTTAAAGCTCACGTCTACTAGACTCTTTTTCTTGTTTTAGTCCGTACTACCTCCTCCCAAAATATGGAAAGCAAACAATTTGCAGTAGAAGAGTCCACTGTCAGAGGTATGAGAACGATTTTCCCTTATAACTTTCGAGTCGGTCGTTTCCAGATGGTGGCCACTTACCTCGAACTGATACATTATCCTTCTCCATCATCCCTGAAAGTTTGTAAATCATCACGGAATCGCCTCTGTATACATACAAGGTGCTCTAAAATTCCCCTTACAAACTTCTATGTCTTGTAAGGGGACTGAGTAGAAAATACTTAGAATCCGAACCCATATCCGGAAATGTACCGCTTCCGTGCTACAGCCGTTTGAAAATACGTTAGCTATGCAGGTATGCAACAGGGTAGTCATGGTGGAGGGTGCTTACGTCAGATCGGCTGATGTCATTTGATTTCTGTCCTACCACTCTGACCTGGTTCGAGCTTCATTCACTTGTCTGTGAGTGTTAGAGCAACATGATTGAGAACACGTTTGTAGAATTCACCGATATTATCCTTCTGTATGCTGAAGCTCACGGGAGTGGAAGAACTGCTCGTCACCTTTATCAAGATCGTTCTCCACGACGCCCGACTCCACGGCATACCCTTTTCGTCACAATTACGCAACGGCTTCGAGAAAGGCGTGACTGTGGTGCTCGAAGGACACGGCGCACATCCGAATTGGATGAGACCGTAGTGCATCATGCTAAAGAGAACAATATCATTCGTAGGTCGCCACAACGAAAGTTACTTGTAGTGGATCAGAATGTTAGCCCTCCTTTGAAAAGGACACAAAAAGTTTAACTGTAAACAACAGTGTTCGTGAAAAGTGATTAAATTTCCTCTTTGTTTCTTTGGTTGTTAACGAATGGAGTTGTAAAACAAGTGATGTGCTGGACCACGCCTAATAAACTACTTGTAAAAGTGGTCGCGTCACCAATTTGTTTTCAAATAGTTGTAGCACGAAAACGGTAAATTTCGCACAAGGGTTCCAGTTCAAACTATTATCTACTCAGCCCCTCTATAAACTTAGGAGTTTGTGATGGGAATGTTAGAGAACCCCGTATAAAGGAGTGACAAGTAGACGTCAAATTTTGCGTTTGTTTACATACGTAGTTAATTATACACAGCGGCCAGCGGCCGCCCGGCTAGCCGTGGGGTCTGACTCACTGCTTCCCGAGCGCGAAGGCGTGCCGGTCCCCGGTACGAATCCACCCGGCGGATTAGTGTTGAGGTCCGGTATGCCGACCAGCCTGTGGATGGTTCTAAAGACTGTTTCCCATCTGCCTCGGCGAATCGGGCTGGTTCCCATTATTCCACCTCAGTTACACTATCGGCGATTGCTGTCTCCACGTATGCGTATACCATAATTACTCTACCACACAAACGTTGGTGTTACACTCGCCTGGAATGAGGCGAACATTAACCCTAGGTTCGGTGTGGGGCGGCGGTGGGGTGAGTGGACTGCTGTAGCCTGTTGTGGGGTTGTATACAAGTCAGGGCTACGGTGGGGACGAAGCCTCTCCATCGTTTCTCGGTCCCCAGTTCAATACATACATACATACATAATTATACATATCACGTAACGAATACGTGAAATATTGAACTTTAATACTGTGACGAAACTTAAGCCTAGAATACTGCTTTGGAAAACAAATATTTATACAGTTTTACGTATATCTTATATGATGCTAATAAGCTGTTTTTATCATGCCAGTTTTATAACTACCACACATTATCTTACGGTATGTCAGCTGCAAACAAACAAAAGCGCTTTCTGTTTTCCGGTTTTCATCCATCGCAAAGACTAGTTTCATTCGGATGAAAAAAATGACTGAACGAAAGAGTAATCGACTGGTCAATCGGTTGCTAAAACTAGTCGGTTGGCCCATCACAGCAGTAAACTGCAGAAACTGTAGCGTAGAGCTAATGGGAATGTGATAGTGGTGACAGTGAAGTTCCTGCAACCGCAGATGATTGTTGTGGCTACAGGTCTCGCGGGATTGGCTCAATGCATCTCGTGTGTTCCACGTGAACATCACCCCACTACTGCATCCTTAGCTATAAACCCCAAAGTAATTTTGAGCAGTCTATAGTGAAGTACGTACAAGTGGTTAACGGAATGATTGACTGGCAGAACACTAGTGTCCAAAACTGTCGTGATGAAAGAGTACATGTTTGGATTAAAATAATGGCGGGACCAACAAATGAAAATCGTATTAATTGGCATCAAGCATTTTGCCGTAATCGTGTTAGGAAGAGTGAAACGAAGAAAAATGTTGAAGGATGCGACTACGTTGCTTGCATCCCACGAAAATGGGCAAATTGTATTTATTTATTTATTTATCATTTATTTCACCTGGAAAAATTTGGGTCTCCAGGCCCTCTATTTCTCCTAACCAGACATCCTTAATGAGTCAACATTACAATGTGTGCAATATATGAGACAGAAATGAATATATGGAATTTAAGAACTTTCTGTCTTATTAACATCGCGTTAAGAAATTTACTCTTTACGTTCTTGTCGAATTTGAGTAACGACGTCTAACGGAAATGTGTCGTAAGAGTTCAGAAAGCGTCGATATGGAGAGGAAGGTGACTGGTCAGAGGAAGAGCGCGAAATAATGGGTCACTAATAGCAAATGAGATGAAAGGGAGAAAACAGAAACAGAAATGGACGTGAAAAGCATAAATAGTTTACAATGTCACAGAGTTACTAGTTTCTTGTTGGACAGAAGGAAATTAGCTGGAATATGTCAAAAGGGTGACTACGTTAATTGTAATAGATAAAGATTTAATCTGTTCCTGAACGCAGGGAGGGTTTGGGTAAGTCACAGGTGACAGGATACTTTGTTCCATGGTTGTATGACTAAAACAAAGAAAGATATGGAGGAAGGTACAGAGTAGATGCTGATCGTCTCCGATCTAGCTACGGAATGATGGTTGGCATTTGATAAGTTAGGACAGTTATCGAGGACACCAGTGACTAAGGAACCCACAACATAAAGGCACGTGGCCTGTTCGGTA
This sequence comes from Schistocerca americana, assembly GCF_021461395.2. NCBI lineage: Eukaryota > Metazoa > Arthropoda > Insecta > Orthoptera > Acrididae > Schistocerca > Schistocerca americana. The sequence goes on from NC_060119.1 coordinate 1,072,807,724, forward strand.
GCATCCAGCGTAAATGAGAACAGGAAAGACTGATGTGATCAAACAACAGAACATATGTAGTACGCAAGACTTCAAGGGTTTTGCAAAGCAGGATCGTGTTGTGGTAGTGGATGGAGCTGGAAACAGCACTGATAGGGATCAGGACTACAATATTGAGTTTGACCTGGTACAAATGCCTTCTCTACGAACCTTACAAATGTTGACTTGGTTCCTGCTTTCGTGAAGTGTGATAGGCCCCAATTGAACAGCTCTGTAAGGAGGGTCAATATAGAGCTAGAAGAGCTGCTTTGGGTGGCTACTTTGTCAGCCATAGGTTTGGTTCCTGTTGATGGTCTTAGTAGACGGTATTTCACAAGACATGGCCTGCTTCTCAGTAGGAAAGGGAAGATTAAATTGGCTGGGATGGTACCAAAATCTTTAAGGGAAGGCACTGAAAATCATGGGAGTACCTCCGTTTTAGGCTAAGATCAACACTGAATGAAATTAAGCTTAACGAGAAGCTCAGACAGGCAGATACTAGAGTTGTTAAAATATCACAAGATTCTCAAAAACTACAGCGAAAAATAATTGGCACAAGTTTCTTATAAAATCGCAGTGAAAAATGATTTTAATATATTGCATAATAATATCAGGGAATTAAAAAACAAAGTAGATAAGCTTCTTGTTTGTTTAAAAGATTTATAAACTGAGGATGGAATAGATGTACTATGCCTGTCTGAAAATCATATAGTCTGAGTCATGGAAAAGGTAATTGTACTGTAGGTGGATATAAGTTTTCAGCACATGTAAGCAGAGACACTATGAAGAGAGGCGCAGTTGTCATATATGTTAAAATTTATCACAGGGAAAAATTTAGAAATTAAAAAAACATGTAGAAGCAATCTGCATAGGGCAGCATATAGAAGTATGTGCATGAGAGCTTAAACCAAATAATGGTACTTTTATAATTGTAGCTGTGTACAGGTCCCCATTGGGAAATTTTCAGCTATTTTTGAATAACTTTAGATTCTTTGTTGTGCTATCTGCCAGAAAGAAGGAAACAAATTGTTGTTTTCTGAAAGAGTCCGATAGAAAGTTTGACCATGAAGTATCGCTTGGTTCTTTTAGTTTGATGTCAGTTATTGATTTTCCTACTTGGATGGTACAGGAAAGCAGCACACTGATAGATAATGTTTTTGTAGACTGAGATAAATTTAATCAAATAAAAACTTTTTCTGTCAAGAGTGGTCTGAATATGATGTACAGCTAGTTACACTATGAGATAGCTTCATACAGTAATGTAAAACAGTCTCCAGAATAGTGCATTTAATTAACGATTTAAATGTCGAAATTTTAGGGAAAGCTTGCGACAGTTAGTCTGAGATGAGGTGTACAGGGAACCTGATGCTAATTTAATATTTAACCTATTTCATAACACCATCATGAATATATTTTAAGACAGAAAACAATGAAATACAGTTGTAAGATACCATCTAAAAAGCCATGGCTTACTGAAGGGATAAACATCTCTTCTAAACAGGAAAGAGAAATGTAGCTTATCGCTAGGAATAATGATCTAGAAGCAGTGAAACATTATAAAAACTACTGTACTGTATTAAGAAAAGTTACTATGAAGTCCAGAAGTATGTGCATATGTCTTGGATTCACACCTTTGATAGTAAAATTAAAACAATTTGGAACATTGTTAAAAGGGAAACAGAGCAACTAAGAGCACAGGAAGACTGTATTTCTATCGAACTAAATGAGAAGTTTTTCAACAAAAAGTCAGAAAAACAAAATATTTTTTAATAATCATTTTTAAGTGTTGAAGAGAAAATAGGATCTGGCTGTGTATTAGAAAATGCCAGGCTGTATATGGAAGAGGCAATACCTATGAAATTTGATAAAATTTAAATTCAATCCACCTCTCCTATTGAAATTAGGAGAATAATAAGTTAACTCAAAAGTAAAAGCTCAAATGGAATTGACAGCATTTACAACAGAGTACTAAAAGCTTATTCCCAGCAGATATGTAGGATTCTCGGCCACATATGTGCTCAATGAAACAGGGCGTTTTTTCCAGATATACCGAAAGATGCTATTTTTACAACTTTCAGTAAAAAAAGGGATAGGTATGATGCTAAAAACTACCTCCCAATCTCACTTCTAATGGCATTACTAAAAATTCTTGAAAAATTAATGTATTCAAGAGTAAAATCACGTATTTGTAAAAACTAAGTACTAACAAAATGTCAATTTGGTTTTCAGAAAGGCTGTTTAACTGTAAATACTGTACATGCTTATGCTGATCAAATATTAAATGCTCTGAATAACCGAACGTTACCTATTGGGATATTTTGTGATCTCTCAATTAGATTTTCACTGTGTGAATTATGAAATTCTTCTAGATAAGCTTAAGTATTGTGGTATGAGTGGGACAGTGCACAAATGGTTTAATTCATATTTAACTGGACGAATGCAGGAAGTTGAAATTAACAGTACAGATAGTCTGCAAAAATCAGCTTAGTCCTCTAACTGAGGAGGTATCAAGAATGGTGTCCCTCAGGTTTCAGTCTTGGGTCTCTTATTGTTCTTATCATGTATTAATGGTCTGCCACTGCATATTCATGAAGATGCAAAGCTAGTTCTTTTTGTCCATGATACAAGTATAGTAATCACACCCAACAAACAAGAATCAGCTAAGGAAATTGAAAATAATGTCTTTCAGAAAATTATTAAGTGGTTCTTACAAATGGACTCTCACTAAATTTTGAGAAAACACAGTAATACAATTCTGTACAGTAAATGGCGTAACTCCATTGATAAATATAGACTTTCAACAGAGGTTGGCTATTGACAGACTTTTAATGTTATTTGGCAAATGACCACAGATTTTTATGGCAACATAATTTACCCCTTTCTGTACCAAATTCGGATTTAACCCAAACTAGTGTTGCAGCTATACACTTCACTATTATTTTTGAATTGGGATGGATTATTAATAACAAATTTCATATATTGCGAAGGTACTGTGAATATCCTGAGTTCCTTAAATAAAGTTTGCAAGGTGATCTTGGGTGGGCTCCAGCTATTATCCTGATTACACGCTTTTGTGCAATGAATACTTTCTCTCTTAATGACGAATTGCCCCAAAATATGATGCCATATGCAAGCACTGAATGGAAATAGGCATAGTCGGATAATTTACTGATATGTTTATCACCAAAATTTGCAACAACCCTAACAGCATAAGTAGCTGAACCTAAACGTTTCAGCAAATTATCGATGTGTTTCTTTCAATTCAAGTTCTCATCAATGCACACATCCAGAAATTTTGAGTATTCTACCTTATCAACATACTACTGTTCATAGTCTGTATTTATCAATGGTGTTATGCCATTTACTGTATAGAATTGTATAATCTGTGTTTTTTCAAAATTTAGTGAGAATCCATCTGCAGAGAACCACTTAACAATTTTCTGAAAGACATTATTTGCAATTTCCTTAGCTGATTCTTGCTTCTTGGGTTTGATTACTATACTTGTATCATGAGCAAAAAGAACTAACTTTGCATCTTCATGAATACAGAGTGGCAAGTCGTTAATATATATTAAGAACAATAAGGGACCCAATACTGAATCCTGTGGGACATCATTCTTGATATCTACCCAGTTAGAGGACTCTGCTGGTTTTTGTAGACTATCTGTACTGTTAGTTTCAACCTTCTGCATTCTTCCAGTTAAGTATGAACTAAACCATTTGCGCTCTGTCCCATTCATACCACAATACTTCCGCTTAACAGGAAGAATTTCATGATTCACACAATCAAAAGCCTTTGACAGATCACAAAATATCACAATGGGTGATATTCGGTTATTCATTGCATTTAATATTTCATCAGTGAAAGCACAAATAGCATTTTCTGTTGAAAAGCCTTTCTGAAAACGAAACTGACATTTTGTTATTACTTCATATTTGCAAATATGTGATGTTACTCTTGAATACATTACTTTGTCAAGAATTTTGGATAAAGATGGCAGAAGTGTGATTTAGTGGTAGCTGTTAGCATCAGATCAATCCCCTTTTTTATGCAATGGTTTAACAATAGCATATTTCATTCTATCTGGAAAAATTCCCTGTTTCAGTGAGCTACTACATATGTGGCTGAGAATCCTACTTATTTGTTGGGAACAAGCTTTTAGTGCTCTGTTGGAAATGCCATCAATTCCATGTGAGCTTTTACTTTTGAGTGAATTTATTATTTTCCTAATTTCAGTAGGAGAGGTGGGTTGAATTTCAATTTTCTCAAATTGCATAGGTACTGCCTCTTCCATATACTGCCTTGAATTTTCTAATGAGTAGCTGGAACCTATTTTCTCTAAACATTTAAAAAATGATTATAAAAATGTTTTATACTTATGACTTCTTGTTAACCAACTTTTCATTGTATTTGATGGAAATGCAGCCTTCCTGTGCTCTCAGCCGCCCTGTTTCCCATTTCATGTTTTAATTTTATTATCAGACATAATGCACATACTTCTACACTTTTTAATAACTTTTCTTTATACAGTGCAGTAGAGTTTATAATGTTTCGTTGTTTCAGGATCATTACTCCTCCTAACTATAAGATATGTTTCTCTTTTCTGTTTGCAAAATATCTTTATCCATTTGGTAAGCCATGGCTTTTTACATAGTTTCTTACAATTATAGTTCACTGTGTTCTTAGGGAAACTGTTTTCAAATATACTCACAAAGGTATCATGAAATAGGATAAATTTTAAATTAGCATCATGTTACCTGTACAGCTCATCCCAGTTTAACTGTTGCAAGCTTTCCCTAAAATTTTGAAGTGTTAAATTGTAAACTATTTTGGAGGACTTTTTTGCATTACTGTATGGAGCTATATCATATACAGTAACTAGCTGTGCATCGTGATCAGACAGACCATTCTTAACAGGAAAACTTTTATTTATTTGAATTTATCTTGGTCTATGAAAACATTATCTATCAGTGTGCTGCTTTCCTGTACCACCAGAGTACGAAAATCAATAACTGATGTCAAATTGAAAGTACCAAGTAATACTTCAACGTCAAGCTTTCTATCTGACTCTTTCAGAAAATCTACGTTGAAATCTCCACAAACAATAATTTGCTTTCCTTTGTCTGACAGGTAGAACAACAAAGAAACCAAGTTATTCAAAAATAGTTGAAAATTTCCTACTGGGGACCTACACACGGCTACAGTTATAAAAGTGCCTTTATTTAGTTTAAGCCCACATGCACATGCTTCTGTGTGTTGCAATACACAAAATTTTTTTGTTTCCAAATATTTCACACTTTGACTGATTTTGACAGTTTTGGCAACTCCTCCTCCTCTCCATAAAGTCTCTACTTACATGTGCTGAAAGCTTATATCCACCTACATTTACCATTTCCATAACTGTGACTAAATGATGTTCAAACAGGCATAGTAAATCTATTCCACCCTCAGTTTCTAAATCTTCTATACAAACAATATCCACAGACTGTTGGTCCTCTGTTTTTGAATTATGTGTCCATCTCATTCAACCGTTTGAGAAATTCTGCTATATCTGTTTCATAATTAATATGCCGAAATCAACAGTGTCAAATACATTGCTGTATCACGCACCATTTAAATGAGAGTTTCGCGCCTGTCCTTAGTTTGTTTGATGTCGTCAGTCAGTGTGAGTAACACAGTTGCTGCACCATGCTGTTTTCCTAAAGCCTGGTCGGTATTTATAAAGGATGTTATGCTTTATTGTAATTTGTCAGCTATTTATTAACAAAGTATTCATATGCTTTAAATATTGCAGGTAACGTGCTACTCGATCTTCACTATGTGATCAAAAGTATTCGGACACCCTCCCCCCCCCCAAAAAAAAATATAACATACGTTGCACTGTGCTGCCACCTACTGCCAGTTACTCCATATCAGTGACCTCAATAGTCATTAGACTTCGTGAGAGAACAGAATGGAGCGTTCTGCGGAACTCACGGAATTGGAAAGTGGTCAGGTGATCGGGTGTCACTTGTGTCATTCATCTGTACTCGAGATTTCCACACTCCTAAATATGCCTAGGTCCACTGTTTCCGATGTCGTAGTGAAGTGGAAACGTGAAGGGACACGTACAGTACAAAAGCGTGCACACCGACCTCGTCTGTTGACCGACAGAGACCATCAACAATTGAAGAGGGTCGTGATGTGTAATTGGCAGACATCTATGCAGACCATCACACAGGAATTCCAAACTGCATCAGGATCCACTTCAAGCACTATGACAGTTACGCGGGAGGTGAGAAAACTTTGATTTCATGGTCGAGCGGCTGCTCATAAGCCACACATCACTCCCTAAATGCCAAACGACGCCTCGCTTGGTGTAAGCAGCGTAAACACTGGACGATTGTTGTGTTACTTCCACATGCAACGAAAATCTGTGACGCAACAATCTGTGTGTGGCGTGTTTATAATTATGTTTTATTTATATTTTAGGACAATTAATCTATAAAAACACACCAAATGTCAGAAAGAAAGCGTGTAAACCGTCTGATGATGAACCACAACGATTCGAAACCGCTAACGGTTTCCTTTGAATAAAGGAACTCAAAGTAAATTTGTGCTGGTTGCTGTCCTAGTACCATCAACATTTGTCTTCAAACAACAGCCACGGTCTCCAACATGTCATCTTATGACAAAATTGCATAAAAAATACCTGTTTCATTGATTTTGGAAAGTCAATTTCTGAGGATGTAAAATAGGGGATGAAATGTCTTATGAAAATATTTCATTATGAAAGCACTTTAAAAGACAAATCTATGAAAATTTGAATTTGACTTCTCAGCTAGAAAAAAAGAAGCATTTTACCGTTTCTGGAAATTCACCCCATAAGGAGGTAAAACAGGAAATGAAAACTCTTATGGAAATATTTCATCATGCAACCATTTTTGAAGCTAAACCTACGAAAATTTGTATATGACTTCTCTGTTAAAAATTTAAAAGAAATACACATATCACTGCTTTTGGAAATTCAACTTCTAAGGAGGTGACATAGGGGATGAAGGTTTTTTTGAAAACATGTCGCTATTACAGCAGTTTTAAGCTATAACTATGAAAACTGGTATTTAGTTTTTCAGTCAGAGATTTAAAAAAATACATATTTAAGAATTTTTGGAAATTCAACCACTAAGAGCGTAAAATAGTGGGCGAAAGTTTTTTTGAAAGTCATCAATAAAAAGCTATTAAAGCATTTTTAAAGTTTTAGCTATAAAACTTAGTAAGAGATCCATGACTAAGGAATTTATTGCTAGCGCACTCATGCAGATGTAATTTCGATGGATTGCTCACGTGCTGCCTGCGATATGTAACCTACAGTAGAATCACAGACCAGAGAGCTGTGTTAGAGCAGTAGTAGGATTAGTAGCTGGCAGTCAGGCGGTTGGCTTGGTCGTGCCTGAGCGATGTAGTATAAGGTAAAAGCAGCCACGCGTATATGTAATTTGTAACAACTGATTTTGTACTACTACTGTATCAAGTCCCATGCAAATGTTTTTTTTAAATGTTTTAATAATAATCTTTCTTATAAGGATAACTTTTGACAATCATTCATGACATAAAGTGTACACACATTGTATAAGTCTTCAGCATTTTTACAAGAACTAGGAAAGGAATGGGAAGGATAGCATCATGGTTGTAGCACAGTGGGTTGCACATAGCTGCAACAAGTCCATATCTTTCCACAGAACCACAACACCAAGTGAGACAATCTGAAGTTCTTTTCCCTGAAGTATTTATCAGTGTAGCCAAGATACTGAAATGTTTTATTAATATTGTATGTTATCATTTTGGTAGTACATTAGGTGCACCAAACAGTAGGTCCATAATAACATCTCCGTCGTTCAAGGTGGTGGACAACTTGATATGTCAACACCACATTCTTGTAGAATCCGTACTCTTACATCAACGTAGAATTAGTGCAAAAACCTAATAGAGTGCTCCATGATCATGAGGATCGACAGGACATATGGATATGGCAGTAATTGGCGGTAATTAGGTCAGAAGGTGAAGGATACATCACGTCTTATGCTAGTCATCACCCAGAATTACACTATTGGATCATCCAATTTGAATAATTATTGGCACTCATTGGCTAGTTACAAAGCATTTATGTGGTATGTACAGAGTATTACAGAACATTATTCATAAGTCATCTCATTACAGTAACTATTGGCACTCATTGACCACTTACAAAGCATTTATGTAGTATTATAGAACATTATTCCGAAGTCATCTCATTACAATAATTATTGGCACTCATTGGATAGTTACAAAGCATTTACATTGTATATATGGAATATTACAGAACATTATTCATAAGTCATCTCGTTATATATATTATTGGCATAGCAGATATGCAGTATTACAAAATGTTATTCATAAGTCAAAACATTATTCGTAAGTCATCTCATTTCAGTAATTATTGGCATATCATTTATGGTGTATTGCAAAACATTATCCATAAGTCATCTCATTACAGTAATTATTGGCACTCAGTGGCCAGTTACAAATAATTTATTATGCATTATTCAGAAGTCATTATTCAAAACAGAAGTTATTGCCTGTAGCAACAAGCTACTAGTGACTATATTTGATACCATGCAAGTGATGTAAGACATATTTATGATGTAAGTCATTGTAACTAGTACTCAAGATGTTTAGGCCAATAATACATAGACATAATGGAATTAATACATCAGAAAAATATGCAGTATATTTATGACTAGAAATATATCTTAAACTGGTAGCATTATTTAGTTACATACTGGTAGTTGGGGCTAGTAATAATTTTTTTGTGCTAGCAATGCATTGCATTGGGATCAATAGTCAATTGCTGGGGCATTAAAATATTTGCTTTTGATTTATAGCTGGAGATAAGGATTATCAACATCAGTCATCATGAGTCAGCTGTAGCAAGGTTATGAAACAACTAGAATATATGTGATCACATTCATAAATGATAGGGACAACTGGGTAAAAAAAGTACTACAACAGGTTCTATAACTAATTGCCTGTAGCATATAACATAACAAAGTATTTCAGAAACAATTTTTGATGTCATGAAAAGCTTCTCCTGGAAAAAAATACAAAGTGGATTATTAATCTGAGTGAAGAAATGTATTCATATTATGCTGAAAAGTAGTAAACTTCGAATTAACAGGTAATGAAACCTGTACTTAATATGTATGTACTATAGCTGTCTTTCCTAAAACATTCAGTCATTATACTATGCGACGTATGACAAACTGTCAAAAAGAACTGCAACAAATACTTAAATAACAACATAGCACCTCTTAACTAATAGAAGCACAGTCCGGAACCGTGCGACTGCTACGGTCACAGGTTCGAATCCTGCCTCGGGCATGGATGTGTGTGATGTCCTTAGGTTAGTTAGGTTTAAGTAGTTCTAAGTTCTAGGGGACTGATGACCACAGCTGTTAAGTCCCATAGTGCTCAGAGCCATTTGAACCATTTTTGAACTAATAGAAAATACATAAATTTCACCATTATCATAATCTGCAAAGAAAAACTTCATTGTTCATATAACCATATTCTGCATATAACTATTCATCATTTATTATCATCTGCAAAAAATAGATACTTCATTATTCATTATTTATATTATCATATTCTTCATACAACTATTCATTATCATTCATTATTACATATATTATAGAGTTTATTACTTCTAGCATATTTCATCACTAAAATTAACATGTGTAGTTGGTCTGACAGCCTGCCACAATCGCCTCATATTCTGAAAGAAAAATAATTAGTCAAGACTACTATTATACGGTGTGTATAGTACATTCTTGTTAATGCTTGTTAATTCCAATCCATTTACATTTCATGACAAAGTATTGCATCTTCTTTCTTTCATTCTGATGGTAAAATTTACATTTCAGAGTAAACCACTGTGGTTGTTTAATTTATTTCTTTTACACGGTATTGCTTTCTGAAAACGATGAATATAGATTAATATCTTGCATTTAAATCATATACCTATTAAATGAAAACTTGTTTCTAGTGATACGACTAAGCATACAGCATAGCATGACAGAAAACGTATTAGATCAAAACCATAGCCAATTTTCAAGTGCAAAAATGTACACACAATATCATAATTTAGTAGCAAAAAATGTAGAATAGTCAAGATATTGGGATATCATAAGGCAGACTGTCAAAGTCAACTGGTGTTTGTTATATCTTAAAGATTTCATAGTGCATTCAGAGAAAATTCTACTTTCGATAGGGAAACCATCATATATATACATCAAAAAAATGAGAAATGTGCACAGTCTGAGGTATAACAACAAGAAAAGCGACCTGCTAACCTTACCTTGCCAGGCACTTGCCAAGAAAAATATAATCATCTTCAGTAAGTAGTCATATTGTAACACCCCAACCGTCACTTATCTGGTTTTGGCGAGTGTTCACCCCAGCTAATTGACTAACAGATCAACAGAGAGTACAAAAATGCTGCAATATCGGATAACGCAAAGAAAGTAATAAGGCCCTGTGACTCCTGATTGAACTGCGGTGGCAGTGTTGACATTAATTGATTCAGAATGGATCACTTTTAATTAAAAAGGGGCGCACATTGATGTTATATGCAGCTATTGAACACCAGATGCAAATGCTGAACATAAAATTAATTAAGAAAGTGACTTGGGATTTCAACTACTTGATTGAAAACAGATGCAGTCGATTATCACAAATTTGTTTTAACTCACGACCTTCAATCATCACATTACATGACTCTCCTACCAGGCAGTGGTAATAAATTGCGTTTGCGTGGAGTAAAGCTCGATAACTCAAAAGTAATTCCTATCGACTGACCCAGGCGTGATGCAAAATGCGAAAAGAACTCTACAGTGCACAGCCCATGAAACCCTCGTGGAAAATTTGCCAATGTGATCCAACCAATTATTCAGTGGTTGGAGCGGGCGCAATATCACTGAATACAACGTGGCAGAGCGGCGGCATCGTGTGGACGTCAGCTGACCTCATGGTGCTGCAAGGCTGTGCTCATCTATTCACTCCTAGCTATCTTGCTCAGTACATAGCTGAACCAAAACTTTCTATCTCCAAGCTTAATCGTTCCATTTGCTAAGTCCTAAACTGCAGAGATGCTTGCTCACTCTTTCTCAGGCAAGCTGAGTAAAGAACGTCACGTCTGCACTCTAGGCAAGCTGGCAACGGAAGACCTCTACGAAGACTTCTCACACTCTGCTCTTCGCCTCGGTTTCCCCTCCAGCAAAATCACTTACGTCAATTGCAGCGCAAGTTGCGTTAATTATGCGTCGCTTCCGAGCGCCGACCAATGCCTCCTCTGGGAAGTGAACAAATTCCCACAGAATTTCCCTTCCTCTCAACTTCTGCTATTTCGCTCCTCCCAGGCCACCCATCAAGGTTAGCGTCTGCATAAACACCAGTTTTTCCGGAATTCTGACTCCCAGGAGAGTACTTCAAGTTCCTTGGTCCTATGTTCCAATCGGAGGCCAGCATATTTCATGCTGTCGCTCTTCACCTGATTTACTTCAGGCTCTGCGGACCATGAATTCACCGTGAAGTTACTATAGTCACGAACACGCATATTTTGACCTCTGTTGACCGCTCCACCATAGCTTTGCGCGGCTTTCTCGCATGTTTCTCAGAAAACGGGACAACGGACATTTATCAACAGGCATAAAGTTCTCCGTCTGTTTCCCAGTATGCCAGCATGGAGTCGGGGTCAACCACCCACTCACTGTCACTCATCTTACGGCATCTGGAGGCCGCGCCGCATTACCGCTTTCTCAGAGCTTGAGCCGCCCTAAGCTGCCTATTGTCGCTTCCCTTGGCCGCTCCCCCAGCGGCCACGGTCAATTCTGAGTACTTCCCTGGGGTAAACTAGCCTCTAGTAAATCGACGCGTTTCCACTAAGTTTCCATGTCGTGTGAATTACTTTAAAACCATCACCCGAGATTCATTATTCCCATACGTCCATACTATACCCTCTACAAGATGCATTGTGCCTTGTCAGTCATTTTTGTTCAGCCCTACTGTTCGCTCAACGTGAGTTAGGTGATCTTTAATGACTTCATGTAAGGGGCATAGTTCTTGCCATCTTGCAATATAAGTATCTGGAAATGGCATTACAGTGTGATAAATCATGCAATATGTGCATTCAATAAAGGCTTTCATTCTGGAAATATGGTGATTGCCCTTGGTTTTTCTGCTCCTCAAAGTTTCGACTTGTACCACATTGGGGTGAGGAATGCTGCGAATTCTATATGGACCAGCGTATAGAAGCTCAAATTTACTGCATCTACTGTTTCCTCTTTTGGGTAAATAGTGTGTGCATGCTAAAATCTTCTGTCCTATGTGAAATTCACGGCCTGCACAAACCTGTTTTTCCTGTCTTCTCCGGCGTTCTGCAGCACGTTTGATGTTGTTGAGAGCAATGTCACTTATTTCATGGTGGCGTAGTCGACGAGATATTTTACATAGTTTACCAATTCATTTCAGCAATCGTTCAGAAGGGTTCGAAGAAGCATGATACCTGGATTTATAGACCGGAGAGATGTTTCTAGCTCGTAACACATGTGTCCATATCGCAGATCGAAATTGTGGCCCATTGTCGGAAATTACTTTCAATACATACCCTACATGAAATAGAAAATGTTTTACAAATGCATTCGAAATAGTTTTAGCAGTAGCTTTGTGTAACGGAGTGAAGGTAACAAGTTTCGAAGTGAGTTCAACAGCGACAAATATGTAACAAAAACCTCTATTAGATCTAGGAATCGGTCCAAAAATGTCTACAGCTGCCATATGTCTCAATGTAATGGGTACAATGGGATGTATCGGAGGAATATGTGAAGTCGTGTCTGATTTATCTTTCTGGCAAATTTTACATGACGCTGAAACTCGTCGAATACGTTTCTCCATGTTGGCAAAATAACGGTTCTGTCTCAGTACAAGAAAACATTTTCTGGCTCCATAATGCGCCTAACTTAAATGAGTATACCAAATTAATTTGTTAACAAGCTCGTCAGGAATGCATAATAACCAGTTGTTGCTGTCAGGGTGAGAGCGGCAAAACAGAATGTTGTTGCGTGCAGTATAATGGTTTCTAACGGTAACGTTATTTCTATCTTGCCAAAGGAGTTTAATCTCTTTCCATACGTCGTCTTTGCTCTGCTCTTGTGCTATGTCTCGTAATGACGACGAAATGAAATTTTCAAAAGCAACTTGTTGAATATACATGAGACTAAAATTTGCTTGGCAGAACTCGGTTGCGGTGTCTTCCTGATTGTTGCTGAGAGAACGATATAGTGCGTCTGCTACAATATTTTCTGTACCGGGAATGTGAACAATTGTAAAATTAAAATCCTGTAAATAAAGCTTGCATCTGCTTAGCCTGTCATGTGTAAATTTAGCGGAAAGTAAAAACTGTATAGCTCTATGATCTGTATATGCGGTCGTATGTCTTCCATAAAGAAAATGTCTAAATTTGGTAAATGCCCATACAATACATAATGTTTCAAGTTCTGTAATAGAATAACTGCGTTCAACAGGTGACAGAATGCGACTTGCAAAGACGATGTTTTTAATTACTGTAGCACCGTCTTCTTCAATTTCCTGAAAAACGCGTACGCCTAGAGCGGTGTTAGAACTGTCGGTGGCAATGGAAAAATTTCTGCTAGGATCTGGATGTGTTAAGTGGTGCTTTCAACACGGTATGTTTCAGATTAACAAGTTCTGACTGTGCTTGGCTATCCCAGGACCAAATAGCGTTTTTACCCGTCAACTGGCATAATGTAGGGGTGTCTAAAGCAGAGTAATGAATAAATTTACGGAAAAAGTTAATTAACCTCAGGAAGCTGCGTAGTTGTTTATTGGTCGTTGGAACAATAATGTCACGTAAAGCTTATTTTTCTGGGTCAGGCGCAATGCCTTCTGCTGAAATTACATGTCCAAGAAATTTTATGGAAGTTTTGCCAAAGTGTGATTTGCTAAGATTAACTGTAAGTCCTTGTGCACGAAAAGTTTGCAACAGTTCTTCAAGAATCAAATAGTGTTCAGACCAGTTAGCTTCTGCGATAAGGATGTCGTCTACATACGTTGTGATTCTGTCGGAAGTATAGTATTCAAACCGCAAATAAATGCTGCTGAAGAAATTGTTAGGCCGAACGGTAATTTGCGCAATTGATAACAATCACCAAAACATAGAAATGCTGTGCACTTTCTGCAGTTCGTATCGAGCTGAATTTGCCAAAATCCCGATTTTAAATCTAATGTGGAATAAATAGCAGTACCATGAAATTTATGTAGAAGTTCTTCAAGTGTCTGTGGGCGATCTGTTTCATTAATAATGTCGTTGACATGACCCGAATCAAGTATGAGGCGAAGTGAGCCATCCTTTTTCGTAACAATGTGGAACGGGTTAATGAACGGACTAACTGCCGGTTCAATAATTCCTTGGTCAAGCATAGCTTGCAATTCTTTCTTAATTTGTTCCCTGTGGATATAATGAATAGAATAATGTTTAGCTTTAAATGTGTCATGCTGTTTAACTTGAAATTCATACATAAAATCGGACATAGTACCAGTTGTCAAAAACTGGAGCTTGCTGTAAAAGAATTTTGCGTAGTTGAGTACGTTCGTCACCTGTATTTGCACTGTTCTGTTTTACTTTATCAGAAATCATTTGCATAACACCACAGTCAGCTTCGTCTGGTGTACTGTAGCTGTGTACATACGTATCTGTGAACAATGTTGAATGACAGTCTATGTTACGCGATGTTGAAATGACCTCTGTTTGATTAATTGCTTGTTCTTCTGCAGATAAAGCTTGCTGAAATTCTAATGCCAGTTGTAAATTTTCATCCTTTAACATTAAATAGGAATTTAGAAAGTCAATAACTGCGTCATGTTGCACCAAAAAATTCGTACCTAAACTAATGTCTGTTGTCAATAAAGGAGCAATCCAAAAATTTGTGTGGAGCGTGTGACCTGCAATACAAAATTATAAGTGTGTCTGTAATTTTACATCTACTCCTTTACCAGATACTGTTCCTATTACTTTAGTTTTGAGTAATGGTAACGTAGGATAGGTGTTCTCTTTGTTACATTCGTTGAAAGTCTCTTCATTTTTAACTGACACAGGTGATCCAGAATCGATTACTGCTGAAAATGTGGATGACCCTACCTTTACTTCAATAACTGGGTGGGAAATGGTTTTTTGTATAACTGGTTTTTCATGTAAAAGTGTGTCTCGGATGTCGTCAAAAGTAATAACATTTTCATGAACAAGACTCTGTGTATCAAAAGTGTTGCTTACGTTGCTGGAAGATGCAACATGTACTATATCTAGTCAAATCCTTTCTGACGTGCTGTTATTTGCAGGAGGATTCTGTGGCATTTCGACTGTTTGTACTGTTCCGTTATTTCGTCCTGACGTAGTAGATTGTGGATGATATCGACTGTCTGGTTCATTCATGATAATCTGTGGTTGTGGATGATTCTGCTGCTGATAAAACCTGCTGTTATTATACGTGCGCTGAAAACTGTGCTCATTATTTTTACGTCTATCATGGTAGTCATTACTATACGGCGCGTTGCGAAAGGAGTTGAAATGATGTGCCTTCTGTACGTAGTGATTGCCTTGTTGCTGTGCGTTACTATTTGGCGGAGCCGACGTTGTAAGTGTAGGCGGCGAAACATTGAAGGTTGGTTGACCTTGCAAACCACATTGTTGGTTAGGTATGCCAACTGGCTGATTTTGTTGCTGTTGTCTGGAAAAGCCTCTAATGTTGCCGAAACGTGTTTGCTGTTGCTGATAATTTTGACGATACTGATAATTAAAATTTTTTCTGGTATTAAAGTTCTGGTGGTTGTCGTTCCTAGAGCGTCTGTCACCTTTGCTATTAATATAGCGTGGCTGCTCGTAATTACTGTACGCTTGTTGGCCTTGGTTATGATGTGAAAAATTTTTGCTTATGAAGGAATTGTCTGATTGCTGAATTTCCAAAAGCTGTAGCAGATCTCTAAGCGCCGAAATACTATCTTTCTGCTGTCCTGTTAAAAGTGACACTCTTAACGATCGTGGTAGTTTTGAAATACATAATTGGATTAGAGCTGACTCACTGAACGGCTCACATAAACATTGGTTTTGCTATATCGTGTGTTCAAAAAATAGCGTGACAGTGGGAAAATTTGAGTTCTCATAATTCGGTAAGCTAATTAACTGATCCTTGATTCCGCGCTGTGTCGTCATCGACCAATACGCCGACAGAAAAGCATCCTTAAATTTTTCTACCGAGTAACATTGTCTCGCGATCGGTCTCATACGAGTTGCCGGTTCGCCTTCCAAAAAACTGCAAATAAATTCAATTTGGTGGAAATGCAAAACTAAATTGTTGTATCCAATACAAAGGGTGAATCTGTGTGCAATCATTTTTAAATACTTTAAATTTCCTAACGGATGGAAAGTGTTCGTAATCAAAATTATCGTCTCTGAATGTCTGAGCAGGTTCAGGATTGCATGATAATCTGTTTGTCTGTGTCTGTTCGGAATCTAAGTCACGTACTCTCTATAAATTATCTAAGTTATACTGGCTGTGTGAATGTGACATATGTTCAGAATGTGGCATATGCTGTGACCTGTTAGAGGCTGAAATATTTTTCATTTCTGTCACTTCTTGCTGTAAAGATGACAATTTTCTACGTAATGTGTTACTGGACGAACCTATCTCACTGAGTGTCTGCTGTGTGTTTTGGAATTCGGGTGTTTGATTGAGCGAAACTGGTGACGTATCGTCTGATTTGGTGTCATTGTTATTTTCGATAACGTCAATATGACTGGCCAACTCATCAAATTTTTCAGTCAGTGCTTTAACAGGATCGTCATTTTTAGTGTCACAAGCATTAATTTCTACATCTACATCTACATCTATACTCCGCGAGCCACCTTACGGTGTGTGGCGGAGGGTACTTATTGTACCACTATCTGATCCCCCCTTCCCTGTTCCATTCACGAATTGTGCGTGGGAAGAACGACTGCTTGTAAGTCACCGTATTTGCTCTAATTTCTCGGATCTTTTCGTTGTGATCATTACGCGAGATATATGTGGGCGGTAGTAATATGTTGCCCATCTCTTCCCGGAATGTGCTCTCTCGTAATTTCGATAATAAACCTCTCCGTATTGCGTAACGCCTTTCTTGAAGTGTCCGCCACTGGAGCTTGTTCAGCATCTCCGTAACGCTCTCGCGCTAACTAAATGTCCCCATGACGAATCGCGCTGCTTTTCGCTGGATCATGTCTATCTCTTCTATTAATCCAACCTGGTAAGGGTCCCATACTGATGAGCAATACTCAAGAATCGGACGAACAAGCGTTTTGTAAGCTACTTCTTTCGTCGATGAGTCACATTTTCTTAGAATTCTTCCTATGAATCTCAACCTGGCGCCTGCTTTTCCCACTATTTGTTTTATGTGATCATTCCACTTCAGATCGCTCCGGATAGTAACTCCTAAGTATTTTACGGTCGTTACCGCTTCCAATGATTTACCACCTATGGCATAATCGTACTGGAATGGATTTCTGCCCCTATGTATGCGCATTATATTACATTTATCTACGTTTAGGGAAAGCTGCCAGCTGTCGCACCATGCATTAATCCTCTGCAGGTCCTCCTGGAGTACGTACGAGTCTTCTGATGTTGCTACTTTCTTGTAGACAACCGTGTCATCTGCAAATAGCCTCACGGAGCTACCGAAGTTGTCAACTAAGTCATTTATGTATATTGTAAACAATAAAGGTCCTATCACGCTTCCCTGCGGTACTCCCGAAATTACCTCTACATCTGCAGATTTTGAACCGTTAAGAATTACATGTTGTGTTCTTTCTTCTAGGAAATCCTGAATCCAATCACAAAGCTGGTCCGATATTCCGTAAGCTCGTATTTTTTTCACTAAACGTAAGTGCGGAACCGTATCAAATGCCTTCCTGAAGTCCAGGAATACGGCATCAATCTGCTCGCCAGTGTCTACGGCACTGTGAATTTCTTGGGCAAATAGGGCGAGCTGAGTTTCACATGATCTCTGTTTGCGGAATCCATGTTGGTTATGATGAAGGAGATTTGTATTATCTAAGAACGTCATAATACGAGAACACAAAACATGTTCCATTATTCTACAACAGATTGACGTAAGCGAAATAGGCCTATAATTATTCGCATCTGATTTATGACCCTTCTTGAAAATGGGAACGACCTGCGCTTTCTTCCAGTCGCTAGGTACTTTACGTTCTTCCAGCGATCTACGATAAATTGCTGATAGAAAGGGGGCAAGTTCTTTAGCATAATCACTGTAGAATCTTAAGGGTATCTCGTCTGGTCCGGATGCTTTTCCGCTACTAAGTGATAGCAGTTGTTTTTCAATTCCGATATCGTTTATTTCAATATTTTCCATTTTGGCGTCCGTGCGACGGCTGAAGTCAGGGACCGTGTTACGATTTTCCGCAGTGAAACAGTTTCGGAACACTGAATTCAGTATTTCTGCCTTTCTTCGGTCGTCCTCTGTTTCGGTGCCATCGTGGTCAACGAGTGACTGAATAGGGGATTTAGATCCGCTTACCGATTTTACATATGACCAAAACTTTTTAGGGTTCTTGTTTAGATGGTTTGCCAATGTTTTATGTTCGAATTCGTTGAATGCTTCTCTCATTGCTCTCTTTACGCTCTTTTGCGCTTCGTTCAGCTTTTCCTGATCAGCTATGATTCGACTACTCTTAAACCTATGATGAAGCTTTCTTTGTTTCCGTAGTACCTTTCGTACATGATTGTTATAATGTTTGCATTTTACGTGTAGTTTTGTTCAATTTCTTAACGTCTGCTTTAATGGCACCGGGATCCTGTATTAATTCCAATTGTTCGAGTCTGCTGGTCACTGTCTGAAAATCTTCTGTGTATTTATTTTCCAAAGTCTGAATATTACTGTCTGTTTTTGTTTTAAGTTCGGAGATTTCACCATGCAATTCTGCGTTCAATTGTTTGATAGTATTAATTTCGTCTGATACTGCAGCAATGTTGTTGTCTACGTATTTTTTTGCTTTCGTAAACAACTTACGCTTGTCTTCCTGTCTCTGTGCAGTAATTGTTTCCATGACTTGTTTCTTTACTTTGTTCTGTTCCTGTATGAATTTACGGTAACGCATTTCACTGTTTTGTAGCTAGTGATTAAAACGTTCGTCAATTTGGCTGTTCTGTTGTTCTAATTTCTTGTCGACTTTCGCATCCAGAGTGCGTGAAAGTTCTGGTGACATTAATTTAAACTTGTCGCGTAACTGTGTTGCGTTTTCTGAACATTGTTTAGCGTCTGCACTGATTTCGTCTCAAAGTAATTTGGTTGTGGCTGCATGTGTATTACGTAATTCTTCTGCAACAGGTCTAATTTCTTCACTACTATTATTAGCAAAAGCCTTAATTTCCTCACGTAATTGTTCTTTAGTATCATGACACCGCGCGGAAATGGCTGTAATCGATTCACTAAGTTGCTTGTTCGATTCATTAAGGTTGTCGTGTTTTTTTATTCAACTGTTTGAGATTTTCATTAAGTTGTTTATAATTGTTGTCTTGTTTCTCATTCGACTGTTTGAGTTTTTCATTAAGTTGTTTATAATTGTTGTCTTGTTTTTCATTCGATTGTTTGAGATTTTCATTAGGTTGTAGCAACACAGCCATAACTTGGTCCATGCCAAAATTAGCGACTCTATTCTGTGTGCTGTGTGATGGTGTATCTGCATTTGTCACGTTTTGTATAACCATTTGGTCATTGTCTGATTTTTGAAAAGGTTTGCTAATTGGATGTACACTGTTGGTCACTACATCGGCAGCAAATAAATCTGACGTATTTTGAGTATATTGTTCATCCTTGTTAGAAACATTTATCTGTTCACTGTGTAAATTTTGCAAATCAGGTGTGTCAAACTGGGCAGCGTTCATTGTAGCGGAACGTGCCGCGTCATCAATTGTTAAATTTAGTGTGGACATAATTGAATTTGTTTGCTCATCATTTAGATTAGAATCATTACTGGTGGTCGGCACGCACTGACTATCTGTAACTGTAGGATTATCATTAGGATACTGAGTGTCGGTAGTATTATCAGTCAAATTATTCTAGTCGGCTTTTTCACTCATTGCGCATCGCGATGTACTGGTAGCAGTTTTTCGCGGCATTTTCCCAAGTCAAAGGTAGGCACAAAATCAAACAATGACAAAACAAAATGGAGCAAATACAATAACAACAAAGAGCAATAAATTGCCGATGATCTGTGAAAGAAGGAGAGACAAATTAGTAAATGCTTTGCGCCAGATGCAAAATACATTTAACATTAGATAAATAAGAGCAGATATATAACTGACTATTACTCAGAAATTCACAAAAAAAAATACGATCCTGGCCGGCTGTCGACAATTGTAACCACCCAACAGAAAAAATAATTATAATATTCACATTTAGTGTAACCTCCCAACAGTTTACTTCCGTAACCTCGGAATAACAAAATGTGACTAACCTCTCAATAAAATTGTGGCACACATATAACCTTCAATCATTAACTGACTGTGAATTTAAACCGGTAAATTTTGGACGTCAGCAGTGATGCGCCATGGCCCTGAAAGATCATTCTGAACAAATTGAAAATTCTTACCTTAATGAAGACGCCGGGGAACGCGTATATATATGCTCCTATAAGAAATTTTTCTGGCACAGCCCAGTGCAATGCTGGCCACTAGATTTATTAGGTATAAAAAGAAACAACTGATTTTTCTTTACGATAATAGGGATGACCATGGATAGGAGAAATTAGTAAAATCTTTAAATTCACATGACTGATTGTCAAAAGTTAATTTTATAAGAAAGATTATTATTAAAAGATTTTTAAAAACATTTACATGGGACTTTATATAACAATAATACAAAATCAGTTCTTACAGATTACGTATGCGCGCGGCTATGAATAGTATTCATGGTTTTACCTTATACTACATCACTCAGGACCGCCATCGGTCTCCACGACCGGTCCAACCACCCGACTGCAAGCTACTACTACTACTATTACTACTACTACTGCTTCAGCCGACACTGCTCCTACTGCAGCCGACACTGGTCTCGGGTCTGCAATTCTATTGTAGCTCACATATCACAGGCAGCGCATGAGCAATCCATCGAAGTTACAACTGTTCCAGTGCACTAACAATAAATTTCTCATTCATGGACCTCTTACAACTTTGTATTTGGCTTCTCGATTAGAAATAAAAATTACGTGTGTCAGTGTTTTTGGAAATTCATTGGTGTTAAAAGGGGATTATTTCATTACGAAAGTACTTTGAAAGCCAAATCTATGAAAATATGTACTTGGCTTCGCTGATCAATACATACAGGGTGTTCCATTGATCGTGAGCGGGCCAAATATCTCACAAAAAAAGCGTCAAACGAAAAAACTACGAAGAACGAAACTTGTCTAGCTTGAAGGGGGAAACCAGATGGCGCTATGGCTGGCCCGCTACATGGCGCTGCCTTAGGTCAAATGGATATCAACTGCGTTTTTTAAAATAAGAACCCTCATTTTTATTACTTATTCGTGTAACACGTAAAGAATTTTAGTTGGACCACTTTTTTCGCTTTGTGATAGATGGCGCTGTAATAGTCACAAACATATGGCTCACAATTTTAGACGAACAATTGGTAACAGGTAGGTTTTTTAAATTAAAATACAGAACGTAGGTACGTTTGAACACTTTACTACAGTTGTTCCAATCTGATAAATGTACCTTTGTGAACTTATCATTTCTGAGAACGCGTGCTGTTACAGCGTGATTACCTGTAAATACCACATTAATGCAATAAATGCTCAAGATGATGTCCATCAACCTCAATGCATTTGGCAATATGTGTACCGACATTCCTCTCAACAGCGAGTAGTTCGCCTTCCGTAATGTTCGCACATGCATTGACAATACGCTGACGCACGTTGTCAGGCGCTGTCGGTAGATCACGATAGCAAATATCCTTCAACTTTCCCCACAGAAAGAAATCCGGAGACGTCAGATCCGGTGAACGTACGGGCCATGGTGCTTCGACGACCAATCCACCTGTCATGAATTATGCGATTCAATACCGCTTCAACCGCACGCGAGCTATGTCCCAGACATCCATCATGTTGGAAGTACATCGCCATTCTGTCATGCAGTGAAACATCTTTTAGTAACATCGGAAGAACATTACGTAGGAAATCAGCATACACTGTACCATTTCGATTGTTATCGATAAAATGAAGGCCAATTATCCTTCCTCCCATAATGCCGCGCCATACATAAACCCGCCAAGGTCGCTAATTTTCCACTTGTCGCAGCCATCGTGGATTTTCCGTTGCCCAATAGTGCGTATTATGCCGGTTTACGTTACCGTTGTTGGTGAATGACGCTTCGTCGCTAAATAGAACGCGTGCAAAATATCTGTCATCGTTCCGTAATTTCTCTTGTGCCCAGTGGCAGAACTGTACACGATGTTCAAAGTCGTCGCCATGCAATTCCTGGTGCATATAAACATGGTACGAATGCAATCGATGTTGCTGTAGCATTCTCAACACCGACGTTTTTGAGATTCCTGATTCTCGCGAAATTAGTCTGCTACTGATGTGCGGAATAGCCGCGATAGCAGCTAAGACACCTACTTGGGCATCATCATTTGTTGCAGGTCGTGGTTGACGTTTCACATGCGGATGAACACTTCCTGTTTCCGTAAAAAAAAGTATCTATCCTGAGAACGGTCCGGACACTTGTATGATGTCGTCCAAGACACCGAGCAGCATACATAGCACACGCCCGTTGGACATTTTGATCACAATGGCCATACATCAACACGATATCGACCTTCTCCGCAATTGGTAAACAGTCCATTTTAACACGGGTCATGCATCACGAAGCAAATACCGTCCGCACTGGCGGAATGTTACGTGATACCACGTAGTTATACGTTTGTGACTATTACAGCGCCATCTATCACAAAGCGAAAAAAGTTGTCCAACTAAAACATTCATATTTCTTTACGTACTACACGAATATGTAATAAAAAATGGGGGTTACTATTTTAAAAAACGCAGTTGATATCTGTTTGACCTATGGCAGCGCCATCTAGCGAGCCAACCATAGCGCCATCTGGTTTCCCCCCTCAAGCTAGACGAGTTTCGTTCTTTGTAGTTTTTTCGTTTGATGCTTATTTTGTGAGATATTTGGCCCGGTCACTATCAGTGGACCACCCTATATATTGAAGAATAATTCAATGGTGTTAAAATGGGATTATTTCATTATGAAAGTACTTTGAAAGCCAAATATATGGAAATTCGTACTTGGATTCTCTGTTGGTGAATGACGCTTCGTCGCAAAATAGAACGCGTGCAAAAAATCTATCATCTTTCCGTAATTTCTCTTGTGCTCAGTGGCAGAACTGTACACGATGTTCAAAGTAATATATAACAGAGAATCCGAGTATATATATATATATATATATATATATATATATATATATATATATATACTGCATTTAGAAACTCAACACTAAGGGGGTGAAATAGGAGATTGAAATTTTTAAGAAAATAATTCTTGATATAAAAAAATTTTAAAGCTAAATCTGTGAAAGCTAGTATTTAACTTCTCAGTCAGATATAAAGAAACATGTTTGGGAGATGAAAGTTTCTGTGGAAATGTCACCACAAGAACGCAAAGTGCGTGATGAAAACCTTGAACTCCAACTACCAGAATAGCTTTTGGTGAGAAGTACATTCGGAAAAGAGTATTCTTCTATGGTTATAATTAGCGTGAAAAGTTTAGAAAGTGTTGCAATTTGTAAACAACATAAAAACACGATTAAAGAAACACAAAATAACCTGTGCTGGCCAAACAGTCTACGCGAGCGAAGAAGTGGGCTCTAAGCTAGTAATTATTATTCATATTAGACTAAAATTGTTCGTAATTAATTGCTGTTTCACGAAGTAATGTTTGCTCCGCATATGCACAGCTTGCTGTCGGAGCTCAGAGGAAGTGCAATTGATCTTGCGACGACGCGAAGGGTGTAACATCCCGGGCACTGTGGACTTCCCTCGCCTTGTGCTCGCCATGGATCTCGTTCAGAAAGAGTTCGTCGCTCATCCCAACACGCAGACGGTGTGTATATAGTATTTCGTCGCACTATTCTGACCATATGTACAGTAGCTTAGTTTTCGAGAGAGGGGACAACGCAGCGGAGTGGCCGCGAGGTAAGAAGCGCCATGTCACCGATTGCGCGGCCCCTCCCGCCAGAGGTCCGTGTCTTCCCTCGGGCTTGGACGTGTGTGTTGTTCTTAGCATAAGTTAGTTTCAGTTAGTTTAAGCAGTGTGTAAGCTTAGGGACCGATGACCTCAGCAGGTTGGTCCCTTAGGAATCACACCCACGATTTTTTTTTAATTGTTGATACCTTCTGTGGTCAAGGAGGTAGTGAAAATACTACTACCAGCCAGTTTGATCAACTGTGAAACGGGAATGCCAGTCTTCCCAGGCTGGCGTTCTGGCAGTTGCAACAACGAACTATGTTTCTCATAATCACAATTTATTTACAGCTCCTCGATTGACCCTGTGTTGTTCATAGTGGCGCTCCCAATGCTGAGCTAGATGCTGCAGTGGTTAAGACACTGGACTGGTTTCTCTGAAATGATATGTTCGATTTCCCTCCCCATTCTTCGTCAATTGGGCCTTGTACCCCGTATCTAGTGACCACATCGTCGACTGGACATTAAACGCTAATCTTTCTTTGTTACGTTTTATCTTTACCTCTTAAGTTTGATCTCTTACAGTCAAAGTTGTGCCAAGTCTATGACAGTAGTGAAGGATGTGGAGTTCGAGTGCACACTGTAGGGTTCCATCTACATCAGTTTCATAAGTGTCAAGGTCAAGGTCACCCCTTCCCCCTCCCTCTACCCTCCCTCACTCGCCCCTTCTCCTCCTCATCGTCGACTGGACATTAAACGCTAATCTTTCTTTGTTACGTTTTATCTTTACCTCTTAAGTTTGATCTCTTACAGTCAAAGTTGTGCCAAGTCTATGACAGTAGTGAAGGATGTGGAGTTCGAGTGCACACTGTAGGGTTCCATCTACATCAGTTTCATAAGTGTCAAGGTCAAGGTCACCCCTTCCCCCTCCCTCTACCCTCCCTCACTCGCCCCTTCTCCTCCTCTTTCCTGTCCTCCCCCTCTCCCTCTTTCTCACTGCAGCCCAAGTTAGCACATGTAACCCATTCATCCTAAATCAAAATGTTTCCTACTATGGCAGATATTGCACACTTGTGCTATTTAAAAAATCCACATTTAACACAACTCTCTGCTCAGTTCACAGTGGCTGATCTAACTAACTTGTTCCAATTAATTTCATTTACTACTATATTGGCGACTGCACATATGTGCTGCTTAAAAATGTCCCACAATTCTCACATTTTCCTCACTCCCTTTCTCCCTCTCCCAATCCAAGATGGTGGATTTCCTCCAGTTGTCCTAAGGTAGAATGGTGTTTATATATAACTGAAGGCCGTCCATTTGTATTTCGAGGTGGTGGCATTTTATTACTTACTTATAAACAATTGCACCGGAACGGACAGTGCTTGGGTATATAGCATCCGTTGTGTGTTTGCTGGGCTAATCCATGTATTTTGTGAACTGTCGCTAGCCACATTCCCTGTGTAGGTATTTTACCTCTTCTCTATTATTACATGTGTTTTAATTACAGTTTAGCACATTTCGCCAAGTTTACGTTATCTTAAGGGATGTGAGAGAGTGTGATTGTGTGGGTGACCATGAGTGAGGTTGGAAATGAATATAGTTCTGCAAGCTTACTCCTCATTGTTTGACGACATTCTTAGCCATTTTAATCCCATTCGTTCCTACTAATTGTCGTATGGGTGCTGACAGGCTTCCCGTTTAGCGCAACCACGCCGCGCTCTTGGCTAGGCAGAACTGGGGCGGGTGGAGATGCAGCGTTAATTATGACACTTGTGTCACATGTGCATCGAACTTCGAGTCATATGCTTTGTCGTCTCGGCGAACAAATAGGCATGTTGGAAGTCAGTTCTCGATTACCTTTGACCATGCTTGGGTGGCTTTCAACCGAAATATTGTAAGGGGAACTAATGACGCCGTAGAAGGACGCCTTTGAAAATGGTGGAATATTCCGTCCGCTGAAAAATTCTACAATCAAAAGATTCTCGCAGTTTTTCCACAGTAACTAAAACGATTTTCACAGCAGCCAATCAGAATCCTATGTTAGTTAGAGAAATAAACCTTCGCCAGAGATAACGCATGTCAAATTACGCTGACACCAAACGCAAGGAATTCCCTTTTATACCGTAGTGATGTTTTACTAGCAACTGCCATGGCTGCCTTCACCTGGGGCCTGTTTGCGGAAGTGAAGCTCCACTCTGTCGGCTGTGGCTAGTGAACGTATTTGTTGCACTTAACGAGCTTTCGCTACGTTCTGCTCTTTTCAAAGAGCTCGTCGCCACAAAATGCACCCGGAGAAATAAGCGAAGTCGCCTTTCACCTCAAAACCGGACCCCACCAGCGAATTTTACCGATAAAAGATGTTACTCTGTTACTAATTCACAATTTACAGTTGCATTTCCAAGTCTCTTGGACACACACCATGAAGATACTTCTGAAGGAACATATTTTATCTGCATCTGACATGCGTATCTCCCAATCTTGCACTGTAAGATCATTTAGACAAGATATCTGTATGGTGCGAAGAGTTGGAATAGTCTCTAAAGAATGGAAAGTGTGATGTCATCCACATGAGTACTAAAACGAAGTCTTTAAATTTTCACAACACTATAAATCACACAAATCTAAAGGCCGTCTATTCAAGTAAACACTTAGTGATTATAGTTACGAATAACTTAAATTGGACCCAGACCTCAGAAAATGTTGTGGGGTAGGCTCACCAAAGAGTGCGTTTTATTCACAGAACACGTCGAAGATGCAACAAATATTCTAAAAAGACTATCAACATCGTCCTTGTCCGTCCTCTTCTGCAGATGGGATCCTTACTGAATTGTTAAGAATGAGAAAAGTCACAAAATATAAAATTCTATCACAAATTTTCTTTTATTCCCAGGGGTGCTCAAAAAGGAATTCTAGCACAATTTAAGAAACAGTCATCCACATAAACTTAAAAAAAATACATTTTTACAACAGAGAAAAAAAGGTTTCAAAACGATCTCTCCAGTAAACGCACCGAACAGTACTTATCAGCTCATTCACAGCTGGGTTCTACTAGTTGAGCTACGAAAAGCCACACTGGTAGGAAAAGTTTCTACAGCTAATAGAGCAAAGTTAAAATGAAAATGCTTGCCAATAATAATTACATCCCGAGCAAGATCTGGAAAGCAATTTACCATGTAAAACATTAATTATGCATATTAACAGTCAAATATTCAAAAAAGAGTTCACATCAAAACAGTACTTAGTTCTTAGCCAAAAAGTCTGTCATCTTATGCAGAAGCATATCTCGAAACAGTTTATCTAAAATAACACTGCTGAACTGAAGCCATCACCCCACCCGACATGGGACTTACGCACTGGTTGCAATTCTTCCGAGCACACCATACTGCTCAAGAACTGAGGACTGCCCAATGTACGGTCCGAGACATATCGACCGACGCAGATGCACTCGATGCATACCCCTGTCGCCACACCACGAAATCCGTCAGTAAATTGAAGTAGCAATGTCTGTGGCGCACTTGCATTTATCGATACGAGCCGGTGCACTGCTCACTTACCACACAGGAAAGGAAGGAGCTGGCCGGAGTGGCCGAGCGGCTCTAGGCGCTTCAGTCTGGAACCGCGCGACCGCTACGGTCGCAGGTTCGAATCCTGCCTCGGGCATGGATGTGTGTGATGTCCTTAGGTTAGTTAGGTTTAAGTAGTTCTAAGTTCTATGGGACTGATGACCTCAGAAGTTAAGTCCTATAGTGCTCGGAGCCATTTGAACCATTTTGAAAGGAAGGAAGTGTAGGGTTTAACGTCCGGTCAACATCGAGGTCATTAGAGACGGAAGTTCAAAGAGGAGCAGTGTGTTTTGTAGTATCGCGAAAAAGGGGTAGAATGTCACGACAAGCAAGTTGCAGTGGTAGTTATAAAAGCAAAGGTTTTTCTCGTTGAGATGGGATCTTTTCACGAAATTTCAGTCACTGACTTCCTTCTCCGAAAACGAAAATATTTTGTCGACTCCCACCTACATAGGGACAAATGACCATCACAGTCAAATAAGACAAATCAGAGCTCGCGCGGAAGGAATTAAGTGTTATTCTTCCCACATGCTGTTAGAGAGCTGAACGGTAGAAAATAGTCTGAATAAAGGGGTGTGATGAACACAGTCTTAACCACTTACGTGCTTAAGTGTGAATTAAAGAGTAGACATGTTGATGTAGGTAAAATAATTAAATGTTTGAACATTCTTTCTTCCGTATATTGGGCGAAAATTCTAAAGCTAAAGAAAGCATACAGTTTTGTTGGAGTCTATCTGTAAGCGTTGTAGCTTCAGGTTACACTCATTGTACGTAAGTTAGAGGACGGTTGACAAATAATGTCTTGGGCGCTTTGTCACGGTCCGCGCGGCTCCCCCCTTCGGAGGTTCGAGTCCTCCCTTGGGTATGGGTGTGTGTGTTTCCCTTAGCGTAAGTCAGTTTAAGCTAGCTTAAGTAGTACGTAAGCTAAGGGACCGATGACCTTAGCAGTTTGGTCCCATAAGACTTTACCACAAATTTCCAGTTTTTCCAATAATAATGTCTCGTATACAGTGAAGTTCCACGAACCCGTTTTCGGAGGCAACCTGCGAATCGTTTCCAGCCTGCTTGTTGTGGCAACAAACATTACTGGAGAACAAAATGGGAGTAAATCTCTATATGTGATATCACAGTACCACAGAAAGTGTTGTGCCACGGACTCTACAGTATTTTTCATTGCGTACAGAACGATTCCACGATGAAGATATAATCCTTCAGAGATCGTGGGCGAGAGTAAGTCTATATCAGCTATGAAACCCACTTCTGCAAACGACTGAGTCGAAAGTTATGACCGAAATGGTGCAAATTTCAAATATTCTCTTGATCTGCTGATGGTGGTGACAATCCATGTAAATGGATATTTAGAAAAAAAATTACTTGTTTGCAAAACTTGCACAAGACGCTACATACACAGTTGTCGTTACAAGGACATCTGTCACTTTCACGCAGGCATGACGACTTAACAGTAAGTTTTGTCACAACCCTTTGTTTGCACAACATTCTAAGTAGCGATTCCCCTTTACTTCCGGCGGTTCTCTCGTACACAAGTGTTTTCACATGGTCCTGCAAGAAGATATCAATCGGGATTAGATCATTTGAACGATCTAGCCACAAATCAAAACATCCTCTTCGTACCTACCATTCAGGAAATGTCTGATCCAATTGGTCATCAAAAAAATGCATCGAGTGAACTGTACCATGTTGAAACCACATACGTACACGGATATTAAGTGGGGTGTCTTCATAACAGCGTAGGGGAGTGTGTGACTGGGAACATAGCGGACGTAGGCTCAGTTGAATAAGGAGAAAACAGATACCAGGCTGAAACTTCCTGGCAGATTAAAACTGTTTGCCGGACCGAGATTCGAACTCGTGACCTTTGCCTATCACGAGCAAGTGCTCTACCATCTGAGTTACCCAATCACGACTCACGACCCGTCCTCACAGCTTCCATTCTGCCAGTACCTCGTCTCCTACCTTACAAACTTCACAGAAGCTCTCCTGCGAACCTTGCACTTCTGGAAGAAAGGATATTGCAGGTAAATGGCTTAACCACAGCCTGGGGGATGTTTCCAGAATGAGATTTTCATTCTGCAGTGGAGTGTGCGCTGATATGAAACTTCCGGGCAGATTAAACCTGTGTGCCGGACCGAATCTCGAACTCGGCTGTGAGAACGGGTCGTGAGTCGTGCTTGGGTAGCTCAGATGGTAGAGCACTTTCCCGCGAAAGGCAAAGGTCCCGAGTTCGAGTCTCGGTGCGCCACACAGTTTTAATCTGCCAGGAAGTTTCATATCAGCGCACACTCCGCTGCAGAGTGAAAATCTCATTCTGGAAACATCCCCCAGGCTGTGGCTAAGCCATGTCTCCGCAATATCCTTTCTTCCAGAAGTGCTGGTTCTGCAAGGTTCGCAGGAGAGCTTCTGTGAAGTTTGGAAGGTAGGAGACGAGGTACTGGCAGAATTGAAGCTGTGAGGACGGGTGGTAAGTCGTGCTTGGGTAGCTTAGATGGTAGAGCACTTGCCGGCGAAAGGCAAAGGTCCCAAGTTCGAGTCTCGGTCCGGCACACGGTTTTAATCTGCCAGGAAGTTTCATATCAGCGCACACTCCGCTGCAGAGTGAAAATCTCTTTCTAGATACCAAGCTATTAGCCATTCACCGACTATGTCCTTTCACAGGTTCACTGCAGACCTGGGTTGACTACTCTTCGCAATTGTAGCATAGTGGTTCCCAATAATTCATAAATGACGATTACAACCATTAGACACTCCGTCTCTCGTGAAAGCAGGCTTCTTCCGAAAAAAGCACGAAGGGCGTTCAGAAAGATATGCAACAAATTTTTAGGTAAATATCAGATGAAAAGCAGAATTGGTTTTTGAACATCGTGGGATATTCCCGCTGGTGACGCTATACGTAGCCATCAAAATGGAATCCGCAACGAAGGTGCATTACAGGCAGAGAGCAGTCATTGAGTTTATTTTGCCGGAAAACAGAGCATCGCAGATATTCATAGGCAGCTGGAGAATGTCTACGGAGAGCTTATACTGAACAAAGCACGATGAGGCGTTGCGTGAGGCGCCTGTCATCACCGCAACAAGGTCGCGCAAACATGTCCGATCCCCCGCGTGTAGGCCTACTGCTTACAGCTGTGGGTCTTACATTGTTGGAGCGTGTTCGTCGCCACAAAAAATGCAAATGAACTTCTCCTTAGCCCGCCCGGTTAGCCTTGCGGTCTAAAGCACGGCTTTCCGAATTGGGGAGGAGCGCCTGGTCCCCGGCACGAATTCGCCTGGCGGACGTGTGTCGAGGTACGGCGAGCCGGCCGGTCTGTGTATGTTTTCTAGGCGGTTTTCCATCTGCCTCGACGAATGTGGGCTGGTTCCCCTTATTCCGCCTCAGTTACACTATGTTGGCAATTGCTGTGCAAACAAGTTATCCTCGTACGCGTACACCACCATTACTCTACCACGCAAACATAGGGGTTACACTCGTCTGGTGTGAGACGTTCCCTGGGGCGAGGGGGCGAGGGGTCCACCGGTGGCCGAACCGCACAATAACCCTGAAAGAGCGGTTCGGTGTGGGGCGGCGGAGGGGTAAAGTTGACTGCTGTAGTTGTCGTGGGGTTGTGAATCACTCCGGCTGCGGTGGGGGCGGAACCTCTCCGTCCTTTCAAGGCCCCCGGTTAACGTCCAATACAAAACTTCTCCTTCTTCATGACAACGCAAGTCTCACACAAGTCCATGCATCCGAGAGGAACTCACAAAGCCTCATTCGACTGTCCTTCCTCATCCACCCTAGAGCCTGGATGTCACACCTTCCAACTTCCATCCGTCTGGTCCAATGAATGATGCACTCCGGGGAAGCAGTACGTGGATGATGGGGAGGTCTTTGTTGCAGTAAAACGTTGGCTTCGACGTCGACCGGTAGAGTGGTTCCATGTGGACATGCAACCCCCCCTTCCCCCACCCCCAGTAAGGTGTGTCGACCGGCAGAGTGGTACCATGCGGACATACAGCCCCCGCCCCCTCCTCCCTCCCAGTAAGGTGGCGTAATATAGTCGCATCGAGCAGAGATTATGCTGAAAAATGAGGTTTTGTAGGCAAAAGAGTGGGGAATAATATGGTGTAGTGTAATCCTGAATAAAACCAACCTGCTTTCAGGAAAAGTAGTCCTGCATTACTTATTGAACGTCCCTCGCACACACGCAAATGTTGAAGCAGTTAGTGTACCCTCAGATGCAAGACTTGCAACTCAACATCATTTTTCAACAAGATGGAGCTCCGCCACATTGGTCAACAGCTCTTCGCTAGTTCCTAGATAGGAAATTTCCCAATCGCTGGATCGGACGAGGAGGACCCATTTTTTATGTGGGGATTAGTGAAGGACCGTGTGTATGCGACCAAAGTGGACGATATTCCTACGTTGCGATCGTATCACTAATGCGATTGCAACAATAACAGAGGAAATGTTACAAAGAACTTGGCAAGAGACTGAATATAGACTCGATATTCTTCGTGCTACTTACGGTTCACATGTAGAGGTTTATTGATGATGATGTTGTCGTTGTGGCCTTCAGTCCTGAGACTGGTTTGATGCAGCTCTCCATGCTGCTCTATCCTGTGCAAGCTTCTTCGTCTCCCAGTACCTACTGCAAACTACATCCTTCTGAATCTGTTTAGTGTATTCATCTCTTGGTCTCCCTCTGCGATTTTTACGGTCCACGCTGCCCTCCAATACTAAATTTGTCATCCCTTGATGCCTCAGAACACGTCCAACCAACCGATCCCTTCTTCTAGTCAAGCTGTGCCACAAACTCCTCTTCTCCCCAATTCTATTCAATACCTCCTCATTAGTTATGTGATCTACCCATCTAATCTTCAGCATCCTTCTGTAACACCACATTTCGAAAGCATCTATTCTCTTCTTGTCCAAACTATTTATCGTCCTCGTTTCACTTCCATACAAGGCTACACTCCACACAAATACTTTCAGAAACGACTTCCTGACACTTAAATCTATACTCGATGTTAACAAATTTCTCTTCTTCAGAAATGCTTTCCTTGCCATTCCCAGTCTCCATTTTATATCCTCTCTACTTCGACCATCATCAGTTATTTTGCTCCCCAAATAGCAAAACTCCTTTACTACTTTAAGTGTCTCTTTTCCATATCTAATTCCCTCAGCATCACCCGACTTAATTCGACTACATTCCATTACCTTCGTTTTGCTTTTGTTGATGTTCATCTTATATCCTCCTTTCAAGACACTGTCCATTCCGTTCAGCTGCTCTTGCAGGTCCTTTGCTGTCTCTGGCAGAATTACAATGTCATCGGCGAACCTCAATGTTTTTATTTCTTCTCCATGGATTTTAATTCCTACTCCGAATTTTTCTTTTGTTTCCTTGTATTGATGATAAATAAATAAATTCTTTGAGATGCTCTACAATGTCGTGCATTTTTCATTGTCGTATCTACTGTGAGTTTTTTTCCTGGGTCTTTGAAATCAGGGAGGTTTGAGTAGGACACCCTGTAATTAAAGTCAGAAAGCAGTGTTTTCTGGGAGAGCCTGAAGGGCAGGTACAGCCACCTGATTGGAAAAGTTTTTCTGGCCTTTGCGCACAAAGGCACCTGCCAGTCAGCATGGAGAAGGTCATTCTGTTCGGGATATTATATTGAGCGCAGAACATGTTCACTGATGTTGGCCGATTGTTTTGTGAATCACTTCTTTTGCCCTTCTTGTTAACTGATATCAACAGTGCCCCCTTTGATAGAATGGCGGCAGTGGTTCTTTGGTAACGACAGGTGCTGGCGTGGGAGTGGACGGGTGACTGGGTAGAGTGGCGCACTCGGTCGCTGCCGATGCGGGCCCTGGACGTGGTGACCCGCATCCCGATGCTGCCCATCATCGCGGGATGGTGCGTCGTGGCGCCGCAGAGCCGCATGGTGCGCCAGTGGTCGCTGCCCATCAACCGGCTCATCTCCAGCGTCGCCGCCTACGTCGTCTTCCTCACCCTGCTCTTCCTCGAGTCCAACACCGACAAGAAGCTCCTGCATCGGGGACCGCCAGACACCGGTCAGTCACCATCTGTTGTTATGGTCTTCAGTCCTGAGACTGGTTTGATGCGGCTCTCCATGCTACTCTATCCTGTGCAAGCCACTTCATCTCCCAGTACTTACTGCAAACTACGTCCTTCTAAATCTGCTTAGTGTATTCATCTGTTGGTCTCCCTCTATGATTTTTACCCTCCACACTGCCCTCCAATGCTAAATTTGTGATCCCTTGATGCCTCAGAACATGTCCTACCAACCGGTCCTTTCTTCTTGTCAAGTTGTGCCACAAACTCCTCTTCTCCCCAATTCTATTCAATACCTCCTCATTAGTTATGTGATCTACCCATCTAATCTTCAGCATTCTTCTGTAGCACCACATTTCGAAAGCTTCTATTCTCTTCTTGTCCAAACTATTTATCGTCCATATTTCACTTCCATACATGACTACACTCCATACAAATACTTTCAGAAACGACTTCCTGACACTTAAATCTATACTCGATGTTAACAAATTTCTCTTCTTCAGAAACGCATTTCTTCCCATTTCCAGTCTACATTTTATATCCTCTCTACTTCGACCATCATCAGTTATTTTGCTCCCCAATTAGCAAAACTCCTTTACTACTCTATGTGTCTCATTTCCTAATTTAATTCCCTCAGCATCACCCGACTTAATTCGACTACATTCCATTATCCTGTTTTGCTTTTGTTGATGTTCATCTTATATCCTCCTATCAAGACACTGTCCATTCCATTCAACTGCTCTTCCAAGTCCTTTGCTGTCTCTGACAGAATTACAATGTCATCGGCGAACCTCAAAGTTTTTATTTCTTCTCCATGGATTTTAATACCTACTCCGAATTTTTCTTTTGTTTCCTTTACTGCTTGCTCAATATACAGATTGAATAACATCGGGGAGAGGCTACAACCCTGTCTCACTCCCTTCACAACCGCTGCTTCCCTTTCATGTCCCTCGACTCTTATAACTGCCATCTGCTTTCTGTACAAATTGTAAATAGCCATTCGCTCCCTGTATTTTACCCCTGCCACCTTTAGAATTTGAAAGAGAGTATTCCAGTCAACATTGTCAAAAGCTTTCTCTAAGTCTACTAATGCTAGAAACGTAGGTTTGCCTTTCCTTAATCTTTCTTCTAAGATAAGCCGTAAGATCAGTATTGCCTCACGTCTTCAAATATTTCTACAGAATCCAAACTGATCTTCCCCAAGGTCGGCTTCTACTAGTTTTTCCATTCGCATTAGTATTTTGCAACTGTGGCTTATTAAACTGATTGTTCGGTAATTTCACATCTGTCAACACCTGCTTTCTTTGGGATTGGAATTATTATATTCTTCTTGAAGTCTGAGGGTATTTCGCCTGTCTCATACATCTTGCTCACCAGATGGTGGAGTTTTGTCAGGACTGGTTCTCCCAAGGCCGTCAGTAGTTCTAATGGAATGTTGTCTACTCCCGGGGCCTTGTTTCGACTAAGGTCTTTCAGTGCTCTGTTAAACTCTTCACGCAGTATTGTATCTCCCATTTCGTCTTCATCTACATTCTCTTCCATTTCCAGAATATTGTCCTCAAGTACGTCGCCCTTGTATAGACCCTCTATTTACTCCTTCCACCTTTCTGCTTTCCCTTCTTTGCTTAGAACTGGGTTTCCATCTGAGCTCTTGATATCAAGATATCAAGAGCTCAGTCACCATCTAGTCACTGCAAATTCTCAATAAATATTCGGTAAAAAACTGAGTTGAACTGCAGTAGGCAACAACGTGTTTATAGCATGATCTTTTTCTATATTGCTTTCTTTCACTTCCTCACGAGAAGGCAGGCTCGCAACAAAACAGTCATAGCAACGATAAAATTATTCAAATGAAGCTATAACTGTGGGTTTAAAACTGAAAGCAGATAACAATTTGTCGGCTTAAAATAACGTAATTTTATAACTTTTAAAATTTTACAGGCTGGTGTTATCTCTCAGGTTTCTCTTTTTTGCTCGATTGATAAGTAGTGCATTTCTGAGTGTTCTGCCGAATTGTTTCCATTTTTTGCATCAAATGGAAACAACAACTCGGTAGAGTATTCGTGATTTGTACATAGGGTGACCAGACGTCCGGATTAATCCGGACATGTCCTCCTTTTCAGCTTTTTGTCCGGGGTCCGGGCGGATTTTTACAGTGTCCGGCTTTTTCGCAAAGTTGAGCATAATACAGTTAAATTTACAATTCGTCCCGTTCTATTGCTCTTTTCTTAAATACTTTTAACTATCGGCTTAGCTTTCGTGATAAACACACACGAAGGCGGTGTTAGTAGGTGGCATCAGGTTCGTCGATGTTATCGTTGATCGACCTATAAGCGAATGCAAATATCGATTATTTAAAATTTTCGTTTCGTATCTTCGCTTTGTATTGGCTTGGCTTCCTGTAGTGCACGTGTGAGTTGTGAGTGTAATTTTTAACCGAGTGAGTTATGTAAAATATTCGTCTATGCCTAAACGAAAGCGTACATTTTCTGATGTCCTTTCCTGCAAATATCCGGCTTTCAAGAAAGGGAGAAATGAATTTGAAGCGGAATGTGAGATTTGTGGAGCTGGAACGTACGTTTCAGTGGCCAATAAAGGTAAGAAATATCTCGACAGATTAACTGTCACGGTTTTATTTCATTGTTTCATAGTCATTCAATTTCTTTGTATTCGGAAGGTTAAAGTGCAGTTTACACGTCGTCAGCTGCTGCTTGAACTGTAGATGTTGGTAGCAGTGCGTCGAATTAAGGGAGGTGAATAGTCATACGTTTCTCGCTTTGTAATCAATTCCGTGTTGTTGACATAACAAAACAATTGACGCCACCCTGTCACCACAATCAATGTTTTTAATTTAAAATAAAAAATTTTGCTCTGGGAATCACCACCTGACCACCAATAACAATTAACTACTAGTTTTACCGGTAATTCCCGATAGTCACGTGACTTCAAAAATGGTTCAAATAGCTCTGAGCACTATGGGACTCAAATGCTGTGGTCATCAGTCCCCTAGAACTTAGAACTACTTAAACCTAACTAACCTAAGGACATCACACACATCCATTCCCGAGGCAGGATTCGAACCTGCGACCGTAGCAGCAGCGCGGCTCCGGACTGGAGCGCCTAGAACCGCACGACCACCGCGGCCGGCTGTCACGTGACTTGTCCAAAGCTGACGGGTGGTATCCTCATCTGCAGTTGACCCGTTTGATGTGTGTCCTCTTTTTATTTCCTTTGTCCTCCTTTTTGAAGCTGTTTATCCTCCTTTTTAAACAACTGCATCTGGTCACCCTATGTATACAACAATTCGAAAGGCACATTGATGATGAGACTGAGGCTGTTATGAGACGATGGTGATGGTGGTGTATGAGAACCATTATTTTCATGACGGAGGAAAAAATATAAATATTATATATGGGACTATGAAAGAGAAATACGCAAGCTTAAATCGAAAGCACCTTTTCGATGGGTTATGTGTAGGGTAAGAGGAGGAGGCTTCAAATGCCTCTGAGCACTATGGGACTTAATATCTGAGGTCATCAGTCTCCTAGACTTAGAACTACTTAAACCTAACTAACCTAAGGACATTACACACATCCATGCCCGAGGCAGGATCCGAACCTGCGACCGTAGCAACAGCGTGGTTCCGGACAGAAGCGCCTAGAACCGCTCGGCCACAACGGCCGGTGAAGAGGAGGAAGAAGCGAAAGGACAGGCTGGAATGAATGTAGGACGAGACTTGGTTAGACATGACTGATAGAATATACTGAATTTCAGGACGGGTCTCATCGTTGAAGAATGGTAGTCGGTTAACATTCGGGCAGGATAGGACAGAGAAGTCCTAGAGGTGTATAGAAGTTGTGATATGCGTGACGTAAGTGTAATGGAGAAGCGGAGTAGCAGGATTGGTGATTATAGAGTCAATTTTGGATGCAAGGACTCGAATTCCCAGGTAATGCATCCGTTTCTATGTCCTTCAGGAAGAGAAGTTGAAACGTCCCTTTAGAAAAATTATGAATTTCTGTCGTGGTAAACTTCTTACGTTATTTGATTTTCAAACAGCTAAGCAAAACTGAACGTACTCAGACATTTCTCTCTTTACTTATTCTGATCAACGCTAAACTGACACACACTATTTTTAGCGCAACGCAATCTGTCTCTCAATAATCCCTACAAAAGAAGGGCCCTGACTGACAATAACATATACCGTTCACGAATCACTTACCTCACAAAAATCTTCGTTACTCGAACTACTGCAATACAGCGATGGCCAATACTGCCAGCCAAATCAAATATTCTAACTACTGAGGGCACTAACTACTGATAGGCATATAGCTAGCAAATGAAAGATTTTGACAGAGAACAAACAATGTATTTATCTTAATAGTGTTCAAAAGGCATAATATATATATATATATCAGTTCATGACATCCAGTCTTACAAATTTACTGTCTCTGATGGACACACGTCCAGATCACCCGCTCTCATAACTCCGCCATCTCTCTCCCCACATCCACCACTGCTGGCGGCTCACCTCCAACTGCCCAACACTGCAATAGCAAAAATTCCAACAATGCAACCAGCCACAGACTGTACACAGCACAGTCAGCGATTTTCATATAGAGCGCTACGTGGCGTTACCAACACAAAAACGTAAATAGCCTACTTACAAAGTGTAGGAACGGGATGAGTTGAAGAGGACGCGAGTTAGGAGAGGCAGGCGGATGAAGGCAAGGCGAAATGTGTGTCAAAGAATTTGAAAAATTTAAAAGAGGCAGACATCCAGCCCACAGTGACGTACCCTGTAGGTTTGGATAGGATAAATTAGAGACTTGTAGGTAAGGATAATGTTAGAAGGATGTGGACACAGCTGCGGCGGGTTAGCAACTCATCGTGGTTAGTTCTAAGCACTTTACTCTCTTAGTGAGAAGATGGACGAGTGGAAATCAGTACAGCAGTAGAGTCGAGAGATGCGGCCAAAGAGTGCTCATTTGCTTGTCTGCGGATTATATTCCAATTTCCATCTGTTACACCATTGGTTGAAAGATTTGGGGAGGGACACGAGTGAAAGTATGATGGTATCGTGGGTAGCTACATAGGCGAAGGAAGGAAAAATGTGGTTTAGCGTTCCGTTGACGACGACGCCGTTAGAGACGGCAGTAGGCGATGTCATTAGAACATTGGTGGAGGTAAGAGGAAGTGAAGGTCTGGGAATGTCGATAGCTCACAGGCTGTTCAGAAAAGGGAACACATTTAAGCTCTGGTGCACATCTTGTAGCGTATATGACCATATCTGACACGCCATGAGTACGAGTTACCACTTGACTGGATTTTGCTGGTTACTACGAAGTTTTTCACTCTGTTTCGACAATGGTGCTGTAGAGAACTTGAAACAGAAGTGGTGCAAGATACACATAATATTTATTAAGCAATATCTACAACAGTGTGACAGCCTTGATTATACTTCAAGAAGGAGCAAAGCTAACAGATTCCATTTAACCACACGTATTTTCTGCAGCCTCAGAAAAAGTTTTTGAGTTGTTGAACTGGTATGAAACAGGGATAGGCACATCGGATCTTATGTGAGCCACTTTCTCCCAGCGGATGAGATTATTTTTTTTTTTTGTTTTGACAATAGAAAAAATTCTTCCTCTAATTAATGACAAATAGAGCATGTATAGCAGTAGTAGTTTTATTCATCCTTGGATTACTTTCTCAAGGTTATTGGTCATGTCAAGGATTAAAAGTAAAGAACAAAAAACGTAATTTCTTTAAACAGAAATATACAGAATTATTGGTTAT
The DNA here is from genome assembly GCF_021461395.2 of Schistocerca americana. Classification (NCBI taxonomy): domain Eukaryota; kingdom Metazoa; phylum Arthropoda; class Insecta; order Orthoptera; family Acrididae; genus Schistocerca; species Schistocerca americana. The sequence continues at coordinate 1,072,847,502 of NC_060119.1, forward strand.
TTTGTGCTTGTTTGAGTTCATAGCCCAACAATATTTTAACAAGGAAAAGTTCCGCCTAAATTTGTTTATGATGCGATTTCGGTATGTGCGCCGTGTTCAAATAATAGCCCACTGTGAAGTGTGACAGTCCACGTTCATTACTGTGAGGAAGACATTGTCCCATGCCAACCATTTTAACTTACTTCAAGTCATACCTGTACGTATAAGAATACATAAGATTCCTCGTCGCCTTTATAATAGGATGTGTGCCTCCACATTACAATTCCTGTCGAATTCACCTAAATACTGTACTGTTAGCACTGTCCGTGCGTCAAGTGTGACAACTGTCCGGCTCATACTCATAGCGTACATCTATCTCGGTGTTCGGAGCCACTGTCCTAACAAGCGTTAGAGATCTCGGCTGCAAAGGAGACACTCAGTTATTTTAAGTAGAGTGTTAGGGACGAAACTACTTTCGGGAAGTCCGATGTTTAGTATTAAGTAACATGGTTAGAACATCTAAAGGGCGCCGAAGCTTTGTTGTAGGTTACAGAACGCTCTGTTCAACAACCATCAACAACCAAAGTACACGTTGTTTCTGTGCTGTATAAAATGTGTACATGTCTGGAGTCGAACGCGTTACCTTACAAATTCGTTTTTGATAGTGGGATGGAGGATATTTTCATGTCATATTTTTTTGTTCTGTGATGAAACTGAACTGAGTGGAAATCGCTAGCTGCTAGGAGATGAAGTGCATCTGCTCATGAATATTGACTACCTTTCCTTCATGGCATTCTCAGAGTTGACAAAGTGCCATAAAGTAATAGGAGGCTATCTGCCATCATTCGATTACGTCTTCTAAGGCTTGGGTCAGTTGCTAGACTCTCCTCGATGGCCCAATTCAGACACCAACATGATAGGAAATAATAGCAAGAGTTAGATTAATTTTCTGCCTTTTTTGTTTTAAAATGACAGTAAATAATGTCGTGTGGCCCACAGCCTTGAACAAACATAAAGATTTGACACCATCTCGACAATTTCTCTACCAGTTTTGTTGCTTATCACTTGAAACAGTCTCTCATTTGGCCTTAACCATACCGGAAGTTCCTGAGGTTATCACCCTGAAACAAATTCGGAACTTCAGCGTCAGTAACCAGAGACACTGCTCGTTGACTACAGAGGTGAGAGATATTACACACTATCTGATCAACAGCACCCAGACACCTGTTAGTGGACATTAATATGGGGTGACTCCACTCTTCACCTTTATGAATTCTTAAATTCCGTTGGGACACTTTGAGTGAGGTATCTGAATGTCTGTGGAGGAATGGCAGCCAATTCCTCCTCAACAGCTGAAACCAGAGATGGTAGAGACATTGGACCTTGGATCTACACTAATACACATAAATTAAGGATAATTGCAGAATGTGGTGCCACACAACGTGGCACTACACAAAACTGGCGCTAATAGCATAGGCACATAGGGAACACACACGACACAGATCTGTAAGTCCTCAGTATTGGTGATAAGTTGAGAAAACCGTCCCGAAACACATGTGCTACAAAACGCCAATGTTTCCTGCGCATGTACCCCGACATCAGTATGGGATATCATAACCATGCACACGTACACAGGCGGCACAACGGGTTGGCATACTCTGGATCAGTTGGTCGAGCAGCTGCTGGTGTATAGCCTCCCATTCTTGCAGCAGTGCCTGTCGGAGCTCCTGAAGTGTCCTAGGGGTTTGAAGACGTGCAGCGATACGTCACCCGTGAGGATCAGAGACGTGGTCGATGACGTTTAGGTCTGGAGAATAGGCAGGCCACTCCATTCGCCTGATATCTACTGTTTCAAGGTACTCCTCCACGATGGCAGCTCGGTGGGGCAGTGTGTTATTATCCACCAGGAGGAAGGTGGGACCCACTGCACTCCTGAAAAGGCGGACATACAGGTGCAAAATGACATCACGATACACGTGACCTGTTACACTTCCTCTGTCAAAGACATGCATGGTGTACGTGCACCAATCATAATTCCACCCCACACCATCAAATCACGACCTCCATACAAGTCCCTTTCGAGGACATTAAGCGGTTGGTATCTGGTTCCTGGCCCACGACAGATGAAAACCCGGCGAGAATCACTGTTCAGACTATATCTGGACTCGTCTGTGAACCTAACCTGGGATTACTGTTAAAATGACCATGTACTGTGTTCTTGACACCAGGCTTTACGGGCTCTCCTGTGACCAGGAGTCAGTGGAATGCGCCTTGCAGGTCTCCGGGCGAATACACCATGTCTGTTCATTCGTCTGTAGATTTTGTGTCTGGAGACAACTGTTTCAGTGGCTGCGGTAAGGTCCCGAGAAAGGCCACCTGCAGTACTCCCTGGCCGTCTGCTGGCACTGGTGGTGAGATATCGGTCTTCTTGTGATGTTGTACACTGTGGACGTCCCGTACTGTAGCGCCTGGACACGTTTCCTGTCTGCTGGAATCGTTGCCATAATCTTGAGATCACAGTTTGTGGCACACGGATGGCCCGTAATACGACCTGCTGTGTTTGACCAACCTCCAGTCGCCCTAGTATTCTACCCCTCATAACGTTATCAATATGTGTTCTCTGAGCCATTTTCAACAAGCAGTCACCATTATCACGTCTGAAAACGTCTGCACACTTACTCGCTGCACCGTACTCTGACATGCACCAATACACCTCTGCGTATGTGGACTGCTGCCAGCGCCACTGTGCGACGACCGTAGGTCAAATGCACCGCATGGTCATACCCCGAGGTGATTTAAACCCGCAAACCGACCACCAGAGCGTTGTTTCACCATGTATCAGCATTATGCTCAATTTATGAGCATGAGTGAATGTGAAGTCGCGGGTCTAACTCATTCCAAAAGTGTTCCATTGGGTTCAGATCAGGACACTGGGGACGGCTGCCTATTTCAAGAATGCTGTTGTACAAAACCACTGCCTCACAGTCGCACTTTCATGACAGGACGCATTTTCATGCTGATACAAACACTCATCGTCTGGAAACTCTTCTCTGCTGTACATAGTCCACAGTGCTGTATATATGTTCACATCCTTCCGAATTTTGCATTTTCTTAAGCGCAATAAAGGAATCACTCCCTAACCATGAGAAACACTCCCATAGAATAAAACCACCTTCTTCGTACTCCACTGGAGGCACTACACATCATGGCAGTCACATTCTCAAGGTATTCTCCAAACTCAGCCCGTTCCATTGGATTGTCACAGGGTAAAGCGTGACTCATCATTCTAAATCACTCGTTTCCAGCCACCCACTGTCCATTGGCATCGCTCTTTGCTCCACCTCAAATGTCACTTAGCACTGACTAGAGAAGTGTGTGGCTTATGAGGAGTTGCTTGACCATTGTACCAGTATTCATGAGTAGTCTCACATTTAGGTGAAAATAACTTACTCAGCATGTCACAGTTCAGATTCTGGAAGGGTTACTCGACTGAAAATGCTATCTACACATTTACCCATCAAATAGTACAAGCCCTAAATAACAAATTATCGCCATTTGGTATTTTTTGTGATCTCTCCAAGGCATTTGACTGTGTGGATCATGCCACACTCTTAGAAAAACTCAGGTTTTATGGAACTGAAAGCTATACACACAACTGGCTTGAATCATACTTAATGAACAGAAAGCATTAGGTTGTGCTGAATAGCACAAATAATGTTGGGAGGGTGGTAAATTCTAGTGAATGGGTAGTTATCACAAAGGGTGTCCCACAGGGTTCAATCTTAGGTCCTCTGCTGTTCCTTATTCGTGTGACTGACCTCCCACTTAACGTTCAGCAAGCGGAACTAGTACTTTTTGCAGATGAGACGAGTGTTATAATAAATCCCATTCCAGAAAAAGCAGCTGAAGATATTATTAAGGATGCCTTTCAAAGAATTATTAAGTGGTTCTCAGAAAATGGACTCTCCCTTAATTTTGAAAAAAACTCACTACATCCAGTTCTGTACACTGAATAGTCATACTGACAATTGATGTAGCATATAAACAGGGCTCAGTTAACAGCGTAGATTTCTCCAAATTTTTGGGTGTTCATATTGACGACAACTTGAACTGGAAGAAGCATGTTACTGAGCTTCTCAAACAACTAAGTTCAGCTTCTTTCGCTCTTCATATAATCTCTAGTCTTGGTGATAAACAGATCAGCCTCCTAACGTACTTTGCATATTTCCACTCGATAATGTCTTATGAAATAGTTTTCAGGGGTAACTCACCAATTAGATATAACGTATTGGTTGCACAAAAGAGAGCAGTGAGAATAATTAGTGGTGTTCACCCAAGGACGTCACGTAGGCACCTTTTCAAGGAGTTAGGTATTTTAACTGCACCATCAGAGTACATATCTTCGCTAATGAAATTCGTTACAAATAATCCATCTCAATTCGCGAAGGACAGTGATGTTCATACATACAACACTAGAGGGGAAAAATGACCTTACCTATCCGTTATTGAAGCTGTCAGTTGCTCAAAAAGGAGTACATTATTCCGCAACAAAAATCTTTGATCATTTGCCCAACAACATAAAGTGTACGGCAGGCAGCAGATCAAGTTTTAAATCTAGCTTCAAATCATTTCTTTTGGACAACTCCTTCTATTTCATGGGCGAGTTTCTGTCTCAGAAATGGTAAAAAAATGTACCTCTAAATGTAGTTGCATGTGTAGAACTAAAAATTTCAGTAACATTGATATTAGCACTATTCATGTGTGTATACATATCTTGTGACATGACTTGTTCCACATCATATCGATAAAATAATCGGGAAAATGATCTACAGAACATGACATAACTGAAAATACACTACTGGCCATTAAAACTGCTACACCAAGAAGGAATGCAGATGATAAACGGGTAGTCATTGGACAAATATATTATAATAGAACTGACAAGTGATTACATTTTCACACAATTTGGGTGAATAGATCCTGAGAAATCAGTACCCAGAACAACCACCTCTGGCCGTAATAACGGCCTTGATACGCCTGGGCATTGAGTCAAACAGAGCTTGGATGGCGTGTGCATGTACAGCTGACCATACGGCTTCAACACAATACCACAGTTCATCAAGAGTAGTGACTGGCGTATTGTGACGAGCCAGTTGCCCGGCCACCATTGACCAGACGTTTTCAGTTGGTAATAAATCTGGAGAATGTGCTGGCCAGGGCAGCAGTCGAACATTTTCTGTATCCAGAAAGGCCCGTACAGGACCTGCAACATGCGGTCGTGCGTTATCCTGCTGAAATGTAGGGTTTCACAGGGATCGAATGAAGGGTAGAGCCACGGGTCGTAACACATCTGAAATGTAACGTCCACTGTTCAAAGTGCCGTCAACGCGAACAAAAGGTGACCGAGACGTGTAACCAATGGCACCCCATACCATCACGCCGGGTGATACGCCAGTATGGGGATGACGAATACACGCTTCCAATGTGCGTTCACCACGATTTCGCCAAACACGGATGCGACCATCATGATGCTGTAAACAGAACCTGGATTCATCCGAAAAAATGACGTTTTGCCATTAGCGCACCCAGGTTCGTCGTTGAGTACACCATCACAGGCGCGCAGCCATGGTCTCCGAGCTGGTAGTCCATGCTGCTGTAAACGTCGTCGAACTGCTTGTTCAGATGGTTGTTGTCTTGCATACGTCCCCATCTGTTGACTCAGGGATCGAGCCATGGCTGCACGATCCGTTACAGCCATGCGGATAAGATGCCTGTCATCTCTACTGCTAGTGATACGAGGCCGTATCCAGCACGGCGTTCCGTATTACTCTCCTGAACCCACCGATTCCATATTCTGCTAACAGTCATTGGATCTCGACCAACGCGACCAGCAATGTCGCGATACGATAAACCGCAATCGCGATAGGCTACAATCCGACCTTTATCAAATTCGGAAACGTGATGGTACGCATTTCTCCTCCTTACACGAGGCATCACAACAACGTTTCACCAGGCAACGCCGGTCAGCTGCTGTTTGTGTATGAGAAATCGGTTGGAAACTTTCCTCATGTCAGCACGTTGTAGGTGTCGCCACTGGTGCCAACCTTGTGTGAATGCTCTGAAAAGCTAATCATTCGCTATCACAGCATCTTTTTCCTGTCGGTTAAATTTAGCATCTGTAGCACGTCATCTTCGCGGTGTAGGAATTTTAATGGCCAGTAGTATATATATATATATATATATATATATATATATATATATATATATATATATGTGTGTGTGTGTGTGTGTGTGTGTGTGTGTGTGTGTTTGTCTATATGTATGTATATTATGTATATGTGTGTATGTATGTATATATGTACCTTGTAATATGACTTGTTCCACGTCATATCGATAAAATAATCGGGAAAATGATCTACGGAACATGACATAACTAAAACTTACTTTTTAACTCCCTTAGAACATCGGGCTAGCTGGATTGCTGGTAGAACTCCAACTCACGAGTGATTCCTTCTCATGATTACCTCCAATTTTTTGCAACCACCCTCCTCAATGCTCAACAGTCACTGCCCGTCAGTGTATCACGTCTCCCTGATCTTGGTTTAACTGTGGTTGTTTCTTCGCGTTTTCACTTTACAAGCACGTCACAAACAGTCGATATGGACAGCTTTCGAAAGTCAAAATATCACTGATAGATCTGTTGCTCAAGAGACATCCAATAACCAGTCCACGTTCGAAGTCTGTGAGCTATCCAAACAACTATTCTGCTTTTACTGCTACTCTGCCGACGAAACAGTACTCACCGCTTGCTGTTATGAAGACAGGTCCGCCTCTCGTGACATCTACTGGTGAGTTCTGCATAACATAGAGGTATCCGAAAACCTACGATCTGATAGTGCATAATGGAAGTTTGTTGTATCCATTGCTCAATATTTTAGTTACTGTTACACAGACCAGTTCAAGCCTATCTTGTGTAATGACTTTTGCATCACATCAGACTCAACGACATGAAGACAAAAGCTTGTTCCCAAGAAATAGGTAGGATTCTTAGCCACAAATGTAATAGCTCTCTGAAGAAGGGTATTTTCCCAGATAGACTGAAGTATGCCATTGTTAAACCACTGCATAAAATGGGGGATACGTCTGATGTCAACAACTACCGCCCACTCTCCCTTCTGACTGCCTTATCCAAAATTCTTGAAAAAGTAATGTACTGTAGAGTAGCTTCACACCTTTGTAAAAATAAAGTTTTAACAAAATGTCAGTTTGGTTTCCAGAAGGGTTTATCAACGGAAAACGCTGAATATACTTTCACTAATGAAATATTAAATGCTCTGAGTAACCGGAAGTCACCCATTTGGATTTTTTGTGACCTTTCAAAGGCTTTTGATTGTGTAAATCATGGAATACTTCTAGTTAAGCTCAAGTACTGTGGTATGAATGGGACAGTGCTCAAATGGTTTAAATCATACCTAACTGGAAGAGTGCAGAAAGTTGAAATAAACAGTTCACATAATATGCAAAAACCTGGTGATTTCTCAAACTGGGGAACAATCAAGAATGGGGTGCTGCAAGGTACAGTCTTGGGTCCTCTGCTGTTCTTAATATATATTAATGACTTGCTATTTTATATTCACGAAGATGCAAAGCTGGTACTTTTTGCCGATGATACAAGTATAGCTATCACACCCAACAGACAAGAATTAACTTGTGAAATTGTCAACGATGTGTTTCAGAAATTAATTAACTGGTTCTCTGCAAATGGGCTCTCATAAGACTTTGACAAAACACAGTACATACAGCTCCACACAGTAAATGGAATGACACCATTAATAAATATAGACTTCGATCAGGAATCGGTAGCTAAGGTAGAATATTCAGAATTTCTAGGTGTATGCATTAATGAGGGGTTGAACTGGAAAAAAACGCACTGAGGATCTGCTGAAACGTTTGAGTTCAGCTACTTATGCTATTAGGGTCATTGCAAATTTTGGCGATATACATCTGAGTAAATTAGCATACCACGCCTATTTTCATTTACTGCTTTCGTATGGCATCATATTCTGGGGTAACAAGTAAAAGAGTGTTCATTGCACAAAAGCGTGTAATCAGAATAATTGCTGAAACTCATCCAAGATCATCCTGCACACTTATTTAAAGAGCTAGAGATCTTCACTGTAGCCTCACAATATATATATATATATATATATACACTTATGAAATTTGTTATTAACAATCCGAACGAATTCAAACGTAATAGCAGTGTACATGGCTACAACACTAGGAGAAAGGATGATCTTCACTACTCTAGGTTAAATCTAACTTTGGCTCAGAAGGGGGTAAATTATGCTGCCACAAAAGTCTTTGGTCACTTTCCTAATAGCATCAAAAGTCTGACAGATAGCCATATAGCACTGAAAAGGAAATTAAAAGAATTTCTGAAGGGCTACTCCTTCTACTCATTAGATGAAGTTTTGGATGTAGTAAGTGGGTAATTTCCCACCCCCACCCAAAAAATATTAAGTGTCATGTAATATTTTGTGTAATGTAATATCTTGTATAGACACCTTTTATTAACCTGACACGTTCCACATCATGATCTATGGAACAAGTACTAATGTAATCTAACTGAACCTGTGCAGGTCTTGAGCCAGTGCTGATGGTGTTCGTGGGAGCGCACGTCTGGAGCGACGTGAGGATGTGTCTGGTGCAAGGGCCGCGCCGTTACTTCAAGGTGCTGACCAACTGGTCAGTCACAACACCTATTATACTTAACATAAAGAGTTTTCTATATAACACTAGTACAATTATCTTCACACGCCGTAGCACTACTTGTATATTAACGACCGTTGCGTCCCTCTCCACACACCACACTCTAGTCTCAACGAACGAGGATGTATTATGTTCGAGTATAATGACTTTTCTGGAGACCAGAAATCTACTTTGTAGGAATCAGCCTGGGTTTCGAAAACGGCGATCGTGTGAAACCCATCTCGCGCTATTCGTCCACGATACCCAGAGGGCCATAGACCCGGGTTCCCAGGTAGATGCCGTGTTTCTTGACTTCCGCAAGGCCTTCGAAACAGTTCCCCACAGTCGTTTAATGAACAAAGTAAGAGCATATGGACTATCAGACCAATTGTGTGATTGGATTGAAGAGTTCCTAGATAACAGAACGCAGCATGTCATTCTCAATGGAGAGAAGTTTTCCGAAGTAAGAGTGATTTCAGGTGTGCCACAGGGGAGTGTGGTAGGACCGTTTCCATTCACAATATACATAAATGACCTTGTGGATGACATCCGAAGTTCACTGAGGCTTTTGCGGATGATGCTGTGGTATATCGAGAGGTTGTAACAATGGAAAATTGTACTGAAATGCAGGAGAATCTGCAGCGAATTGACGCATGGTGCAGGGAATGGCAATTGAATCTCAATGTAGACAAGTGTAGTGTGCTGCGAATACATAGAAAGAAAGATCCCTTATCATTTAGCTACAATATAGCAGGTCAACAACTGGAAGCAGTTAACTCCATAAATTATCTGGGAGTGCGCATTAGGAGTGATTTAAAATGGAATGATCATATAAAGTTGATCGTCGGTAAAGCAGATGCCAGACTGAGATTCATTGGAAGAATTCTAAGGAAATGCAATCCGAAAACAAAGGAAGTAGGTTACAGTACGCTTGTTCGCCCACTGTTTGAATACTTCTCAGCAGTGTGGGATCCGTACCAGATAGGGCTGATAGAAGAGATAGAGAAGATCCAACGGAGAGCAGGCGCTTCGTTACAGGATCATTTAGTAATCGCGAAAGCGTTACGGAGATGATAGATAAACTCCAGTGGAAGACTCTGCAGGAGAGACGCTCAGTAGCTCGATACGGGCTTTTGTTGAAGTTTCGAGAACATACCTTCACCGAGGAGTCAAGCAGTATGTTGCTCCCTCCTACGTATATCTCGCGAAGAGACCATGAGCATAAAATCAGAGAGATTAGAGCCCCCACAGAGGCATACTGACAATCCTTCTTTCCACGAACAACACGAGACTGGAATAGAAGGGAGAACCGATAGAGGTATTCAAGGTACCCTCCGCCACACGCCGTCAGGTGGCTTGCGGTGTATGGATGTAGATGTAGATGTAGATCTGCATGTTGTGCTGTGAAGTTGGCGATACGACAAGGTTCTTTTCTTGCTCCATTGCTTTTCGTGGTGCCTACACAAGTTATATACCACTAAATTTAATACGAAGGGGTCCAATAAGAAATGCAACACTTTTTTCCGAAAGCCAGTTGGCTTTATTCAGGATTCGAATGCACCATATTATTACCTACTTTTTTGGTTACAAAACCCTATTTTTCAACATAAACTAAGTTCAATGCGATGGTCTTACGCATCCTTACTGGGAGGGCGGGAGGTCCTATATGTCCACATGGTACCACTCTACTGGCCAATGTCAGAGCCAACGTCTTGCTGCATCAGTTACCTCCCCATTATCCACGTGCTGTTTCCTGTGGAGTGCATCCTTCATTGGACCAACCAGATAGAAGCCGGAAGGGGCGAGAACTGGGATGTAGGGTGGATGAGGAGGACCAGTCCAAAGAAGTTTTGTGAGCTCCTCTTGGGTGTATAGATTTGTGGGAGACATTGAGTTGCGATAGAGAAGTTCTTCTTACGGTCATCCTCTCAACACGCAAGCAGTTCTGCACAGCAAGCAATTCCGCATCGTTGCTCATTATGGTCTTGTGTTATCCGCCCCGATAGCTGAGTGATCAGCGTGACGGATTGCCGTCCTACGGGCCCAGGTTCAATTCCCGGCTGGGTCGGAGATTTTCTCCGCTCAGGGACTGGGTGTTGTGCTGTCTTCATCATCATTTCATCCCCATCCGGCGTGCAGGTCGCCCAATGTGTCGTCGAATGTGTTAAGATCTGCACCAAGGCGGCCGGACCTGCTCCGCAAGGAGCCTCCCAGCCAATGACGCCAAACGCTCACTTCCATAGTCTTCTGTTAGGCGATGAGGAATTCATCAAGCACATGCACCTTTAAGTACCCCAACATATGGACCAGTGTGTCAGCACTACCAACAAGATGTCCGATAGTGGAGAGAGGTGTTTGAGTGTGATGCGTCAATCATCTCGAATGAGAGCGTCTGCACTTCCCAACATTGCGGAAGTCACAGCTGTGTGCAGCCTCGCGGCACGCGGGATATCGGACAGGTTTGCACTACTTTGCGATGACAATAGACGCCTCGCCCAACGACTCACCATGATTTTGTTCACTGCCAGATCTCCGTCGACGTTTGGCAAACCTATGAATATCTGCGATGTTCTGGTTCTGCAGTGGCAGTTCTCTGCTTGAAACACACCTCTGTTACAGATGCCATTTTGAGAGCTACGCATAGCACCGATAACAGTCGTAACTTCGTAAAACTGTTGGAGCTGAAGCGAGAATATTCCACGATGTCTCACAACAAATTCCGAATTTTTTTCAACCTAAGCTGGCCGATAAAAACTGTTGCATTACTTATTGGACGCCCCAGTAAATCAATCAAAAATTCTTATTTTCCTACGCTAAAAGTTCCATTATCATATACGCAAATAATTCAGCAATGAGGGTGATTAGTAACTTCAGTTCCTAACTTGCAGGGAACACATTGTCAGAACGTCGTTTAATCCCCACAAACCACGATACATACAGCTTCTGACACAAATTTCTCATAAAAAGTAAGTTCTTTGTCACAAAATGATGAAATAAATAAAAACTGCAAGTCTTAAGACTGAAGACAGATGTAAAGCTTCCATGGAAAGCACGTGTTATGGTGTGGAATGATTTGACCAGAAGTGTCCAACCTTCGGGCCACATGCGGTCCAATGCAAGTATCAATGTGGCCCAAGAAGTGAGATCTATCACACGATCGGTAAAAAAATCCCATGTCATTGTGTACATTATGTGCAGCCATAAATACTCGTCTTCTTCCAATATGGCCCATGTGAGGTACCCGAGCGAGGTGGCGCAGTGGTTACCACACTGGACTCGCATTCGGGAGGACGGTGGTTCAAACCTGCGTCCGACCATCCAGATTTATGCATTCTGTGGTTTCCCTAAATCACTTAGGCAAACGCTGAGATGTTTCCTTTGAAAGGGCACGGCCAGTTTCCATCCCCATCCTTCTCTAACCCGAGCTTGCACTCCGTCTCTAATGACCACGTCGTTGGCGGGACGTTAAACACTAATCTCCTCCTCCAGCTAAGGCAAATGTTTGGAAACCTCTGGCTTAGACCACTGATTTCAGTTCCTTGGACCAACAATGCCGTAATCTAGACGCCAATGCTGGCAAAATTTGAAGCTTTCTTCTTCCACACAAACCAATGCTACTCTGCACAGGGTGAATATCAAAATCGAGTGTGTTGGTATGGTGTGAGTGAATGAAATGAGTTACCTAGTCCGTAGCCCTGATATCGATCTAGACAACACTGTTTAAAAGCCAAATTGGACTTTGGGAATGAAATTCATCGTGGCGACAATTTTGTATAAATAATTCTTGATTTTATTGTGTCAAATTGGAGTAAAAATGCGAACTTCCACATTTTCGAATATCGCCATCGTGACTGCTACTTTTGTGTCCTATTACAGCCAGTAGTCGATCTGTCACTCGGCGATTACGTCACTGTGACGACAAAGAAGTCAAGCAATATGTCTGTGCACCGGAGATTAAGGCGACTTGCAGAACGCCAACGACTCATTAAAAATAGAAACATTAGCAGATCATGAGATGGTGAACTTAGACGAAAAAAAAAGCGTAAAATTATGCTTGAAGACTCGAAAACTTTGTCACACAGCACTGATTGTTATCATAGCGGCCGTTGAATTATCATCTTACAGCAATGACTTTATGTAGAGTACTTTCGGTATTCTTAATGTGTAAGTGTGTGTGTGTGTGTGTGTGTGTGTGTGTGTATGTGTGTGTGTGTGTGTGTGTGCGTGTGTGCGTGTCACTAGATCACGGCGTAGACGAACTTAAAGAGAAACGGAGCAAGTCGTTCACATTCCAAGAGGGCAGGTTCCTTAATCGTAGAAATTATGTGATGTTGGAAGAAGTAGTGTAACCCAACAGGTTTTATTCAAATATGGTTCAGCAAAAAGACTGGGAATATTTTTTTACTAATTTAAGATTATTTCCCACGTTCAAGATGTAAGCAATCGCTCACATACATGTACCAGAATTAAACCGAAAGTTTTGCTAAAAGGTATAATCGATAATAGCAGCAAAAAACTGAGTTACATTGAGGTGGCAAAAGTCATCGGATACTTCCTAAAATCGTTTCGGATCTTCTTTTGCCCAGCATAGTGCATCACCTCAACGTAGCATGGACTCAACAGGTTGAACTATTGAGCCATGCTGGCTCTATAGCCGACCATAATAGCGAAAGTGTTGCCGGGGCGGTATTTTGTGCACAAACTGACCTCTCCATTATGCCCCATAAATATTCGAGGGGAGTTTGGTAGAACGATGTGGGTGGCCAAATCATTCGCTCGTTTGAATTGTCCAGAACGTTCTTCAAACCAGTTACGCATAATTGTAGCTCGGTGACATTGTTTGCGATCATCAAGTCCACAAATGGTCTCCAAGTAGCCGAACATAATCATTTCCAGTCAATTATCGGTTCAGTTGGACCAGAGGATCCAATCCATTCCATGTAAACAAGGATCACACCATTAAGGAGCCACCACCAGCTTCCACAGTGCCTTGTTGACAACTTGGGTCCATGGTTTCATCATAAGTGCGCCACTCTCGAACGCTACAGTCCGCTCTTACCAACTTAAATCGGGAGTCGTCTGACCAGGCCATGGTTTTCCAGCCATCTGGGGTTCAACCGATATGGTCACGAGCCCAGGAGAGTCGCTGGAGACGATGTCGTGCTGTTGGCAAAGGCACTCGCGTCGGTCGCCTGCTGCCGTAGTCCTTAAACGAGAAATTTCCCCGCACTGTCCCAATGGATACGTTCGTTGCACGTCCCACATTTGATTTCTGGAGTCATTTCGCGCTTATCTGTTGGCATTGACAGCTCTACGCAAACGCCGCTGCTCCCGGTTGTTAAGCGAAGGCCATCGGCCACTGCTTTGACCGTGGTAGAAAGTAATGCCTGAAACGTGATATTCTCGGCACGCTCTTGACATTGTAGATCTCGGAATACTGCATTCCCTAACAATTTTCGAAATGGAATGTTTCAAGCGTCTAGATCCAACTACTATTTCACGTTCAAAGTACAGTAGAGCGTCGATTATCCGAACGTCGGTCAACCGAACGACCGCTTAACCCAACTTTGTACTCGCTCGCACCTGTTACTCTCCCACCATACCGTCCATCATCCCCCTCACTCCCAAAGTAATGGGGTCTTCACAAGGCGCTGCTGACCGGCCAAGCCGCCAGTCGCTGTGTTTCAACAATCAGCACACTTCTGTCGGCTTGGCACTGGCAGTAGAAGTAGCGGCAGTATCAAAGCTGTTCACAGCAACAGCTGTACCAGCTTAGAGTTGAGGCGTTCCGCTCAGCGCAGTTTGAAGGATTGCGCGCCCCCAAGAAGAGCTTCTCACGGTGCAAACAGTCACCTTCTGTTCTCTGTTACGACCACATGTGTGCTCTGTTACGACCACTTGTGTGCTGCTGCGTGAAGAAATGACGAACAAAATGATATGTCCGAAATTCTCGGTATGCTAAAAGAAATAGAGTGCCACGAATGTGATGAAGAAGAGGTTCATGAATGGATGAATATCGATGATGCAGATCCAAGACACCAAATCATGCAGGACAGTGAGACTGTAAACGTCGTCACTGGTAAAGATGACGTCGCCAGCATCTCATCAATCAGTGCTCCAGAAAGTGAAGATGAAAGTATACCAACAGCTTCTGAGGCGTTCACTTGTTTAGATACTGCCTTGCGATGGTTTGAAGCCCAAGATGAAAGTGACCAGTTTCAGATATCTGTAATGAAAAAAGTACGTGACTTAGTTGCTCGTAAGCATGTAGGCTTTCTTAGACAGACCAAAATAAAGGATTTTTTTAAACGTTAATTTTGTGTATTGTGTGTATTGTTCATGCAAAATGCGTATGTAATATGTATATATTTTTGTTTAATAAACTGTGCCACATACTATATATTCCTACTGAAGTTGCCTTTGTATGTTACTTTGTAATACTAAAAGAGATGCCTGTTTTTATGAATAAATTTACTGTACCAGTACTTCTTTTTGGCAAATAAACATGTACAGTTCGATTATCCGAACAAACCAGTTTCCCGAACACCCATGTCCCCCAATTACTTCGGATAATCGACGCTCTATTGTATGTTAGTTCACGTTGTGCAAACACAAACACGTCAGAAACTTTTCTATATGACTCGCCTGAGTACAATTAACAACTCCGCCATTGCACTGCCCTTTTATACATTGTGTATGCGATACTATACCATGACTTTTGTCACTTCAGTGTACATCGCACTGACGCCATAACAAGACATTTCCTACCTCTGCTTCGTTTTTAATGAAGATACAAGTAGGGTGAATTTGTCTTTAATTGTTCTCCGGGTTCAAAAAATATGTAGCTAAAATTCATACATTGAAGAGCCAAAGAAACTGGTCCACCTGCCTAATATCGTGTAGGGTACCTGCTAGCACGGGAAAGAAACCGCAACATGACGTGGCATGGACTCGACTAATATCTGAACTACTGATGGAGGGAACTGACACCATGAATCCTGCAGGGCTACCCATAAATCCGTAAGAGTACAAGAGGCTGGAGATCTCTTCTGAACAGCACATTGCAAGACATCCCAGATATGCTCAATAACTCTGGGGAGTTTGGTGGCCAGCGGAAGTGCCTAAACGCAGAAGAGTGTTACTGGATCCATTCTATAGCAATTCTGTACGTGTGGGGAGTCGTATTGTCCTGCTGGAATTGCTCAAGTCCATCGGAATGTACAAAAGATATGAGTGGATGCAGGTGATCAGACAGGATGCTTACGTACGTGTCATCTGTCAGAGTCGTATCTAGACGTATCAGGCGTCCCATATGACTAGAACTGCACACGCCCCACACTGTAACAGAGGCTCCACCAGCTTGAACATTTCCCTAAAGACATACAGGGTCCATCGATTCGTGAGGGTTGTCTCCGTACCTGTACACATCCATCCGCTCGATACAATTGGAAACGAGACTCGTCCGACCAGGCAACATGATTCCACTCATGAACAGTCCAATGTCGGTGTTGACGGGCCCATGCGTGGCGTAAAGCTTTGTGCCGTGCAGTCATCAAGGGTACAGGAGTGGCCCTTTGTCTCCGAACGCCCATATCTATGATGTTTCGTTGAATGGTTCGCACACTGACACTTGTTGACGGCCCAGCATTGAAATCTGGAGCAATTTGCGGATCGGTTGCACTTCTTCACTTTGAACGATTCTCTTCAGTCGTCGTTTCGTTGTTGGTCCCGTTCTTACAGGATCTTTCTCCGGCCGCAGCAGTGTCGGAGGTTTGACGTTTCACCGGATTCCTGATATTCACGGTACACTCTTGAAATGGTCGTAGAAGAAAATCTCCACTTCATCTCTACCTCGGAGATGCTGTGTCCCATCGATGGTGCGCCGACTATAACACCACGTTCAAACTTATTTAAATCTTGAGCAGCAGTAACCGATCTAACAACTGCGCCAGACACCTGTTGTCTTATATAGGCGTTGCCGACCGCAGCGCGGTATTCTGCCTGTTAACATATCGCTGTATTTGAGTACGCATGCCTGTACCAGTTTCTTTGGCGCTTCAGTGTATAACAACAGGGCAATGGAAATGGTCGTTAGAAGAATGTGGCAACTATAGACATTAAAAGTTGCAGGAGCTTACTGCTGTGAACACCTACACTCAAGCGGCAAAGAAACTGGTATAGGCATGCGTTTGTTGTTAGATCGGTTACTGCTGCTACACTGACATCTTATCATGATTTAAGTGAGTCTGAATGTGGTGTTATAGTCAGCGCACGAGCTATGGGACACAGCACCTCCGAGGTAGCGATGAAGTGGGGATTTCCCCGTAAGACCATTTCACGAGTATACCGTGAATATCAGAAATCGAGTAAAACATCAAATCTCCGACATCGCTGCGGCCGGAGAAAGACCAACGACGACTGAAGAGAATCGTTCAACGTGACAGAAGTGCAACCCAACCGCAAATTGCTGCAGATTTCAATGCTGGGCCGTCAACAAGTGTCAGCGTGCGAACCATTCAGCGAAACACCACTGATACGGGCTTTCGGAGCCGAAGGCCCATTTTACACGACACAAGGCCTTACACATCGCCTGAGCCCGTCAACACCGACATTGGACTGTTGATGACTGGAAACGTTGCTTGGTCGGACGACTCTCGTTTCAAATTGTATCGAGTGGATGGACGTGTACTGGTATGGAGACAACCTCATGAATCCATGGACCCTGCTTGTCAGCAGGGGACTGTTCAAGCTGGTGAAGACTCTGTAACAGTGTGGGGCGAGTGCAGATCTAGTCATATGGGACCCCTGATACGTCTAGATACGACTCTGACAGGTGACACGTACGTAAGCATCCTATCTAATCACCGGCATTCATTCATGTCCATTCTGCATTCCGACGGACTTGGGCAATTCCAGCAGGACAATGCGACACACCAGACGTCCAGAATTGATACAGAGTGGCTCTAGGAACACTATTCTGAGTTTAAACACTTCCGCTGGCCATCAAACGCCCCGGACATGAACATTATTGAGCATATCTGGGATGCCTTGCAACGTGCTGCTCAGAAGAGATCTCCACCCCCTCGCACTCTTACGGAATTATGGGCAGCCCTGCAGGACTCATGGTGTCAGTTCCCTCCAACAGTACTTCAGACATTAGTCGAGTCCATGCCACATCGTGTTGCGCCACTTCTGCGTGCTCGCTGGGGCCCTACGCGATATTAGGCAGGTGTACCAGTTTCTTTGGCTCTTCAGTATAAACGACACACAGAAGGAGCCAACAGCAAAGATTTTCGAAACAACATAGAAAGTAGTTTGTATTTCAGAAAGTGTAGCTGTAGTCGAAGAAATGGTATGTGATTAGACCTCCATGATTCCTCAGAAACGTTTCTCTATATTGATACTGATGAACGCTTGCCTCTTTTTATGTTACCGAGCGAGGTGGAGCGTGGTGATTGTTGACACTCAAGTTCGGGAAGACGACGGTCCAGATACACGACCGATCGTCGAATTTACGTTTTACTCGTGATTTCCCTAAATGCTTAAGGCAAAGGCGTGTTGGTATCTCTGAAAACGACACGACTGATTTCCTTCCCATCCCTCCCGATCCCGGGCTTATTCTCTAATCTTCTTTCATTCTTGTTTCCCATGAACCGTATTTTTCTATAAGCTGTACAACGTTTTGCCAAATAAAATATTCTTGGTATTTTAAAGTACTGCAAAAATACTTCACATTTTAAAAAGATAAATTACGAATTTTTTTTTGTTTTCGTTTTATGTTCTAGTCTTGTTTTCTAGGATTACCTGGACGGTGCTTAGCATGAGATCCTCCAGTATTATAACGAGTTCTATGCTGATGCCTTAAATATGATTCGATCCTAATCCTTATACAGGGCGATCGAGAATAAAACAGTTACAGGTGTTGTGCTTCATTTCATTTGATTGTTCTCTGATGATACGTGATATGACATCACACAAACCACTCATGAGACACTGACCTCTGTCGATGTGTATTGCCTTCCATCGGTGCATTTACGGACATGGTTTTATTGCTAAAAATTGCTATCCTGAGTCCCCCGTATAACACCTATAACTGTGTAACAACAATTCTGAATCAGCATGTGCAATTGAAATAAGTTAGCTCTGTTGATAACATCATCAGGCTACCAAATTTCCAGCGTCTCCTCAGCTACTGCCTCCCAGAAGCTTAAGGTGTGGAAATGACTGTACTATTTTTTTAGTCCATTTACGATGCGAAGACACAATACTCTGAGGCTGTTAATTCACTTCAGGCGAACTCCAGGACGTTTCCCTCAAGAATTCTACACCCGATTCTTTTCCCCTGCCCTCGTTCAGCCGAAGATAATGTTCCATTTTTCATGAAATCACAGATCACAGACCGAGCTGACGCGGTATTTGAGTCAATGGACTCTGCTTTTGGACTGAATGCATTCAAATCCCCGAATACTCATCCAGAAGCAAGGTTTACTGAACCACTTGTAACCTCCCCACAAAAATTTATAAATGACAATATTATTTATGAATGCTAATGGACATTGCGCTAAGTGTAACTTCTCCACCAAAATTTAAAGACAGAAATAATAAATGAATAGGAGCCAGGAATAACCTCCCTGCAATGAAATGTACTGACCAAGGCAACAAAAATGTGAAATTCGCAATCTGACTCTGGTGTAAGCTCCCACAAAAATAATTAAAAACAATTCAGTGCTAATGAAATTCAATTAAACCGAAATATCGGTCTATGGCCCTGTGCAAAAATCAGAATTAAACTCTTACCTCATCATAACAGCTAGTCAAATTTCTGCTCTTATTCTTGCGCACGGCTTGGAGGAACTGCATTGCAAATAATAATATTCTTTTTTTTTATTATTTAACTGAAAACTGAAACTTTTGTTTAAGGGAAGTGGAACGAAATAGTTACTTCAATTAAATAAAAATTTTATGTAAAATTGCTTTTGAAATCAAAATTATTATTGGGGGCACTTGTTGAAAATTAATTACAATAATTAAACTTTACATTATCCGATGATTATCTTAATTAACAGTATACCTCATTCAGCATCTTGACCAGTGTTGCCGACAGACTACATCACACAACCGCACTGGGCTGCTACTACTGACCGACCGCTCTGCATGACGACTACTAGCGTACTGCACGCCACTGAACAGAGCTACTGACTCGCAACGACTACTGACAGAGTACAGCACGCAACTAAACAGAGCTACAGACTGAGAACCGCTCGCAACACTCGCGCGGTCAAGCGCATACTCTCTGGTCAGAGACGCTGCAATGCCTCGCCATCGCTGCTACGTTACATACGTGTTTCATAACCCTCCACTGGGGGGGCAAAAATTTGGCAGCGATGGTGAGTCATTTGGACTTGCCAAGCGCGGCAAAATTTTTCTTTAATTAACAAACTTCTACAACTTACAGAATATTTAGATGTAGTACATGAATTAAATGTTGTGCACACGCACTAAGTACAAAATATATCAGACAAAGACAAAATGTGAGTACAAAACATAGTAGCAAATCAGAAAAATGTATATACAAATTATTTGACAGATAACAAAGTGCACAGGCACTGAAAAAATTCTTTAGCATATTCAGAACAAATAAACAGACTGGCAAAAAATATTATGTTGACAAGTGACGTGAGTGCACATGCACTGCAGTTGAGAACATATCAGTAAATGATGAAATGTATATACAATTAGTAACAAATGACATAAGTGCATACGCATTGAAGTATTGAATATACAGAATAGTACAAATCATATTGAAAAATGAGAAAAGTGCACAGGCACTGAAGTTCAGTAGAAAACATATTAACACCTAACAGAAGTGCACATGCACTGTAGTTCAGAACATATCATTAAAATAAAAAAATGTATATACAATATAAAAGACAAGAGTGCACATATACTGTACTTCAGAACAAATCGAAAAAAATTTCTTTAGCATTTTGGCAATAAATAAACATAATAGCAAAAAATCATGTCGACCAGTGACATAAGTGTACTCGCACTGGAGTTCAGCGAATTGAAAAAAATGTATAGCCATGAACATAAATAATGTTAGCAAAAAATGATTTTCACTATGTGACAAGAATTAGGATAGGAAAGGGAAGGATTGTATCATGGTTGTAGCACTTTAGATTGCACACAGCTGTTCTGAAAGTCCATATCTTTCCACAGAAGTACAACACCAAGTGACACAACTTGAAGTTCTTTTCCCTTCAGAATTTATCAGCGTAGCCAAGACACTGAACTGTCGTAGTAATATTCCATTTTTTCATTTTGGCAGTATATTAGGTACACCAAACAGTGGGACCATAATAACGTCTTCATCGCTCACGGTGGTGGACAGCATGTCGTGTCAACACCACGCTCTTACAAGGCACACCAACGTAGAATTAGTGCAAAACCAAAGATAGTGCTCCATGATCACTAGGATAAACAGGACAAATGGACATTGCAGTAATTCAGGGTAGTTAGCTTATGAGGAGAAGGACATTATGTCACATAATATTGACAATTACAGTCTTCATTAGTAGTTTGTGGCATTCATAGCCCAGTTATTGAACATTTCTGTACCAAGTATGTAGTATTACAGAAAAATGTTCATTAATTGTATTACATAAAATCAGTAACCTTCTTTTCCTAGTTACAAAGCATTATTAAATAATCACATTCTTTTCCAGTTACAAAGTATAGCAGAGTTAATTAATTATTTGTCATTCCAATAGTATTAATCATTAGCCTTCTCCTAATTACAAAGCATTATGAAACAATCGCATTCTTTTCCAGTTACAAAATATAGCATAGTTAATTAATTATTTGTCATTCCAATAGTATTAATCATTAGCCTTCTCCTAATTACAAAGCATTATGAAACAATCGCATTCTTTTCCAGTTACAAAATATAGCATAGTTAATTAATTATTTGTCATTCCAATATAGTATTAATCACTAGCCTTTTCCTAATTACAAAGCATTATGAAACAATTGCATTCTTTTCCAGTTACAAAATATAGCATAGTTAATTAATTATTTGTCAATTAATTAATCATCTGTCATTTGAATATAGTAAGAATTATTATCCTTCTCCTAATTACAAAGCATTTTCATTTCCAATTACAAAGCATAGCATAATTAATTAATCATTTGTCATTCCAATAGTCATAATCATTAGCTTTCTCCTAACTACAAAGCACTATTAAACAATCACATTCTTTTCCAGTTACAAAGTATAGCATTGAAAACAAGAGTTAATTAATGGCATAATTAATAACATATTCATGGAGTGACATTAATTATTGGCACTCAGTGGCCAGCAAGTATTGAATAGAATAAAAACATAGTTCATCATTCAGTATTATTCAGATCATTACGAAGTCATTATTAAAAAATCAGTTAATTACAATCAAAGCATTAATAATCACGGGCATTATAAGTAGTCTCATTACAATAAACAGTGGCAGTTATTAGCCAGTTACAAAGCATTATTTTATATATATATTTTTTTGTATCATTAAGAAGTCATTACTGAAGTGACATACTATTCAGAGCTGTTCAGTATTATTCAGAATTATCATAAACTAGTGACATTATGTGGGACTGGTAATACATTTTTTTTTGTTAGCAATGCATTGCGTTGGGATCGATAATTAATTGCTGAGGCATAACACTATTTGCTTTTGACCTAGTGCTGCAAATGAGGATAGGTAACGTCATTCGTCATGAGTCAGCTGTAGCAAGGTTATGTAACAAGGCAGTATATGTGATCACATTTATAAATGATAAACACAAATGGGTAAAAAATAAAAATGCAAGTACTAGAACAGGTATAATAAGTAACTGGTTTAGTAAGTATCATGAAAAGCTTCTCCTGGAAAAAATACAAAATGGATTATTGACCTGAAAGAAGAAACGCACACTATGCTGAAAAGTAGTGAACTTCGAATTAACAGGTAGTGAAATGTGTATAAAAATGTGTTCCATAGCTGTCCTTTCCAAAACTTTCCGTCATCCTACTATGTAATATAACACCTGCTGTCAAAACAAACTGCAACAAATACTTAAATAACTACATAGCATAAATACATAACTTCAACATTATCCTCATCTGTAAAGAAAACTTCATTATCCATATCATCATAACTTCATTATTATCATTACCTGTAGAGAAAAACTTCATTATTCATAACAGCATATTCTTCATCATTATTCGTCAGCATTCATTATCATCTGCAAAAATCACTTCATTACTCATTACATAACTATTCCTTATCTCTAGCATATTTCATCACTAAAACTAAGATGTGTAGTTCTGTCTGACAGCCTGCATCAATCACCTTGTATTCTGAAAGAAAAAATTAGTTAAGACTGCTATTCTACGATGAGTATAGTATATTCTTGTTAATGCCTGCCAATCCTGATCCATTTACTCTTCCTCATAAAGTTATTGCATCTTCTTTCGTTTATTCCGTAGGTGAAATTCCCATTTCTGTTGAATTTATTTCTTACACGCATCATTTCTTTCTGAAATTGATGAACAGAGATTAACGTCCTGCATTTAAATCATATACCCACTAAATAATGACTGGTTTATGGTGACACAATTAACCATACAGCATAACATGACAGAAAACGTAATATGTCAAAGACATTGACAGTGTTCGAAGCCAAAATGTACAGAGAATATCACAATGCAGCAGCAAAATGTAAAACAGTCACGATGTTCAGATGTCATAAGGCAAAAAAATATGTCAAAGTCACTGGTGTGTTATATCTTAACTATTTCACAGTGCATACAAACAAAACTGAAAACAATCATACATAAAAAAATGGAAAATGTGCACGGTCTGATGTGTAACGACAAGAAAAGCGACCTGC
This sequence comes from Schistocerca americana, assembly GCF_021461395.2. Lineage (NCBI taxonomy): Eukaryota > Metazoa > Arthropoda > Insecta > Orthoptera > Acrididae > Schistocerca > Schistocerca americana. Next base: position 1,072,871,151 of record NC_060119.1, read on the forward strand.
TAACCTTACCTTGCCAGGCACTTGCCAAGAAAAAATACGATAATCATCAGTAATTAGTCAGGTGAAATAATTGCATTAGTAAATGACATCATAGTGTGTTGAATCATAAAGTGTCTTCACTCAATAAACGGTTTAATGTTTGAGATATGGTGGTTGCCTTTCGATGCTGCGAATCCGATATGGACCTGCGTATAGAAGTTCAAATTTGCTGCACTTACCTTTTAATTTACTGGATAAATAGTGTGTACGTACTAATATCTTCTGTCCAACGTGAAAGTCTCGGCGTCTACAAACCTGTTTTTGCTGTCTTCTCCGGCGCTCTGCGGCACGTTTGATGTTGTTCAGCGCAATGTCAATTATTTCGTGGTGTCTTAGTCGACGACATTTAGGGAAGTTTACTAATTCTTTAATTTTGTTTGGTGGTTCAACGTTTTTCAGTATAACAGACGGAGATAGCATAGTGGATCCATTTGGAATGGAATTAATTACATCTTGGAATGAGAGTATGTGTGTATCCCAATCAATATGTCTTTTGTGGCAGTATATTCGGCTCAGCTTACCAATTTCTTTCATTAATCTTTCACAAGGGTTCGAAGAAGCATGGTACTTGGATATATAAATCGGAGAAATGTTTCTAGCTCGTAACATGCGTGTCCATACGCTACTACGAAATTGAGATCCATTGTCAGAAATTACTTTCATCACATGCCCTACATGAGATAGAAAATGTTTTATAAATGCTTTCGAAACAGTTTTAGCAGTAGCTTTGCGTAATGGAGTGAAAGTAACAAATTTTGAAGTGAGCTCAACAGCGACAAAGATGTAGCAAAAACCTCTGTTAGTTCTCGGAATTGGACCAAAAATATCTACTGCGGCCATATGTCTTAATTTAACAGGTACAATGGGATATAAAGGAGGAATATGTGAAGTGGTGTCAGATTTAGCTTTCTGGCAAATTTTACAAGACGCTAAAACTCGTCGTATACGTTTCTCCATGTTGGTAAAATAACAGTTCTGTCTCAGTATAAGAAAACATTTTTGTGCTCCGTAATGTGCGTAACTTAAATGAGTGTACCAGATTAATTTGTTGACCAGTTCGTCAGGAATGCATAATAACCAATTGTTGCTGTCAGGATGAGAGCGGCGAAACAGAATGTCATTGCGTACAGTGTAGTGGTGTCTAATCGTAACATTATTCTTATCTTGCCAAAGGTGTTTAATTTCTTTCCACACATTGTCTTTATTTTGCTCTTGTGCTATGTCCTGTAATGACGATGAAATAAAGTTTTCAAATGCAACTTGCTGAATGTACATGACACTGAAATTTGTTTTGCAGAAGTTGGTTGCTACGTCTTGCTGATTGTTGCTGAGAGAACGCGATAGTGCGTCTGCTATAACATTTTGTGTGCCGGGAATGTGGACAATCGTAAAATTAAATTCCTGTAAATAAAGTTTCCATCTGCTTAATCTATCGTGCGTGAATTTAGCCGAAAGTAAAAATTGTATCGCTCTGTGGTCTGTGTAGACGGTGGTATGTCTGCCATAAAGAATGTGCCGAAATCTCGTAAAAGCCCATACAACACATAATGTTTCAAGTTCTGTAACAGAATAATTTCGTTCAGCGGGTGACAAAATGCGACTTGCAAATGCGATGTTTTTAATTACTGTAGAACCATCTTCTTCAATTTCCTGGAAAATATGTACGCCTAAAGCGGTGTTGGAACTGTCGGTGGCAATGGAAAAATTTCTAGTAAGATCTGGGTGCGATAAAAGTGGAGCATTCAACAAAGCATGTTTCAGGTTCACAAATTCAGAATGTGCTTGCTTATCCCAAGACCAAATAGTGTTTTTACCTGTTAATTGACATAATCTGGGTGTGTCTAGAGCAGAGTGATGAATAAATTTACGAAAAAAGTTAATTAAGCCCAAAAAACTGCGTAATTGCTTCTTTGTCGTAGGAACGGTAATGTCACGTAGAGCTTGAAGTTTTTCCGGATCAGGCGCAATGCCCTCTGCTGAAATTACGTGTCCAAGAAATTTTATGGAAGTTTTGCCAAAGTGCGATTTACTAAGATTAACTGTAAGTCCTTGTGCATGAAAGGTTTGTAACAGTTGTTCAAGAATCAGATTGTGTTCAGACCAGTTAGCTTCTGCGATAAGAATGTCGTCTACATACGTCGTAATTCTGTCTTTAAGTTCTGTCGGAAGTATTGTGTTCAAACCGCGAATAAAAGCTGCAGAAGAAATAGTTAAGCCGAACGGTAATTTGCAAAATTGATAACAGTCGCCAAAACAAAGAAATGCTGTGTATTTTCTGCAATTCGGATGAAGTTGAATTTGCCAAAATCCCGATTTCAAATCTAGTGTAGAATAAACAGCTGTACCGTGAAATTTCTGTAAAAGTTCCTCTAATGTCTGTGGTCGATCTGTTTCATTAATAATTATGTCATTAATGTGACGTGAATCAAGTACAAGGCGAAGTGAGCCATCTTTTTTCTTAACAATATGCAACGGGTTTATGTACGGACTAACTGCTGGTTCTATAATTCCTTGGTCGAGCATATCCTGCAATTCTTTTTTAACTTGTTCTCTATGAATATACGGAATAGGATAATGCTTAGCTTTAAATGTATCGTGCTGCTTGACTTGAAATTCATACATAAATCCGGACATAGTACCAGGAATGTTGTCAAAAACTGAAGCTTGCTGTAAAAGAATTTTGTGTAATTGCGTTCGTTCGTCGTCTGTAGTTGCACTGCTTTGTCTAACTTTATCGGAAATCATTTGCATTACGTCGTAGTCAACTTCGTCTGGAGTATTATAGTTGTGTACGTACGTATCCGTGAACAATGTGGGATTACAGTCTATGTTACGTGTTGCGGAAATGACCTCTGTGCGGTTAATTGTTTGCTCTTCCGCAGATAGTGAGTACTGAAATTCTAAAGCCAATTGTACATTTTCATCCTTTAACATTAAATAAGAATTTTGAAAATCGATAACTGCGTCGTGTTGTACCAGAAAATTCGTACCTAAAATAACGTCTGTTGTCAATATAGGAACAATCCAAAAATTTGAGTGGAAAGTATGACCTCCAATACAAAATGATAAATTCGTCTGTAATTTAACGTCTACACCTTTACTCGGTACCGCTCCCTTCACTTTGGTTTTGCCTAAAGGTAATGTCGGATAAGTATTCTCTCTGTTACACTCGTCAAAAGTCTCCTCATTTATTACTGATATAGGTGAGCCGGAATCGATTACTGCTGAGAATTTCGATGAACCAATTTTAATTTCGATGACAGGATATGAAATGGTTTTCTGAATAACTGGTCTTTTCTGCAAGAGAGTGTCTCTGATGTCGTCAAAAGTAATTACATTTTCATGAACAACATTTTGCGTGTCAAAGGTAGTGCTTGTATTATTGGAAGATGCGTCCTGTGCAGTATTTAGTCAGATTCTATCTGACGTGTTATTATTATTAGGAGGATTCTGTGGCATTTCTACTATTTGAACTGTTCTATTACTTCTTCCAGACGTGTTACGCTCTGGATGGTACCTACTGTCGGGTTCATTCATGAGAATATGTTCTTGCATATGATTTTGCTGTTGGTGAGACCGACTGTTATTATAAGTACGCTGATAATTGTGCTCATCGTTTTTACGTCTGTCGTGTAAGTCATTCCTATACGGTGCATTACGATAGGAATTGAAATACTGTCTTCTTTGTACGTAGTTGTTTCCTTGCTGACGTACGTTACTATTTGTTGTATCAGGGACTATACGTGCACGCGGCGGAACATTAAAGCCTGGTTGACCTTGTGCATTCCATTGTTGGTTAGGTATGCTAACCGGCTGGTTTTGATGTTGTTGTTGTGAAATACCTCTATTGTTACTAAAGTGTGGTTCCTGTTGCTGAAAATTTTGACGATATTGATAATTACAATTTTGGCTGTTATTAGAGTTTTGGTAGTTGTCGTTCCTAAAGCGTCTGTTATCTTTCCTATTGAAATTACGTGTCTGATCATAATTGCTGTACTTTTGTTGACCTTGGTTATTATACGAAAAGTTTTTGTTTACAAAAGAATAATCAGATTGCTGTACTTCCAAGAGCTGTAAAAGATCTCTGAATGCTGAAATGTTTTCTTTTTGCTGGCCCGTTAGAAGTGACACTCGTAATGACCGTGGTAATTTAGAGAAGCATTATTGTATAAGTGCGGATTCACTGTACGGTTCACTTAGGTACTGGTTTTGTTGTACCATGTGCTCAAAAAATTGCGTCACACTGGGAAAATTGGAGTTCTCGTAATTCGGCAAACTAATCAACTGATCTTTAATTCCGCGCTGTGTCGTCTTCGACCAGTACGCTGACAGAAAAGCATTCTGAAACTCTTCTACTGAATAGCATTGCCTCGCGATCGGTCTCATACGAGTTGCCGGTTCGCCTTCCAAAAAACTGCAAATAAATTCAAGTTTATGTGTTACAGGCCAAGTCGGTGGAAGAGCAAAGCTAAATTGTTGAATCCAATCCAGTGGGTGAATCTGCGTTCTATCGTTTTTGAAAACCTTAAACTTTCTCACTGACAGAAAATGTTTGTAGTCGAAATTATCATCTCTGTGTGATGGAACAGGTTCAGGATCGTAAGAGAATCTATTGAACTGTGGTTGATCGGAATCTAAGTCCCGTACTCTCTGTAGATTACCCAAATTATACGCGCTGCGTGAGTCTGACACATGTTCATAAAGTGGCGTCTGTTGTGGCATGTTATTAACTGAAATGTTTTTCATCTCTGTTACTTCTTGTTGTAAATTTGATAACTTCCTACGTAACGTGTTGTTAGATGAATCGATCTCATTAATTGTCTGCTGTAAATTTTGAAATTCAGGTGTTTGGATAAATGAAACCGGTGCAGTATCGTCTGATTTATTGTCATTAGTATTTTCGATAACATCAATACGACTGGCCAATTCATCACATTTTTCAGTCAGTATTTTAACCTGATCATCGGTTTTAGAATCAGACGCATTAATCTGTTTTTGCAACTTACGCGTAGTTTCGCTCAGTTTTTTAACATCAGCTTTGATGACATCGTAATCCTGTGTTAGATCTAATTGTTCGAATCTGTCTGTCACTGTTTGAATATTCACTGTGTGTGTATCTGTTTTTAATTTAAGATCAGAAATTTCATCCCGTAATTCCGCGTTCAATTGTTCTATGGTATTAATTTTGTCGGACACTGTAGTAATATTATTATCTACATACGTCTTCGCTTTCGCGAATATTTTACGTTTGTCCTCTTGTCTTTGTGCAGTGATTGTTTCCATGACTTGTCGTTTTACTTTGTTTTGATCTTGAATAAATTTGCGGAAACGCGTATCACTGTTTTGTATGTGCTGATTAAAGCGCTCGTTCATCTGAGTGTTCTGCTGTTCGAATTTCGCGTCTATCTTTGCGTCCACTGTGCGCGAAAGTTCTACCGTCATTGCTTTAAACTCTTCCCGTAATTGTGTAGCTTTTTCAGAGCATTGTTTAGCGACTCCGCTAATTTCGTCTCTGAGTGTTTCTGTTGCGGCTGTCTGCATTTCCCTTAATTCTTGCGCAACAGACTTAATTTCTTCGCTATTTTTTTGAGAACAAGCCTCAATTTCCACGCGCAACTGTTCCTTAGTGTCATGGCACTGCGCGGCAACGTCTCTAATTTGTTCACTAAGCTGTCTGTTCTGTTCCCTAAGCTGTTTGAGATCTTCGGCATTATTGTCAAGTTTTTCATTTAAGTGTTGTTTGAGTTTTTCATTATCTTGTTTGTTATCAACACTCTGTTGTTTGACCTGTTCATTAAGTTGTCTAAAATTTTCGTTCTGTTCACTAAATTGTTGTTTGAAATCTTCACTCTGTTGTTGTAGCAATCTTACCAAAATTTGTTCAAAGCCAAAGTTAGCGTTTATACTCTCTGTGCTGTTTAGTGGTGGATCTGGAACTCTCTCGCTTACTGTAACCATTTGGTTATTCTGAGATTTAAAAAAAGGTTTGTCAGTCGGATGTACACTGTCAGACATTATTTCGGAATTAAATAGATCCGTCGTACTTTGAGTATCCTGTTCATTTTCATTAGACAAATTTGTCTGTGCGTTACTTGGGTTTTCCAAATCGGGTGTGTTAAGCTCGGCAGCGCTCATTACAATAGAGCGTTCTGCGTCATCAATTGTCGTTAAATCAACAGAGGACATAACCGAGTTCCTTTGTTCATCATTAAGACAAAAGTCATCATTAGTGGTTGGAATGCACTGATTGTTAGTGAACGCAGGATTGTCCTCATTACACTGCGTGTCATATGTCCTATCGGTAAAGTTGTTTGAGTCGGTAATTTCATTCATAATACCTCGCGATACACTATTCACAGTCTTTCGCGGCATTTTTACAATAGTCAAAATTTTTCACAAAATAAATAAGCACAATGCAAAAGCAACACAAATACAACAGAGCAACGAATTGCCGTTGACCTGTAGAGAGAAAGTCACAAGATTAGTAAAAGCGTTGCGCCAAATCCTAATTATATCTAAGCAAATAAGAGCAGATATCTGACTGTTGTTCAAAAGATTCTCAACGAAATTCGATCCTGGCAGGGTCGCCAAGTGTAACCTCCCCACAAAAATTTATACATGACAATATTATTTATGAATGCTAATGGACATTGCGCTAAGTGTAACTTCTCCACCAAAATTTAAAGACAGAAATAATAAATGAATAGGAGCCAGGAATAACCTCCCTGCAATGAAATGTACTGACCAAGGCAACAAAAATGTGAAATTCGCAATCTGACTCTGGTGTAAGCTCCCACAAAAAAAAATAAAAACAATTCAGTGCTAATGAAATTCAATTAAACCGAAATATCGGTCTATGGCCCTGTGCAAAAATCAGGATTAAACTCTTACCTCATCATAACAGCTAGTCAAATTTCTGCTCTTATTCTTGCGCACAGCTTGGAGGAACTGCATTGCAAATAATAATATTCTTTTTTTTTATTATTTAACTGAAAACTGAAACTTTTGTTTAAGGGAAGTGGAACGAAATAGTTACTTCAATTAAATAAAAATTTTATGTAAAATTGCTTTTGAAATCAAAATTATTATTGGGGGCACTTGTTGAAAATTAATTACAATAATTAAACTTTACATTATCCGATGATTATCTTAATTAACAGTATACCTCATTCAGCATCTTGACCAGTGTTGCCGACAGACTACATCACACAACCGCACTGGGCTGCTACTACTGACCGACCGCTCTGCATGACGACTACTAGCGTACTGCACGCCACTGAACAGAGCTACTGACTCGCAACGACTACTGACAGAGTACAGCACGCAACTAAACAGAGCTACAGACTGAGAACCGCTCGCAACACTCGCGCGGTCAAGCGCATACTCTCTGGTCAGAGACGCTGCAATGCCTCGCCATCGCTGCTACGTTACATACGTGTTTCATATTTCATGAAATCACAGATCACAGACCGAGCTGACGCGGCATTTGAGTCAATGGACTCTGCTTTTGGACTGAATGCATTCAAATCCCCGAATACTCATCCAGAAGCAAGGTTTACTGAACCACTTCAGGCTAAATCCACGATGAATCCTCCAAATTCTGAATCAGCATGTGCAATTGAAATAAGTTAGCTCTGTTGATAACATCATCAGGCTACCAAATTTCCAGCGTCTCCTCAGCTACTGCCTCCCAGAAGCTTAAGGTGTGGAAATGACTGTACTATTTTTTTAGTCCATTTACGATGCGAAGACACAATACTCTGAGGCTGTTAATTCACTTCAGGCGAACTCCAGGACGTTTCCCTCAATAATTCTACACCCGATTCTTTTCCCCTGCCCTCGTTCAGCCGAAGATAATGTTCCATTTTTCATGAAATCACAGATCACAGACCGAGCTGACGCGGTATTTGAGTCAATGGACTCTGCTTTTGGACTGAATGCATTCAAATCCCCGAATACTCATCCAGAAGCAAGGTTTACTGAACCACTTCAGGCTGAATCCACGATGAATCCTCCAAGGACGCCACGGGTGATAACCTCCAAGAAACCTGTCTCAGTCCTGTCCGATCTGAGCATGTGGTTATAACATCCATGATATATAAATTTTTTATTACGAGTAGAATATGAACGTGTGGATACTATTTATTCAATTATGTAATTATTTCTTAAAAAGATGATAATTATGTAAAACGGAGACAATATTTGTCTCACATTCTTTGTTAATCTATGTCATTCTTTTCTTTTGTTTTGTACCCTTTTGTCATCTTCTTGTGATGTATGTCGCAAGACGCGAATCGATTTGAGGTCTGTTAAATGAAAAACATTTAATGTAAAATTATTGTACTTTTATGTTCATTTGCTGATAAAAACAAATAGAGCCAAATACGTTAAAACTATTTATGATTAATTATTGAAAATTCACTTCCTGTTTTAATTATAATTTTGTATTAATTGTTTTATCAGAGCTGCAAGAAGCGCAGCCATTGTTAGTTGCGATTATATAGCAACTTCGCCTGTACTTCTAGTTGAAAATAGCATGGGTTTGTGTTAAACTAATTTGAAAAACAATTTAATCATTTTTCTTATTGGTAGCATCAATTTAAATCAATTTAAATGATTTATTGGGAAAAGGAAAATCTTAATTAAAAAAGAAATCGTCTATCTTTTGTTGGCTGCCATCTTAACTTTTATCACAGCGGCAAATTTAAATTACTTGAAACTATAAACTTTCAATACTCCGATGTGTAAGAAATAAATGTGCACCGGTGGTACTGAACTCCATTTATAAAAGAAAAAATTAATCGAATCACACTGCATTTTCTAAGAACAGTGCTGATGGTATTTATTGTTGAACAAGATTTCATTGCTGATGTATGTGGCCAAAATTAAACTACGGACGAATCACGGAGAAAAATATTTCTGGTAGCATACGTCAGTGTTGTGTGCGGGTGGTATTCTGTGGTTCCTTTTCATGATCAATTTGCTAAGAATAATTAAATCCATCGAAGACAAAAAAAAATATAAAAGCTCTGATGTACGATCTGTAATTTTAGTGATATAAACACAGCTTACAGTCAACACTATTACACTACGTCAGGTGGAATTCTTGTGCAATTTGAACAAAATAATTATCTGGGAGAAGTTGTAGTTTGAATAAAGCATTATACATGTGTATAATATTGTCAGTATCGTTTACAAAATCAAATCAATGCAATTAAAAAAAAAAAAAAGACAGAGTGAATTCAAACCGCAGAATACCATAGAGTATCGTATCATCCATATTCATTGCACTTGTCGATGTTGATGATACACAAAAACCGCCACATGGTCTGTAATGACGTCAACAAAATACAGTTTTTAAGGAAATGTACGTGCGCAAATTGCGGGACACATTCCTCACACGTAGACGAAGAAATATGTTATATGAACATGGGTCTGGAAACGCCTTGTTTCTATGTTACAGTTCATTTTCTCTATCTCATTAATCATAGGAAACACACGAACAGAACGTTAGAATCACGGGGAATATGGACTCTTGGTGACGTCTGGTTACTTCGTGCACCGTCAGTGTTTTGTTTTACGTGTGCCTGTTGCCATACGACGTACGTTATTGTTTGTTTACAGGTAACATCAACTGTTTCAGCGACCAGTACGACCGTTGCAAGTACATTGGCTACTACTTGGGTCGCCCAGTGGCAGTGTACACAAACGCAGAGATGGCAGATACCCATGTGATAACAGGGATTAGCTGTCGGTAATGGCACCCGCGGTCGACGTTTGTACCAGGAGAGATTTCCAGGATGAAGGTGCCCCGGCAGGAAAACGTTTAATGCCACTTATCGTTGTGTTAGGGAACATGGGGCATTTAAACCTGCTACTGGAGACCGGGAAAGGTCTAGAAGGATGAGGGCACCGTAACTAGAGGCTGCAATTCTTCATGCAGTTCACGACGACCCTAGCGTCAGTACAAGACATGTAGCTTAATGATGACCACATAACTGGCGGGTTGACCCATGCATCAGTGCACACGGAGGGAATATTAAATATCTTCTGTGAGAAAGAGTTGCATGTGGTATGCTGGTGCCTTCTCTTAGTGTGTGTTACCTATAATTAATGAATTGGAGAAAATGAGTTGTAACATGGAAACAAAGCTTCCCCGACCCGTGTTCATACATCATAATTTGTTCGTCTGCGTGTGAGGAATGTGTCCTGCAATTCGTGCCGTACATATTTGTTACACCCTCTATAAAATCCTAAATGTTCAAATGTTCTTCCTCTCTTCTAACAACGTTACTTTCGTCCATTTATACATTCAATCATTCATCGTTCTCCGTAGATCCCATCGAGATTGAGAATCGAGTAAAGATCTCGGTAAACGAAAGATAAACAAATCATAGAAACTTAATCAGTAAATCACAAATGGTTCAAATGGCTCTGAGCACTATGGGACTTAACTGCTGTGGTCATCAGTACCCTAGAACGTAGAACTACTTAAACCTAATAACCTAAGGACATCATACACATCCATGCCCGGGGCAGGATTCGAACCTGCGACCGTAGCGCCTAGAACCGCTCGGCCATAGTAAATCACATTAACAATAAACTATCACTATAGTACTTACATACATAGAAGTACTTACATACATGGAATAATCCTGGAGATACTAGTAGGTATCAGATAGATTATATAATGGTAAGACAGAGATTTAGGAACCAGGTTTTAAATTGTAAGACATTTCCAGGGGCGGATGTGGACTCTGATCACAATCTATTAGTTACGAACTGTAGATTAAAACTGAAGAAACTGAAAAAAGGTGGGAATTTAAGGAGATGGGACCTGGATAAACTGACTAAACCAGAGGTTGTACAGAGTTTCGGGAAGAGCATAAGGGAACAATTGACAGGAATGGGGGAAAGAAATACAGTAGAAGAAGAATGGGTAGCTTTGAGGGATGAAGTAGCGAAGGCAGCAGAGGATCAAGTAGGTAAAAAGACGAGGGCTAGTAGAAATCCTTGGGTAACAGAAGAAATATTGAATTTAGTTGATGAAAGGAGAAAATATAAAAATGCAGTAAATGAAGCAGGCAAAAAGGAATACAAACATCTTACAAATGAGATCGACAGGAAGTGCAAAATGGCTAAGCAGACATGGCTAGAGGACAAATGTAAGGATGCAGAGACTGATCTCACTGGGGGTAAGATAGATACTGCCTACAGGAAAATTAAAGAGACCTTTGGAGAAAAGAGAACCACTTGTATGAATATCAAGAGCTCAGATGGAAACCCAGTTCTAAGCAAAGAAGGGAAAGCAGAAAGGTGGAAGGAGTATATAGAGGGTCTATACAAGGGTGATGTACTTCAGGACAATATTATAGAAATGGAAGCGGAGGTAGATGAAGATGAAATGGCAGATATGATACTGCGTGAAGAGTTTGACAGAGCACTGAAAGACCTGAGTCGAATCAAGGCCGCGGGAGTAGACAACATTCCATTAGAACTACTGACGGCCTTGGAAGAGCCAGTCCTGACAAAACTCTACCATCTGGTGAGCAAGATGTATGACACAGGCGAAATATCCTCAGACTTCAAGAAGAATACAATAATTCCAATCCCAAAGAAAGCAGGTGTTGATAGATGTGAAAATTACCGAACTATCAGTTTAATAAGTCACAGCTGCAAAATACTAAAGCGAAATCTTTACAGACGAATGGAGCAACTGGTAGAAGCCGACCTCGGGTAAGATCAGTTTGGATTCCGTAGAAATGTTGGAACACGTGAGGCAATACTGACCTTACGACTTATCTTAGAAGAAAGATTAAGGAAAGGCAAACCTACGTTTCTAGCATTAGTAGACTTAGAGAAAGCTTTTGACAATGTTGACTGGAATACTCTCTTTCAAATTCTAAAGGTGGCAGGGGTAAAATATAGGGACCGAAAGGCTATTTACAATTTGTACAGAAACCAGATGGCAGTTACAAGAGTCGAGGGGCACGAAAGGCAAGCAATGGTTGGGAAAGGAGTGAGACAGGGTTGTAGCCTCTCCCCGATGTTATTCAATCTGTATATTGAGCAAGCAGTAAAGGAAACAAAAGAAAATTTTGGTGTAGGTATTAAAATCCATGGAGAAGAAATGAAAACTTTGAGGTTTCCCGATGACATTGTAATTCTGTCAGAGACAGCAAAGGACTTGGAAGAGCAGTTGGACGGAATGGACAGTGTCCTGAAAGGAGGATATAAGATGAACATCAACATAAGCAAAACGAGGATAATTGCATGTAGTCGAATTAAATCGGGTGATGCTGCGGGAATTACATTAGGAAATGAGACGCTTAAAGTAGTAAATGAGTTTTACTGTTTGGGGAGCAAAATAACTGATGATGGTCGAAGTAGAGAGGATATAAAATGTAGACTGGTAATGGCAAGGAAAGCGTTTCTGAAGAAGAGAAATTTGTTAACATCGAGTATTCATTTAAATGTCAGGAAGTCGTTTCTGAAAGTATTTGTATGGAGTGTAGCCATGTATGGAAGTGAAACATGGACGATAAATAGTTTGGACAAAAAGAGAATAGAAGCTTTCGAAATGTGGTGCTACAGAAGAATGTTGACGATTAGATGGGTAGATCACATAACTAATGAGGAGGTATTGAATAGAATTGTGGAGGAGTTTGTGGCACAGCTTGACAAGAAGAAGGGACCAGTTGGTAGGACATGTGTTGAGGCATCAGGGGATCACAAATTTAGCATTGGAGGGCAGTGTGAAGGGTAAAAATCGTAAAGGGAGACCAAGAGATGAATACACTAAGCAGATTCAGAAAGATGTAGGTTGCAGTAAGTACTGGGAGATGAAGAAGCTTGCACAGGATAGAGTAGCATGGAGAGCTGCATCAAACCAGTCTCAGGACTGAAGACCACAACAACAACAACAACAACATAGTACTTAATGCTATTCGTGATTATGGCAGTTATATTTCAAAAAAGGAAATTAAGATAAATGCTGTGACCGCCTCAGCTGTACTAAATACACTCATGCTCATAAATTAATGATAATGCTGATACATGGTGAAACAACGCTCTGGTGGGCGGTTTGACCGTTTAAATCACCTCGGGGTATGACCATGCGGTACATTTGACCTGCGGTCGTCGCACGGTGACGCTGGCAGTAGTACACATACGCAGAGGTGTGTTGGTGCATGTCAGATTAAGGTGCTGCGAGTAAGTGTGCAGACGATTTCAGACGTGCTAATGGTGATCGTGTGGTTGAAAATGACTCAAAGAACACTTATTGATGACGTTATGAGGGCTAGCATACTAGGGCGACTGGAGGCTGGTCAAACACAGCAGGTCGTAACACGGGCCCTCCGTGTGCCACAAGCTGTGGTCTCAAGATTATGGTGACGATTCCAGCTGACAGGAAACGTGTCCAGGCGCTACAGTACGGGACGTCCACAGTGTACAACACCACAAGAAGACCCATGTCTCACCATCAGAGCCCGCAGACGGCCACGGAGTACTGCAGGTAGCCTTGCTCGGTCCCTTAACGCAGCCACTGGAACAGTTATTTCCAGACATACAGTCTACAGACGACTGAACAAACATGGTTTATTCGTCCAGAGACCTGCAAGGTGCATTCCACTGAGCCCTGGTCACAGGAGAGCCCGTAAAGCCTGGTGTAAACACCACAGTACGTGGTCATTGGAACAGTGGTCCCAGGTTATGTTCACGGACGAGTCAAGGTATACACTGACCAGTGATTCTCGCCGGGTTTTCATCTGGAGTGAACCAGGAACCAGATACCAACCCCTTGTGTCCTTGAATGGGACCTGTATGGAGGTCGTGGTTTGATGGTGTGGGGTGGGATTATGACTGGTGCACGTACACCCCTGCATGTCTTTTACAGAGAAACTGTAACACGTCAAGTGTATCTGGACGTTATGTTGAACCAATATGTCCGCCTTCTCAGGGGTGCAGTGGGTGCCACCTTCCTCCTGACTGATGATCACGCACGGCTCCACCTAGCTGCCATCGTGGAGGAGTACCTTGAAACAGAAGATATCAGGCGAATGGAGTGGCCTGCCTATTCTCCAGACCTAAACCCCATCGAGCACGTCTGGGATGCTCTCGGTCGACGTATCGCTGCACGTATTCAAACCCCTACGTCACTTCAGGAGCTCCGACAGGCACTGCTGCAAGAATGGAAGACTATACCCCAGCAGCTGCACGACCACCTGATCCAGAGTATGCCAACCCGTTGTGCGGCCTGTGTGCGTGTGCATGGTGATCATATCCCATACTGATGTTGGGGTACATGCGCAGGAAACAGTGGCGTTTTGTAGCACATGTGTTTTGTCAACTTACAAATCTGTGTCGTGTGTGTTCCCTATGTGCCTATGCTATTAGCGCGAGTTTTGTGTAGTGCGACGTTGTGTGGCACCACATTCTGCAATTATCCTTAATTTATGAGCATGAGTGTAGTTGCCGTTTATCTGATACGGCAACTTATTCACTTGATTACAACCGTATTTTTCAAAGGAAGTATTTAACTACACTAACAGTAAATATTGGATCCTGTTTAGCCGGGCGGTGTGGCCGAGCGGTTCTAGGCGCTTCAGTCTGGAACTGCGCGACCGCTACGGTCGCAGGTTCGAATCCTGCCTCGGGCATGGATGTGTGTGATGTCCTTAGGTTAGTTAGGTTTAAGTAGTTCTAAGTTCTAGGGAACTGATGATCTCAGCTGTTAAGTCCCATAGTGCTCAGAGCCATTTTAGCCAATCCTGTTTACACTACATTACTACTGGTCACGCAGATCAATGAAAGTGGCTGCTTACCGTGGTTACTGAATCGAGATATTCGTATAATTTGTGGAAACAGTGGCTGATGTGTTACGTTTTCAATTTTGTTATGTTTTTTCTTGATCTGTCAGCCGAGTTGTGGCGTCGTGTTGTCTCAACGTTTCGACGAGTTTACCATTCATCTTTAGAAGTGTCGGGCTCGTGTCCAGTTCACTTATTTATGGCCGCTGGACCACAGATTCCTCTGCCGAAGGCCAAACGTATGGGCCAGTCATGTGCCTATGGGTGAGATGTCGCGGCCGGTGACTAGAGGCGGGGAAGGAGGTTGAGGGAGGGAAGGTTCCTTCCAGCGGAGTGAAGGGGTCCGGGCGACGAGACCCGATGCTGCTTGTCTGTTCCATGCGTTGCCTCAATCGCTTTCACATCCGAGCGTTCCTGACGTATTTTTGCTACTACCGCATACCTTGCGTAGATCTATTGGAAACCACTGTCCTGGTTGACAAATTCGTCATGTACTACGACGGAAGATCGAAAAGTAACGCACATAATTTTTTCTCTCCTGGTAGTGGATGTGGAATGTTGAAATTTCACGACGATGTAGCTTGAAGTCTGCGCTACGGAGGGTATTTTGTTTTCATGCGCAGTACTACAGGAAAAAGCCTGAACTACGAAACAAAATTAGTGCACATGTTACTGTCGTCAAATTGTGAAGAGCAGCGAAGTGGAGTTCGATATTTGTGGGCCAAAGGGCATAAACCGAGTGAAATTCGCAGGGATATGTGTGGCATGTACGAGGACGACTGTCTGGATCGTAGCAACAATGTCTCCACGTGGTGTGCGTTCCTCTAGGAGGGCCGTGTGAACGTTAGTAATTAGCGACCCTCCGGGCGGCTGGTAACAGCTGCAACCCCGCAGAATGTCGGAGCCGTTGCGACAGCAATTCTGAAAGAACGGTGTGTGCAAGTGCAAACCTTACCGCAGTAGTTCAACATTTCCTATGGCGTAGTGTACGAGCGGTCAAAGGGGCTGCAGTCATGGATGTGCGCCTGGTCCCGGCGGAGGTTCGAATCCTCCCTCGAGCATGGATGTGTGTGTTCGTCCTTAGGATAATTCAGGTTAAGTAGTGTGTAAGCTTAGGGAGTGATGACCTTAGCAGTTAAGTCCCATAAGATTTCACACGCATTTGAACATTTGAAATTTCGTAAAGTTAGTGCTCGTTTGGTGCCTAAGAACTTGGCAGGGAAGCACAAGGCCTAGCGAATGATGACAAGCTTGGATGATTTAACGCGTTACGTCGCAGAAGAACAGGACTTTCTGAAAGGAATCGTCACTGGTGATGAGTCGTGGGCGTACCACTGCACGCCCGAAACCGAGAAGGCCTCTATGGAATGGAAACATGCTGGTTCTCCAGTAACAGAAAACTTCAGAGTGACTCAGTCTGCTAGAAAAGTGCCTGTGACAGTGTTCTGGGATATTCAGGGTGTGTTATTAGAGGACATTGCTGAACAAGGGACCACTGCGAATGCTTCAGGCTACATTAAAATTTTGGTTAAGTTACATGTTGCCCTTCGTGACAAACGCCACAACTTAATGCTGACGGTGTCAGACTTCGTCATGACAGTGCTCGCCCCCATGTTGCTGCTCCTGCTGTTTGGGTTGGAGGTGCTCCAGCATCTGCCGTACAGTTAGGAACTTGCACCGTCAGACTTTCATCTGTTTCGTCCCACGAAGAAATTCCTGACCGGCCAACGCTTTGCGGCAAATACGGAAGTGAAATCAGCAATTCCCTATAACTATACTCCAGCCAAACAGGCATCTACGAACGGAGCACTTTGAAACTGGTACCACGATGAGAGAAATGTGGTGAGAACGTTGGTGACTGTATAGAAAAGTAGGTAAAACATGTAAGTTTATTTGTGATATTTTTGTTTTGTTACCTATTAAACTTTTTCGTAATTAAATTATTGTGCATTAATTTTCAAGCTTTCCTCGTATTATTTCAACAGTCACTTTGACGATCGAATCCTTGAACCCTTAGACGTGGCACAGCATCTCTCTCTGTTCAAAAACGAACATGTGTTCTTCAATGGTGCTGCGCTCTGCCACTAAAGATTTGTCGGTTTGGTTGAGTCGAACTCACCACAAGTGTTCTAAAGAGTCCTGCAAGATACGTAGCTGCGTCTGGCCGATGTACTGCATGCCACACTCGCGACTGATGCTGTAAACGTCAGGTTCCAATGAACCTAGTTGATCTTTGTGAATTGTATTTCCACTGGACATTTAATGGAGTATGAGAAAACAATGTTTTTGTCCACTGCAACATCTTACTGCGATTCCATTATTAAAGAATCCGTAGAAATACGCCTGGCGGAAAATCTGTTGAACTGGGACAGCGGCTACCAGCTGGACAGTGCATGGAATCCCATCATCTCCACGATTTGCTCAAATCGAAGACGACAGAGTGCACCGATGGCCGCGGCAAACAGCAACGCAGACAGCGACTGAGTTCCGCTATTCCACCAGTGATGGCGCTGCCGGCGGGCAGTGTGGTCCATCTATCAAGTTTTCGACTCATGCGCAGAATAGTTGCAGCGCGCTATGTATTGCGGAACGTAGGACGTTTCCGCACTTGGACAACATTGCACACACCGAACTCAATGTCCCCATCACTACTCAGGATCTCATCGCTACAGTCCTGGTCACGATCGTGTCACCTATCGCCACCTCCGTGAAGCTCCTGCCTCCTTCCTCTCCACCCTCGCCAGGCTCTATAATGTGCTCCTGTCCACCGGCTACTACCCCGACCTGTGGAAAACCTCCCGCATCCTGATGTTCCTTAAACCCGGTAAACCGCCATCCGCTGTCTCCTCCTACCGTCCCATCAGCCTTATCTTGGTCTTCAGCAAGGTCCTGGAATCCATCCTTACCCGACGCATCCACCAGCATCTCCGCCAGCACCGCCTCCTTCCCATTACCCAGTGTGGCTTTCGACCGTCCTTCTCTACCAATGACCTTCTCCTTCACCTCACTCATCTCCTCTCCGAACAGCTTAATTCCCGTCGCTCCACCATCTTCCTCTCCCTTGACCTCGAACGCGCCTATGACCGTGTGTGGCATTCCGGTCTCCTCTTCAAGCACCAAACCTTCGCTCTTCCTATTAACTACGTCCGTCTGATCGGGTCCTTTCCTTCCCAACGTCCTTCCTACGTCACCATCCATAACACGGATTCCTACATCTTCTTCCCCTCCGCCGGTGTGCCCCAAGTTTCCGTCCTCTCCCCTCTTCTGTACCTTTTGTATACGGCGGACATGCCGCCGCCTTCACCCCCCATCCACCTTCTCCAGTACGCCGATGACACCGCCTTCCTTTCCCCCGCCCCCAACCTGCAGCGCTCCCAACACCTTCTCCAGTCCCATGTTGACAGATTCACCACTTGGTGCAACCAGTGGTCGCTTAAGGTCAATCCTTCCAAAACCCAGGTGATCATTGTAGGCAAAACCACTCCTTCCTTCCGCCTCCTCGACTTCTATGTCACTGTCTATGGCCATCCTGTCGCCCTCACCCCCACCCTTAAGTACCTTGGCGTCACCCTTGACCGTCGCCTCTCCTGGACCCCCCACCTCCGAACAATCCAAGCCAAGGCACACTCCTGACTCCGTCTCCTCAAGCTCCTTTCAGGCTGTACATGGAGTCTGGACCCTTCCACCATCCTCCATACCTATAAATCCCTCGTCCACCCTATCCTCTGCTACGCCCACCCTGCCTGGATCTCCGCTCCTCCTACCTTTTACAAATCCCTTCAGATCCTTGAACGCCATGCTTTTTGCCTCGCCTATCGCATCCGTCTCCCCTCCCCCACACGGATCCTGTACCACCTTATTCCGTTCCCCCACCTCCTCCTTTTCCTCAAACGGATACGGATCCTCTACACCTCCCGTAAACTCGATCCTCCTCACCCGCTTGTCTCTCCCATCCTCTCCCGCCCTCGTCCGGTACTGCGCCTGTATTTTCACGTCCCACCTGCTCTCCATCTCTCCACCCTCCTTACCCTCTTCCAAGGTGGCTTCCGCCAGCTCCCCCTCCCTGATGATGCCCTCCTCCCCTCCATCTACCCCTCCTACCAACTTTAATACTCCCCTCCCTCTTCCTGTGTTTGTTCCTATGGGCACCCTCTCTCCCTTCTCTCCCCCTTCCCTCCCCCCTCCCTCTCTCCCCCCTCCTCCCCCAGGCTTCCCCTACCCCCATCCCTTCATTTCTCCCACCATCTCCTCTGCCATTGGCATCTTTGCTCTCGCCTCTCCCTCCCCCACCACCTTCTTCCCCTCTTGGCAGGTCCCCAGACTCGCACACGTTAAGTGGACATTCATGCGCCGGAGATCATCGCCATCGTTTTACTGTGTGTGCCGTTGCGTTTGTGCCTCAGTGTATTTCGCCGCCCACACTCCATCGTTCACGTGTCGTCTCCGTTATCAGTGTCCATGTGCAGTGCCAACAGTTTCTTTAGGTGTCTTTGCGCGTGAACGGCTACGTGTTATTTGTTTCTGTGTCTACTGCTTTTTGCCCCAAACTTTGTTCTGTATATTCTGTGTCTCCATTGTATTTTCTTTGTAATACTTGTGGCTGAAGAGCTGCATAGTGTGCTGCTGCCAGCCCACCTTATGTAAGGTGTTAAATAACAATAAAGAAAACAAAGGCGTTTCCGCCAGTCTGTGACGGCTTACCTGAAGATGATTGGCAGGTACCCTGTTGAAATATCATGTGAGGTATTGAACGACGACCGGCAGCAAGCCCGAAATTTTTTTGAACTAGTTGATCTTTGACTGCCCAATTAATTCTTTAGGATTTGTAGGGATTCCCAGTTTCTTTTCTTTCTTTATGTTAGACGTGACCTTCTTGCAAACTTTTCCATCAGACTGTGTAACTCCGTTCTGAACCAACCACTAGGAGGCAAAGTCTGCATGAGAACAATTTTTAATTTTTTTGTCTTGTATTGAGACTGTATTAATAACAGTTCAGCTGTAACTGATTTGTACAGTCAGCAAAAGAAGGACCATTGGAGAGTAAATGTATCAGAAAGAAAGTGAAGGATTCCAAGATCCTTAAGAGTTCACTACCACTGCTCATTTCTACGCAGTAAACACTTTATTTGGTTTAGATACACTCAACAGCAAAAAACTGTATCACTGTAGACAGAATGGCAGAAAAATCGGACCATTTGGCAATGGCAGCATACAAACTGGAGCACGGCGTGCCGTCAGACAGAGGAAGAGTGTCATTCGTTCAGAATAAACGAGATATCTGACGCATCACTCTGTATTCACCTATGCCCCACTGTGCCAAAGATTGCTCACTTTACGACCTAAGGACCTGACTGAATGTTCGAACTGCAGCGACAGCATTTGAATGAACTGCAGCGACAGCATTTGGATAGCAACAAATATGAAGCACAAACGCTATAAAAACATTTTATGCGTTTATACCGATCAGGTATAAATATTCCGGAGGTAAAATTGTCCCCCATTCGGACCTCCGGGCGGGGACTACTCAAGAGGACGTCGTTATCAGGAGAATGAAAACTGGCGTTCTACGGATCGGAGCGTGAAATGTCAGATCCCTTAATCGTCAGGTAGGTTAGAAAATTTAAAAAGGGAAATATATAGGTTTAAGTTAGATATAGTGGGAATTAGTGATGTTCGGTGGCGGGAGGAACAAGACTCTTGGTCAGGTGAATACAGGGTTATAAATACAAAATCAAATTGGGGTAATGCAGGAGTAGCTTTAATAATGAATAAACAATAGGAGTGCGGGTAAGGTGCTACAAACAGCATAGTGAACGTATTATTGTGGCCAAGATAGACACAAAGCCCACGCCTACTACAGTAGTACAAGTTTATATGCCAACTAGCTCTGCCGATGAGGAAGAAATTGAAGAAATGTATGATGAAATAAAAGAAATTATTCAGATAGTGAAGGGAGACGAAAATTTAATAGTCATAGGTGACTGGAGTTCGGTAGTAAGAAAAGGAAGAGAAGGAAACATAGTACGTGAATATGGATTGGGGGTACGAGACGGAAGAGAAAGCGGCCTGGTAGAATTTTGCACAGAGCACAACTTATTCATAGCTAACACTTGGTTCAAGAATCATAAAAGAAGGTTGTATACATGGAAGAAGCCTGGAGATAGCGACAGGTTTCAGATAGATTATATAATGGTAAGACAGAGATTTAGGAATCAGGTTTTAAATTGTAAGACATTTCCAGGGGCAGATGTGGACTCTGACCACAATCTATTAGTTACGAACTGTAGATTAAAACTGAAGAAACTGAAAAAAGGTGGGAATTTAAGGAGATGGGACCTGGATAAACTGACTAAACCAGAGGTTGTACAGAGTTTCAGGGAGAGCATAAGGGAACAATTGACAGGAATGGGGGCAAGAGATACTGTAGAAGAAGAATGGGTAGCTTTGAGGGATGAAGTAGCGAAGGCAGCAGAGGATCAAGTAGGTAAAAAGACGAGGGCTAGTAGAAATCCTTGGGTAACAGAAGAAATATTGAATTTAGTTGATGAAAGGAGAAAATATAAAAATGCAGTAAATGAAGCAGGCAAAAAGGAATACAAACATCTTACAAATGAGATCGACAGGAAGTGCAAAATGGCTAAGCAGACATGGCTAGAGGACAGATGTAAGGATGCAGAGACTGATCTCACTGGGGGTAAGATAGATACTGCCTACAGGAAAATTAAAGAGACCTTTGGAGAAAAGAGAACCACTTGTATGAATATCAAGAGCTCAGATGGAAACCCAGTTCTAAGCAAAGAAGGGAAAGCAGAAAGGTGGAAGGAGTATATAGAGGGTCTACACAAGGGTGATGTACTTGAGGACAATATTATGGGAATGGAAGAGGATGCAGATGAAGATGAATGGGAGATATGATTCTGCGTGAAGAGTTTGACAGAGCACTGAAAGACCTGAGTCGATACAAGGCCCCAGGAGTAGACAACATTCCCTTAGAACTACTGACAGCCTTGGGAGAGCCAGTCCTGACAAAATTTTACCATCTGGTGAGCAAGATGTATGAGACAGGCGAAATACCCTCAGACTTCAAGAAGAATATAATAATTCCAATCCCAAAGAAAGCATGTGTTGACAGATGTGAAAATTACCGAACTATCAGTTTAATAAGTCACAGCTGCAAAATACTAAAGCGAATTCTTTACAGACGAATGGAAAAACTAGCAGAAGCCGACCTCTGGGAAGATCAGTTTGGATCCCATAAAAATACTGGAACACGTGAGGCAATACTGACCCTACGACTTATCTTAGAAGCTAGATCAAGGAAAGGCAAACCTACGTTTCTAGCATTTGTAGACTTGGAGAAATCTTTTGACAACGTTGACTGGAATACTCTCTTTCAAATTCTGAAGGTGGCAGAGGTAAAATACAGGGAGCGAAAGGCTATTTACAATTTGTACAGAAACCAGATGGCCGTTATAAGAGTCGAGGGACATGAAAGGGATGCAGTGGTTGGGAAGGGAATGAGACAGGGTTGTAGCCTCTACCTGATGTTATTCAATCTTTATACTGAGCACGCAGTGAAGGAAACACAAGAAAAATTCGGAGTAGGAATTAAAATCCATGGAGAAGAAATAAAAACTTTGAGGTTCGCCGATGACATTGTAATTCTGTCAGAGACAGCAAAGGACTTGGAAGAGCAGTTGAACGGAATGGATATTGTCTTGAAGGGAGGATATAAGATGAACATCAACATAAGCAAAACGAGGATAATTGCATGTAGTCGAATTAAATCGAGTGATGCTGCGGGAATTAGATTAGGATATGAGACCTTTAAAGTAGTAAATGGGTTTTGCCATTTGGGGAGCAAAATAACAACAAATAAATTATGCCCACAGTTCAAAGGTTTATAAAGGAACCTGAGCTCATCTGGAATAATGAGCTAAGCCCAATTAATGGGATTGTAGTTCGGTATATTTTGTTAATTACGAGGGGCGTTCAATAAGTAATGCAATAATCTTTTATTCTTGGCCAGTTCCGGTTGAGAAAATACGGAGGTTCTTGTGAGACATAGTGGAATATTTCCGCTTGAGCCCCTATAATTCCATCAAGTTCCGATTGGTGGCAGCGCTATACGTAGCTTTCAAAATGGCGTCTGTAACGGAGACTCGTTCGTCAAAGAGTTTATTTTGTCGGAAAACCAGAGGATCGCAGATATTCATAGGCGCTTGGAGAATGTCTACGGAGACCTGGCAGTGAAAAACATTACTGTGAGTCGTTGGGCGAGGAGTCTGTTCTCACCACAACCTGTCCGACCTCCCGCGTGTTGGCCGGCTACACACACTTGGGACTTCTGCAATGTTGGAACGTGCAGACACTCTCGTTCGATGTAATCTACAGATCACAAACACTGCGCTGCTAAACTGGACGTTTCTGTTGACAGTGCTGACACACTCGTCCACCAGTTGGTACACGCAAAGGTGTGTACCCTCTGGATTCCTCGCTGCCTAACAGAAGACCCTATGGAGCAACCAAGAACCATCTGTGTGAAACTGCTTGTCGTTACAAGGTTGGTCCTGATAATTTTTTTCGAACATCGTCACAGGTGATGAAACAGGTGTTCATCGCTTCGAACCGGAAATAAAACGGCAATCCATGGAGTGGTACCACACCAGTACTCCCCCAATGAAAAAATTCAAAGCCGTACGTTCAGCCAGTAAAGTCTTGGCGACAGACTTCTGTGACTCTGAAGGAGTTATTTTGTTACATATCCTCACTCAAGATGCAACTCTGAAATGTATTGTGCTACCCTCAGGAAATTGAAGGAACAACTTCAGCGTGTTCATCGCCAAAAAAATGCAAACGAACTTCTGCTTCTCCGTGACAACGCAAGGCCTCGGACTTGTCTGCGCACCCGGGAGGAGTTCTCGTGCACCCTACAGCCTGGAACTCGCACCTTCCGACTTCTATCTGTTTGGCCCAATGAAGGATGCACTCCGCAGGAAACAGTACGTGGATGATGGGGAAGTTGTTGATGCAGCAAGATGTTGGCTCGGGCATCGACCAGTAGAGTAGTACAATACAGGCATATAGGCCTTCCCAGTAAGGTGGCGTACGGCCGCCGCACTGAACGGAGATTATGTTGAGAAATAGGCTTTTTTAGCTAATAATATCTACATCTACATCCATACTCCGCAAGCCACCTGACGGTGTGTGGCGGAGGGTACCTTGAGTACCTCTATCGGTTCTCCCATCTATTCCAGTCTCGTATTTCTCGTGGAAAGAAGGATTGTCGGTATGCCTCTGTGTGGGCTCTAATATCTCTGATTTTATCCTCATGGTCTCTTCGCGAGATATACGTAGGAGGGAGCAATATACTGCTTGACTCCTCGGTGAAGGTATGTTATCGAAACTTCAACAAAAGCCCGTACCGAGCTACTGAGCGTCTCTCCTACAGAGTCTTCCACTGGAGTTTATCTAGCATCTCCGTAACGCTTTCGCAATTACTAAATGATCCTGTAACGAAGCGCGCTGCTCTCCGTTGGATCTTCTCTATCTCTTCTATCAACCCTATCTGGTACGGATCCCACACTGCTGAGCAGTATTCAAGCAGTGGGCGAACAAGCGTACTGTAACCTACTTCCTTTGTTTTCGGATTGCATTTCCTTAGGATTCTCCCAATGAATCTCAGTCTGGCATCTGCTTTACCGACGATCAACTTTATATGATCATTCCATTTTAAATCACTCCTAATGCGTACTCCCAGATAATTTATGGAATTAACTGCTTCCAGATGCTGACCTGCTATATTGTAGCTAAATGATAAGGGATATTTCTTTCTATGTATTCGCAGCAGATTACACTTGTCTACATTGAGATTCAATTGCCATTCCCTGCACCATGCGTCAATTCGCTGCAGATCCTTTTGCATTTCAGTACAATTTTCCATTGTTAAAACTTCTCGATATATCACAGCATCATCCGCAAAAAGTCTCAGTGAACTTCCGATGTCATCCACAAGGTCATTTATGTATATTGTGAATAGCAACGGTCCTACGACACTCCCCTGCGGCACACCTGAAATCACTCTTACTTCGGAAGACTTCTCTCCATTGAGAATGACATGCTGCGTTCTGTTATCTAGGAACTCTTCAATCCAATCACACAATTGGTCTGATAGTCCATATGCTCTTACTTTGTTCATTAAACGACTGTGGGGAACCGTATCGAACGCCTTGCGGAAGTCAAGAAACACGGCTTCTACCTGGGAACCCGTTTCCATGGCCCTCTGAGTCTCGTGGACGAATAGCGCGAGCTGGGTTTCACACGATCGTCTTTTTCGAAACCCATGCTGATTCCTACAGAGCAGATTTCTGGTCTCCAGAAAAGTCATTATACTCGAACATAATACGTGTTCCTAAATTCTACAACTGATAGACCTTAGAGATATAGGTCTATAGTTCTGCACATCTGCACATATGGTCTACTGAAATCCTGAATAAAACCAATCAGCTTTTAGAAAAGAACGCATTACTTATTGGACTCCCCTCACAGACGTTACCACTAACAGGCTGTACTACTCACGACTGAATATGAAAATGCGATAACGCCCGCATCGAATGTACCCGAAGTAAGCTAAACGTTAGATGAACAGCCCAGCAGGAATTTTTGGCCTGACGGCGTGTCGTGCGCACAGGTACGACGTGGTGACGCACCTGCTGTTCGTGGCGACATTCACGTCGTGGCTGTGCGCGCTACTGGACGTCCAGGCCTCGGACCAGGAGACGCTGGAGCGCGCGTACTGGCACTACCTGGACCCCACGCTGGTGGCCGAGGGGCTCTTCGCCATCGGCACCATCATGGCGTTCGGCCGTCTGCTGCTGCTCTTCCAGCTCAACTACCACCTGGGCCCACTGCTCGTCTCCGTCGGCAAGATGACGCGCGACATCGCCAAGTACACAGCCATCTTCGCCCTCTTCTTCCTCGCTTTCACTGCAGGTACAGCAAATTTTCTTGACAAAAATACCAGGTGATATCGAAAAGTTCTCGCAATGTATCAACTAAAATTATTTAATTTTACCTAGATATTATTCTGAACTATCACCTTCAAAGTAGTCCCCTCGTGAACAAGAGTACCGATCCCAGATTTTCGGCCATTTTGATTTTTTAAGGATGTTTACTACCGTTTCCGACTGCATACGAAAAGCAACCACTGAATCAAATCTTCGCCCCCCCCCCCCCCCCCCAGCTTGGTTTTAATCTTGGGGAAGAAGAAGACACATGGAGGTAAGTCTTGTGAGTATGGTGGATAAGAAAGAACTGTCTTTTTGTTTTTAGTCAAAAATTTCTGAAAATTTGCGTGATTGAGTAGCCAGACGTTCGTACGCCACTTCTGTAGAGTTTCTCTTGTGACCTTCCGAAAACGCCTTAGAACATCGGAATACAAGTTTTTATTCAGCGTCTGACCAAGAGGAATAAACTCGTTTTGAACAATCTGTCATTTTTAAGAAAAAAAGACGGATCACCAAGAACTTAATGTTACTATTCACTTGTTGAGGTCTTTGTGGCCGTAGTAGAGAAGGACTCTTCCATTGCGACGATTACTGCTTATTGTCAGGGTCACAGCCATAAAACAGACTTTGTCACCTTTGAAAGAAAGTTTGCATCGCCTTGAAACAGCTGTTGGCTTTCCTTGCAGACTCCCACGTGATGGTGCTTCTGATCGTCTTGAGGTAGTCGCACAGATTTCACCACAGTCCTTCTCATGCTCAGTTCTCCTGACAGAATACGTTCACATGGAACATAGCTTGTTCGCAAGGTGTGGTATAGGTCTTGGATAGTCTGTTTGCGATTTTGCAGAATCAGATCCCGCACTTACTGAACATTTTCTGGTGTGACCCGAGTTGACGACCGACGAGACGTGACATCATCATCGGTTAGTGCTCGCCTGTTTCGAAAGTCTGTGTTTATGTCTAAACTAAAGCGCTGTCTCCAAAAGATTGCTTTAACATTGGTGCATAGAAGCAGCGGTTGCGTAAGATTAAAACAAAGTTTTATGTAAAGAAGCTGCTCTTTCGCGTCAGCCTTCGAAAAATCCGAAACACTGAAACACTGCAATGGAAATATGCTCACCAACAAATAAACAAACCACTCATCTCGCCATTTCTTACCTCACCGAATCAGGAACGATGTATGGGGATACAAAAAAATGGTTCAAATGGCTCTGAGCACTATGGGACTTAACTGCTGAGGTCATCAGTCCCCTAGAACTTAGAACTACTTAAACCTAACTAACCTAAGAACATCACACACATCCATGCCCAAGGCAGGATTCGAACCTGCGACCGTAGCGGTCGCGCGGGTCCAGACTGTAGCGCCTAGAACCGCTGGCCACTCCGGCCAGCTATGGGGATACACCCAGCGGTGTTTCAGTGTACTCGTAACCATTTGCGTGCGAAATTTAAATGTCGGGAACTTTCGTACTATGTACAGTTGTCACTGAAGTTCTTGTATTTTATAGAATGGTCTCACTAAAACTGGTCAATATTCCGACGAAGTACCCAATCGCCACCTCCAGGCAGTGATGTCGGGTGTTGGTGGAAGACCCAAGCAGATGCTTTAGCGTTGCTACGAAACAAGAGTGCGTGTGTGACGCACAACGGTCTTCAGGCCCCAGCACCATGTTACCAGGACACATTGATAAAAAACAGTGCAAACAGTCATTTGTGTTGGTGAATGGTTCCGAAAACTCTAGTACAGTAGCACCGCAGTTCTCTAGTTGCTTGTCGCTTTGTATTCAACGTGGTTATATTCATTTGCTGGCACGGTTTTCAGGAACCTGTCGGAAACTACTGCTACGAACCTCAGTAACACTTCTTCTTTCCTAGAACTTATCCCTTTGCATGAGGGCCGCAACTTTCGTGTTCTGACAAATTTATTTTCATTTAGACTTATGACCGGATGGCGTCAATATCGCCGCAGTGTCAGGTGATATAATAAAGTGATGTCACGTGAGCCATGTTTCAATGAAAGGTGTGAACTTCTTTGCTCTGTATGCCCTCATATTTTATCTGTTTGTGTATTGTATTTTCACAATCTTAGGTCCGCTATTGTTCCTCATACACTGATCAGCCAGAACGTTATGACACCTACCTAAGGCCGGTATGTCCACCTTTGATAACAACGACGGCGCGTCGCAGCATGGAGGTCGCTGGAGGGAGTTGGCACCACGACTGCACAAACAAGTCACCCAATTCCCGTAAATTCCGGGGAGGGGGCCGATGAATTCTGCCGCCACTTTCAGTCAAATCCCAGATTTGTACGATCGCGTTCAGATCTGGCGAATCGGGAGACCAGCACGGCAATTGGAACTCGTTACTGTGTTCCTCAAACCACTCCATCACGCTCCTGGCCTTGTGACGTGGTTCATGGTCTTGATGAAAAACGCCGCTGCCATCGGGAAACGTGATTGTCATGAAAGGGTGTACGTGATCTGCAACCAGTGTACAATGCTTCTTGGCCGTCATGGTGCCTTGCACGAGCTCCACTGGACCCATGGATGCCCACATGAAAGTTCAAATGGTTCAAATGGCTCTGAGCACTATGGGACTCAACTGCTGTGGTCGTAGAACTTAGAACTACTTAAACCGAACTAACCTAAGGACATCACACACATCCATGCCCGAGGCAGGATTCGAACCTGCGACCGTAGCGGTCATGCGGTTCCAGACTGTAGCGCCTTTAACCGCTCGGCCATGAAAGTTCCCCAGCACATAATGTAGCCGCTGCCAGCTTGTCTCCGTCCCACAATACAGGCCTCAAATAGCTGTTCCCCTGGGAGACGAAGGTTCAAAATGGTTCAAATGGCTCTGAGCACTATGGGACTTAACATCTGAGGTCATCAGTCCCCTAGACTTAGAACTACTTAAACCTAACTAACCTAAGGACATCACACACATCCATGCCCGAGGAAGGATTCGAACCTGCGACCGTAGCAGCAGCGCGGTTCCGGACTGAAGCGCTTAGAACCACTCGGCCACAGCCGCCGGCGGAGACGACGGATTCGTGCCCTTCTGCCGGCTTGATGAAGAAAGTATCGGGATTCACCACCCCATGCAAAGCTCTGCCACTGCTCCAACGCCCAGTGCCGATGGTCACGTGCCCATTTCAGTCGTAGTTGCCGATGTCGTGGTGTTAACATTACACATGCATGGTTCGTCGGATGCGTAGACCTCTTGTTAGGAGTGTGTCGGCACGCTGTGTGTTCAGATACACTTGTACTCTGCCCAGCATTAATGTCTGATGTTAGTTCCGCCACAGTTAGCTTCCTGTCCTGTTTTACCTGTCTGCCCAGCCTTTTACGTGCGACATCTGTAATGAGGGGTGGCCGCCCAACCCCACGACTGCAGGGACTTATCTCTGCCACGCCTCCCGGCCCGTTATACTCATTACTCGCGGCCTTACTGCCGAGTCCCGTAAGAGTTCGGGCACTGTTTGTGCATCTGCAAAGAAGAAGAAGATAGTCAAATGGCCGGTGAGCCTGAACTACACATATATGAAGATAGTATCTGTTCTTTCGGACATGTCTCATTCACTATTTGCCGGCACGGTAACTCAGCGTGTTCGGTCAGAGGGCTGCGTGTTCTCTGTAATAAAAGAACTGAGTCAGGAATCAACGATCAACTCGAACGGATGTCTTGTGACGTCCGCCCAGACCAAACGCAACGAACTGTATCGAACAAAACGAAAAAAAAATGGATAGAGCGTCTGCCATGTAAGCAGGTGATCCCGGGAACGTGACCCGGTCGGGGCACACATTTTCAACTGTCCCCGTAAATTTCGGATAGTTTTTCAATTTCACGCCTGCGCATAGTATTTTTATTGGTACAGTTCATACTAATTAGCGTTTCTTCTTTTACTTATATCTCATATTTGCGTGTTGTGTTTAACACACTAATCAGCATTAATATAGTCTTACACATGATTCAAAACAGTGTAACAAAGTTCGGATGGTTTTTCAATTTCACGCCTGCGCGTAGTATGTTGGTAGCACTTCGTCGCCTTGCCTGTTATGCTGTGTAGCAGACTTTAAAGCTGTGTGGATCAGCATAATGAAAAGGCGAGGGGTCTCGCTCGTTTTGTCCACGACTGTACATGTATTTTACACAAAGTTGACCTATGCGACAAGAATTGCAGCAAATGCGTTATTTATGACAAATAACATCCACTGCTTCAGTTAAAACTTTTATTAAATTGATAAGAAAGACACAGAATCTTTTAGAAAACAGCAGCTAAGAAAAAAAATTAGAAGTAACTGGACGAGTTCTAGGGGACTGATGACCTGAGAAGTTAAGTCCCATAGTGCTCAGAGCCATTTGAACCATTTGAACTAGACGACAGTCTGCTACCGCTTACTTCAAAGCTCGTAACACAACGAACTACATTACAGCACCGACTTGGCGACGCTTCCTCCGTATGTGATATACACTGTGTCAAGGCTATATCTTCAAATGTCATCATTTGATATTTAACTACAACAAACCGTACCAAAGCGACGCGCTTTCGATAGAGCTGGTGCCATAGCATTGAAACGGTATACCTTCATAGCACACAAGTTATAACACTAAAAGCATCAAATAATGAAAGCCTTTAACTAGTGATATGTACTATATTGTCATTTTATTATAACAAAACGTACCTAAAACGATGCATTTTCGAGAGATCCTCAGTGTACTGATGCTCTGAAACAGTTTACTCGTATATACATACCACATACTAAAGAAAGTATATACCACGTAATAAAAAAAATACTCCAAACACGGAGTTTATACGATATGGCGGCCCCTAAATTCTGCTTGTGCTATAAAAACAACACTGCATCTCATTGGTCACGTTCCTCACCGCGAGGCAAAAATCTCGCTTGCCAGATTTTTCATTTCACAGTATAGCCGAATGTAGAATTCCACGCTGTGACGTCACCAGCTCCTCGTCCATGTGCATTTTCACGTCCCTTGAGAGAATGGCTTAAGCGTTGGGAAGTCATCCTGATCAACGACTTCTCAACCGCCATTCATAATTCACTCAGACTGGCAGGAGATGCAGTCATGGACTGTGCGGCTGATCCCGGCGGAGGTTCGAGTCCTCCCTCGGGCGTGGGTGTGTGTGTGTTTGTCCTTAGTATAATTTAGGTTAAGTAGTGTGTAAGCTTAGGGACTGATGACCTTAGCAGTTAAGTCCCATAAGATTTCACACACACACTTTTTTTTTTCTTCAGGAGTTGCGTTCAGGGACCACGTATTACTTCCCAGATGGTGCTCGGTAAGACTGAGGTTGGGTGTTCCTAAACTACGCTGGCACAAATGAGCAGCCAAGGGGAAGTGCGTTTTTTGCGTTATGATGTAGGTGAACAGTCCGATAGACAAGACTGGTCAATATCAGAGATCCCACTTCATCAAGTGTGCATCCCCCCCCCCCCCCCCCCAAGACGACAATACCTCCACCACCAATTTGAGCAATGAACCCTTTGCAAGTGTGATGCATCACTCATGCAGTTTTCAACACACTGATAACGTACTACCAGGTCGACCATAACCATTCTTTGTTCTTCCAACGAAGGTGTTCCTGCGTCCATGTTGATCTTTGACCACGGCACAGTGTGGTGAACAGTGTCACATGGGTGAGGCCGTGACTTCTGGGACCCATAATAACAGTAGAGTTCTGAATGGCATGACTAACCACTGCCAGCAAGAATAACGAATGATTTGCTGCACTATGACCTGGCTATCCCCTATTAAACTCCTTGATAGTTAACTGTGACTCTCATAGTTGACTGTCAGAGGTGATTTTCCTTGGATCTAGGTACTTACAGTACATCACTGATGCGGCGATATGTGAAAAGCCCAGTGCCTGCGCCATATGGAAGGTGGAGTGTCCAATGTGTTAGGCTGTCATAACATGCCCGTAATCAAGCGTGCTAATATCATACATCAACCATTCAGTCCATAAAGTTTCGAGACTGGGTTAATAAGAAATGGAGGAAAGTTGAGAAGGTGATTTTATTGCTTCAAGTGTTCTAAGTAGTCTCCCTCCACTTGATTACAATGCACAAACGTTGGTACTACCATATGAAACTGTCAAAAAAACTCCTAATATTGTTCATTTCGCGAGTCACACTGGCTGGAATGTCGGTTATGTCATCAAAGCTTTGACTCTTCATGTGAATTTCTGCAGTTAACCTTTCTGTGGTAGGCTTTTATTGAAAAGACCAACTCTCGTCATCCATTTTTTTCCAGGAAAGTATTGCGTGCGTTTTGCTTTTCTATCAAGTCGCAGCTGGCGTCCCGCGTCGTTATTTTTGTTCAGGAGTCAAAGTATTTGGGACAAACTTTGCACATACTGCTCTCTCCTTCAAAATATCCTGGAGAACGTCGAACATTGATTCAAAGATGCTGTTCCATTGCGTTTTATGGAACAACAACGTTGACAAGCTATGACCACACTATCACTGCTTAACACTGGCTGCTGAGAGCAGACCAGTGGAAGCACGTACGTTGTTTACAGCTGTTAGTTCAAGCTGCCACCGCAGTTACTACGTTGACGTCGCTTATACGACAGGAATGTGTTAGGCTGTCATAACCTGGCGCAATCAAGCGTGTTAATATCAAACCAGTCTCGGAAATTTTGCGATGGACGGTGTAGCCCACCAGTCACACCCAAGGCCAACAAAGGCCTACGATATCCAAGTCACGTTACAAGCCGGACTATTCTATCCAGCAAGACGACAGTCTCTCTCTCTCTCTCTCTCTCTCTCTCTCTCTCTCTCTCTCTCTCTCTCTCTCACTCTCTGTCTCCTCTCTAGCACAGTAGATATTTCTCATGTAGTTCCTCTGAAGTATAAGTACACCCCCTTACTCCCACAGTATCATACCCCAAGTTGTACTGTCTATTCGCCTGTCTCCTTGATACTGCCAGACCACTGTCAAGTACACAGGCTCCAATCGGAGTTGTGTGATACCAACCTCTGGAAGTGGTTAATCGATACGAGTCAATGTAATTGCTAGGAAGGTAGTATTATTCAGGGCTCTGATCGACACCCGCCTATCTTTAATTCAGTTTCCCAATTGTCTATTGAAACTAAATCTTATAATGACGGTGGCTGTGATGTGGGGTCTGAGTGGGGTATTGCCAAATGGGGGCTGCCCCAGGGATCAGTGTTCGCGCCAATCCTGTTACTTATTTATATAAGTGATATGCCCTCTTGCCGGCCGCGGTGGTCTCGCGGTTCTAGGCGCGCAGTCCGGAACCGTGCGACTGCTACGGTCGCAGGTTCGAATCCTGCCTCGGGCATGGATGTGTGTGATGTCCTTAGGTTTAAGTAGTTCTAAGTTCTAGGGGACTGATGACCACAGCAGTTGAGTCCCATAGTGCTCAGAGCCATTTTGATATGCCCTCTAGTATTACAGGTAACTCTAAAATATTTCTGTTTGCTGATGACACTAGCTTGGTAGTGTACAATATTGGCTCTGTTTCAAATAATCCAGTTCATCACATAAGTTCATGGCTTGTAGAAAATAAACTAACGCTAAATCACAGTAAGACTCAGTTTTTATAGTTTCTAACACACAATTCAACAAAAACTGGCGTTTTAATTTCACAGAATGGGCGTATGCATAGTGAAACTGAACAGTTCAAATTTCCAAGTGTTCAGATAGACATGAGGGTTGACTGAAAAGTAATGCCTCCACCTTCATAACTTTTCAATTGTTGACAGCATTGGTATGCGGCAGGTACTGGCTTGTTCCGTAGCCTCTTCTCTACAGCTCCAGTTGGCAGGAAGCCTTAGCATTGAACGGTTGTGTTGTTACAGTGTAAAGTATGGAACCCTGCGCAGACGGTCGGTCAATGAGATTTAAGCAACATGCAGTGACTGAATTCTTGACAGCAGAAGGTGTCACCCCAAAGGAGATTCATCAGAGAATGAAAGCAGTTTATGGCGACTGTGTTGATGTGAGTACTGTGCGTCGTTGGGCGAGTAAGTTTAAAGATGTTGAGGCAGGACCATCTGACTTGCGTGACAGAGTTGGACGTCCTGTGACAGCAACCACCGAGTTTCACAAGCAAAATGTTGACAGATTGATTCAGGACGATCGTCATATCACCCAGAGAGAAACTGCAAGCCCAATAGGCATTTCACAAGAACGTGTGGGTCTCATTATTGCTTTGCTTGGCTATCGGAAGATCTCTGCACGATGGGTACAAGGGATGAAGACTCCTGAAATGAAAGCGCACAGACTTGAATCTCACTACCGTACGGCATTCTCCATACAGTCCAGTTTTAGCACCGTCTTACTTCCATCTGTTCCAGATAATGAAAGACGATCTGCGGGAACATCAATATGCTTCTGATGAAGACGTTGAGAGAACTGTGAGACTGTGGTTGCGGAAACAGTGTGTCGACTTCTTCCGTGACGGCTTCAGAAAACTAGTTCATCGTTGGCAGAAATGTATCCAATTTGCTGGTGATTATGTGGAAAAGTGAATATTGGCAATTAAAGATCACATTCTAAAGATTATTTCTGCGTTTGATTTATTAAAATATTCCCATCCAAACCCAATTAACGAAGGTGGAGGCATTACTTTTCATTCAAACCTCGAAGTAAACTGTCGTGGAAAGCCCAAGTTCAGGATTTTGTTCAAAGACTTAATGCTGCCATTTGTACTTTTCTAACTGTATCCGAAGTAGGTGATCGTTCGACACGAAAATTAGTCCACTTTGCTTATTTTCATTCGCTTATGCCGTATGGTATTATATTTTCGAGTAACCCTTCCCATTCTAAAACGATATTTTTGGCTCAGATAAGGGCGGCTCGGGCAATCAGTGGTGTATGTTCACGAACCTCTTGTCGACCCCTGTTCACGATTCAGGGTATTTTGACATTGGTCTCTCAAGATATATATATTCCTTACCGTCATTTCTTGTTAACAATATTAGCTTATCCCCAAGACTAAGCAGCTTCCACTCAGTTAATACTCGGCAGAAATCAAACCTACATTTAGATCGGACTTCCTCAACTCTTGTGCAGAAAGGTGTGCATTATACTG
This sequence comes from Schistocerca americana, assembly GCF_021461395.2. Taxonomy (NCBI): domain Eukaryota; kingdom Metazoa; phylum Arthropoda; class Insecta; order Orthoptera; family Acrididae; genus Schistocerca; species Schistocerca americana. The sequence goes on from NC_060119.1 coordinate 1,072,906,094, forward strand.
CTGCATCCATTTTCAATAAGCTACCACAAGAATTCAAAAATCTTATCAGTAATTCAAGAGCTTTCAAATCGAAACTGAAGAGTTTCCTCATGGGTCACTCCTTCTATTCTGTCGAGGAGTTCCTTGAAAAATTAAGCTGATTCTTGTTGTATTGTTGATTGCGTTTACTTAAACTTATGATTGACTTTTTTCGGGGTCATGAACATTTTACTTTTATCTGTTATTACTTTTATGTTGTAATTTCATGTACTGACACGTTCTATGGCCTTGGAGATTTACTCCTCAATTTGTTCCTACGGAACTTGACGCGTAATTAAAATAAATAGATTAAGGTGTCTCAGCTCCGGTAATGTCCTAGAGCAGTTTTTGTTCAGATACAAAGAATTATTAAAAGTGTATCCATGACTGTTTAAGTGTGTTTCATAGTAACTGACGTATGTTTTGTAGGCGCCTGGAATGAAGGACTAATGGAAAGTGAGTCAGAGAGACGGGTGGCCAAGGCGCCAAGTTTCAGTCCTAGTGCCCGAGAGCAAGCCCGCTTCACAAAATTTGAAAAATATGAATAGTCAAAAAGGCTAGAAATGCAGCGAAAAAGACAAACAACACTGTCTGGAGAAAAAGTGAAGCACCCAAAAGACATAGTCAGAAGTCAATGTACATGTACACACCATCGTCAGACTGAAGATGATTAAAGCTGCAATTCTCAGTGACAAGCAGAACCGCCACCAGAGTGCATTAGTGTTGTTTGTATTTTGTGTTATTACGAGGCCTGATAGGGTTTATAAAAGGGAGAGGGGCAGCGTCAGATGTTGAGTGATCACTGTGAAGGGCGTCGAAATGTTGCATACTCTTGTGAGACAGAGTTATCATCTCCTGACAGACCTCGAAAAGGACCTCATTGTGAGTCTTCATTTGGCCAGCTAGTCGAGTCGCGCAATATCCAGATTTAAGGGGCATTCAGAAGTGACAGTGGTCCGATGTTGGACTGCTTGAGAATGTGAGGGTAGGTGTGTGTACTCCTTGTCAAGATTCTGATCGACCATGTCTGACCACCACAAGGAAGGTTCGCCATATTGATTAACAAGCACATCATAACCCTTTCATATCTGCTCTTATCATCACAAGACAAGTAATGGACTCCCGGCACCATTAATGAGAGATTAGCGGCAGCGGAGCTACGGAGTTATCGTCCCACGCGTAGGCTGCTATCAACACAACAACACTAATGGCTGTCAACACAACAACACTAATGGCTGTGTTTGATATTGTGTCATGACCAGGAAACATTGACTGCTGACGAATGGCGCCGCATTGCGTTCACCACTGAATCGTGGTTCTGTACTACCACAGATGTACGGCCAGTCGGTACGACCTGTGAAGGAAAGGAATAAGCTCGATGCTCTAGAGGTTGAATTCTACGATAAACTCCTTGTTTTTAGAAACAACATTTCAGAAAATATTCCAAAATCTTCCCGCAAACACATTTGTAATTGCGGGTATTCCCCGTCTCCTACCGCTTGCCGCGCGATGAGAGAATTACGTCACTTTCACGTCTCTTGCACGGCGTGTGGCGTTCATTATGCGTATCGGGCAGCTGTTGCCGTGTGACGGTGTCGTAACAGAACATCTGCTCTCATTTCGGATCCTAAAATAGCGTACTACTTTTTGACGTCAATGGCTGTTTGTAAATAAACATATCTAGTCCATCGTCGGAATGGAGACAGAGGTCTTTTGCTGTATCTTCAACTGACATGAAAGATTAATCTTGACTGGACATTTATTTTTTTGATTCTTATCAAATGATACAGAATATTTCGAGAGCATCGTTCTCATCTTTGGATACTTACATAAACTGAACATCTGTGTGATGAGTATTACACCAACTCTTACATGTTCAGTAGCAGTTAGAGATATTTCTGAGCACTTTCTCGGGAGGCTGAACACATAAGAGGAATTTCATCTCTGATCCCAAAAAATTAAATGGTGCTTACGCCTTCTTATAAGGAACACAGGATAACGACGTTACGCGTCAGATAGTGACCTATATACAAAACATTATGTGTCGTAAAGTGCAGTACGTGAACGGGGAAGCTAAAGTTTATATAAAAGGTGTACTCATCAAAGTTCGGTATAGACAAGACGACGCTCCGTTAACGATGAGTTTCAGGAGAACCTATTTGAAGCTGTTACAATGGAAATGATGTAGGCGATAGCAGAATAATCTGTTCCTGCTTGTGTTTCATTAGACAAACTTACATCCAAACATACCACCATTATCTTCAGTGAACTTTGAAGCTAATATACACAGCCGTTATTTTGGTAATCGAAGAAGCTGTTATATTATTGTTTAATTTAGACACATCCTTTTAAAATTCGAGCAAGAAATTTTTTCATCCCTTACAATGTTTGCATGTTCATTTCTGTCTTCAGCCAACAGTACAAACAATGATCTAGTAGAGAATGGTTTTGGGATAATGGGGATCGTGTATAGTCTACATCGCCATTCACCCAAAACAAAGTACAGTTTATTTTAAGGTGTTGCACCACCGCTAGTGAAATATGAGGAGGATCGCCATTCTGGTACAAGTACTTTTCAAACCATGTCGCCAAAGAACATGTTCCACATCCTTTAGCTACGTATCTTGCAGAAATTGAGATACCATGCTGGCATGACTGAATCAATCAACAATCACATTTATATTCCGCAAGCTAGTTGCTACATTTGGCGAATGATATAACGGCTACCACTATCGTTTCTGCTGAAGATAAGGTGGGTAGATCACATAACTAATGAGGAGGTATTGAATAGGATTGGGGAGATGAGAAGTTTGTGGAACAACTTGACTAGAAGAAGGGATCGGTTGGTAGGACATGTTTCGAGGCATCAAGGGATCACAAATTTAGCATTGGAGGGCAGCGTGGAGGATAAAAATCGTAGAGGGAGACCAAGAGATGAATACACTAAGCAAATTCAGAAGGATGTAGGTTGCAGTAGGTACTGGGAGATGAAGAAGCTTGCACAGGATAGAGTAGCATGGAGAGCTGCATCAAACCAGTCTCAGGACTGAAGACCACAACAACAACAACATCTATCGTTTCTCCCATTTCCTGTATCACTCGCTGTTGGTCTGGAAAGAATAACTGTCGGAAAGACTTCGCATGAGGTCGAACTTCTCTAATTTTTCCCGTTATGGGTTTTCGTGACTTGTACTGCATTATGCTGCCGTTGTTGCTGTTTCTAGTGACTGATTTTCAACAGTGTAATCGAAAAATAATGAGTCTATTGAGATGTTTTTCTTGTTGTGAACCGATATGAAGTGATCGATGTATTCCGAGATTCCAAGTCCTTACTTGTTCCCTGTAATAAGTTACCTTCTTTCCTAAATTTCCCGGTCGCCGTCTTGTTTTCTCTTGATGTTGTGCTCCTGCTATGCATTGACATGTATTTGATCTCTGACTTCTTTTCCGATTGCGAAGGGGCGAGGGCTATAAGAGAGCTTCTGTGTTTAAACAATTCACTACGAAATCACAAAACATGGTTTCCGTAATTCTTCTATGTTAAAATAACTTCTCAACTCGCAACAGCTGATAATCAACAAAGCTTTTCAGACAACATGTTCATACATGATACTTCGATGTTTGACCAAAGCCGTAAGTTAGTACTTAACTCGGATAGCAGGTTAACGCCTGTTTCGCAATAATTCCCCCAAAAGTGACGTCATTTTGAAGTCACAATATCGACGACCGCATGATCGGCTTCCGAATTTCATTAGCATTCGATAGGGCCTCTAAGGCTGGTATTACACTATCATATTTCTTTGTCAAAATTGATATGTCAAATATTTTTGTCAAAGAAATTTGATAGCGTAATAGAGAACTTTATCAAAGCTCGCCTTTCGTCAAAGAAATATGATCAAATCTAGGCCCTCGCCGTAGTAGTTTAGTTGGTGTGTTCCTTCGTCTCTTTTTAATAATCTTGCTTCGAATGGGGTGGGGGATGAGTAAGGGGCATAACAAAAATGCTATTAATCGTGTGATGACGGACAGATGGGATATGCTCCGCTACTTCAAATCCACAATCACAGCTGCAGCCATCCACCTCTGTATCTGTAAACATCCAGGCAGCTTTTCAGCTAGCCGGAAGCTAGTAGGAGAAGGAAACAGTCTAAAATTTAAAAAAAAAATGTATTTCTTAGCTCTCCATTCTACTTCGTCTATTTTTTTAACTCTGGATGCCACGAGCTAAAAAGTGCTTCATGTGTTTCATAGTTTTTATTAATTTTGTTGTTGTTGGAACACTAATTCCATTAATTAAATTATTCAAAAATAAAAATAGTTGTTATTGCCCATATTGTGTATACTAAACATTTATTTGCCTCCAGATATTCCTCGTTCATTACTTTATAAATCGCTTCACGCGTATCTTGAATTGTTTTGGTTAATGTGTTCTGTGGTACTGGAGTGATGTATTGTAAGCTGCAATAGCTCTATCTATCCTGTAGCAAGAAATCGCAGTGGGTGAGCCTGTCTTGTACATATGCAGCATTTCTGAACTGAGTATTCTGTTTTGTAATATAAGAAGCCACTTTACTGAGCAAATACTGAAATGCACTCTCATCCATTCGTAAGTAATTTATGTAAGACTTGGCGTCCTCTACTTGCAGCTCTCGTAAGACATTTTGCTGAATGCTTTTATTATCTCGATGAAAATCCCACGGCTTCACCCGAATATGTTTCCTTTTTTCCGCCGCTTATCTTCCAAATGCACACACACATTGCAATTGTGGTAAAAGCAACTGTAGCGCATAGTAACGAGTTGTTGTTGTCCGTCATCTTGAACTTTGACGGAAAATATGACGACAGCGTAATACCCCTTTTTAGCGTCGCTTCAAAGATCTTTGTAAAAGAAATTTGACGAATATTTGATCACATTTATTTGTCAAAGAAATAGGATTCTGTAATATCGGTCTAAGGATGAAACACACTTGTTTTGTAATTTGCAGTATGCCGTGTAACGGAGCATTGAAAATTTATCACAGACACATCACCATAAACATTAAATGTTACTTGATAACGCATCAACGATACAAGCCTTCAAGATAGAATATGATAACCAAGACCAGAGTTAAATATTGTACGGTTAACTACTAGCGTAATGAAGAACGTCGTTTTTGGCTTGGTTCGCATCCCATTACATGCATTTATTTTATGTCAGTGTTGTTAACATGTTCCGTTACTTTCTTACGAATGTATTACAAGTACGTTCTGCAATATTACCCAATAGCGAAGGATAAAATAAATATTTAGCGATTTCCGAGTATGTGACTAGGCAGGAACCTAAGAGGACAGCTTTAAGTTGCTGCGACTGAAACGAGCAACAACAAAATTCATATTATCTCTTTTCACGAATATTTGGCTCTTTATTTCCGAATATGTAGCGGCTACCGAGTGTGTCAGCGTAACATAATGTTAATGCGAGTATGGATGGAACAAGGTTGCGATTGTATAAGCGAATATATTCACTAATATGGTAAAGTTCAAAAGTCGTAGAGAATATAGTTTCTTCTAAGAGAATTAAGTGTTCCACATCGCAATCTATGTTATCTGCTAACCACTATCACCCACTTCAACCGCCGACAGTATGGTTGAAACACGTTGAGAATTCTATCACCATTACACTGCATCGTGAATGAAACTATGAGAACGTTTCCATATGTCCATAAAGTTCGTAAGTCATATATTATCTAGCTTTACCTAAGAGAATTTATTCCTCCACATTTCGCAGAATTTTGGCCACCACACTCATCCGCTGCCACGCACCGCGACCAAACTAGCACACTAAATGATATCTGCATTCGTAATGTACTTAATGAGATATACATCTGTATGCATCTCATTTTTAGAATAGTACTCATGCTTTCTCCCATGCCACGTCTTTCAGCTAGTTTTTTGTATTTGTGGTACATAATGTTCAGAACTCAAATACCAATTTCCCGAAGCAGTTCGATGCAGCTCACAAAAATTCTCGAGAAAATTGACTTTGATGTTTCCCAAGTGTCTTAATAGCCTGAGGCAACGTCGCTCTTTCGACAGGCAGCGCGGCACGGTGGTAGTGGCCAGCTCCCTCGTGAATGGCTAGAGATGGCTGGGTTCAATTCCAAGCCGATGCAAATGTTTGTACAAAAATGCATGTTCCACGAGAATTTCCAGGAAATAAGGATGGAGATTGTTTTGCTCCTTTTTTCGTTTATTTCGAATACCTACGTCAATTAAATATAAAATTCATCAAATACATGTTCATTAACACGTACCTAATTGTCATTTTTCTTGAAAATCAACGTCTTCTCCCTTCTAATTAGGTATGGCACTAAAAATTTGGTTTTCGTGGTAAATATAAATTCCTAATTACTGATCTTTTATAAAAGATCGTTAATAAAGATACTTTAAATTAAGAAGACATTACAAGTTATACTCTTTTTCATCTTTATGTATTTTACGCTTCACAGAAATGCTAGTAGAACATACACCTTTGTTTACAAGTTTACTGCAGCCAGTAACTGAACGCATGCCACCTATGTTACACGCACACGTTCTACCACATACCCATACTGCCTATCAAAACGTCAGTCTTGCTTTAGGATCTTCGAATTGCTCGAAAAACTTCAATTTCAATTTCCCAATAATTTTTAGAGTTGTATGGAGCTGCTTTGGCTGATTGATACTTGTATGCAGTCCTAAAGCATCAACTGCATGCCGACCAGCGCAGCGCTGCAAAACGACACCAAGAAGGCAGGGCGGGCAGTGCCACACCTCTCGGAAAACTGGGCTCTGCGCTCTCTGTCATCGCCGGTCGGTCCTAGTTCGGTCACGATCTTAGAAACTGAATAATAGGAAGATGTTATTTAGCCTCCACCTGTGAGTAGTAATAGAGAGTAAAGTACTTGCAAGTACGAAGCACAGGAAGCTAAGTATTGTTTCTTCCCTTAATAGAAATAAAGTTTTCTATTAATCTTCAGGTGTTATGTACTGATCATTTTGGATTCCTTCTCTCCTTCCTTGTTGGTTTGATACTGACTTCCAAAGAAGCCGACACTACGTCTGGCGACAAGGATTACAGAACCAACGCTGCCTTCACTCTACGCTCTGTCACAGAGCGTCACTAATATTTATCGTTTCTTTCAGAGGTGCTTGCTACTAATTGTGTTATTTCTTGCAGACTAGCCGCAACGTTTCCACTATTTCTTTAATTTACCCATAACTGCTTTGTTCTGGCGCTCCTCTCATTATCATCACCTCTAACCTGCCTCCTGCACCACCTGTGCCAACGCCTCCGGTTCCTGCTGGCTTTCATCTAATGCAGTTTATTCAGTTTCAGAACCACCAAACGTCACAGTTGATGACGGCAGTCCAGCAACTCATTAATGCACACGCTACTGCTGCATCAACGCCACTACCTCCGTGCATTCCATCGTTCCAAGCTTTCAGTGAACAACAAGAGTGGAACGAGTACTACATTCAGTTCGATGCTCATTGTGCCACACATCAAGTGTAAGGCACTGTGAAACTTTATTTCTTGTCAACGGCCGGTACAGGAGCTTACAGTCTTGCTCAGAAGCTATTCCCGACTAGTAGGCCAGAATTGCTAACTTTTGAAGATTTAGTTTCCGCCCTCATCGATTATTACGTGGATCAGGTACAGGTTGCTGCAGGTTGTTACAAGTTCCTCTAATTGCCGAAAAAGCCAGAATAGACACACTGTCGGTGTGCCACTGAACTTCAGGATTTGACGCAACAGTGTCGTTTTCAATGCAGCTGTGGACAGTATTATAGCGACGCAATGATTCGTGATGCAATTACTTACAGTGTGCTACACAGTAGGTTTCCTCAACAAATTCTCAAACATTCTGATCCTACTTTGAAACAAGTAATATAAATTATTGAAAATCAAGACTAAAGTGATAGTGCTGTGAGAAAACTTTTAGACAGCACCCATTTGCAGTGCAACGCAAAGTGACAAACATGTATGGCCTTGAATGAGATTTTCACTCTGCAGAAGAGTTTGCGCTGATATGAAACTTCCTGGCGGATTAAAACTGTGTGCCGGACCGAGACTCGAACTCGGGATCTTTGCCTTTCACGGACAAGTGCTCTACCATCTGAGATACCCAAGCACGACTCACGACCCCTGCTCACAGCTTTAGTTCTGCAAGGTTCGCAGGAGAGCTTCTGTAAAGTTTGGAAAGCAGGAGACGAGGTACTGGCGGAAGTAAAGCTGTGAGGACGGGTTGTGAGTCGTGCTTGGGTAAGCTCAGATGTTAGAGCACTTGCCTGCGAAAGGCAAAGGTCCCGAGTTCGAGTCTCGGTCGGGCACACAGTTTTAATCTGCCAGGAAGTTTCATATAAGCGCACTCTCCGCTGCAGAGTGAAAATCTCATTCTGGAAACATCCCCCAGGCTGTGGCTAAGCCATGTCTCCGCAGTATCCTTTCTTTCAGGAGTGCTAGTTCTGCAAGGTTCGCAGGAGAGCTTCTGTAAAGTTTGGAAGGTAGGAGACGAGGTACTGGCAGAAGTAAAGCTGTGAGGACAAGGCGTGAGTCGTGCTTGGGTAGCTCAGATGGTAGAGCACTTGCTTGCGAAAGGCAAAGGTCCCGAGTTCGAGTCTCGGTCCGGCACACAGTTTTAGTCTGCCAGGAAGTTTCAGGTATGGCCTTGCAACCACCCACCATGCGCAAACAGACCACCGTGCTATGGCCAGAGTAAAAAAGTGTCAACACGTGTATTTGCTGCGAAATCGTGTCTCCGCTGCTTTCCCACACATAAAAGACAACATTGCTCTCCAGAAAACGCGACTTGCTTTGCCTGTGGAAAGCCAGGTCATGTACAGCCTGTGTGCTTGCAATAGAAAATGAACTCTTCCCACGTTCGCCCTCGCAAGTGCAGAGCATCTCCTCACTCAGTGAATGCAGTTTTTCTAAACCGGCGACTGGTACTAGTAACGACCAAATTCAGGATGTGCCTTCACGCCACCCAAGTGCTATGCAATGACGGCCAAACAAAATGTTTCTGAACTTAGTCACTGTCAGACGCTGTGTGCGACTTCAATTAAACACCGGCGCTTCTGGTATATTGCTTAATCGTGCCACTTATGAACCATCGGGCTTGCCAGAGTTAACAAAATCTTGCACGCGATTTACTGTGTATAAGGGTCAGGACATTCCAATGCTTGGTACATGTAGTTTGCCTACCACATTGCAGTCTCACATCACAACAATGACATTCACAATTTTGTGTTTGAGAGACTCTGAAAATATTTTTGGATTAGATTCATTTGATTTGTTTGGTCTCCATATTCAAGACAATATACTTTCTGTCACGTCTTTCAGCTCAAAAAACAGTATTACTCGATTGAGGAGTTTCCTGATCTATTTTCTGAAGGACTTAGCAGAGCAAATAACTTAGCGACGCATTTTACAATGAAGGACAATGCAACCTAAGTTTTTTGGGTACGTACGATCCCTCATGTCCCTAGAGGCGAAGCTGCAAGTGAACTTAAAAGAATGGCAGGACAATGGTGTTATTGCTCCTCTCCAGGCTAGTCAATGGGCTTCTCCCTTGGTCATCTTACCAAAGCGTTCTGGAAGGCCTCGTCTTTGTGTTGACTTTAAATCCATTGCGAATCCACAAACAATAATTGATACTTATCCATTGCCTCCCCCTCAATAATTAATGGACAGGCTTGGTGCAGGTGCTATTTTTCAAAAATTGACCTACGCGATGCGTATTTGCAAATTGCGCTAGATGAGGAGTCGAAAGTGTTTGTGGTCAACAGACATTTATTGTTGTTCAAATTTTTGCCCTTAACCTTTGGCAGCACTTCTGCGCCTGCCAAATTCCAATGCTACTTAAAACAGCTTACTGCAATAATCCCATTCTGTTCAAATTACTTGGACAATACTGTGGTGTCAGGACGTACACCGGAGGAACATATCAGTAACCTTCTTATGCTTTTTCAAGTGCTGTCAGCTGCAGGTTTGAAATGTCGCCTGGATAAATGTGCCTTTCTTCAGTCTGAAATTCAGTACTTAGGCCATGTTTATCATAGGAAAGGTTTTCATCCCCTTCACTCACCTTTACTGGCCATCCGGAACGTGTCGGAATTGCAATCAGTTCTCGGGAAGTTGGACCATTACGTCCGGTCTTTATCTAACGCAGCCCAGACCGCACCTCCGTTACATCGTTTGCGCCGGAAGAATGTGCCTTTTGTTTGGACCAAAGAGTGTCAGGATGCAATCCAGAAACGTAAAAATGCCTTGTTGAGTGACAGAAGCCTTGTTCATTACGATCCCGTTTTAGCGGTGGACACTTTTTCGTACGGAATCAGAGCTGTGCTCTCGCAAGATTTGGTTCACAGGACAGGTCGATCGCTTTCGCTTCTAAGTTATTTACCAAGATTCGACGTAACTAATCCCAAATCGAGAAGGAAGCGTTCGCTATTATCTATGGCGTGACAAATTTCACCATTATCTGTTTGGTCAGAAGTTGTATCTAGTGACGGACCATAAACAACTTCAGTCTTTCTTTCATCGATCCAAACCTGTCCCACAATTAACGGCTCAAAAGCTGCAACGTTGGGCTTTGTTATTGTCACAGTGTCAGTACGAAATATTGTACCGGCGAACGTCAAAGCATGTAAACACTGACTCTCTGTCTCACCTTCCTTTTGGTCCTAATTCTGAATTCGATGCTGCTGCCACATCTTGTTGTCATATTAATGCGCAGGGCACTGAACTTTTATACAGACTCCTCCACTGAACTAAAGGAAAACTGCACAGGCAACAGAAGCAGACCATGACTCGAACATTTTGCTGCTCTACATCCACACTGCTTGGCATCGTTCAGTGAAAAACATTCAAAATTTCTTGTGTCCCGATATTTTGCTCGTTGGCATAGCCTTTCCGTCCAGGACGATGTGATTTTATTGCAAAATGATTCTGGACAATCCTGTGTGCTAATTCCTAAAGTGTTCCAAAAATATGTTTTGCAGTTGCTCCAACAATGATATTGGGAGATTGTACACACAAAACAGTTAGCGCGTCGGCACTGTACTCGCCCGGGCAAGATGGCGTCAATAGGTCACGCTTATGCTGAGAATCCGTCGGCCCCGCTGCAAATGTTTTCAGCTTGGCCAAAGTCTCAATCACCGAGACAACAAGTGCATATTGACTTTACTGGTCCCTTTTGGAACACTCGTTGGCTTATTGTTGTGGACTCTTGTAGTCAATATCCGTTTTCAGTGCCCATGAACTCTACTACATCGCACAGTACCATAACAGCTCTGTCATCTATTTCTTGCTTGGAAGTTTCGCCTGAAGTATTGGTTACAGACAACGGACCACAGTTTAAGGCTCAGTACTTTTAACAGCTTTGTACAGCCAACGGTTCCGTCGCCGGCGGAGCTTCTACATGGCCTGCGCCACCGTACGCTGGTCCAATTGCTCCATACACCGCAGTGCACAGCGCCTCCCACTTTGCACCTAATGTTTCTATTATGTTTCTAATATTTTCAGAGTTTTTGGTCGCACCACCTGTTACTGCTTTTCAAAGCATAGTTTTCTCTCCTTAGCAGTTGTGTCTTAGTTTTTAACCTATTTCGCGTTTAGCAGTAACATGCAGGTCAAGACTAGCTTTGTGCTGGTCGACTGATCTAATTTAATTTTCTTCAGAGATAAAACTTGTAAAACAGACGGCGTACTCTTCCTTTGCACATCGGCGGTGAAAAAGAATGTGCGAATAGGTCCAAAGTCGATAGTACATAGAAACGTGTTTCTAAAGAGAATGAATATCTGGCATGTACGTTGTCCTTGCTAGTGCTTGCGACAAGTTTGGTTCATCTCGATGCAATTTGGATTTTTTGTGATGGCAAAAAGTCGCCCTTCAATTATCTCAAGAAAAACACCAAACGCTCCTTTTTTAATTCTCATTCATAATCTTTGGGGAGGAAATGATCTCAACAGGTCATTGCATTATTCACATTAACAGGATCAGTTGTTTTACAGTGTGACACCAATATGCGCTGTCGTTCTCTTATCTTTCGGATATCGGAGGTAAACGACATCCGCAGTTTCATAAAAAGCATCTTTGCATTCAGCAATAGCACAATGATTTCTACTACACATCGACCGCCGGCCGGAGTGGCCGTGCGGTTCTAGGCGCTACAGTCTGGAGTCGAGCGACCGCTACGGTCGCAGGTTCTAATCTTGCCTCGGGCATTCATGTGTATGATGTCCTTAGGTTAGTAAGGTTTAATTAGTTCTAGGCGACTGATGACCTCAGAAGTCAAGTCGCATAGTGCTCAGAGCCATTTTTGAACAAATCCACCAGCGAGAAGAACAGGTAACAAGCAACTGCATTCTACTTATTTCAACTCACGGATCTGAATGTTTGCATTAACCGTGCACGTGTAGTATTCACGCTTCCCGGTTCTCACTTGCTGTATTGCTAATGATGTCATGCCGTTTCGCCAGCAGTCTGCGCGGAAAGCCAATATCGCATGCCTTGGGCAGGTGTATCAATATATCAAGCGATGTGGAACACTTAGTTCTCTTAGGAAAAGCTATATTCTCTGTGACTTTTGAACTTTGCCATATTAGTGAATATACTCGCTTGTACAATCCTCACCCTGTTCCACCCATACCTGCATTAACATTACGTGGAGTAACGCGCAAGTTCTTGAGTTTTGGAGCTTACCAGCAAGAAATACATCTGTGGAATCTTAATATCCGAAACCACAAAAATCGCAATGTCACTGCGATGGCATGGGAGGCAAAGAGCTATACAATTACCGAATCTCTTTTCGGAATTCTATCTGGTACAGACACATGCACATACCACAAAAAAGATTGATTATTGGTGTATATGTTTTACATATGTTGTGTAACTGCTGTGTTTTGTTTACATTCATGTATTTGCTTACTTGTGCAGTAAGCTTGTTTTATCCAAATTCTTGTCGTATATCTAAAGCCATATGACATTCCAAGAATTCTGTGACGATGAAGAATCCTGACAAATGCTTGCATCATACTTCAACATTTCCGAAATGTCAATGCATAAGGACGAAATTTTTTGTTGTGACTGAAAACTTAGTCACTGTATGGAAGGTATAGTGAGTTACGTATTTTTTCTATGAGTAGTATAGAAACTGATTTGGTTTCTGAAAACGTGCAATAGGCATTAGTACTCTAATACTTGTTTCTTGGTTTCTGGAAATTTGAAAGAAGTAGGCTTTCAAATTTGAAAATGTGGATTACAGAAGGAAGGGCCTGTAAATTCACGTTGAAGGCTGTGGCTGATATGGCCAGAAATCGGCCTTAGCCCCAGCTTATCCAAGAAGACCGCTATAGTGCCCTTGTCACCCACATGGCAGCTGAACTGCGAGAGATGGAGAATGTGGGTGGTAAAGAATTCACAATAGGCACCATTCATGGTTTGCAGCGGTATTTTATGGACAGGTGGGATTAGCTGCATGCGACATCTGGACATGCACAACCATCCGCCTCTCTCTCTCTCTCTCTCTCTCTCTCTCTCTCTATATATATATATATATATATATATATATATATATATATATATATATTTACAAAAAGGTATGGTCAAACTTTCAGGAAACATTCCCCACACACAAAGAAAGAAAATATGTTATGTGGACATGTGTCTGGAAACGATTACTTTCCATGTTAGAGCTCATTTTATTACTTCTCTTCAAATCACATTAATCATGGAATGGAAACACACAGCAACAGAACGTACCAGCGTGACTTCAAACACTTTGTTACAGGAAATGTTCAAAATGTCCTCCGTTAGCGAGGATACATGCATCCACCCTCCGTTGCATGATATCCCTGATGCGCTGTTGCAGCCCTGGAGAATGGCGTATTGTATCACAGCCGTCCACAATACGAGCACGAAGAGTCTCTACATTTGGCACCGGGGTTGCATAAACAAGAGCTTTCAAATGCCCCCATACATGAAAGTCAAGAGGGTTGAGGTCAGGAGAGCGTGGAGGCCATGGAATTGGTCCACCTCTACCAATCCATCGGTCACCAAATCTGTTGTTGAGAAGCGTACGAACACTTCGACTGGAATGTGCACGAGCTCCATCGTGCATGAACCACATGTTGTGTCGTACTTGTAAAGGCACATGTTCTAGCAGCACAGGTAGAGTATCCCGTATGAAATCATGATAACGTGCTCCATTGAGCGTAGGTGGAAGAATATGGGGCCCATTCAACACATCACCAACAATGCCTGCCCAAACGTTCACAGAAAATCTGTGTTGATGACGTGATTGCACAACTGCGTGCGGATTCTCGTCAGCCCACACATGTTGATTGTGAAAATTTACAATTTGATCACGTTGGAATGAAGCCTCATCCGTAAAGAGAACATTTGCACTGAAATGAGGATTGACACATTGTTGGATGAACCATTCGCAGAAGTGTACCCGTGGAGGCCAATCAGCTGCCGATAGTGCCTGCACACGCTATACATGGTACGGAAAGAACTGGTTCTCCCGTAACACTCTCCATACAGCGACGTGGTCAACGTTACCTTGTACAGCAGCAACTTCTCTGATGCAGACATTAGGGTTATCGTCAACTGCACGAAGAATTGCCTCGTCCATTGCAGGTGTCCTCGTCGTTCTAGGTCTTCCCCAGTCGCGAGTCATAGGCTGGAATGTTCCGTGCTCCCTAAGACGCCGATCAATTGCTTCGAATGTCTTCCTGTCGGGACACCTTCGTTCTGGAAATCTGTCTCGATACAAACGTATCGCGCCACGGCTATTGCCCCGTGTTAATCCATTATACAAATGGGCATCTGCCATCTCCGCATTTGTAAACATTGCACTGACTGCAAAACCACGTTCGTGATGAACACTAACCTGTTGATGCTATGTACTGATGTGCTTGATACTATAGTTCAATTCTTTTATCTTGGCGGCTCGCGCATGCCCGCCCAGACGCGGGAGATTGCTGCGTTGCCAGTTGCGCACGACACACGCGCCAATAGAAGCAGCGCCATGGTATAGTATAGTTCGCAAGCTTACGTTTAGGGGGGAGCGCGCAGTTCATGAAGTAAAGCTACCACGGCCGCATTAACCCTTTTGCTGCTACAAAGACGTGCTCCCTGCATTCCGCACTGTGCGCGATTTTGTCACTGCACTGCTCGCCTGTGCAGACACATTGAGTTCCGACTGCTTTGACACTCTTATCATTCGATTCTACAAAAACTATTTGACCCAAAAATTAGATTTTTACATGTCTTCTTGACTGATACCTTCCCCCCATAAATGACTTAATTTTGTTTCGATGTTCAACGCAGTTATTATGCAGCATTAAATATTGTAAACCATTGCACGAAATTTTGAAGAGTTTGCAGAGGTAAAAGTTGAGGGGGGAAGGTATCAGTCAAGAAGACGTGTAAAAATCAAGTTTTTGGGCCAAATAGTTTTTGTGAAATTGAATGATAAGTGTGTCAAAGCAGTGGGAACACCATGTGTCTGCACAGGCGAGCAGTGCAGTGATGACAAAATCGCGCACAGCGCGGAATGCGGGGAGCACGTGTCTGCAGCAGCGAAAGGGTTAATGAAGAGACAAAGCACTAGAAATTTCAAAAAATTGCATTCAAACGAATATAATTCGTGAAATAATGCACTTCCATATTGTTTTCAAACAATGAAAATATTGCGCAATGCACAAGGCTTGAAGTCATAACCTTTGGCATAGAAGCCCAACATCTTAACCATTACGCTAATGCAGCTCGTCTATGTACAGAATGTCATGAGGACTCTAATAAGTCATGCAAAGTACTGACAAAAACTGTTGGTATGACTATGAATTACTCACGCTTCGTCGAAGTACAATAGGAAATAAACAATTACCGCTGTTCTTTGTTGCAAAAGAGCGGTTCGTGAGATTGATACAAACACCTTTCCTTGCTATCGCCTGAATTAGGAGTCTTATTGCTTGTTTGGTTTAATTAATTAATAGAATATGAAGCTATTGGTATAAAGAATGCTTTTTCCAAACTTTCTATAAAAGAAAGTCTGTTATCAAGACATTGCTTTTGTTCTATTACTTTATTTATGATTGAACGTTTTTAAAACTGAAGACACTTGTCCATGCTCTGCACTGCAGTCGAGATCTGGCAACGTCGTTCTCTGTTCATTGGCTGACTGTGTTTTGTGACGCCAGATGCGCAGAACGAACCTAAACTCGGCCGCCAACATAAACGACGCGCACTTTAGTACTGTAGAGCAATGAGTCGCATGTCAACACAAGCCCCGAAGTCAACATTACCTTCCTTCAATTGGGTCAACTGGCGGTGAATCGAGGAAGTACAGTACATACTGACGAAACTAAAACGAGCTCTAACATGGAAATTAAGCGTTTCCGGACACATGTCCACATAACATCTTTTCTTTATTTGTGTGTGAGGAATGTTTCCTGAAAGTTTGGCCGTACCTTTTTGTAACACCCTGTATATACTACTTTTGCACTCAGGATGCCTCACGTTGTAAAACGCCTCATCAGCTTCATCCATTCCTATTAATTTTGTAGTTTTCGGACACCAATTGTAATTGCTGTGTTCATAAAATAAAAATAGTTCTTAATTCACATAAAGTGTATTGAACATTTATTTACCTTCAAACATTGGTCCTTTGGTGCTTCATAAATTGCTGCACACGTTTCAGGTATTATTTTCGTTAATGTTTACTGTGGTATTCGAGTGCTGTACTGCAAGCTAGAGTAACTCTCTCGTGTAGGAAGGAATCGGAGTATTACAGTGAGCCTGTCTTCTGCAGATATAGCAGTTCTTAAGTGAATATTGTGCTTTGTGATAAGAGGATACACTCCACTGAGCACATACTGAAATGTATGCTCATCCATCCTTATGTAAGACTCGACGTCCTCCACTATAAGCTCATGTAACAAGTTTTGTTGAATGGTTTTATCCCGTTGTGAAACCCACGGCTTCACCCAGGTAAGTTTCCTTTTTTTTCCCCACTTCTCTTCCACATGTGCAAACAGTGCAATTGTGCTACATAAAACTGCTGTGGTTAATAACAAGTTGTTGTTGTTGTTAGCACCACATCAAAGATCTTTGACAAAGAAATTTGATAGTGTAATACCGGCCTAAGATAACAGTTGCAACACTTCGCCTCGATTTTGTTGCCTACTGCGCCAGCGGCGCGCCAATCGATCCATAAGCAAAATTGTTGAGTTCGGCGCGATCGTGAAAGCGAATATTTTTCCCACTATTTAGCAGTTTCTTGTCCCAATTAGAATAATATAAAGATGAAAGTCGTACTTGTAGCAACAGATGACAATGGCTAAAACACAGTAGGCCTACAGAACAACAAATGGGGCGTCAATTCCTTTTGCACGTAGAGGTGCATACCTGTGTTTCTTACGTGTGAATCGATGTGTTTATATTCCATTGATGTCAAGTTTGTAATCTGCAGTTCTATCCAGCATCACAAGTGTTTCTTAATGAATGTGTTGTAACTTGCCACTGGAGTCAAGATTTTTATGCCTACTTGCAATTTATTCGGGAGGACGATGGTTCAATCCCACGTCCAGCCATCCTGATTTAGGTTTTCTGTGATTTCCGTAAATCGCTCCAGGCAAATGCCGGGATGGTTCCTTTGAAAGCGCACGGCCGACTTCCTTCCCTGTTCTTCCCTAATCTGATGAGACCGATGACCTCACTGTCTGGTGTCCTCTCCCAAACAACGCAATGCCTACTTGCAATTACTTTAGAATCATTTTTGGTAACATCTGTGTCTTTTGATATTACACAAACTCTTGGAGGCAAAAAAATAATTCAAATATTTCGTAAATATCGTAGGAAAGGGACGCAAAACAAACGTTATGTTTACAATGCATCTGACGTACTCCTGTCTCGCTGCTTGGAACACTAGTGTCGCTTCAGCTGTCAAACGATAACAACTTTTACAGCAGTGTCACGACTTTTATGTTAGACTGTGACTATACTGTGCAAGCTGTTATATGCATTTATTGTGTATGCTACTACGTGTGTATATACAGGGTTACTACAAATGATTGAAGCGATTTCACAGCTCTACAATAACTTTATTATTTGAGATATTTTCACAATTCTTTGCACACACATACAAAAACTCAAAAAGTTTTTTTAGGCATTCACAAATGTTCGATATGTGCCCCTTTAGTGCTTCAGCAGACATCAAGCCGATAATCAAGTTCCTCCCACCCTCGGCGCAGCATCTCCCCATCAATGAGTTCGAAAGCATCGTTGATGCGAGCTCGCAGTTCTGGCACTTTTCTTGGTAGAGGAGGTTTAAATACTGAATCTTTCACATAACCCCACAGAAAGAAATCGCATGGGGTTAAGTCGGGAGAGCGTGGAGACCATGACATGAATTGCTGATCATGATCTCCACCACGACCGATCCATCGGTTTTCCAATCTCCTGTTTAAGAAATGCCGAACATCATGATGGAAGTGCGGTGGGGCACCATCCTGTTGAAAGATGAAGTCGGCGCTGTCGGTCTCCAGTTGTGGCACGAGCCAATTTTCCGCGGGCTACGCGTGAAACTTGTCCGCACGCGTTCAACCGTTTCTTCGCTCACTGCAAGCCGACCCATTGATTTCCCCTTACAGAGGCATCCAGAAGCTTTAAACTGCGCGTACTATCGCCAAATGGAGTTAGCAGTTGGTGTATCTTTGTTGAACTTCGTCCTGAAGTGTCGTTGCACTGTTATGACTGACTGATGTGAGTGCATTTCAAGCACGACATACGCTTTCTCGGCTCCTGTCGCCATTTTGTCTCACTGCGCTCTCGAGCGCTCTGACGGCAGAAACCTAAAGTGCGGCTTCAGCCGAACAAAACTTTATGAGTTTTTCTACGTAACTGTAGTGTGTCGTGACCATATGTCAATGAATGGAGCTACAGTGAATTTATGAAATCGCTTCAATCATTTGTAATAGCCCTGTACGTTTTAGATTGTAAGCATAATATGTTCCATGTTAAATTTACACATCTGTACAAAATGAAATTCATGGGACAAATAAAAATTACAATTATATTGCAAAATCTCTATTGTCAAGACACCATGCACGCTGATGGGGATGAGAATACTGCACCACATGAAGTTATACAAATTTTTTCTGTGCTTTCCACTTATTCACATGTGATGTGCGCATACTTTCTAATGACAAACACAGAGTGTTTTGAATAGCCATGTCCTGGGAATGATGGTGCTGCAGAACATAATGCACCACAATAATGTATGCTTGGCAAGTGTAAGACATAGAACAATTTGTCACAAGACATTAAATTTAATATCTAATAGCAATTACTCATACTGTCTTATTTTCAAACAATGGAAAATCCAGAAAGTAATAATGACAGTGTTATGAAAAGGATAGATTGCTACCCACCATGTAGCCGAGATGCTGGATTTCAAGTAATCACAACAAAAAGTCTGTCAAACAAGAAAGCTTTTCCCCAAATAGGCCTTCATCATATACACATGCACATACTCATCAAAACACAACTCACACAGACATGACCACAGTTTGTGGCTGCCAAGGCCTTTTTGACCGCAAGCTTATGGGATTACAGAAGTATACGATTTCACCCATCTACTTTGTCCCACAACGTCATCCATATGGGGGAAATGGCTATTCTAAGCATCTCCAATGTGGCGCCTATGACGTCACTAGACACACACAACAAAAAACACGAAAATACATATAAATAAGACAATAACATCTCCCTCCAAAAATATATTCAGACTAATAGGACAACTGTGGGAAATTGGCTGTTTTAGGGTGGGGACAAGCTAACTATAACAAAAAAAAAAAAACACACACACCACGCTCCCAAAATGCTGAGAAAAATTACAACATTCCACTACACCAACCAAATCTACAATTCACTTGACCTGTATAGGTCAACCACAGCTGACAATACCAAAATCCAACACCTACAACTAAAACTACGAAAATTGGAATAGGACATTCCCTTGAGCTGTATAGGTCAACCACAGTGGACGATACCAAACCACCAACGCCTACAGCTAAACCTACGAAAATTGGAATCGAACATTTCCCTTGAGCTATATAGGTCAACCACAGCTGACAATATGATAACACCAGTACGTACAACTAAAACTACAAAAATTGGAATTGGTCATTTCCCTTACGTGTATACAGTCCTGGAAAATGAAAACCGAACACATTGATGCAAGTGAATAAGACCCATCATACTTGCACTGAACACTGAAAGAGGGCAGTACATGTGATGATCAAACACTCAGAACTGTGGACACACCAGAAACCCCATCATCGGCCATGGAATGTTGCTAGCTGCACAGTGGTTGATCACCGCCAGAGCCAGTTTGCCTTGGGGTACAGAGCTCCGTCTGTGTCAGCAACATTGTTAGCAGGGTGTATGTGAACTGCTTGGGTAATTCACAGAGCTTAAGCGAGGGCATATAGTGGTCGTACGGGAGGCCGGGTGGATGTACCACAGAATTACGCAACACATGGAAATTGCATGCCAGGCCATTCCACAAGACTACATTCAGCATCCCTATGATAGTCTCTATGGGAGAATTGCAGCCTGCATTGCTGCAAAAGGAGGGTACACACGGTACTAGCACTGACATTGTGCATTCCCTGTTGCTGTACTCACGTCCGTATGGCTCTGTCTGTGTGAACATGTGTCATATACATCCTCAAGAATGTGTCAAAAAATTTCCCCCAGTTGGGGTGACGAATTCATGGTGTTCGTTTTTCACTTTTCAGGAGTGTAGATCAACCACAACTATTGATACAAAAAAAACCAATACGTACAACTATGAAAAATAAAACCAAAACCACAACACCCCAAAAACATCAAACATAAATTAAAACACATTCAGTACACCATAAATACACAAATCATCTCAACTCACAAAGAATAGACACACACACACACACACACACCATGTAACGAAAACGCCAAACACAAAAACAAATAACTCATTGAAAAACTTCCAAACCTTACGCCCCGAAATACAAATACTGCCAACGACTTCACACATCCAACACCAAGGCTCAAATGAACTCAATAAAACACATTACCTTCAGCATACACACACGCACCACCAGAGGGCACCATCAGACACAAGACGACATCAACAAACACAATCAGCTCATAAACTCCGTGCCGTAGTGGCGTCACTCACTACAGCACCCCTATGTCAAAGCAGACAGGTGGAATTGGATGCATCCATTGACAAGTCTTTTGTTGCACCTACCTGCAACTCAGCATCTCCACTTTATGATGAGTAGCAATCTATTCTTTTCATAAAACTATCTTATTTTCCTTACTTTCACTCCCTGTTGTTTTACAAAATTGTCTGCTGCTGGGGGATGCAACTAAAGCAAGGAAAGTATTCATGTGACAAATGTAAGCAGTATGAAAACTGGGTAAAGTAGAGATCTTATTGAATATCTTGGAATTCTTAGACTCACTTCCCAATAAACTTTCTGTTAATTGTATTTGTTAATGATAGTAAAAACCAGTTTTGATTGCTTGAGATTCGTGCAACCATTATACAAGATATAATGTGCTTGTAGTCACTTTGTGTAGGGTTCTGAGTGTGCTCTGTATTCTGATCAAAAGTTCTTCAATAATTTTCCATGTGATAACTGGATAATGACTATCAGTTCAAAAGAAACTGAATAACTTAACTTATTAATAACTTCTTATCCAAATTAACTGATTATCTAAGATCAAGGACTGAGGAATCTTGTTAGCTATATGACAAGCAGCTATGTCCATTGCAAACAAGCTTCTATTCTTAAAGCACACAAACACCTTTGGTTGATTTTTCTGTGTTAAAATTAGTTTGTGTAGACAAAATAATTACTAGCAGTTTAATGACCAGTTGTTAAGACTTCTAACAGCTGTTTTTCTTTGTTATTTCCACATCCTTAAATGCTCTCCATGGAACATGATGAGTAAATGAATAATATAATACAAAAACCAAATAAATGAATAAATAAAAAGAAGGCTATCTCATTAAAGAGAAACCTGTTTTAAACTCTTCACTTTTCTACAATCGTCTAAAATTTGTGTATCTTTATATTATACCTTTAGGTGTGCCAATCTCAAGTTACACATACATGGGTGGTTATTGCACAGGTATTGAGGAGCCCAACATCAATGGTAACAACACAATGATATGTAACGGCATTTATTATTTTGTCTTTTTACTTTTTACACTTTATTAAAGAGAATTTAAACTTTTGAAATGTGGTACTACAGAAAATTCTGAACATTAGATGGGCAAATTGGATAACTAATGGAGACATACTGGGAGAAAAGGAATTTATGACACAATTTTGTTAAAAGAAGGTATATCTTGACAGACACATCCTGAGGCTCCAAGGAATAGATAAATTATTGGAGTGAAATGTTGGGGATAAAAACTGCAAAAGGAGGCCAGAGTCTGACTACAGTAAGAGGGTTCAAATGAATGCCGGTGGTAGTAGTTGTGCAGAGGTGTGAGGCTTGCACAGGACAAAGGAGGAGAGCTGCATCAAACCAGCACCCTGACTGAAGGCAACAACACAACATGAAACGTAACTGAAAACTGTGTGAGTGTCACGGATGCCATTTTGTCTCTTCCATTCTTCTTGTTCAAAACCTTTGCTTACATTCATTTTGTTTAAATTTTCCTCTCTGTCTTAGCACAAATGAGTTTTCCAGTACGTTACTGATCATATCCACTAACTGTTAGTGTATTGATTGTTAGACTATACAGACAATTAACTACCCTCCACCACTGGCTCAAAGCACCGTACAGCTAAGCCCTCACTCTGTTGTAGGCCTGTGCCGGTTCTACCAGTACTATGAGGGTATGGTGCGTGTGGATCCCGTCAGCAAAACAACCACGGCACAGATCAGCAGCTTCGTGAACCCCACCGCCACGCTCAAGACGCTTTTCTGGGCGCTGTTCACCATGTCACCCCTGGAATCGGCTGATGTAGTGATACAGAACCTGCCAGACACAGACGTCATCAACCGCCACTACTTCACTGAGACCATTGGATACATAGCTTTTGCACGTAAGTATCTCTATCTACACTTGTATTTCACATTATGCTGTATGTTGTATTATGATGGGATCCACTACTGATTTCAGTATTCCATTGTCTATTTCATGTTGTGTGGAATGTAAATATTAATCACCTGCTTAACAGAGTACATTGGTTTCTCTGAAACACTATAGATGGTGTAAAACTGGTACCATGCATGCATGACAGTGAAGTGTTCCAGCCAGTTGTGTGGAATCACTTCAGTAACGTGGGTCAACACAGAGATGTGACAAAATGAGATAAAGGGAAAAAACTACATTCCATTTGTGAAACTGTGACTGACTTATTGTAAAGTATAGAGGTCTTGTTTGCAAGTGCACGGTCACACTGTGAAGAGCTTACATAGTTTATTAGTATATCAATGTGGACTGTCTAACATGTCTTTAAGGAAAGTAGTAGCACTTAAAGCCATGTAACATGGGTAGGAACAGTGGTCCTGAAAAGATCGTAACTCAGGGGGACCAGAGCCAAGTGTCATGTATTGTCAATGTCACTCAGTTTCAAAACCAACAGAAGCCGCTGCCCTTAGTAAATGTAGATCCATCTCAACCAGTATCTGAGAAAGCTTTGCAAAGGGGACTGTATATAATGGACATTTGGAATCAGGTATTTCACAAATAGCTATTTCTCACAGTGGCACATGAAACAGCATGTCTTCAGTGGGCCAAATGACACAGAAACTGAACAGTAGTTGACTGGAGTCATGTAGTGTGGTCCAATGAGTTCTGATTTTGCCTCTTTTCAAATGACTTAAGATGCAGAGTGATGAATTTAATCCTCAGTATGTGTAATATGTCATTCAGGCAGAAAAAGCTTCCATGCTGTATGGATCCACTCATGAATATGAACCAGAACATTTATTTCAACATTCTTGGTGACCAGTTGTAGCCTTTTTGTCTACATCTTCATGATGAGTATGCTACGGGCACTAACATCTTCCAAGATGATACCAGATATGATCACAGGGCTGCACAAATATGTTCGTGGGTGGAGGAGAGGCCAGGCACTCTAATGCACCTCAGCTGGCCCCGATAAATCATGCAATCTTAATGTCATTTGAAAGTCTGGGACTTTTAAAAGCAACAGGTGAAACACCAGTCAACATCCCCATAGTTTGGTAGCTCTGTGGGATCTGTTCAACAATGAGTGACTTCAGCTGGTTGTGCCCTGACTACTGTAAGGCAGTTGGGTTAGGCGTTTTGGAAGGGCTACTGAAAGTCATGTTCAAAATATACTAAAGCTACCTCGAGTACTACCCCCTCTTATAAATACCTTCCCATTGACAGAAAGTACTGTGTCTGTCATTAATAGACCACTTGACTGTGAGTGGCATGTCAGTGTTAGGGATAAGCATCCTGTACAGGGGAGTCAGGGACGAGGGAGAATGCAGGGTGTTACACCAATCCCCTTAAACAACAAGTTCGAGATGTTGCCTTTCACTGAAACTGAGCCAGTGAGACCCAAGTTGTGTAACATGCTGTATCCCATGTCAAGGGAGGTAGATGTAAAAGGGTAGGGACCTATTAACCACTGGTAGTCCAACATGCACTGGATAAGGGAAAACTGATAAATTGGATCTAATGGCATGGTGCACTGTTACAATAGTGCAATGGCATTCAGAAACAATTATGGGAAAAAATGAAATGTAAACAGAGCATTGTGCATTGGTATCAACAATTAGGCAGGGGTGCTGTTTTTTCTCTGTAAACAGAAGAGTACCTGTTGACTAAGTGATGCAACCATGGAGAGGGTGAAGGAATGCAATACAAAAAGAATCAGTGGCCCATGTAAGCTGCAAACTTGAAATACTACAGCACATGCAGTACAAAAAATTAATGGTCCATGCATGCCACAAACTTGGAATACTGCAGCAAACTCTGTGGAAGATTTCACAACAGCAGTTACATTTCATACCATACTGTCTGCAACCTGTGCAAGAGTTAAAACTAGAAGATTATGGCCAGTCCCTTCAATTTTACATCATAACGCAGGAAGCACTGGAGGATGATAATTTTATCTCAGAGCTGACATTCAGCAGTGAAGTAACCTTCTGTTTATCTGAAAAAATTAATCAGAACAGTGTGAGAGAGTGAGGCACTGAACAGCATCATGAAATTATGGTACATTAACAAGATATTGTGACAGACAAAGCTGTATGGGCTGCTTTTCTCCTGTGAGAAAACTGTGACAGTTACTTCTACCTTGATATGTTGCAGTTTTGGTTGTTTTCATAACTGACTGCTGATCCTGAGAACTCATCTTCTAACAAGACAGGGTACGCCATGATTGGAACATCGATGTTTGTCACTACCTAAACAATGTACTATCACTTCACCAGATTGGGCGTAGTGGTGAAGGTGATGTAGCTCCATTCCCTTGCCCCCCCCCCCCCCCCCACCCATCCTGCTCGACGTTGCCTAACATAACACCATGTGACTTTTTCCTTTGGGTTCACATTTTTGTACCTCACTGCTTTTGGAACATCTCAGATAATGCATCAATGGTGCTGTGATGAGCATTGACAGGATGTTGATACATAAGGTATGGAATGAACTTGACTACTGCTTGGACATGTGTCACAAGCCAGGGAAGCACTTATGAAACAATTGTAGAACGCAAAATGCAAACTTGACAAATTTACAGTTCTATTCGTGTACCAGTCACATTTGTGCAAGTGTTGTAGGAAAATTCTTGTAGAATGTAAATGCTTTGGATTAAAGGAGGCCACTCACCAAAAAGCAGGATTGTTGACTTATTGTTAGGCACATGCAAAAGAAAGAAAACTTGCTAGCTATCAGTGTTATCCTTTGATGAACTAGAGTAAAATGCACACAGAAAACACACACATGCATACACATGCCTCTGTCACTGCATGGTGCCAGCTGGACTAACAGTGCAAATGCTTTTTTGTCAGCAGGTGATGGTTGTTGGGGGGCAGTATCAGGTGGGATGGATAGAGAGAGAGGGACTGTAAGTGGGTGGCTATCACCTGAGAGGGAGGCAGTCAGTTTGCCAGTTAGGAACACAGGAGGGAGGGGTGGTGGGTATATGGGCCAGGCAAGTAATGCACAATTGTAGGGGAAGGGAGGAGCAGTCCACACTGAAAGCAATGTGGGATGTGAACTGGTAGGGGGCGACAGGATGGAGGAAGGGGAAACTGTTAAGTGGAGGGTGCAGGGACAGTGGGTAACCTGAAATTGGGGCCAGTATGATTATACAAGTGGAAGACATGTAAGAATAACTCCAATCTGCATGTGGAACACCAGTTGAGGAGGGGTGGGAAGGAACTTGAGTAGGAAGTCCCTAATTAGGATAGGATGAGAGATATTCAAAGCCCTGGTGAAGGATATGGTTCACTTGTTCCAGTCCAGAATGATACTGGGTGACAAGGGGGCACTCTTTTGCAGCTGGTCCTTGGGGGCAGTGCCAATTCTCACACATCCCGTATCCTCTCACCACCCCCAAGAATCAACAACAAAAGAGTGCCACCTTATCACCCAGTATCACCCTGGACTGGAACAACTGAATGGATTGGGTTCTCCAGTCCAACTGAATTGATCATTGACTTGAAATCATTATGTTTAGCTACTTGGAGACCATTTGTTCCCAAACAATTATGTAATTTTTATGGATGACAATGCGCCATGTCACCAGGTCACAATTGTTTGTGTTTGGTTTGAAGAACATTCTGGATAATTCAAGCGAATGATTTGGCCAACCATATCACCAGACATGAATCCCATCAAACATATACATGACATAATCAAGAGGTCAGTTCAAGCACTAAATCCCACACTGCAACACTTACAAAATTATGGACAGCTATAGAGACAGCATGGCTCAACATTTCTGCAGGGTACTTCCAGCAACTTGTTGAGTCCATGCCGTGTCGAGTTGCTGCATTATGCTGGTAAAAAGGAGGTCCAACATGATATTGGGAGGTATCCCATTACTTTTGTCATCTCAATGTATACGAATTGTACTGCAAATATTACACTACTTTTTATGTCAGTAAGACTACCAAACAGCTGTCTACTAGATTGTATGTCCACCGCCACATTATTGCCAAGAACAAAGTTGGCCATCCAGTGGCACAACATGCAGCTGAGTACAAAATGTTCAATTTAAACAGCTGCTTCACAACCCTGGCTATCTGGATGCTTCCTTCCGCCACCAGCTTCTCTGAACTACACAGATGGCAGTTATCCTTGCAACACACCCTCCGCTCCTGTAATTGTCCTGGCCTCAATCTCATGTAACGCATTGTCCCCGCACTCTTCACTCAATAGTTTTCCCTTCCTCCATCTTGTCAACCACGTCCAATTCAGTCCCAAAATCACCTTTAATGTGCGCTGCTACCCACCAGTCCCTCCAATTGTGCATTCCATGCCTAGTCCATATACCTGTCAACCTCCCTCCTGCATTCCTAGCCAGCAAACCAACTGCTCCCCTCTACCTGTTAGCCAGCCAACCCCAGTCCCTTTCCCAGGCTCCCTCTCCCACTACACACCCTACCTGAAACTCCCCACCATAACCAATCAACCTGCCACAAAACAGAGCATTGGCACTGTTTGTCCAGCTGGCACCATGTAGAGACAGAGCTTTAATCCAAAAAATATTTGTACATGTTGTACTTTGGAAAATGCAGAGCTTTGAAAATGAATGAATCATTTATAGTAGCCCTCTATGAAAACATAACAATCCCTATTGCCATACTCCTTATTAGAATCAATTGTTTTGTAAAGTTATGATGAAAAATTACATTTTCACAAACATTCAAGTGTAATGTTTTGCTTTACAATAATGAGGAAAATGTTTCATACAGTTTGTTTTCTTAACCCTTAATATCCCAGCTGCGGTCTCACAGACCACTAGCATTTATTTTCCTCTGTTTCTAATGCATAATGATGGGGTAGGAGATTACAGCATTGTGTAGTTGCTCTTTGCTGAAGCTGCCATGGTTTCCTTTGTCAGTAGCCGCTTGAATATGATTTGGACCCATACTATTACTGCTTCTTTTGTGCTAGTGGTCTCTGAGACTTTGCACTATGAATTCAGTAGACAGGTCTATGTCTACTGTTCATGTTTAATGGGTTCTAACTTTGGGGATAATGTTTGAAAATAGTTTAAGGACAGTTTAGGAAGTGATGCTGGATCAGGTAGTGATAACAAAATTGAAAGTGAATATAATACAGTATAGGAACAGTGTGAAAGTAAAGACAAATTTATTTTGCCAGCTGTGAATTCCTTGCCTGAAATAAGTGATGAAGACAGAAGTGTGGAGACAATTTGTAGCTAGAAGATCTGTTAGAAATACATTTATTTATTTATTTAGCATCCAATAGATCACACATGTGATATAGGATTTGTCATTTGATTACACGTAACACATAACAACACATACACATAGTAAATTGACAAACATACGCAAACAGCAAACATACACATAGTACATAAGTAGTGTACAAGAACTTATTACCCAAAAAACAAAAGTACGTGCCCACGATAAACAATTTTAGATCATGAACTATGCCTTATACACAAAACGTGTTACGGATATACACAAAACGTATTACGGATATTTAACAGATTTTTCCTAAGTATCATAATTACAAAGTTGAAAACATCATTAAATTAGTCTGAATTTTTTAAAAATAAATAGGCTACAGGTTTCAATCCACAGTCTGAGACAGGTATTCATTTACATTGTAGTAGCATTTTTCCATCAAGTATTTTTTTACTTCATGCTTGAAATTATTTTTGCCTTTAATTTGAGATGGAAGTGCATTTAAAAGCTTTATTCCTAAGTGGCTAACATGTTTCTGACTTCTAGTTTTTGCTACATAGGGAATGTGGAAGTCTTCACAATGCCTTGTATTGTGATCATGGTAGCTTGAGTTGGTTTGGAGATTGCAGTTATTTTTACTTATCATTTCCAGGCATTTAAAAATATATATTGATGGTATTGTAAGTATCTTTAGTTGTCTGAATAAGGGTCTACAGTGAGTTTGTGGTGGGCTGTGTGTCATGATACGAATAGCTCTTTTTTGCATAATAAAAATGTAATTTAGTCTTGACCTGGTTTTTCCCCAAAAACTTATGCCATAGCTTGCAACTGATTGGAAATAACTGAAATACACTGCTCTAATACATTCTTTGCTTGCATACCTTGGATATTATTCTTAAGGCAAAACATGCTGAGCTAAGTTTCTGAGTAAGATATAAACTGTGTTCACTCCAGTTTAAATCTTGGTCAATTCGCATTCCCAGAAACTCTGTGGTGTACACTTTTTCTATTTGTTTGCTATCCAGCATAAGGCACATATTTTCCCCTTGACACTTGCTTCCATACTGTATAAAGTGTGTTCTGTTTGTATTTAATGTCAGCTTATTTGAATAAAACCATGACTGTATGTATGAGAGCATTTTCTGTGCTGTAGTACACAATGATTCTTTTATATCACTAAGTATGATACTCGTGTCATCTGCAAATAGTGGAATTTTGGCTGAGCTGTCTGGAGCCTGTATATCATTGATATAAATTAGAAATAACAATGGGCCCAGAATGCTGCCCTGTGGAACACCTATTTCAATTTGTTTTGGTTCAGATATGAGTTTAAAATTGTGAAGATTGTTGGATGACCACAGCTCAACAACTTGTGACCTGTTTTGCAGATAAGATTCAAACCATTTTTTAACAGTACCCCTGATGCCTATTGCTTCAAGTTTCTCTAGTAATATTACATGGTTCACAGTATCAAAGGCTTTGGATAAATCTAGATTAATTCCAACAACCTGTTTATTTGACTCCAAATTTCTTACTATTTCTGTTGTGTAGTCCAATATGGCTGTTTCTGCACTGTGCCCTGCTCGAAAGCCATGTTGACTGTTATTTATTAGTTTATGTTTTTCTAGATATTTTGTAACCCTGATTTTCATTAATTCCTCAAGTATTTTGGAGAAGGCTGGGAGGAAAGACATAGGTCGGTAATTTTCTATTTTATGTCTGTCACCATTTTTGTATAGAGGTATCACTTTGGAGATTTTAAGTTTGTCCGGAAATATCCCTTCACTAAGGGACAAGTTTGCTATGTGCACTATAGGTTTGACAACACATGGAGCAATTTTCTTAATTATTGATACAGGTACATCATCCAACCCAGAGGACATTTTGGATTTCAAGCATTTAATGACTTTTAGAACTTCATGCTCATCTGTTGGCATTGCCATCATGCTGGTATTTACCATTGGAGTTGTCACTGTTGGTTGTTGCTTAAATTTACTACTTAAAGTAAGGGGAATATTTACAAAATAATTGTTTACATAGTTTGCCATGGCATCTTTTTCTATGGGAATATTTTCATTATTTTTAAGATTGATTTCCTGTTCTTTAGTTTGACCCCCAGTTTCTTTTTTTACCATTTTCCACATCATTCTGGACTTGTTACTAGCCTGTCTTATTAATCTATCATTACTTAATAATTTTGCTTTTGCTATTACTTTGCAGTAAGTCTTTTTGTATGTCCTCACATACTCAACAAACTGCTGATCATGACATGTTTTTGACTTTAAACTTAGTAATTTCATGGTTTCACTTGACTTTTTAATTCCGGGTGTAATACAGGTCCCTTTGGATCCATATGATCTATAACTCAAAAGCTTACAGGTTGAAACAAATACTGCTGCACATCGAAGCCTCTTCCAAAGATGGCCAATGACATTATTTTTCAGCATGTGGGACATAAGTGAGGTAAATGCATTTTCCTTCACAATTCCTACAAAGACAATACTCAGGTGAACCATTTTAAGTTTTGAAGAAGCTTGTAAACTCGTTGGTGATACCACAGATAAAGAGCAAGTCAACAAGTATCACATACCCCATGAACTTCTTTTTTCCTTCACTGTGTTTTGGGTGTAGCAGAACCAAAAGTAGAATGATTGGAAAAACGCAAAACATGTTCCACCTATGACCCAAAAAAGAAAAGAGCGACATCTTATCCAGAGTGAGATTTTCACTATGCAGCGGAGTGTGCAAAGATATGAAACTTCTTGGCAGATTAAAACTGTGTGTTGGACCGAGACTCAAACTCAGGACCTTTGCCTTTTGCAGTCAGGTGCTCTACCGACTGAGCTACCCAAGAACGACTAACGACCCATCCTCACAGCTTCAATTCTGCCAGTACCTCGTCTCCTACCTTCTAAACTTCACAGGTTTCGAGTCTTGGTCCAGCACACAGTTTTAATCTGCCACGGAATTTCAAGACATATAATTTGCCACTGCTGCCAATCTGACTTAAAATCTCTACAAAAATTTCCAGCAAGGGCAAAGAAAACCTCTGAGAAGAAAACTAAACACCTAAAATGTACTAGTGCAATTTTCGTGTTTAAATGTTGTGTGGTAGTTTTTTTGTGCTTCTATTTTTACATATGTAATAAACAGTAAAGATATAGTAAAAAGTAAAATTTGGAGTGCAGGGCATATGAGTTTCCATAGCATTATTGTTATCATGTAATTAATACTATGTTCATTTCATGTAGTTTTTTTTTTTTTTTTTTTTTTTTTTTTTTTTTTTTTTTTGTAAAAATAAACTTTATAATTTATTTGAATACATATTTCTTGTTGTGTGCTATCAAAGTAACCTTTTACATAAAATCTGAACTGTTTCACTGAATTTCTGAATGCAATTTTTATGGCTGATTAAATATAGCAGGCAGTCAGACTGCACCTGGCGCAGTGTGTGCACATGTGACCAAAAAGTGAATTGGGAAGTTAAGGGTTAAACGATTAGTTATTCATATATAGGTTGATAAAAATATGAATTATTAACAACCAGTTCAAAAGAAACTCTAATTTGCTATTAAATACCATTGTTATTTCAATTACTAACATTTAATACTTTATGTTACGCATTTTTAAACATTACTGAAACCTCTATGCCAGTATAATCTGGGACTTTCAAAATGATAATTTCATATGAAAGCAACTGTACTACAAAATCAAGTAAATGTTCCTTTAGATTTGACTATCTTGTTTCGGAAAACTATAAAATTACAAAAACGTTATTACAAGTTATTAAAATTTGTGACTTTGTTGATAATACAGTGTGCTTAGTATCAGTTGTTACATAATCTTCAATTCTTCCATATTAAATAGTGAAAAATAAAATGTAAAATGTGGTCATGAGACATTTTAGTACTCAATAGAATGTATTGGGTATTACATTAAAAGTTGTGTACAGAGTATTACATTAAAAGTTATGTATCTAATAGTTAATTATGGATTCAAAGCTGTCACGTTACAGTGTGCAAAACATTTTTAAATTGATAATTGCGAATTGGGGGCTGTTGTTGGCCACCAGTGTTTGGGATGGACCCTCTGTTGCTCCAAGGCTCCCTTATTGGATGTCATTATTGTCTGATGGAAGTGGATGGCATGCAGTAACTGAGAGAAGGGGACCATGACAGTCAACCACATGGACACAAAGAAAAGCCTTTGAACTCAATCAGAACTTGATTCCCTGGCTGAATTGGTGCTGGCCATGGACAGGGGTAGGGTCAGCTAGTGTGCCTGATAAATGGAACACTGTCAAACAACCCATGCAACATCATCATCTATACAAGGCCAATATATCTAGCAATGTGCCAGCTGCTTTATCTTGGGAATGCCCCAGTAGGACTGGTGTAGGGTTGCATGATAATGTTTGGTTTGTGGGGTGATCAACTGCACAGTCATCAGTGCCTGTACAAATTCCCAACCTTTGCTCAGTTCAATCTTGCCACTTTCATGAAAGATGATGAAATGATGAGGACAACAGAAACACCCAGTCATCTTGAGGAAGGTTAAAATCCCTGACCCTGCCGGGAATCGAACCCAAGACCACATGCTCAGGAAGCGAGAACGCGACCGCTAGACCACGTGCTGCAGACAGGGTGTAGGGTTTGGAGCAGCAAAACCTCCAGGAGGATGGCACCACAACCTCGCAGTGTTCCTCTTCCATAAGGAGCATCGCACCTTGCAAAACCTGAAGTTGCTGCCATGAAGAAAACAGTAAAGAGCAGGTGGTTCTGCATTGCAGAGATTGGTAAGCCAACCCAAGTAGAAATACCGTAGAATCCATTGACAATCTGGATATTAATTTTGATATAACTTGTCTCAAAGTTCAGTACAAGATGTTTTGGATATACTTCTAGCTATTGAATTGCTGAAATGTGTGATCGGCTGGCAGCACTTGTGTCTGCTGCAACACTGAACTAGTTAAGTGCTTGAGCAATTGCTGATACTAATTTAGTTGTGCTGGCAAAACTCAAGAAATTTTGCATCTATAATAGTGCTTGGTGAACCAAAACTGGTACCTCCTCTTTGGCAATATTGTAACCACCACTTTACAGCTAACTACATGAACTGAACACAAACAAATATTTGTAACAACAGATGAAAATTGTCTATTATTCCTTGATACTGAACAATAATAGTTCTTGCCGGAATCCAATATAAGTCATAGTTCCAAACAGAAATTAATGTGCAAAAGTTCCTGATTGAAACTTGTCCAAGCACTACTAATTCAGTATGTATTTATATTGGAAGTGGGATCTAAAGTGAAGTTCCCTTAAGTCAGCTGTGGTGGAAGCCACATGCTCATAAATCAGAGCACTATACAACACGAGTCTAAATGCAAAATTTATAAAATATCCCGGGCTATTATTCCATGGTCAAATGGATTTCACTTTTTAACCCGATGTTTCATCCCCATCTATGGAGGACATTTTCAAGGGGGATCAAAGCTTTGTTGAATGTCCAATTCACAACCTGGCTCACTACTGAATGGAATGAAGAGTTCAATGAACAGATGGATGGTGTCACTATTGGGAGCCACTTAAGCCTGGTTATAGCAAACTTCTGTATAGAAAAATTCGAGGAGCAGGCATTGGAAACTGTGAACAAGAAACCGAATATCTGGTTCTGTTATGTGACATTGCAAGGAGGAACTGGATCATTTTCACAAATATCTGAACAGGATCAATCTGAAGATTAAGTTCACCATGGAGACGGAGGCAGATGGAAAATTAAAGTTTCTTGATGTACTTGTTGGGCCACACAGTTTACAGAAAACCCACGCACACAGACCATTCCTTACACTGAGATTTGAACTACCACCCACAACTAAAGCAAGGCATCATAAAAATGCTGGTGGATAGAACAAGGAAAATCTGCGAACCAGAGCTGTTTGATACAGAATCAAAACATCTCACCAATGCGTAGTTCAAGAATGGTTATTCATTCACTGAGGTGAAAAGAGCATGAAGACCACCATGTAGAAATTATAGCAATGCTCAAGCACTAGTGAAATCTAAAGATTTCCTGCCGTTCATTAAGCATGTGACTGATGGCAAAGGAAGAATCCTGAAAAAGCGGAACATCCTGGTAATCTACATACCCACACGGAAGATACAAGATCACCTAAAATCAGCCAAGGATACTTGCCAACCGCTGAAAAAACCTGGAATTTATAGGATTTTGTGTGGTTGTGGGGAGGTGTATGTGGGTACTACAAAAAGGACTGTCAAAAAACAATTTGAAGAGCACAAGGGCAATTGCAAAAGAGGGGAGAGAGATGGATCAGCTGTTGCAGAACATAACTTACAGCCAGAAGACCACCACATTCATTTTGATAGGACTCAAGTACTGGCAGCCACAAGTGGATACCTTGGAAAACTATACAGAGAGGCCACAGAGATTGCAAAACACACCAGGAGTTTCAATAGGAAGGTGGAGGGCTTGAAATTGAATGACATTTTGATTCTGGTGCTGAAGAAAATGTGTACCAGTCTTCCACCATGGGATGATAGCAACAGCAGACAACGGCAGTCGACAATGGCCAGTTGTCCTCGCGTATTCAAAACATGTGACATCACACCACTGTGCAGAAGTTCGTGGAAGTGAAATATTTCTGTAGTCATTAGCAATCCAGGGTGTGATTCAGACATTCAACAAAGTTACAATCCCCCTTGAGAATGTCCTCCACAGTTGGGGATGAAGCATCAGGTTTTAAAGTAAAATCTATTTGACCATGGCATAATAGCCTGGAACATTTTATTAACTGTGACATTTCCAGCCATGAAAGTTTTCATTTTACACATGTGTAAATTGGTCCAAGTAAACAGCAGTGCCACTTGTAAAGGTAAAGTCAGCTAATAGCAACTGAGATAATCTGCTGCAAGGTGGCTATATATTTGCCCGCTATCGAAGTTCTGTGAATGATCTGTGCTCTCTGTGCTCAAGGAAGCCACCATAATTGTAAAAAGGTTGACGTAAGAATCATTTGAGGAATTCAAAAGTAAAATTTTGCCTACTCATCTGATGAAAAATTTTATGAAGCTTTGTTATTCCAAAAAGTTGGTAAATGGAACATTCCGCCATATACGCCCTTGCCAGACATGGGTGATGTTACACACACCAGTACATCCATATCTTACATTTGCATGTCCGTCAGGGTTTCTAAATTGTTCATCCAATCGATTAATCACTGTCAGGTCACATGTCCTCACAATGTAGAATATTGTGGAAAGGTACACAAAGGTCATTGGTACACAAAGTAGTAGTCAAGAGTTGCATACCACTAACTGTTATCCCTCTGATAATGACATTTTCTGAGTAAGTTAATGAAGGACAGGGATGACCATCCATGGTACAATGGCCACATTAGATAGTTCCTATAACACCAAAGAGAGTTTCATCACATGCATAAACAAGCCTTGATGAATAACAAAATCTCAAGGAAGCCACCATAATTGTAAAAAGGTTGACGTAAGAATCATTTGAGGAATTCAAAAGTAACATTTTGCCTACTCATCTGATGAAAAATTTTATGAAGCTTTGTTATTGCAAAAAATTGGTAAATGGAACAAACTCATCCGACGAGTCATCCAGATAGCATACTGACACCGTAACATAGAATGCCACATTTTCCAGAATTTTGTCACTGAGGGAAACTGTACTATGGCTCCAGAATGAGACTTTCACTCTGCAGCGGAGTGTGCGCTGATATGAAACTTCCTGGCAGATCAAAACTGTGTGCCCGACCAAGACTCGAACTCGGGACCTTTGCCTTTCGCGGGCAAGTGCTCCACCACCGAGTACCAGGCGTGAGTCGTGCTTCGGTGGCTCGGTTGGTGGAGCACTTGCCGGCGAAAGGCAAAGGTCCCGAGTTCGAGTCTCGGTCGGGCACACAGTTTTGATCTGCCAGGAAGTTTCATATCAGCGCACACTCCGCTGCAGAGTGAAAGTCTCATTCTGGAAACATCCCCCAGGCTGTGGCTAGGCTGTGTCTCCGCAATATCCTATTCAAAGTAATATCTTCCCCATTTATTTCCATGTGGACTTCGATCTGTTAACACTCTGAACAGCTTCTGCTGTCCCACTGTGGTCGATATTTTTCTTTAAATATTCTACAAAATTCGTGCTGGTTCAACACAGAGCATTCCGAGGCATCTCCCCGTAAATGCCCTATAGCAAATTGAATCTCTGTATTATTATTCCACCAGGGTGGAAAAGGAACATCAAATGTTAATAAAAACACAATGCTGTGTACCCTATTGCTACATTTAAATGTTTGGAGCTTATTCTTAATTCCAACCAACTTCTTGCTCTTGGGGCAAATATAGATGCTTTTATACTACCAAGATCTATTATTTAAAATCTTGAACAGGGCACCACTAAGAAACTATAGGATTATAGATATAATGGGAATCATGCAGCCTTTGACAGATATAAACCTGTCTCTCTTAGAAGAAGTAATAACACTTGAAAATAGCATATATTATAACTAGTACAAGAAGCCATATGTGCAAAATGAACATCAGAAATTACATACATTGGAAATGTAAAATAAACTTATGTGTTATATATTGTGTGAAAAATCATAAGGCTTCGTCAGCAGTAAAATAATCCATAGAAATGCCATGGCATAGCCATAAGGCTTAGTCGATAGTTAAGATGATCCATCTGAAATCTAAGGCCATGTGCATCATATACATAAACGGACAACTAAAGGACAGGAGGGACAACCCAGCACCAAACTTATGCCCAGGTGATGCTCACATAAGAGGCAGTGCCAACCACAAAAGATACCTGACATATTAATAAAATTACATTAGAATAATATCACAGAAATAGTAACACCAAAAAACTATAAAAAATGTATAAACCTATGCAAGTGTTGAACAAAACTATGATGCACATTAAAATAGGTTAACGACAGAGTGTGTCTTTGAGAAAATAACATCTCAAAAAACCACAGAAAACCTGATACAGCCACTATGTCAATTTAAGAACAGGCTGATAGCTATCGAAAAAGTTTCTGTTTTTTAGCTGTAATTGCTCATTAAGAATAAAGCCCCTATAATTGTGCCCATATATTTGAAATTCCTGATTTCAAATACATTTATATTGATACTTATAGGCCTTGTTTTTACTTTAATCAATGTTCTCAATTAACAGTTATTGTAACTTTTCAAGCAGAACACACATTGTTTTTCTTCCTTCTATTAAATGTCCATTTATTGATGAAAACTTGCTTTTATCTAACATTTGATTCTCAAATATATTACTGATCTTGTGTCCGCCTGCTTAGCTGAGTGGTAACGTGCTTGCCTACAAAGCAGCGGGCACAGTTTCAATTCCCAGCCAGATTGTAGATTTTGTCCGCTCATGGACTGGGTGTTGTGTTGTCCTCATCATCATTTCATCTTCAACCTCAGCACACAAGTCGCCCAATGTGGTGTTGACTGAAATAAGACTTTCCCTTGGCAGCCAAACTTCCCCATCTGGGGCCTCCCGGCCAACAATGCCACATGATCATTTCATTTCACTTTTAGTGATCTTGCACTTTTCATAAAATCTCATATCTAGATTTAACTTTTCAGATTATTTGATGTTCCTTTTAATATTCATGATAGCTTATAGGCATTAATTACTCATGGTGCTATCTACAGAGTTAGACAAAAGTCTGGATACACCCCTGTAAAAGTTGAACAGTATAAGGAATCATAGTGGCATCTGCTATTGGGTGTCTGTAGGTGGGGGCACAACCTATAAGAGCTATGGTGGCAGCAGCAGTCAAACTGAAATCTGCCATCTTGGATTTGGGTTACATGTTTCAGATGGGGTCATGTGGCTCATTATTTTGAATTGTCTCTTTCTCAGGAACACACATGTGCAATCTGTTTTAAGGTATTTTTATGTGTGTAGGAGTTATGACTTGTTAAAGTTTAGAACACCTGTCAGAGTCGGCATCACAGCATAACTGCTCAATATGTCTGCCTTTGCACTAGACACACAATTACAGTCCTTTTTGCTGGTCCTGCTGCACATGTTGCTCAGTCGGTGGGTCAACAGAGGCACACACCTCCTCAGTATGCCAGCAAAGATGGCCTAAATTCTTGACTTTTATTTTATACACAATTGATTTCAAATATCCCCATAGATAAAAGTCAATATGTGTAAGATCAGGGGATTGTGGTGGCCATTTGATAGGAGCACTGTTCATCCAGAAACTACCTTACTTCAGTAGCATGGTGGGGAGGTGCACCGTCATGTTGGAAGAAGGTTGGGAAATCACCCTGTGGATTCAACAGTGTTGGAAGCGCATAACCACAGAGCATGTTAAGATACCTCTTCTCAGTCGAGGTTCCATCAATAGACACTGGACCCACGATTCTTTTGTCCAAAATCCCACACCAAACCATCACTTTTTCACCACCAACACCTTTACAGGGATCCACCCACAAGGGGTTTGCATCTGACCACTTTGTTTTCTTCTCCTTGCAAATAAAAATTAGGTTCATCAGTGAACAACACTGTCACAAAGTTTGGATTCCTATTACACTGGTTCAGAGTTCATTCTGAAAACTGCAACCATTGATCATGGTCATCCTCCAAGAGATGATGTTGCAACTGTAGCTTTTGTGAGTGCCATTAGTGTGTGTGCAACAAAAGCAGGATTGAACACTGACTGACACTGGATATTGCTGATAGATGGCATGTACTGCGACATGGACTTTTCACTAACAATCCCACAACTGCTCTTGCAGTCTCCTTGTTGGTGGCTGTTGCTGGGTTCCCACCATGTGGCTTGTCCACACAGAACCTGTTGCACTAAATTTGTCCAATAACTTGGATACTTTCATATGTGAAATGTCATTTCTCTCAGGATGCCAGGCATTGAAGTCAGCAGTAATTACTCTGGTACTTTGTCCACCTCTTATTAACACAATTTCAATGTGTTCCTGCCTGTGTAAGTGCCATTGTGGATCATCTGCAACAATAAACAAACTTGATGACCACCTTGCAGTTTCAAATTTTAACAGATCATAACTCCTACACAAATAAAGATATCTTAAAATAGTTTTCACATGTGTATTCCTGAGAAAGAGGCAGTTCAAAATGATATGCCACATGATCCTTTCCCATTTGAAACACATAACTCATATGCCAGATGGCGGATTTCAAATGGCCACTGCTGTTGCCATAGCTCCTATAAGTTGTTCCCCTACCCACAGACACCCCATACCAGACAACTTATGATTTCTCACGCCATTTGACTTTTACAGGGGTGTATGCAGACTTCTGACTCACCCTGTTCTCTCACAAAAGGCATCAACACCATAAAAACTTTTCTTCACAACATATTCACAACAGTTTATTAACCATAGATTACACAGTCTGCCATGAATTGCAAAACTTGAGCATGGTATGTACAATATATCAGTGCAGACTCTCTTTGCAGATTGAACATATCTCACCACATACCTTATTTTCTTTTATTTTTACATTACTATAACAGTCATCACAGCAATTAAATTCAGCATCAGGCATCTTCTTCTGCTGCATGGCCACCAACTCTGGGAAGATTACATCTGGTGATCCTCATGTAGTGTAGAAAACAATTTAAATTTCTACTAGTATGCATTCATTAACCAACACTAAAATAAAATGATAATGTGACTCGCTGTATATTGTTGCAGCAGCTGGATTATTGGATGGTTCACTGAGGTATGATTTATCATCATGGCATCAGCAAGATAACATTCCTTTCCACAAAGCTGGAAGTACAAAATTGTTAAGGGTTTCATGGCAACTTGTTGACAAAATGCCTGTTGATGCACGTTCTTTAGCCAATGGTTGTTTTAAGACTTTTCTGAAGTTTTGTCAGCACGAGTGGCTGGTATTATCAGTGCTTCACCCTCCAGTGCTGGTGATGGACTGGAATCAGCTCATGGACACAGACTATAGGTACCTGATGTCCCATCGTCCAAGGGCTTAACCAAGGTCATTACTACTGGGGTTCTCCCCTTACTACATGCAAAACCCATCCACTGCAGCACAAGAATCCAGGATCTGTCCACCTTGAAAAAAGAAGAATGCCTCGAGGCAAACTGATACTGGATTCCTGTGCCGTGGCACACAACCATTGCAGGTAACAAAGTGAGAAACGTCCACAGAAAAGCCATTGGACATTGGCATGCCAGGTAGATATAATCTGTGGCTGTGAGCTTGACTCCAGTCCACCACCAGCATTAGAGGGTGAAGCATTGACAGTGCCAGCCATTTGGGTTGGCGAAACATCAGAAAAATCATCAAACAAATGTCAGCCAAAGAATTCAAGACAGAAACCAACAAGCAATTTGTCAATTTATGAAACTACTATGATCATTGTGTTTATTACGTGACTCCACCATGTACACCCTTCAACAACTCTGAGAAGTTCTCCAGACTGCGTGGTTCCCAGTACCTCCAGAGATCTATCAGCATTTGGATGAGTCACATCTAGCTTTATTAGCTGCTATGTGTACTGCAAGTAGCAGGTACTCTGGGTGATTGGAGGTAATAGCAATGTAACTTTACAGTATATATAACCTTTCTTTTTAAATAATTTAAATATTTATGGTTAATTAGTTGGATACAAGTGCTGAAAGGATTACCAACTAAGAAGTTTATAAACAAAACAATAAAAATAACATTTTTCAGCTAAACAGTGCAAAGTGAATGTGCACTTTTCATTCAGATATAACTTTATTAATATTTGGTATTAAAAAAAATTATGTTCTACACATGGCTCTATCTTCTCAGAATCACATTTCTTTTATGTTGACTGGTACTGATATAAGTTGTTTGTGCAGAAAAAAAGTTACGCATTTCAAAATAATATGCAGCATTCAGTGTTATTGCAGCTCTGTTTTCTTCAACAAAAATAGGATCACGCAATTCCCAATTGGTCCAACACCCGGCATATTGAGTCAGTCAACAATTCCTTTCACATCTGTCTCCACCCTCACCAGCACAACAGAATCATCATAGCAATATACCAGAATAACATCTGTCGGCAATTCTCATGAAACTATCTCTGCCCCTGTACAACTTATATCACAGTAATAATGTATACTCTTTCCATTCACAGGCAAAATCTGTGGCAGCTTGCTGAAACTACATTCAGTTTTTTACATGGCAGAAAAATATGTAATAGAATCTGCAGAATATGTCCATGTGATACAGTAAGAGTTCTCTTTTGTAATTTGTCTACAGATCCTATGTGATCAGTTGTAAATAGTACATACTATTATTTGCTGAAGGAGTAGGAAAAAATTATGAAATATTCAACACGTTAATTTTTGTCAAAGTTTAATACAGTATCTGACAGAAATACCCATACAAACGTCAAGATACAGATTTCTCACACCAAAAGGTGAAGAAAATTCATAGAAACACATATCCAAAAATCCTTCAATTCTCTGCTACTAATGAAAGAACAGTTTTCAAAATTCTGAAGCCAGAAACTGATACTAAATGTCCAAAGTGGTCTGTTCTAGCCTCTACACACATGCACATGTGCTTGTTGGACTATGGTCTGTTGCATATTTTGAAACATCCCTTGCACTGTGTCAGCGGGTTCGTAGCCTTCCATGACAGCTTGGTAAAGCACTTCTGTTTTAAGAATATCTGCTGCATAAATCAATTTATTTAATTACCCAGTGATTACATTACAAAGAAGTGAGATCAGGAGAATGTGTAAATCAAGGAACTGGACCACCTGTCATCAAAGATATCATCTTGTGCATCCCAAACAATGTGTCCAAAATTTGGAAATTTGCTTTTTCTTATTTGACAGCACCATCAGGATGCTGGAAGACAGTCTAAACCTAGCAGATAGTCATCCACAATTCCAGCCTACACATTAATTTTAAACTGGTGCTCATGTCTAGCCAGCATTGTACATTGAGGATTTTCATTCATACACAAGAACTGGATGTGAAAATGTGCTGTTTGATATCTTCCAAATGTTGCCTCATTTGTGAACAAGACTGAAGATTTATTTATTTATCCATCTGTAGACAATAAAGATTGTATGGATGTTGTCCAAAAGTACATGTAAATTTATAGGATACAATCTGTGCAAAAGGAACATACAAAATTTTGTATAAGTAGTACAAAGAATAATACATACAAAATTGTACAAAAAATTTACATAGAATAATACTTGGTCATACAAGACACAGTAACACAAATTTTTATACATGTATACTAACTGTATTGTAAGTGCATTGTCTGTTTGCCCTAAGGCTTTACTTTTGTCTTCCCTCAACAGAAAGCCCTTATATTCACTACAATAATTCAGTACAGATTTTAAACACTCAACAGCTGTCCATCAGATTTAAAAATTAACAGAAACCTTAGGGGATGAAAGACATTATTTATTGGCCTAAATAGTCATTTACCAAGTAAAACATTGTTCAAGTAGAAATTCTTTAAATTTTACTTTAAGTCTGTTTTCATCTCCTAACTTTCTGTGAACCGAATAGTCTGAGCAAAAGCCGTAGACAAAAAATCTTCCATGTTCAGTGATTGTCAGGCTAAAGACCTTGCACATACTGAAGATTATTCAGATATAGTACATCAAAATGTCTATGAAGTTCCCCCCTTGTTGTATTAAGTGATGGATCGTATGCTGTGCTAACATGTGACACACTAAAATCTGGATCTTCTTCAACTGAATGCAGAACATGTTTTTTTTCTGGTTGAGTGTATGAGAAAAACTTATTCTACATTTACACCTCATCTGTGGTACTGCATATTTTGTCTCAGCTACATGGCAATAAATAGCAGCACAAAGGTTAAACGACCTGGCTGTGTTCAGTCTGGGTATGCATTTTGATACAGTTGTGAAGCTTCACAACCATCACCACTTGCATACTTATAAATAAAAATAACCTCTACCTACTCATTAAATTAATATTCTGTGATGGTTAATTGGAACACTTATCAGGTAACTCACACTTAGAAAGTGATACATTCAAGATAGATTAATTTCAAAGGTACATAAATTTCAAACATAAACTTGTCTGCATAACAATAAATCACCACTAATGATGCAATGAGTGCTTCAGCACATTCACTTGTATCAGTATTTTCACTAGAATAGCAAACAAAATTAGTTTTAAGTATTGGCTACAAACTTCCATTTTTACGTTTCATAAAGAACACATTAGTCTTAAACATTCATAATAACTCAACAACAAATGGTTCTCAACACATGCCACTCAATGTTTTTAAAAGTATTTTTGAAACAATCTATAGGTTGCATCAAAGCTCAATCACCATTTCTTTTCATTTAGTTCCTACTTCTCTATTTTTGAAGAATGCTAGTTAATAGCACTTCTTATTTTTATTGATGTCTGTCAAAATTTTCTCAATTGTTCTGCTGAATTTCTATTTCAAATTTTTAACTTTAAGCATCAACATAACAATATTTTTATTGTTATTATTAAAACATAACAAATTTTCTAAAGGTGGCAGGGGTAAAATACAGGGAGCGAAAGGCTATTTACAATTTGTACAGAAACCAGATGGCAGTTATAAGAGTCGAGGGACATGAAAGGGAAGCAGTTGTTGGGAAGGGAGTGAGACAGGGTTGTAGCCTCTCCCCGATG
This sequence comes from Schistocerca americana, assembly GCF_021461395.2. Classification (NCBI taxonomy): domain Eukaryota; kingdom Metazoa; phylum Arthropoda; class Insecta; order Orthoptera; family Acrididae; genus Schistocerca; species Schistocerca americana. The sequence goes on from NC_060119.1 coordinate 1,072,950,267, forward strand.
TTGTTCAATCTGTATATTGAGCAAGCAGTAAAGGAAACAAAAGAAAAATTCGGAGTAGGTATTAAAATTCATGGAGAAGAAATAAAAACTTTGAGGTTCGCCGATGACATTGTAATTCTGTCAGAGACAGCAAAGGACTTGGAAGAGCAGTTGAATGGAATGGACAGTGTCTTGAAAGGAGGATATAAGATGAACATCAACAAAAGCAAAACAAGGATAATGGAGTGTAGTCTAATTAAGTCGGGTGATGCTGACGGAATTAGATTAGGAAATGAGGCACTTAAAGTAGTAAAGGAGTTTTGCTATTTGGGGAGCAAAATAACTGATGATGGTCGAAGTAGAGAGGATATAAAATGTAGGCTGGCAATGGCAAGGAAAGCGTTTCTGAAGAAGAGAAATTTGTTAACATCCAATATTGATTTAAGTGTCAGGAAGTCATTTCTGAAAGTATTCGTATGGAGTGTGGCCATGTATGGAAGTGAAACATGGACGATAAATAGTTTGGACAAGAAGAGAATAGAAGCTTTCGAAATGTGGTGCTACAGAAGAATGCTGAAGATTAGATGGGTAGATCACATAACTAATGAGGAAGTATTGAATAGGATTGGGGAGAAGAGAAGTTTGTGGCACAACTTGACCAGAAGAAGGGATCGGTTGGTAGGACATGTTCTGAGGCATCAAGGGATCACCAATTTAGTATTGGAGGGCAGCGTGGAGGGTAAAAATCGTAGGGGGAGACCAAGAGATGAATACACTAAGCAGATTCAGAAGGATGTAGGTTGCAGTAGGTACTGGGAGATGAAAAAGCTTGCACAGGATAGAGTAGCATGGAGAGCTGCATCAAACCAGTCTCAGGACTGAAGACCACAACAACATAACAATATTGTTATATGATTTAAAAATTCTTTATGAATATGTTACAGCACTATTTACCAACTTTCAGAACTTTTGTTGGATATTTGCTACATTTACTGATATGAGGAATAATCATATAAAAAAGATATACTTTGTGTAAATGTTTGTTAATGACATGTAACTTTTTAAATATCTCAGCTACAAAATATTGTGTAGATTACAGTCAGTTTTTTGGGTATAATAAGTTTTGTGTGTTCCATGCAAAATTAAGATCTGGAGGTATGGTGAATTTTCAGACTAACTGACCCAGTTATACAAAAATGACAATTTTAGAATACTGCCCCTCCCTCCCCCCCTCCCCCATCCAACCACCGCCACATCCACACACACCACATATCCCTCGGTTAATTTTTTGTGTATGCCCCTGCCTGTTGATCAATGCAACAGACATCTGAACTGGTTAGGAAAACACTGTAAGAACAATATCAACAGAGTTAGTAAAACATGAAACAACACCACATCTCTCTGAAACATCAACCCCATATTGCCACAGCAAACTGAATAGTTTAGTTAATATAACAGTTCAAAAAATAACATTGATTACATAGTTTATATGCCACTTCATAGAAATTACAGAGATTATTATATGAAGTGAGACTGTCAATATATTTTTATGAAAAAGAAATTGTTCATAAAGATAATGGTGCTTAAACAATGTGTTTTATCTTCACAGTGTTTGAAGTCATTTCAGTTATTGTGATGCTCAACATGCTCATCGCTACGATGTCCAATACTTTCCAGAAGGTGACGGACAATGTTGCCATCGAGTGGACTTTTGGCAAGACTGAAGTATGAAGCTAACCAGTAATAATGTTTATTCACTTATAGTTGCATCTAGCATCTAATGGTGTGTATATGTACAAGATACAGAACAACTTATACACCACTTTTACAAATACAATAACAAGCATAATTAAATGAAAAGTATACAATAACTATAGAGCTGAAATGGAAAAGGTTGTAAGTGCCGAATTGGTCAATATTACAATTTTACATTGAAAATGTCCTACATGCCAGTGTCAATGGCCTTGAGAGAGGTCTAAGTGAAGAGCGACTACTTGTAGTTCCCACTGACACTGATAGATGGCATCTGATGTAACTCCACAGTTGGCCTCGAGAGAGATCTAAGTGAAGAGCGACTACTTGTAGTTCCCACTGACACTGATGGATGGCATCTGATGTAACTCCATGGTTGTTGGCGTGGAAAAGGTTGCATGTCATTCAGTATTCAGTGAGAGTTGATGCTGTGCTTAGTGAAGTCTGCAAGTTGAGTTATATTCACCACTCATTTAAGTATGTTTTGACGTTTTCTAAAGAATTGTGTAGAGCTAAGATGTCAAGGGACATCCCAAAAGTGAAGGAAGTGTGTAAACCTCCAGACAAGGTATGTTTCAATCAGTTCTTTGTTAAATATAATGACATAACCAACTCATTGTTTGCATTAAACTCCTTCATTATTATTGCTGACTCCGCTTTGTTCATTCTATCCAGGCTTCCTGCAAACGCAGATATGTATGCCAATCATTGAGCAATAGCAATATCCAGAAGCTGTATGAGGATTTCTCACATTTATCAAAAGATGCCCAAGGCACATATTTAATGAGTCATATTCATTTGATGAACATTGCAATAAGATGCCATGGGAGCTATGAAGACCCAGCAGACAGCAGAAGACAACTGTCAGCTGTGTACACTATTCCAACACAGCAAGGTACCGTGCGGGTCTGTAATAATACCTTCCTAGCAGTATTCAGAATATTGAAAAAAAAAAAATCACCTTCTCTTGGAATGTTTAATGAAAGGAGATGTCGATTCACACCTAAGCGCCAGCTGGAAATGTGGTGTGACAACTGCGCCGGTCAGAATAAGAACAAGATGGTGCTGCTGGTTCTAGTGTATCTGGTAGAGAGAGGATACTACGATTCTATTGAACTGAATTTTCTGGTCTGTGGACACTCTTATACACCTTGTGATTGAGATTTTGGCATTTTTGAGAAACGAAAATGTGTTTGCAAAGCCATGGTGCCAGAAGAACTTCTTCCTGTTACACAACCGATTTCAGGTGGTGACAATGGCAAAATCTGATTTCTTTTATGTCTTCTGTGCCTGTGATGAGATTATGAACACAGCATCATTACAGATTACTAACAAATCATGGCTCAAAGTGTCTGTGACAGATTTACCACAAATTAAAACAAAGAAAACCTTCAATGAAATGGAAGCATGGGAGCATCGTACTATTTTCAAGAAGGGAAAATTTGAAGAAATTGCCTAGATCCAAAATATCATCAGTTATACAAGGCCATCTGTTCTTCCTAACTTTTTATTGTTGTGTATAACAATGTTTTCAATAACTTTTGTTAATATCTTTAGTGATTATTATTCAAAACACTTAACTAAACTGATTGTACCTAAAAATTAGAAGAAATGAAGATTTCTTAAGTCCCATTTATTTTATTAACGTCTGAAAAATTTGCTTTTTGGCACTTACATCATTTTTCAAGTCAGCTCCTCAATTATTATGCAATATGGGCTTAAATTAGCTCTAGAACTTCCCATATCTTTTTGTTTTAGCAACCCAAAAATAAAGTAATGCTTAAAAATGAGTACTGTATAATAGTCTAACTGTTACACTAATACAAAAAGTAACTAACTGAAATACAAGTAACAAAAAATGGAAAAATATTGCAGTAAACAAATATATTTTAATATGATTTTATGTTTTGTAACTGTATGACATAGAGAATATTTCTTCAGTAACTCAGCAGCAGAGGACTGTTGAAATTGTGTTCAGTGTGTTCAAATTTTTCACTTCAGCATGATAATTACCCAAGTTTCCAGTTGGTGCATAATATGATTGTATATATTCTTACGTCCATTACATCAAACAACTGAAGTTTTTCTAAACTTAAAAAGTTCCCTAAATGTGTTTGCAAGGAACAGGCAATGAAATTAGCCTAAGAAAACTGATTTGATAATAACTTGTAAATGCATATTTAAGAATTTCATTTTTCATTTGAATTTATTTTGTATTTGCTTGCTTATTTACAAAAATATTTTTATGTTGAACCTCAGAGAGTGAAACCATATCAAAGGACTCACCATTCTGTGCCATAATGACTGTCACAGGACTGACTGAATATTCTGAATGAATAATGGACATTATTCAATATATTTAATAACACCATCATAGAGCAAATAGGAAGAGAGGGTCTGCAGATGCTGCATTTAGAAAAGCTATATTAGAAACGGAAAATGACAAATCTCCTGGAGTAGATGACATTACGTGGAAATGATCAAAGCCACTGCTCAGGAACCAATGGCTATGCAGAACAATGATAGTATGGGCATTTGTAAAGATTCTTGATGATTGGACAAAGGCAATTATTGTACCTATCTTTAAGAAGTGTAACAACATGTTCTGTGAGAATTACAGAGGCATAGCACTACTATGTCACTGCATGAAGATTTATGAAAAGCTAATTTTACAGAAAATCAGGAATAGGATAGAACCACAATTAAGAGAACAATAACAAGGATTTCAGTGAGGAAGATCAACAGTAGATGCCATTTCTTCAGCCAGACAGGTAGTAGAAAAGAAGAAGGAATTTGGAAAAGGCATCATAGCTGCATTCATAGATATAAAAAAAGGCTCACAACACTTTTGGAAGGGAGGAGATATGGCAAGATCTTGATAGACTGGAATTGTCAAAGGAATGCAATTGAGAATCAAAAACATGTACAAAAAATGGCTGAACTGTGTTGTAATAGATGACAAACAATCAGAATGGTTTGGAAGGGATAGAAGGGTTTGGCAAGGAAGTGTGTTCTCATCTGTTCTTTTTAATATAGTCATGGACAACATCACAAGGAAGGTTCGTCAATGGCCAACGGCAGATGATATGAAAATCATAGCATATGCAGGTGATATGATGATTTGGGAAGAAAATGAACAGAAATTGGAAGACCACCTAAATACCTGGCAGAGAGTACAGTAATTCAAAAAACAGACATGGAAATAAGCTTAACAGAAAGTGAAGTTACGAAAATCAGCAGGAAACATGAAAAAATGAGGGATGTAAGTTATGATTGAAAACTTGTTAAATAAGTAGATGCTTTCAAGTATTTAGGAAGTAAACTAACCAAGAAAGGAAACATCAAGGATTAAATCTGGATAGAATAGAAAATTGCTCAAAATTTCATTATTGTGTATTGGACATAATTGGAAAATACGTGCCAAAGCAAAGATTGTGATATACAAGTCATGTTATCTGCCCATTTTGAGCCATGGATCAGAATGTTTGATTGGAACAAGAAAAAATCTGGACTTTCTACAAGGTATCCTAGGTAAGATGAGAAGGGGCGGGTAAGGAATGAAACAATATGAAACATCCTCCAGATCAAGCCGCTAAAAGAAACTGTGAGAGAAATAGGCTCAAATGGTGTGGCCACATTAAAAGAATGGAACCATAAAGACTGCCAAGAAGATCGCTAGAATGGACAGAATCTGGACATAGACCAATAAGAAGACCACAAACAAGATGAAGGGACAAGTTGAAGGGTGATGTGAACTGAGCTCTGCTGTGGAAGGAGATACTGCCTGATAGACTGTGGATGAAAAGAGATGCTTGGAAGAGGCCCTGTGAATGACCCACAGAAGAAGAAACATTTCAGGAAGAAGAAGAAGATTTAGTAACTCTTCCTCATGAAAATTGCACTTCATTTTAATATCCACACACAGAGAAACAAAGTCAGATTTTCTTGTTTAGATTCTCTTGTTCAGTTGGCTTGCCTCCAATTTCTATTGACTCCATATGAAATGGATGATTCCTGGATGAATAGAAAAGCATATGAGTACTTTTCTTATATTCAAAACATTTTTATTTTCATGCAGACAGGATGTGGCCTATCACTGATATCAACTACCTACACCTTCATGGAATGAATCAAGATGTCATGAAATAACTAATTTGCATCAACTAGTTGACCTGTGTGAGTAATTCACACCATACACTGATCTGTTACCAGTAGGTGATAAAGTAATGGAGAAATAAGTAAATGCAACTACTTATTAATAAAAAGTATTATATTTTGAGTAGTAGTGACAAATATTAGTCTCCTTGTAAAAAGTCAATATCATTATATGCATAATGATTAATTGTAAGGGACTGATGACCTCAGACGTTAATTCCCATAGTGCTCGGAGCCATTTGATTAATTGTAAAACATATAAAAAGCAGGTATTAGTTTCATTTTTTTAAAATTATTTTACAAAGTTTATTTAAAAATGATGTTAGCATTTATAATGTGATCATCTTTTACTATCTGGCTGTATGTGTCTTTAGGAAAATGTAAATATCACTGAATGTGCAAATTCATGAGAAAGTCATATATAACTGTCCATGCAAACAACAGGTTCTAGAAAATACAATACTGCCCTTTGAAGTGTCTGACCTTGTGCTTTATTAATGGTCATAGTGAAGGTTACTTTTAATGGGAGTTGTTTTCTTATCATTTGGAAAGGCATGGCTGGATCAGAAGATGTGATGTTATGCAGGGTATGAACTCAGTTTTATAAGTGTCAATGAATTTAGCAGTGACAATATACTCATCTAAGGAAGTTGCTACTAATCTTATACCACTATTTAGTGCATGATTATTATTAAGATTTCTAATTATCATAATACACAGCATTTGTCTTTAAAAGTTATTGATGACATGATAAACCAAGTGGATACACAGAATTCAGAACTTCTACTTTATACAATTGAACATAGTTTATTTCTTCAAATTGGACAAAATCAGAACTGCCTTTTCAAGTAACAAACTGGAAATGACATATTCATTAATTGTTCTACTATCATGATTTTTGGGCAAAGAATCACCATTGAATAGAACTGCAAAAAATTGTGTTCATTGATTTCTGTGGCATAGAGTCTGAAAGAAATAAAACTTTTGCAATTACAATAACATTGTTTAAGAATTTTGATCACTTCATTAAATTAATCTGTTTGGGTTTCCAAACCACCATTATCCAATTTAAGAAACCAAGTGAAAATGGGATTACCATTTGCCCTCATATTTTGAGTCAACTTATTAATTTTAGCATGAGACCATAAGGGTGATCATTTAACTGTATATTTGATAATGGCTGTTCTACTGGAATGTCTGATGATGGGTAATACTTGACAGAAATAGAATTATTTTGCCTCCATAGGAGAGATTATCATTCATGATGTCCCTTAAAAGATGATAGCACTTATTGCATCTTTGGGAACACTGAAATCTTGTCCCAAATGATGAGATCAGAGTCACGTAGAATTTGTGTATCCTTGGTGTGAGTGCAAACAGATGAGACTGATGTTTCATGATGGGTACATGTAGTTTGAAAATCGAATGTTATGTGCGTCCCCCCAGTTGCAGATTGTCAGCAATGCCTATCCATTTAACTGTTAAAGCAACCTTGTTTTCATCCCAAAATGTGACACAAAGTATTGTAGACAAACGTTTTACTGCAGCCCCCTAGTCAGTCAGTGAAGTAACAATTTGGAATCTTATTTCTCACTGAATGTAAGACTCTGTCAGCTATTGCCTTCTATTCTTTGTTTAGCTCTTCATAACCTGTCTTGCTCTCCAAATGTTCTTTGACAAACCGAATTGTTGGCAAGCTTTTCCATTGTTTTCAGAAACATTCTCCAACTCTAGAAGCAGCAGGTTTTGGGTTTCAGGGGACATGTGCTGTCTCTTAAAGTGCATCCTTAAATGTTGTCTGCAACACAGGTATATTAGCAGGAGAATGGAATCTCATATATAAATGACGGCGAATAGCCATCTCAATTTTGTCAGCATTTGGTGTTTGACAGCCTCCTGTAACCATTCTTTCCATTTGGTATCATTGATAACTAAATGTAATTTTTCTGCAGCTTGGAGAAATGAGTCCCACAGTGTTCCATCAACTGTGCATATATTGTCAAATGACTGCAGTTTCTCAATGTACAGAGTAGTACTTGGAGGTAATATCTTTTATCATTTTGTTTTGCAGCTCCTTATATTGGCCGTGTTTGCAGTTAAAATTTTTGGGTGTGAGGTCCACCAGTTACGCGAAACACCATTTTTTCTCAGTACCCAGCCAACAGCATTGGGTACTGGGAAAAAACGGTGTTTTGCATAACTGGTGACCTCACATCCAACAATTTTAACTGCAAACACAGCCAATATAAGAGCTGCAAAACAAAATAATGAATATTTCGTCACCCAGCCAGGCATTCCCCAGCAAGCTCTACAACAAATACAGGAACACCTTAATGAAGTGGGTACTGAGAAAAAACGGTGTTTTGCATAACTGGCAGACCTCACATCCAATAATATCTTTCAGTGTTGGCTGGTTTGACAATGTAGATGCGTCCAAAACACTTTATATTTTTCTTGCAAATAATCCATTTTCCTTTTGACCACACAAAATGTTGCTGAATTTCATGGTAAAGGTACTTGAAGGACATAATACTGTCATTGCACAGTTTAAAAAATGTTATGAATTTGTAGTCTCCACGTTGCTCATGAAAACCACACATTGCATGTTGTACCACCATACAGTGAGACCTTCAGAGGTGGTGGTCCAGATTGCTGTACACACTGGTACCTCTAATACCCAGTAGCATGCCCTCTTGCATTGATTCATGCTTCATGGCATACTATTCACAAGTTGATCAAGGCACTGTTGGTCCAAATTGTCCCACTCCTCAATGGAAATTCAGCGTAGATCCGTCAGAGTGGTTGGTGGGTCATGTCATCTGTAAACAGCCTGTTTAAATCGATCCCAGGCATTTTTGATAGGGTTCATGTGTGGAGAACATGCTGGCCACTCTAGTCGAGTGGTGATGTTATCCTGAAGGAAGTCATTCACAAGTTGTGCATGATGTGGGCACCAATTGTCCATGAAGATGAATGTTTCACCAATATGCTGCCGATATGGTTGCACTGTCGGTCGGAGGATGGCATTCATGTATCGGACAGCCGTTACGGCACCTTCTATGACCACCAGCGATGTATGTCAGTCCCACATAATACCACCCAAAACAGCAGGTAACCTCCACCTTGCTGCACTCGCTGGACAGTGTGTTTAAGGCATTTAGCCTGACCGGGTTGCCTACAAACACGTATCCAATGATTGTCTGGTTCAAGGCATATGCGACACTCATCGGTGAAGAGAATATGATGCCAATCCTGGGCAGTCCATTTGGCATGTTGTTGGGCCCATCTGTACCATGCTGCATGGTGTCGTGGTTGCAAAGATTGACCTCCCCATGGACGTCAGGAGTGAACTTGTCCTTCATGCAGCCTATTGCGCACAGTTTGAGACATAACATGATGTCCTGTGGCTGCACAAAAAGCACTATTCAACATGGTGGCGTTGCTGTCAGGGTTCCTCCAAGCCATAATCTGTAGTTAATGGTCATCCACTGCAGTAGTAGCCCTTTGGCAGCCTGAGCGAGGCATGTCATCGACAGTTCCTGTCCCTCTGTATCTCCTCCATGTCTGAACAACATCGTTTTGGTTCACTCCAAGACACCTGGACACTTCCCTTGTCGAGAGTCCTTCCTGGCACAAAGTAACAATGCAGATACAATCAAACCATGGTACTGACTGTCTAGGCATATTTAAAATACAGACAACACGAGCCGTGTACCTCCCTCCTGGTGGAATGACTGGAACTGATCAGCTGTCGGATCCCCTCTGTCTAATAGGCACTGCTTATGCATGGTTGTTTACATCTTTGGGTGGGTTTAGTGACATCTCTGAACAGTCAAAGGGACTGTGTCTGTGATACAATATCCACAGTCAGTGTACATCTTCTGGGAACTGGGGTCATGCAAAACTTTTTTTGATATTTGTATAGTTGGACAATGAAGAGTAGTTCAAGCTCTTAGAGTTTGAGAACTTTGTCCCTACTTTTGTAATCCCAGTGAGTGTGTCCTGGTGAGGTTCCAAAAATCCTTGAGAAGCACAGGTTTCCTGCACCTCGCAGGTGCAGGAACCCTGTGCTGCAGTGAGTAGCTTTCTGCTGCTATTGCTGTTTTTTCCATCTTTGTTTTCACTGATGATGGTGCTGCTGTTACAGATACTTTGAGTGATTGATCTGCCACTACTACTGTGCTCTCCTGTCAATTTCTTATGTTTCTTTGAGATATTTCTGGAGGCTGAGAAATCCTCACACATGGTAGCCCGTCATATGTTGTATCAGGCACACAATCTGACCTTCTTCTTCTGATTCTTCTCTGTGAACTGGTGTAATTTTGGATGTTTCATTCCTTTAAAAACATCTCACAGTTGGCTTGAAGAGATGTAGCTTCACTGGCATCAGAAATTACAGTTGATTGTACAAGGCACATTCGGAAAGTAAGTTTCCCATTTTTTTTTAAAGCACAGACAACATAGTTATATGAAAAGCTTTATTAGCAAAAGGTACAGCAATGTTTGAGCTATTTTTTTACATAGTCACCAAAAGAATTGAGACACTTGGTCATGGGATCAAATTTTGTATTCCTGTGTCTGCCACTTGTGAATGAAACACTGGCCAGAGGACACGAATTTATTGTGGTGCAAGAAAAGATGGAAATCACTGGGAGAAAGATCAGGACTGTACGCTGGATGAACAAACAGTTTTGTAGTGATTAAAATTCTTCTGGGTGTTATGCCGCATCATTGCTAAAAACTAACAACAATAATAAACTAAAACCCACATTTTGGCCAAATTGCAATGGCCTTTCTCAGGGCACAACTGGTTTTGCATGGGGAGTGGTGCTTCTATTTATTACAGACTGCCCGAGCCTACCGGATAAGCAATGAAAATATCACCAAAGAAGAATTAAAGGAGCTACAACACATGTTTCATGCCAATGGCTATGATGACAACATCATAAGAAAGGTAGCTAAAACCAAAGGGAGCAGAACATGAGAAGATGGCAAAGAAGAGAATCTTCCACTGGTACACTTACCATATGTAAAAGGCATCAGTGAACGGCTAGGCAAAGTCCTCTGCCGACAAGGTTTCAAACTGATTTTTCATAGGAGTCACAGGATTCACGAAATGATAGAGTCCACCAAGGATGTAGTCAACAATCTTAACACTGCAGGTGTTTACGAACTACGGTGTGAGTGCAGAGCTGCCTACATAGGAGAAACAGGGAGACCTGTCAGCTTACGAGTAGCAGAACATGAACACTATGTACAATTACAACAACATAGTAAATTGGCACTAGTGGAACACCACCGTGACTGTGGACAACCTATCAGGTTCCAGGAAGCCCGAGTACTGGCGAAAGAATCGTGGATGCGAGAATGCAAAAATACGAGAGGTGATCGAAATTATTAAGCAGCCTGACAACATCAACAGAGAAGATGGCTACAAACTCCCGGCATCCTGGCTTCGGCCATCCCAGTCCAACGGGCCGCGAGCAGTCATGGGGCAGAAGCTATACGAGACATGGACGTATCTGCACAAACGGCTGTAGAGCAACTATCAGGGGCACTTCCGCACACACCAGGAGAAAACTTGCCGACCAGAAGTTGAACACTAATTGGTGGACATACCAATCATTGACGACATGGGCATCTACGAATAGCTTCTTTCTTTCCATATTCCCTTATGTCATGACTAGCTAATCATATTAGAGGGCCAATCAAAAGTTTTACAACGGTGACGTCAGACATCGATAGTCTGTAATAAAAAGAAGCACCTATCCCCATGCAAAACCAGTCGTGCCCTGAGAAAGGCCATTGGAATTCAGCCAAAACGTCAGTTTTAGTTTAGTATTGTTGTTAGTTTTTAGCAATGACATGGCATAAGACCCAGAAGATTTTTAATCACTATGACACCTGCTGCGGAAGCCTACGTTCTTAAAACAGTTTTGTGCTTGGGTGTTAGGTTTTTCAGCAGCCACCTGGCATACAATTTCTTGAACAGCAGGTGCTTAGTGACAATTTCATGCAACAAGGATCATGATAATGAACAAAAAATTGTACATGTTGGGAGCTCGTTATATAATTTACCAGACTGACATATTTTAACTACAGACATTAAACACGAATTTTACATGGTAGTGAACATGTAACACAGAGATGTTCATGAGTTTACTTCTAGCTGCTGATTTTTGCAATAATCAGGTCCAAGTGGATGAATTCCAGCCTTTAGAAAGCCTGATTTCAAATTTGTGGTCACATGAGTGGTGAGTTCTTCCACCAGCAGATGAAGAAAATGTGGAAACTTACCCGGATGAAATTTTCACTCTGTAGCAGAGTGTGCACTGATATGAGGAAACTTACCTTTTGTGACTATGGTGCAGCATCTTCCTGAAGGGGTGGCTTTCCACAGCTCTAGGATACATCTCCAAGCAATTTTCATGGGCCAAAAACAAAACTATTCTCCAGTAGTTATGTTAAATGAGTGGAGTTCAGCACAAGATACAGAAAAAAAATATTTCTTTCCTTGCAAATTCTGAAATCATTGAGGTTAATATAGTGGCTACAGTTGTCTCCTAGGATTGTCTTTTCATCCAGTTTCTTCTAAATGGACACCACTGTCTAGAACCAATCTGATTCTTTATCAGACTGCCCACTTTTGGTGTGGTTGTACCTTGTCTGTGGAGGGCCAGCCATGGTCTGCAAATTCCATAATATTTCCAACTTATAGCTGACATGAGGTGGGGCCACCTGACCATTTGCTTTGTCACAGAACGTTATTGATGTACTTACCTTGGGTAAATTACAGATTTGTTCATGATATTTTGCTCCAAGCTTTGGGAGCACCTTTGTCATGCCTGGATCATCCACAAGACAGGTTTAATCATAATTCCAGGTGTTTGTGGCTAGCACTTCATCCAGCTCTTTCCTTGGGTTTTCAAAATATGTTTTCAGAATTTCATTGGTAACTGCAATATGTGCTAATTTTATGTTGTTGCTCATTACTTGGGACAAGTGATTATTATACCACAGCAAAAATAATCTGATCCAATCCTTACCAGGGAAGTTATTCTTGTATCCCTTCACTGTGCAACCTAATCGGTCCAAGTAGTTCTTGACAGTGGATCTCAAATCATATGTTCCGACAGAAAATCCAAAACTTCTGACAGCTTTAAAGTGATCTACAAATGCAGATCCTTCTACTTAACCAACAATAATTTTTCATCTTTATAATTTAACATACACTTTGGTATGCTATACTGTGCATTTGCAACGCTGTGAGCAGTTTGCCAATTTTTATCTCTTCAAGAGCTTCTGCAAGCTTTTTGGGGTATAATTTGCATAAGAAAGTGAACCAATTTTCCTTGTAGTTCTCTTACCAGATACAGTTCTGTGGGGTGTAATGAATAATAACAAGTTGGCATTAATAATTATTTATTATTAATATTAAAATCAATATTAACAAATATTAATAATGAAAGAGTACTAATTTGTTAGTGCTATATATTTTAGATGTGGACTGCAACATAATGAAAACTGTTTGTTGAAAATGGGAGCTGCAGTTGTGAAGAATGGAGCAAAGCTGGTGGTGCAAAGTTGTACCTCATGTATGCTTTTGGTGAATTTTGTTCTTTTTATTGATTAAATAATTTCCCTACATTATATAGGCATTTAGAAGCTGTAGTGTATACTTACACATCTATGCAATAATTAAAATTAATTTACAAATGCTCACCTATTCATGGAAAGTTTCATGATAATAACAAAATATGATAAACCACAACTTCAACAGAAATGTGAAGGACAAAGAGAATACTGAAGAATACTTATTCAATTTACACCAAATGGCAGCCCAGCTCAGCAGCTTCAAAATGAAATGTTGTGTTGAGGGCTGTTTGATGACTTGGTTTTTAGAGGGCCTCAGGGAAACACAGAAAGGGCTCCAGTCTCATAGGGTGCGGGTCGAACACTGGAAGAACATAGATCTGTTCCATTGATTTAACAGTTGTAAATTGTCGTAACTATGTTGGAAAAGTACCAGAGCTCTAAGTATTAACAGAAAACACTGATACTCTAATCATTATAAGCACTGAAATTATTTATTTATTTTGAATTACATAGATCCATATCATGATGAATCACAAGGATGTGGAAAGAGTCAGTTTTATGTTATTATATAGATACAATAAACAGTGAACAATAAAATGGTACAAAAAGAAAAGTATGTTTATACATTGACTATCATATGCTTGGAAGACAAATAATGGTTAGCACATTAGAAAATAAAAATCTCAAAACATAAATACAAATGACAATACTACAAAGACAATCACTGGTTAATCTTCATATACTCATCAAATAGTAAACTAAACTGACGTACCTGTACGATGTTTTCTTAATTTAGATTTAAATTCAGGTGGGTCATTAATATGGAGTTTAATATCTGACGGAAGAGAATTGAAAACTTTCGTGCCAGAATAGTGAACACCTTTTTGTGCAAGACTTAGATGTTTTGGATCCCTGTGTAAATCATTTTTAGACCCTTTTTTGTGGTCATAGTATGCACTATTAGATGTAAACAGAGGATAGCTATTATAGGCAAAAATCATCAGAGAAAATAAGTATTGAAAAGTGGTTGTTAGCATTTGGAGCTTATGGAACAGGTATCTGTAAGTAGAATGAAATTTTCGCTCTACAGCAGAGTGTGCGCTGATATGAAACTTCCTGGCAGATTAAAACTGTGTGCCTGACCGAGACTCAAACTCAGGACCTATGCCTTTTGCGGGCAAGCGCTCTACCGACTGAGCTACCCAAGCACGACTCTCGCCCCATCCTCACAGCTTTAATTCCGCCAGTACCTCGTCTCCTACCTTCCAAACTTTACAGAAGCTCTCCTGCGAACCATGCAGAACTAACACTCCTGAAAGAAAGGATATTGCAGAGACATGGCTTAGCCACAGCCTGGGGGATGTTTCTAGAATGAAATTTTCACTCTACAGCTGAGTGTGTGGTGATATGAAACTTCCTGGCAGATTAAAACTGTGTGCCAGACCAAGACTCGAACTCGGGACCTTTGCCCGGTCCGGCACACAGTTTTAATCTGCCAGGAAGTTTCAGGTATCTGTTAGAATATCTCGGGTAAATGCCACTAATGATTCTCATTGCTCTCTTTTGGTGCAATAAAGACTTTTATGGCTAAAGATTAATTACCCCAAAAAATTACACCATACGACATAACAGATTGAAAATAGCCAAAATAAGCAGCTTTCATAGCATTCATATTGCCAACAACGGTAATTGCATGTAGAGCATAAGCTGCTGCACAGAGTCTTTTTTGAAAGTGCACAATATGCCCAGACCATTTAACTTGCCATAAATTAGAACGCCCAGGGAACTTTGCCGATTCACAAAGTAATATATTTTGATAATCACAGTTCCAGTGGATTACTTCATTTTCCTGTCAAGATGCATTAAATTGCATATATTGAGTTTTTTCAGTATTTAGAATTAATTCGATAAACTTAAACTGGTGTAAGATGTCTACAAGTACAAAATTACATTTATTTTATAGTCCACTCATTGTTTGGCTTTCAAGCAGAATAGTAGTGGAATCAACATAAAGAGTGAATTTGCTCTTGGTGTTTGTAAAAAGTGGAAGATCATTGATGAGAATAAGAAACAGTAATGGTTCCAAGATAGAGCATTGTGGCACTCCACATTTTAATGTGCCCCAGTCATATGAAACAAGACAGCCATCAGTACCATCCGGTACCACCTTCTGCTCTCTATTGTGTAGATGTGATTCAATCCACCTACCAGTGCTACCATTCAAACCCTAAAAATCAGTCTTCCCTAAGATCCACGCAGTCAAAGGCCTTTGCAAGTCGGAGAAAATTCGAACAGGTGATATTTTGTTATTTATTGACTCAAGAAATTCATTTGTTAGAGAGAAAATGGCCTGCCTCTTTTTTTTTTTTTTTAAAAAAAAAAAAAAAAAAACTTAAACTTCTTAAAAAGTAGTGCTCTATAATTTTGGATGAAATGTTTTCAGTACATGTGGTATTTTTATTTTTTAAGGCCTCGATTATGTTTTTAACTTCAATAATAGTGACTGAAGCTCACTAATACTGATTCGAACTACACAAATTGGGTCAGATAAGTTTTGATCACCTTGTTGTAATAAATTAATGACCATATTTAATGAGCCCTTACAGCCCACATATTGTGCTCAGTTAAAAAATGATGGTTAAATATGCTAGATATTGGTGCAGGATCATACATCGCCTTTGTCATTATAGATTATCTATATGGTATTTTCATTCTCATTGTTCTGCCATACTCTCTATGATATTCCAGTTTGATTTTATTTTGTTCCTAGCGTCATCAATTTCAGATTTAATATGTAAGCTTCTGGATTTATCACCCTTTGTAAATACTTTACAGTACAATTTATAATAGGATCTTTCAAGGGGTTCATTTTATGGTCTTAATGACGCATGTAATTCTCTCTTAGTCCTACAAGAAATTTTAATTTCTTTGGTAATCCATGACTTCCTGGAAGAAACTTTAATGGTCTTCCTCAAAATTCTTTTTGGAAAAGTCATTTCAAATATAGAGAGGAATTCATTTACGAAAATATTAAATTTGTCATTTATATTAGTTATCTTATACACTGAATCCCAATCAGTCTGTGACAAATGATGATTAAAAGCTGAAAGAGTTTCAGTGTTTATACATCTAGGCATGGGAAAATTTGTTACACACATTGTTATTGTTAACCTTAAGCAGTTGGCCACCATGATCAGAAAGACCATTTATCACCTGGCTTATACTTGCATTGTTTATTCTATTCTTGTCAATAAAAATATTGTCTGTAAGACTTTTGCAATTTTCTGTGACTCTCATGGGGACATTAACCATAACAGCCAAGTTGTGAGAATTCATTAAATGCTCGACATCATGTAGCAGTTCCACCTGCTTTATTTCTTTCATTGATCATCCTCGGTGTCGACGTACTGCGTTGCTACACTGGTTGCAAAATGGGGTTTGTAATTTGGACACTGACTATGGTAAATAATGTAGCCATCAGATGCTCAGTTGCGTTTCACTGTCTTTTACTTTCACTTTGCACAACCCCCCAATAATACACAGCTATATATGTATGGCCAGTGCACTATTGTTTAAACGTTCCATAAGCCTCATTATTAGTTTGCAGGCAATCCTCCACATACTGCTACAATAGTTTTCTGTTGAATATCCATGAGCAGTAAAAACATAACCACAAAGTTCACAGTCCTTGAAGAATAGAAAGAAACATATGGAGGAGACACTGTCAGTGTTTTAACACACGTCCTATTGGTGTAACACTTATCACTGTTAAATTGATGAGTTGTTGTCATTCTAAGCAACACAGAATCCTCGTCTAAAACTCGGACATGGACTGACAGTCTTGTGACCAAAAACCGGGCCCTTATGTATCACCACAATAAAAATTACAATTAAAACTTAACTAAGTTGATTAACTGTATACATCGAAAAATTCCGTCTTTTTAACAGTTTCTTCTACTACAAGAGTTAGGCTGAATTATTTTTTTAAATCATGAAATTAACAAATATCATTACGCAAACAATACCTTTGACAAAACTATCAATTACTTTGGAATTAATTAAGGGCTAGCTTTGCTAACATGTTTTCGAGTAGAGCCAAATAGATACTTTAAGATTACTAGTAGTTGTTCCTCCAAATGCATGCAACTAGTACAGAATTTATATTTGTTTATATGTCAACAATAGAATTTAAATTGCAAAACAATTATTGGTTTCACCCTATAATGAAAGATACTAACTTGTAATAATCAAAATAAACTAGAAAATCAATTACATACATAAATCTAAGCACAAAATTAGATCTGCTGTTATATTCATTAAGACTAGGGGCCAAGCTTTTTCTTTTGTGAAAATGCAGATTATATTCACATATGTTAATGTTAAATAGTTAAAAGTAACAAAACGAATTTAAAGAGGCAGATAGCAAATCAAGAGGGGAATTAAAATTATCCCAACTTGCTCCATCACAGTCAGTCTTACAGCTGTTATCAGTTAGGAAGTTAACATTAAAGTCTCCTGTAACTATTATATTTTTGGTTCTGGAAAAAAGTATGGCCAAAGAAGATTCTAATTTGTTCACTTCCCAGCCGGAGCTCTGTAAATTGTGAGCACTGTGACCAATATGTTCTTTGAGGTAATTTGAATACCACAGACTTCAAAGTGTTGATATGTACAATATTTGTTTAAATCTAGCTGTTTATAAATAAGTGCGTTATATGAGGTGTGATTGGAAAGTTTTAAGAATGGATCTGCTGCTGCTGCTTACTGGTTTGGCGGGCAGGTACACGGAGGACGGGGAGTGAGTCCTTGAATGCCCTCTGACAGGAAACTGTGTTTCCTTTATTCAGTTTTTTGTAGCAGCTGGTTGAGTGTGGGTCTGTTAGGGCTTGTGGCTGGATTCTGTCTTTGTAAAAATGGATGTAAAAATGGAGCAACGAGTTTGTGTGAAATTTTGTTTTAAAACCAGGAAATCATCTTCTGAGACTTACGAACTATTAAAAACAGCTTTTGAAGATACTTGTATGAGCCAGTTAAATGTTTTTGTGTGGTTCTACAGCTTTAAAAATAGCCATGAATCATTTGAAGATGAACCACAGTCTGGCCGTCCTTTCACCTCAAAAATGAATGAAAATGTTTTGATAGTTCGTGACCTAGTGCGCTCTGATCGTAGACTTACAATTTGGGAGATGGCTGATGAACTTAAGTTTCTATGCAGTTCAGTCAGTTTTAACTGAAGCTCTGAACATGCATCGAGTGTCTGGAAAATTCATTCCAAAAATGTTGTCAAGTGCCCAGAGACAATACTGACTTGAAGTGTGCCAAGAACTGATTAGTTGGACTAAAAATGACCCAGATTTCAGGTGAAAAATCGTGGGTATATAGATGTGATCCTGAAACCAAAGTGCAGTCTTCACAGTGGAAGACTACAGGTTCACTACAACTGAAAAAAGCACGGCAAAGTTCGTCACAGGTGAAGACAATGTTGGTGACGTTTTTTCGATTGTAGGGGTATTGTGCATCATGAACTTACCCCTGGAGGACAGACAATTAACCAGGAATACTACAAATGTGTCCTGGAGTGTTTGTGCAAAAAGGTGCGGAAGAAAAGTCCTGCATTGGGGAAAGACAGGAGTTGGGTGCCACACCATGACAATGCTCTGGCTCATTGTGCGTTCTCCATCATTGAATTTTTTACCAAATTCAAAATTCCTGTGCTTTCACAACCACCATATTCCCCTGATTTGTTTCCTGTGGACTTCTACCTGTTTCCTAATCTGAAATTTTCACTGAAAGGGAAGCGATTTGACTCAACTGAAGACATCCAGGCAAAGACGGAGAGCGTCCTCAACACACTTCAGGAAAAAATTTCCAGGGATGTGTGGAAACATCATTGGAGTCAGTGTGTTCAGTCAGAAGGGGACTATTTTGATGGAGATGCATCACAGTAGCATGTATGTACCACCACTGTACCATTAAAAGCCCATTCTTAAAACTTTCCAATCACACCTCATATATATAAATTCCAGCACCATCTTTCTCTCTGCTTGATCTGTAATAGTTTGTAGCTAAATCATACCCATCAAGTTGCAGCCCCTCAATATCAACTGTCATATGGCACTCAGTAAGACATAAAACATGCATGATTTATAAGATTCCTATCATCTAGATTTACAGATAAAATATCTAATTTATTTTTGAGACCTCTGATATTTTGGCAAAAAATGGTAAGATTGATCAAGCTACCTTCACTGTCCTGACACTGGCCCTTTTCTACATATGCACCATCTTTCACTGGTTCACTTCGAGCTGGGTTTTTGTATTGTGGCCTAGGTTGCACTTGGAGGTTTATCCACTTGATTTTGCTGTGGTAGTGAAGGTGCCAGCCATAAAAAATCACTGCTTCTCTTTGGAACTTGTCTTGCTCTCTTTAGTACTTGTGGTGCAGTTTTTTTTTTTTTTTGGATGGGATGAAAAGAAAACTAAGATAACGCCATCTCTCTTTCAGTTCTGAACAGATTATGGTTCATTTCAGTTAATCAACCTGAGATTTGCGGTTTCCCAGTTGGCTTCAAATTTTGAAGATAGACTTGTTGATAATGTTCATTTCACATGCATTAATGAAGATATAGACATCTGACTTGGATACTTGGGTCCAGTCAGTGTTAAAGTGGTGAAGAGCTCTCAACTTGTATGAAACAAACTGTAACGTAGCGCTGCCCACCGTGCAATGCATTCAACTCGAGTTATAATAATCTGATGCAAGTTAACCCATTGCATAAACTGAGTTGAGCCCAAGTTTGTTCAAACTGAGTTGGCAGGGAAAGCAAAATTAACATTTGAAATCATTTTCACGTTCATGTCTGCTTGGGTTGTAACTTCTCTTAACATACAGTAACCAAACTGAGTTGGTAGAAAAATTCTTTTATCGTTCATTTTTCTTTTTAGAGTCTGCACAGTTGGCATATCTTTTTGATTGCAGTTTTGTTCCTTATATGAAATCGGAAGTGAAAACACTGTTTTTTTTTTTTTTTTTTTTTTTTTTTTATTATTATATGAATGTGTGTTGACACCATGCAAATCTGCAGCTGTGAAACATTATATGTAAATTGAAAGGGGTCACTGCTGTCAGCTGCAATGGTACATTAAGCAGAACAGTGGCAATGAGCAAAAATGTCTACTGGTCCAGGATTTGAACCCAGGATCTCCCGCGTACGAGGCAGGTGCAGTAACCACTGTGCCATCCGCAAGACAGCATTATCGCAACTGCACCGATTATGTATCCACAGTCCCTGTCTTGGTGGGAGTGTGAATTGGCCATGAGGTGTGCCAAGATAGTCCATGCAGTTGCGGTAATGCTGTGTATCGGATGGTGCAGGGGTTACTGCACCTGTCTAGTAAGCAAGAGTTACTGAGTTTGAAAACCAGTCCAGTACCCATTTTCACTCATTGCCGCTGATTCCACTTAATGTCCCACTGCAGCTGACAGCAGTGATCCCCCTTCAATTTACATATACATTTTTTATTGCCTGTCATCCAAATATCTAATGTCAAAGCAATATGTTTCACCTATTTCAGTTTATTTCTTACAAGCTACACACTCAATATTATTATAAATCTTGTAACATATCAGTCATTTTTTTTTCCTTGATGGCAGTACATGATGAGCATTTTTGTAGCCAAATGCTCTCCCACAAACATGAATGGCTACTCTGCTTTAACCCTAAAAGTTAACTCATAATAGTCTGCCCCCAGTAGCTGAGTGGTCAACATGACAGAATGTCAATCCTAAGAGCCCGATTTCGATTCCCACCTGGGTCGGAGATTTTCTCCACTCAGGAACTGGGTGTTGTGTTGTCCAAATCATCATTATTTCATCCCCATCAACACACAAGTCGCCGACATGGCATCAGATCGAAAGACTTGCACCCGGCAAATGGTCTACCCGACGGGAGGCCCTTGTCTCACAACATTTACAACTCATAATAGTGATGTCCCTTTCCACAATGAATGTAATCTCTGTATGCAGGGTGTCACACTTTAAATTTTCACTGCCAGTATCTCTGGAACCACAATAGATATTGACAAATGGCTTCCACGGGTGTGAGAGTACAGCAGGGGCTCATGAAAGTAAATAATATGAGACATTTTAAACCATGTGCAAATATTGGTTTCAACACAAACTTGTCTTTTTTAATGGCCACCCCATATTATTCCATACACAATCAATAATATAAGAAATCACAATAATAATGGTGTTCATTGCATTGTAATATGTCCATTACATCCCGAGAAATTGAAACGCGAATTTGACAAGTGAAATGAATGAAACATACAATGCAAGCGTGATCCACACATTGCTCGTAACCACAATGTGATTGATGTACTACAATGCAACAAACACTGTACTTGCATATTGCTATGTACACTGTTAGTACGTGACCTAGGAAACGTACAGATGTCCAATCACCTACAATGAAAACAAGGACACAGTTTATTTGTATGTGCTTTATTGAACTTTCTGATAGTACTACAATGGATATAATAGTAATGAAATACTGACAACCACCAGCCAGAATAAACAAAATTGATGGCTGTCAAAGGGTTGCACAGAGGGATACATGCTATTTGTGCATAGTTGTACATCATTTATGCAGTGGTACATGTCGTTGAAAATCTTTAATGACTGTGACACAATTCAACCATCGCAAATAGTGCAATGCATACATAAACATGCAGTAGTACCAGAAAAATAAACATATGTCTTCTTAGTAATACACAAAATGTACGCTGGTGTGCAATCAACACAACTCACAGCTGAAACTCTACAACATATATTTGAAGAGATCAACATTTTCTTGACAACACCACTGTGTGCTCTCCGCCATGGATCCACTTATGGCCATCAGTGTTTGTGGTGTGATTGCGGTAATATGGTCTTTCGTGTTGACCATTGTTTTTGGACCTGCTGATACACCACATCTTTCACATGTCTCCAGAGAAAAATGTCCATGGGGGTGATGTCCAGCAACCATTCTGGAAATCCCTGAATGGGACTGCCCGGTCCAATCCATTGGTGTGGAATTGTTGGTTTAGTGCCTGTCATGCCACTATAGCATTATGAGCAGGACATCCATCATGTTGATACCACATTATTTGATGCAAATGAAGGTCTTCCACCTGTCCAGGTAATGCATACCTCAGGAACTGATCATACTGTCACTAGTTAACAGTGCCATCAGTGAAATATGGGCCAATGATGTGGTGTTCTACAGTACCACACCATTCAATGATGCTCCACTGACTTTGACATTCAACCCAGTGAATCCAGGGTGGGTTTTCTGGTGACCAGTAGGACCTATCGTGTAAGTTGATGTTTCCATGGTTTGTAAACATGGCCTCATCAGTAAGCAGTACCCTACATATGAAGTCAACAGCCTTGCTGCAGAACCCACTAACAGTATTCCAGGTGACTGTGAATGTCATTGCCATGGAGGCCTTCATGTAGCACCATGTGATATTGGTAGAATCTATGCCTATGCAGAATACGCATCACACTTGTTCGAGGGATTTGTATCTATCTCTCTATTTCATGAACACTTGCATGAGGGTTTATTGCAGTGGCCACCAGAACAGCTACCTATGCTCCTTCATGTGTTATGCCTCTGCTCTGAATCTGCATTCATGGAGACAACTGCCCTGTCACACGAAGCCTGATAACAAGAATCCTGAAGGTAAGGCAGGTCAGATGACGTCTATTAGGGTACCAATGGACGTACACCTATACCGTAAATGTGCCATTTTTGTGACATTCTAAATACAGTAATATGATGTTGACCATTTCCTCATTTGTGAATACCATGTTGAATACCTACAACAGATCGACAGGGTAATTAATATCAAAATTACAACAGTGATACCTGCTTCATAGTGAGCCATTTCCACACACAATGCCAATTGCGGCCCGTTCCTCTACACAACTACAAAGGGTTGACCTGGGCAGTGTAAGGGGGCAGCGTACACTGGCCGGTACTGCTCTGAAGTCTATACGTAGATAAGTGCAACATGCATGAGGGACTCCATTATGTACACATCGGTGCTTGTGGCAGGAATCCATATTACTACATTCATCTCTCATTTTAACAGTGAAGGTAAGAATACAAATGTCAATCACATCATGTTTACAAGCATCATGAGAACTGCAATAGCAACACATTTTGTTTATTTCACATGTCACCTTCTCTGATCAGGGACTCGGTGGTGTGTTGTCTTAATCATCACCATCTCATTCCCATAGATGCGCAAGTTGCTGAAGTGGTGTCAACTCATCAGTCTACCCAACGGGAAGCCCTAGCCACACGACATTTTTTTTTTTTTTTTAACAAAACTTAAGTTTGTGTTGAAACCAATATTTGCACAAGTTTAGAATGTCGCATTCTGTTTACTTTCGTGAGGCACTGCTGTACACTCATACCCATGAAAGCTGTTTGTCAATATCTATTGTGGTTCCAGAGGTATTGGTGGTGAAAGGTTTAGGTGGGACACCCTGTATAAAAGGCAATGTCCTGATCGCCTCACTCACTCACCACTCATCATCGCCCAGCCCAAACAACTGAGGACAGAAACTTGAAATTTGCAGATGGTGTTGATCTTGTACTGTAGGCATCGTTTAAGAAGGAATCTTGTGGAACTCCACCCTTATGGAGTATGCAATATAGGATGAAAGGTTTCTCAAAAACATGCCGCTATTAAGGCAATTTTGATGCTAGACCTATGAAAATCAGTATATGGTTTCTAAGAAATATGTGTTGCAGCATTTATTGGAAATTTAGCCCCTGTGGGGGTAGATTGGTAGATGAAAGTTTGTTTTAAAATAAATCATTATTAAAGAGCTACTAAAGTATTTTTGGAGATTCGACCACTAAGGGGCTGGAATAGGGCCAGACTGGTTCACTGACTCACTATCACCCTGCCCAAACCACCAAGGCAGCATTGACAGTGGCTCTGACAATGGTCGTGAGACACTAATGCCAGAGGTCCCCCAATAACATTGGCTGACAACGTGGCCATAGTGCATCCGATCTCGTTTGTCAGTTTTTCGCAGGGTCAAGGAGGTTAGGTTAGGTCAGAATATGTTCTGATGTAGGTTAGATTTTAACATCTTAGGGTAAGGTGGATAACCAGGACACTTCTGTGCTTGGATAAGAGTGTTGCATACCAGCTTCTGCTATTAAAGAGACACCAAATGCATGTGAATTAGCTTTCCTGTCTCATAAAGAATGTGGCGAGTACTATACACTCTGTCCTCAGTTATAAGAATAACCCCACAAGTTTTATGAATTTATGAGGTGATGGGAGAAATATTCCATTACATACATTTGAAGTTGTGCAGACACACATCAATTAAACTTCAGTGACTGTCATTTAGCACAAGAGTGAAAGCCAATCATAAAGTGTAGCATAAGATACTCTGATAACCTAATGCACTTAAAAGTGGAAATACATACCGTACACCATATTGTCACAGAAGAAGCTGAGTAGCACCGTGGTGTAGTGATTGCGATACTAAACTGTTGCATGAAGGGTTGTGAGCTCAAAACTCACTTGGGCTGTACAATTTTAATTTCTATATTCGGTTTGAGTATGCTCTAGAAGTATCCACAAATGTCAAGAATCATTGTACTGAAATGTTCTGTAGCTGCATATATACTGTATGTGTTCTCGCCAGAGACAGTTCACTCCGCACTCTTGTATGTGCAAGTGCTGAATAAACCTTCGTAAAGTGAAGTTAGTGTTTGTCATTCACCTAATTACACATTCTTCTACATGTCATTATTCTGGTGGAGGCGCTGGGTATTGGAACTTGTGATAGCGTGCATTACCGACGACACAGTGGCTCCCATCAGGCCATGACAAGCTGCCATTTACGTGGCGAGAAACACGAGTTTGAGCCATATTCAACAGATCGCAACCTAACAGAGA
Source organism: Schistocerca americana (assembly GCF_021461395.2). Taxonomy (NCBI): domain Eukaryota; kingdom Metazoa; phylum Arthropoda; class Insecta; order Orthoptera; family Acrididae; genus Schistocerca; species Schistocerca americana. The sequence goes on from NC_060119.1 coordinate 1,072,975,728, forward strand.
CAGAAGAAGAAGAGGACATTATGATGACAGCAACTGTGTGCCATCACATGAGACATCCTTCTGGGTTCTCCTGTGACGATGGCCAAGATTCAAACAAGTGGCTGAAGGTATATGAGCGTATAGCTACATTTAACAAATGGGATGACACCGTGTGTTTGGCTAACGTATTTTTCTACTTGGAGGGCACTGCCAAGCATTGGTACGAGATCAACGAGGAGAAGTTCACAAGGTGGGAAGTATTCCAGGCACAACTGCGCAAGTTTTTGGTGACAAACAATGACGGAAGTGCAAGGCTGAATATAAATTAAAGTACAGGACACAGCGTCCAGGAGAAACTATAGCATCCTACATTCAGGACATCTTGGAGCTATGTAAAATAGTGGATCCTAAAATGAAGGAGGAAGATAAGGTTGCACATCTCATGAAGGGTGTTGCTGAGGACATGTATCAAGCCCTACTCCTGAAGGAGGTTTCGACAGCAGACGACTTCATAAAGTGGTGCCAGTATATCGAGACAATGCATCAAAAAAGAATTACACGCAAGAAGTTTGAATGGCTTCCAAACATCATATCAATGTCTATGATGGAGGGAGGAACTGATTCCACAAGTGTCCTTTGTCAGATAGTGAGAGAGGAAGTTCAGAAGGCACTTGGATTGCACGGCGACCAAAAAACTGAGATGCTTGAAGAGGTCATAAGGGAGGAAGTGGAACAGACATTGAACCCAATATCTCGTCCTTCATTTCCATTTAAAATGGTGAAAATGTCGACCCCCCCCAGGCAGAGTTACATTCCTACAATGCCATGTGAGGAACCTGTTTGGGCACCAAGGAAGACACATCTGGAGGACCCAGGATAACCAACCAGTATGTAACAAACCAGTATGTTTCCACTGCGGACGACTGGGACATGTGGTGCACTATTGTTGAAAAAGGCTGTGGATATTGGATGATACCCAGGCCAGAAGACAACAGACCAATCTTGATTTATTGATTGATTGATTTATTTTAACAGGAGAGCTAAAACAGCTTAGGTCTGACCCGCCTCTGCCCGCACCAAAACTAGGTTTATTGTGTGGTATCGCTCCCTGTATATTTAGTAAAGCCAACCAGTGCCCTTAAATAGTGCAAGGAGTCCCTCTACCAGTTTTTTGTTAGACACAATTTCTTCAGGTCTAGTTGTCCCGAAGATTCTATATCTTTTACTCTCCAATGCCATGCTTTCAAAGATTAGGTGTGATGCAGTTTCTTCACCCTCATCACAGATCCCACATTTAGGGTACTCTTCCATTATACCCATTGTGTGCAGGTGTTTTTTGAAGTTCCCATGGCCGGTCATCAGTCCAGTCATGAGTTTGATCTCTTTCCTGTTCAATCCCAGGATTACAGAGCTTCTTTTAAAACATGGCTTGGGCATAATTAACTTACCATGTTTTTGTTTATGGACCTTGGTACAATATCCTACATGCTGTGTCCTAAGCCAGTTCCACAGTTCTAATTTTATCATAGCCTTGGTGATTGTCAAGACAGGTTCCAGTCCAATAAATGGAGTTTTTGCCCCCATCCTAGCCAATCTATTGGCTTGTTCATTGCCACAGATCCCTGAGTGGCCAGGGACCCACACTAGGTACACCCTATTGCTTCCCCCTAGCTCCACCAGAGCCCTGTGGCAATCTGCAACAATCTTAGATCTTGTTGCAGGAGCTGCCAATGATTTCAGGGCTGCCTGGCTGTCTGAATAGATGTAGATGCTACAGTCATTGCAGCACCTACTTATATTCTCCTCCACACATGCCCTGATTGCAGTAATTTCAGCAGAGGCCAGTTTCCCTAGAGAGATGCTGCTCTCCAGTCTCGGCTGAACCCCGTACAACCCTGCCACAATGCCTTGATCTGTTTTCGACCCATCGATGAACCAAATGATGTCCCCCATACGGTGTCGAACTGTTTTCTCCCACTGATCCCTACTTCCAATTATTATGCTGTAAGGCTCGTCAAAGCAGTTGGGAGTTGTTATATAGTCGACAGGCATTTCCCCAGCCACACCTATATTTACCTCACTCACTATATTAGTGTGTGATTCTGGTTATCCGAATGAGACCCAGTTTTGGCCAGTTTTAAGTCTGTATGCCCCAGCTGCTGCCTCCATCTTAACCCAAAGCTGAAGTGGAGGCATACCCAGCATGGCTTCCATTCCAGCAGTTGGTGTGCTGCTAATTCCGCCAATTATGGCTAAGCAGACCAATCTCTGCACCTTAGCAAGCTCTTTAGCAGCAACCCACTCTTATACCTTCTTCCACCACACTATGGCCCCATAGGAAATCTTAGGTCTAACCACTGTGGTGTATAACCAGTGCATACCTCTGGGGCTTAGGCCCCAGTTTTTGCCACAAGCCCTCCTAGTACTCACTAAAGTATTTTTTGCCTTGGAGCAGATACTCTTAATATGAGGGGTCCAAGTTAGCTTCTCATCCAAGGTTACCCCCTAGATATTTCACTGTCCCCTTCACAGGTAGAGTTTCATAAGAGCTTTAGATTCCAACTTGCTTGCTGAATATGTCTCTTCATAAATAACACCTCAACAGTCTTCTTAGGATTAACTCTCAGATCCTGTTTAATGCACCATTTTTGCACAATGTCCAACCCTCCTTGTGCCATATTCCTGACTGTGTCAGTGAATTTGCCAAGTATTACTATGACAAGGTCATCTACATATCCTTGGCAGAAGCATTGTCTGGAATTTAGTTCCTCAATGAGTTCATTCACCACTAGATTCCACAATAGAGGAGACAAAACTCCTCCTTGTGGGCAGCCTCTAGTCGTCTTAATTACCATCTTTTCATTCATCATGGCAGCCTCTACCTTCCTTCCACTAAGCATGGCTCTGGTCCACCTATGTATAGTGGTCCCCAGGCCATGCACCTCTGCTGTCCTTACCATGGAATCAAAGGTCGTGTTACTAAGGTCCCCTCAATATCCAGGAAGATGCAGAGGGCTATTTCTTGGATGTGAAGACCTTTTTCCACCTTTCCAATGAGTTGGTGGAGAGCAGTCTCACATGATTTACCTGGTTGGTATGCATGTAGGTTCAAGTGTAGAGGGATCCTACTTAGCCTCCTCTCCCCAACATATACATTAACCAGTTTTTCCAATGCTTTGAGAATGAAGGAGGTCAGACTGATTGGTCTCATATCCCTGGCCTTGGTATGATCAATTCTCCCTGGCTTTGGAATGAAGGCAGCCTTCACTGCCCTCCAAACATTGGGAATGATTCCTACTGCTAAGCTAACCCTGAACAGCCTGCATAAAACTCTTATAAGCTTTCCTCCTGCCTGTTGCAGGAGAGCTGGAAAAATACCATCTGAGCCAGGTGACTTGAACGGTTGGAATGTTCCCACTGCCCACTGAATTTTGTTGAAGTTCACACACTCCTTGGTCGATTCCCAGTCCTCTCTTCTAGTGCCTGGGAACCATTGTCTCTCTGGGGTCACATACTGGTCTGTGTTAGCTGACAGATCATATTGAGGAAAGTGAGTTTTGAGGAGCAATTCCAGCATCTCATGTGCTTTCTTGGTATATTCCCCATCCTCCTTCCTCAACATACCTCCTGGTTTAGTTGGTATTCTAGTGAGAATCTTATGAGGTCTGGCTTGTGCAGCCGTGCCTTCCACTTACTCACAGAATGCCTTCCAGGATGCCTCCTTTGCTTGTCTTATTACAAGATTGTAATTGACAAGAACCTCACAATATTTAGCCCATTGTCCTTCACGTCTCACAATATTAAACAGTCTCAGTACCTGTTTTCTTTGTGTTTCCAATTTGTTATTCCACCAAGGAACACTCTTATTTGTGCACTTCTTGGTGATTGTGCAGTTGTCTTGATATGAGGTCACTATGGCAGAGGTAACAGCCTCTGCTGCTTCCTCAAATTCTACTGGCTTCATTATTGTGGTTTTAATTTCTGATAAGCCTAAATCAAGGTCCCTCCTATATGTCTCCCAGTCTGTTTTCCTGGGATTTCTATAAGTCACGGTCTGTCTGATTCCCATTTCAACATTGAATTTAATGGGCATGTGGTCCGATGAGGATGGCTCCAACACCACATGCCATTGTTTAACACAGTTACCCATCATCATGGAACCAAATTTATGTCAATTGCTACTTCCCTTCTGCTATTCCTGAATGTAGGTTCATTGCCGCTATTCAGGACCTCTAAATTGTTAGCTAAGAGGAATTGAAGAAGGTACTCACCTCTACTGGTGGTGTCCTTGCTGCCCCACACTAGGTTGCGGGCATTGTCATCGCACCCCACCAGCAGATGGTCACCTTGCCGATGGCAAGTCTTTACTAGTCTCCTCATTTCCAAGGGAGGGGGAGAACTGTCTTTGTAAGGAAGGTATGCTGAGGCTAAAATAATTTCCCTCATGATACCTTCCTCACATTGCTGCATTTTGATGGTCACTAAGTCCCTGGAGCAGAAATCCATCATTAGCATGAAAGAAATGCCATTTCTAACATAGATGCATGTTCTGGAGTTTCTTAGATTCCTAGTATAGATCAGCTTACCTCCAGTGCCTCCGAGGCCTGGTACACCCCCTTTGTGTAAATAGGGTTCTTGTATCGGGGCAATTTCCACTTCCTGTCTTCCCAGGTAGCGGCTCAGGGCAGCAGAGGCCACTTTACTGTGCTGCAGATTAATCTGCCACACCTCCAGGCTCTGTCTTACTGCCTTCTTTGAGAACCCTGACAGTGACCTGTGAGAACCTAAAAACAGTTTCCGGTCCTGCTCCCGCATCGCCTTCAGGTACTTTTCACTAACCTCCACCACCAGGGTTCGTCCTTCCAGAGCAACCTTCTGGTTAATCACTTTCCAGTCTCCTGTCGAAAGATTGAATGGTGCACAGATAACTTAGTCTTGGTACTGACTTCCTTCTTGCAGAAGAGAGTAGATCGTAGCTGAGCACTCACTGCATTACCTTTGCTAAACCTCGATTCCAGTTCTTTCACTATGTTGCCATCCTGTGAGGATATGCATCCTAAGTACTTGAAACCTTCCACGTGATCTAACTTTGTTCCTCCTATTTGGCACTCAATCCGTTTATATCTCTTTCCCACTGACATTACTTTCGTTTTGGAGATGCTAATCTTCATATCATAGTCCTTACATTTCTGATCTAGCTCTGAAATATTATTTTGCAAACTTTCAATCGAATCTTCCATCACAACTAAGTCATCTGCATATGTGAGACTGCTTATTTTGTTTTCACATATCTTAATCTCAACATATGATCCTTAAATAATATGAACAACAGTGGAGACAGGTTGCAGCTTTGTCTTACCCCTGAAACTACTCTGAACCATGAACTCAATTTACCGTCAACTCTAACTGCTGCCTGACTATCTACGTAAAGACCTTTAATTGCTTGCAAAAGTTTGCCTCCTATTCCATAATTTCATAGAACAGACAATAACTTCCTCCTAGCAACCCGGTCATATGCCTTTTCTAGATCTATAAAGCATAGATACAATTCCCTGTTCCACTCATAACACTTCTCCATTATTTGCCATAAGCTAAATATCTGGTCCTGACAACCTCTAAGAGGCCTAAACCCACACTGATTTTCATCCAATTTGTCCTCAACTAATACTCGCACTTTCCTTTCAACAATACCTGAGAAGATTTTACCCACAACACTGATTAAAGAGATACCTCTGTAGTTGTTACAATCTTTTCTGTTTCCATGTTTAAAGATTGGTGTGATTACTGCTTTCGTCCTGTCTGATGGAACCTGTCCCGACTCCCATGCAATTTCAACTATTCTGTGTAGCCATTGAAGACCTGACATTCCACTGTATTTGATGAGTTCCTACTTAATTTCATCCACCCCAGCCACTTTATTGCACTGCAATCTATTGACCATTTTCTCCACTTCCTCAAATGTGATCCTCTTTCCATCATCATTCCTATCCCATTGTATATCGAAATGTGAAACATTACTGATCGTATTCTCACCTACATTGAGCAACTCTTCAAAATATTCCCTCCATCTGCCCAAGACATCAACAGGATTCACCAGCAGTTTTCCTGACCTGTCCAAAATACTTGTCATTTCCTTCTTACCTCCCTTTTGAAGACTGCTAATTACACTCCAGAATGGTTTTCCAGCAGCTTGATCCAAAGTCTCCAACCTGTTTCCAAAGTCTTCCCAAGATTTCTTCTTGGATGCTGCAGTTATCTGTTTGGCTTTGTTTCTTTCTTCAACACAACTTTCTCTGTCTACCTGAGTTCTAGAATGTAGCCATTTTTGATACGCCTTCTTTTTCCTTTTACAGGCTGCCTTGACTGTGTCATTCCACCAAGCTGTTTGCTTCATCCTACCTTTACATACTACTGTTCCAAGACATTCTTTAGCCACTTTTGGTACTGTGTCCCTGTACCTTGTCCATTCCTTTTCCAATGACTGTAATTGACTACATTCAACTAACTGGTACCTTTCTGAGATCACTGTTATGTACTTGTGCCTGATTTCCTTATCCTGAAGTTTCTCCACTCTTATCCTCCTACATATGGACCTGACCTCCTGCACTTTCGGCCTCACAATACCAATTTCACTGCAGATTAAATAGCGATCAGTGTCATCAATGAATACCCTGAATACACGTGTGTCCCTCACAGCCTTCCTGAATTCCTGATTTGTTATTATATAGTCAATGACAGATCTGGTTCCCCTGCTTTCTCAAGTATACCGGTGAATGTTCTTATGTTTAAAAAAGGAGTTTGTGATTACTAAGCCCATACTGGCACAGAAATCCAAGATTTGTTTCCCGTTCCTGTTGGCCTCCATATCCTCTCCAAATTTACCCATAACCTTTTCATACCCTTCTGTTCGATTTCCAATCCTGGCATTAAAATCACAATCTTATAGTATTTTAATCAAAAACAAAAGTGATGAAAATTCCTGACTTTAACAAGGGTAATTTTTCTGCTTGAGTTATGTGCGGTGCAAAAGCGCATTGCTGGGATTTCGCCATGTAGTCCAATATTGAAGCCACTGAAGGTATTACAGTCAGTCGTCTGGTAATCTAAGAACTGCTCCCTTGTCCTTTACTCTAACAACTACATCACTGAGTGCATCACAAAAACTATCCATCTTATCTTGATCTGTCCCTTCACAATGCGAATGTACTGACACAATCCTAATTTTCTTGCTAGATACTATCAAATCTATCCACATCAGTCGTTCGTTTACATACCTTATTGAAACTACGCTGGGTTCCATTTCTTTCCTGATGTAAAGCCCTACACCCCATTGTGCTATTCCTACTTTGACTCCTGACAGGTAGACCTTGTATTCTCCCACTTCCTCTTCTTTCTCACCCCTTACCCAAATGTCACTAACAGCTAAAACGTCCAACCCCATCTTACTTGCAGCCTCTGTCAGCTCTACCTTCTTGCCAGAGTAGCCCCCATTGATATTAATAGCTCCCGATCTCGTTACCATTCGTTTGCCGAGTCGTATCTTAGGAGTCCCTGGTTTGTCAATTAGAGGTGGGACTCCGTCACCTCGAAAGGTCTGAAGCATTTTGCTCTGATTGTTGCCAGCATCATATTTAAAGTACCAGGGAAGCAGGTTGCTAGCCTTACTTGCCCCGGGTCCCATTGAATTTTACCCCTATCGGTTGAGGGACTAACCGGTGGATTTGGTAGTCTTTGCCATCTGAGCACAAAGGTGACCACGACTCAGAATATGTCCAAGATGCCCAGCCTTATTCCAAAGTAACGGGTATCCCGACTGTCAAGACCACTTACTTGGCCACTCATATGTTGCCCGTGGTTCATGAACTAGGACATGACAACAGGAACCCACACCATGAACCACTTGACCTCTTAGCAACAAATAAGCCTGAGCTGTACTCCATTCATCATAAGAATAAACCTCATGTAAAAGTTACACTATGTATTCTTCCACATTTACTGGAACCTCATTGGACTTTGTTTCACATGGAGCAGAAGCCGTCTCGAGTACATTCAAGTACGATGATGATGATATGTTGTAAGCTGTACGTTATGCACCCATTGGCGTTACCGGCACATTTAGCTTGGACAGCACTGGCCAGGCAAGTGATCCAACTGACCTGCAGTGATGATGTGAACAATTGCAGTAAAGACATAAAAAGAGACGAGTAGAGAACTATGTAGCTTTGAATGCCATTTAATTTTTAAACAGAAGGAAATGATGGTAAAACTCAGGCGATACGCTTCTTAGGTGATTGGACGAAAAACTTAAGGTACTCACAATCTTATAGTATTGTAATAAAAACCAAAGTGATGAAAATTCCTGACTTTAACAAGGGTAATTTTTCTGCTTGAGTTATGTGCGGTGCAAAAGCGCATTGCTGGGATTTCGCCATGTAGTCCAATATTGAAGCCACTGAAGGTATTACAGTCAGTCGTCTGGTAATCTAAGAATTGCTCCCATATCAGAATCCAAGGAATACATTTCAGTACTGCTATATTGATAATGAGGCGATCAGCAACATAATCCCAAACCACCAAAAAATCCACATTTCCTCCTCCTCTTTTATGATGTGGTGTTCCTCATTTTGCCATTGTTCGGCAGTGACATGCCACAAAGCTTCGTGTTTTAGTTCCAGTACATTTGACAGCTTAAGTGTCTTGTTCTTTCTTGTGACAAAGCCCTTAACTTGGCTCTAAATCAATTCTATTAGGTTCAGATTGCAGTGTTAAAGGGTCAACTGTAAAAATGCAGCGTTTGTACAGTGTGCTCGATGCCGTGAAAATTGTTTTCCATGTTTCTACGATGATTATCACTCTGGCTTGAGTGAGGCGCCATCCATCCTACAAAACAAAGGGCATATTCAAACAAAGAGTATTTGATTTTTCATTTTTCTCCGCTGCTCACCAGCACACTCGATTTTCAGTTAATGCCACTATCGATTGCGCCATACAAATAATTACATTGCTCACCTTTATATTTAGTACGTACATAGTGTTTCTCAAAAAACATCAAAGCTGAATTTTCTCTGTAATCTTGTCAAAAAACATTAACAACTTGTTTCTAGCATTAACAGAGTCCCACTTGCGTGTTTCGCTAGAAGCATGAAGCAGTGTCTTACATTTTCACTGTATGTATATATGAATGGCATTGCGGGAGAGATCTGCATCCTCCTCAGCTCTGGTGCAACAGTGTAACACATCATGCACTATCAGGGGTGACAGTCCATTGCCATTTATTATGGCATGGGCTATGTGCTTTTCATCCATTTGTCTGACTACCTTCGACATGTGCAGAAACATGCTAGATGACAGTGGTGTATGGAATGGCATCAGATAGTGTTTGGATGGATCCAGGTTCCATTTGTTTGAAAATAATGGCTTCAGTTTGGTTCACCACAGATGGGGGGAGGGGGGCATCACATTGACTGCATTCCCACAAGACATACAGCGCCATCTCAAGGTCTCATCGTGTAAGGTGTCATTGGGTACAACCACAAATCACAGTTGGTGCATTTCCAGGCCACTGCAACCAGTGTGACCTATGTGAATGACATCCTGCAACCCTTTGCCATACCCATTCTGGACAACACTCCAGATGCTATTTTCAGCAAGACAATGCACAATCTCATATTGTTGCAAGAACATGTGCCTTTTTGGTGTCACAAGATGTCAGCGTTTTGCCCTGGCCCACCAGATTACCAGACTCGTTGCCAATCATAAATGTGTGGGATATGGTGAACAGCAGGTGGAGTACTGTGATCCAATGCCAACCACCACAGATTAATTTTGAAATGAGGTGAATGCAGCATGGATGGCTATACAACAGGATGCCATTCATGCTGATGCCATCACACATGGAACAAGTTATCAGGGCCCATGGTAGATCCTGTGCCTGCTAGATAATGGAACACATGTCAAACTGAGGTGACTGAAATGCTACTCATTTCTGCAGAACATACTAGTGTACATGTCCTGTGAACATGAACATCCAATCTCTAGTTATTCTAGGAGTTCTGTTTTTTTCTGAACATGAGTGTATAAAACAATTGTGGTAATTATACACAATCATGGAATATCAAAAAGGTCTATAAGTAAAATCGTTCAATAAGAAGCAAACAAATACATTGTTAAAAGTGTGTCCATATGGCGCTGCTGCTATTGCTATTATGTATTGCAGCAATGGCTTGTGTGAGCTGCACACAACTGAAGATACCTGAGCTTATCAAGACACGCAAACAGTTTTGTATTGTCAACTGTGCCTGCATGGCTCGGCCATTGGGTGTCACTGACAGCTGCGGCATAGGTCCAAGTCCATTCTTCATGGCACATTTATTTGGAGGTTGAGATGGGTGCTAAAACTCAGTATACACATTCTTCATCATTTTTTATTATCTGCTGATGTATGAAGTCACAATTCATGGCTGCTACCTCTTGCTTACTTGTACCAACAGTTAGATCTGGAATTTGTCCAAACTATGGAGCTTCTCTTCATTGTTCTCAAACCACTGCTGGGCTATATTGTCCAAGAAAAAATACACATTTGCCAAAAACCTGTCATCCTACTTCTTGTATTTGATGACTTGGTCAAATCCTCTGACCAAGTTTGGTGGATTCTGATCGGTGTCTCTGGAAAACACTGATGGAAGTCTGATGTGTAGCTGACTTGTTGCTGTTTTGGAATCCAATGGTTTTCTGAATATATGGACACTGGGAGCAAAATACTGCCTGTATTTCAGTTACTGCTTAAGTAGGTGATGTCTTTTATGTTGCATAACTGGAACTATGATTATGTACACTTTTCAGCATCTCCGCCAAACAGTGTCACCTCGTAACCACAATCAGGTAAAAATCCTAAAGCAAGGTCACCAGTGAGGAGTAACATTTAACACCAAAAGCATGTTTATTATGAACCCCAACATACAGACAGAACAAGCTGAACTCTTGAACATGGAGTGCTGCTATTTATACAGACATCAAATATTCAAGAATATATTCCCATTAGAAACATAAGAAATTTTGAGAACTTTCCAGAAATAATAAATACTAAATAACAAATAATTGCTGCTGATTGGGTTTGAACTAGTGACCCACAGCACACCAGCTAATGATGCTAACCATTATACCACATTACATGCATCACAGCTCTTGGCAATATTATGCACACTTTTAAAGGTTTGATGTGTGTGTAGTGGAATTTTCACTCTAAGAGAAGAATTACTTTCATCATTGCTCTTAACTGACTTCTTTCAATAGGCAGCTGCACTTATTGTCTGTGGTCACAGTTTTCCACCAATTGTTCGAAACATGTTGTTGTTGTTGTGGTCTTCAGTCCTGAGACTGGTTTGATGCAGCTCTCCATGCTACTCTATCCTGTGCAAGCTTCTTCATCTCCCAGTACCTACTGCAACCTACATCCTTCTGAATCTGCTTAGTGTATTCATCTCTTGGTCTCCCTCTACAATTTTTACCCTCCACGGTGCCCTCCAATGCTAAATTTGTGATCCCTTGATGCCTCAAAACATGTCCTACCAACCGATCCCTTCTTCTAGTCAAGTTGTGCCACAAATTTCTCTTCTCCCCAATCCTATTCAATAGCTCCTCATTAGTTATGTGATCTACCCACCTTATCTTCAGCATTCTTCTGTAGCACCACATTTCGAAAGCTTCTATTCTCTTCTTGTCCAAACTATTTATCGTCCATGTTTCACTTCCATACATGGCTACACTCCATACAAATACTTTCAGAAACAACTTCCTGACACTTAAATCTATACTCGATGTTAACAAATTTCTCTTCTTGAGAAACGCTTTCCTTGCCATTGCCAGTCTACATTTTATATCCTCTCTACTTCGACCATCATCAGTTATTTTACTCCCCAAATAGCAAAACTCCTTTACTACTTTAAGTGTCTCATTTCCTAATCTAATTCCCTCAGCATCACCCAACTTAATTCGACTACATTCCATTATCCTCGTTTTGCTTTTGTTGATGTTCATCTTATATCCTCCTTTCAAGACACTGTCCATTCCGTTCAACTGCTCTTCCAAGTCCTTTGCTATCTCTGACAGAATTACAATGTCATCGGCAAACCTCAAAGTTTTTACTTCTTGTCCATGAATTTTAATACCTACTCCGAATTTTTCTTTTGTTTCCTTTACTGCTTGCTCAATATACAGATTGAATAACATCGGGGAGAGGCTACAACCCTGTCTCACTCCTTTCCCAACCACTGCTTCCCTTTCATGCCCCTCGACTCTTATAACTGACATCTGGTTTTTGTACAAATTGTAAATAGCCTTTCGCTCCCTGTATTTTACCCCTGCCACCTTCAGAATTTGAAAGAGAGTATTCCAGTTAACATTGTCAAAAGCTTTCTCTAAGTCTACAAATGCTAGAAACGTAGGTTTGCCTTTTCTTAATCTTTCTTCTAAGATAAGTCGTAAGGTCAGTATTGCCTCACGTGTTCCAACATTTCTACGGAATCCAAACTGATCTTCCCCGAGGTCGGCTTCTACCAGTTTTTCCATTCGTCTGTAAAGAATTCGCATTAGTATTTTGCAGCTGTGACTTATTAAACTGATAGTTCGGTAATTTTCACATCTGTCAACACCTGCTTTCTTTGGGATTGGAGTTCGAAACATAAGGGTTTGATTAACATGCAGAAAGTACACCCTATGATTGAATGCAGTCACATATGATGGAATATGGTTTGGTAAGTCTGTCTATGCTGATTAATTTGTATTTAACTTTCTATGGCAAAAGTTTTCTGACCATATTTTTTGTTTAACAATATGAAGTGTTTCATATTGTCTGACCTAATCTAATGAACTTCTCATTATGGCTTAAATTTAATGCTGTTGTTAGTGTTCCTAGCTAGACCTTCACATATCTCATTGTTTATATGTTTTGCATATACACCATTAACAGTGTTATTAATCTCAATATCTATTACCTCAACATCAAGCAACTTTAAATAATTTATTAATTGTTCATGAATAGCTTGTGGACAAGGCTTTCCTGTATTCCTTTCAAGGCAGACCTTCCAGGTTATTCTTCCCAAGAATGACATTTTACTTGCAGTTCCATAAACTTACTTGTTGACCAGAGACAACATTCAAATGTAACCAAATTATATACTGCACAGAGCCACAGCACACAATTGCAAATCATGGTGTTCAAACGTAGACTTCCCTTTGAACTGACTTACACATCCAGATACAGAGAGACCTACAGTTTAACAAGAATTCCAAACTACTGCACAACTTGGCATTTTTTTCACATATACTAATCTCTGTCAGATGTGAAAAAAGTGACAAGTGACAGAAAAATCCTACAAATGACTGAGGATTGAGTCTGAACCACTGGGTTTGTCATCCGACACCATATGTCACTGAGGCACAATCGAGCAGTCCATGGGAGAAGAATCATAATCACTATTTTCACCTGTTACAAAAGCAACAGTGCGAACGGCAGGAAAGTGTCAAATGATAATCAGTTCCAGAATCTTTCATACTGTGACTTTCTCTATTACAATGGTTAGTGTATCGTGTTTTGGTAGTGTAAGAAATTTATTTTCTGAATTACCCCCATATAAATATAAGTTTGGATTATCACAATAAATAAATCATCAGAAAGCAATGAGACAAAAGCAGACACAAAGACAGTAATGCATATGAAATCAGACCATGATTTCCACAGTAGTCAGCTTTACTAAACATTATTTTCTATTAAAAATATTAATTAATTTTTTAATCAATGCATTTTGTATATACACAGTGTAGTTTAGGTCCTTGGACTGATTTTTTTCTTTTCTCATTAACCCTCTCTAGTGGATGCCTTTTGTAGTCTGAAAGCTTTTGAACAGCCGTGTTGTGGGGCATCATTATAGATGCTGTTCCTGGATTGTATGAATGTAAGATGTATGTCAGACTGAGGAGGTAGAAAAGGAGAAGAAACTACAGGTAATAACTAAATTTGCTACAAAACTCATTTGAATAGCAAAGAGATGTGGACTGATTCAGAAAGTGTATGTTTAAGGCAGCACTGAGCCAGACAACCATTTTTTAGTGGTACAATGTTTCTGTTAGGGTTGAGAAACAGGTAAGGACAGTGTACACAGTGAGCAGCGAGAACAATGCATAAGTCACTGAACTGACTAAAAAAGATTCAACGATATCTTCAGATCCTGCATGAAGTTTTGAACAAGCAAAAATAATCTGCAATTTTCTTTCCATGTGCTCTGATAAGAGAAAAATAGACGATTGAGTTAAGTCTTGTTGGGACTTGATATACATGACTCATCTTGACAAGAACATTTTAGGCAACATTATTAATGTTGCAATATTGTGAAAGGAAAGTTGTTACTCACCATATAGCAGAAATGCTAAGTTGTGGTTGTGAGTTCCATTTGTATGAGCATGTGTATGTGTGTCTGTCGTCTATTGTTAATGAAGGCCTTACTGGCCAAAAGCTTTACTTGTAACAGTCTTTTTGTTGTGCCTATCTGCGATTCAGCATCTCCGCTATATGGTGAGTAGCAACTTTCCTTTTCATAATATTGTAACATTCCTTCCTAGATTTTCCATTGTTTCATTATTAATGTTGATGAAACTTGCACTTTGCCAAACATCCTGAAACAAAATTTTCTAAAATGGGTCAGTGAAATATCTTCAAATCAAAGATGAAGAACATGCAGTCTGATTATGTTTCCTGACTGCAGTGCCACTGATCACAAGGACCTTGTGTGGCAAGGTATAGTAGCTTGTAGGGAATTCTATCAGCAAGTGTTAAAAATGATTGCTTTCTCAAATCCAAAAAACCTCTCAGGACTCTTCATCTCGTTTAATTTTTTTCTCCTGCACAATAATAACACAGCTCATTAGACAGCAATGAATTGCCAGTTCTTCACTGAGGACCAAGCCTCTATTTCATTCACCAAATTTGTCATCTCAAGACTACTTCTGTTTCTCAAAACTTAAAATATGCCTGGACTGTTCTAGATTTGACTGGACATAGAATATCCAGAAGACTATATATCACAAATTCTGGACTTCTCTGAGAACACAGAGAGATTTACAACTGATGCTGAGCAATATACATCAAATGAAACTTCTTTTGAGCAAATAAACAGTCAAATTATGCAATTTGTTATTGATGTAGTGAAAAAAACTCATAAACAACAGTGTGCATAATGTTCATTCAGTTTTATGTAAATCATGTTTTTCAAATTTGGTGACTTTTTGGTCCTGGTCTAGCTTTCCCTTAATTTATGATTGGCAGTATTATTTTGTGTGCATGTTTCAGCATGTTTATTTCTCACAGGTCTATTTGAGGTACATGTCACAGACAGTACTTCCTCCACCATTCAACCTATTGCCCACACTAAGAGGAATGCAGCTGGCTGGTCGCTGGATGCGTGCGCTGTGTAGTCCACGGCCTGGAGAGAAGGCAGGCTGCTCTATGACAAACTGCTGCTATCTTGTGAGTATTTTCTTACTGTCCTTTTTTAAACCAATATTTTGATACAGTAATAATATTTCAAGACAGAATCATTCACTCTGACAGATAAGTGAATGAAGCTGTTAGTTCATGAGAGGTTGATGAACCAGATAAAGTTCAAATCTGAGTGAGCAACTAGTGGCCCAGTATGCCACTCACATTTCAAGTAACTTATATGATAAAAGTTCATTTTTATATTGGTACATGAAACTGCACGACTACTTCTTCTTCTTTTTCTTCATTTCAGTCTTAAAATATAAAATACCAATAATTTAATATGTAAATACAAAGGACACAGGGTGCACAATTTAAAAGTATATGAGGTAAATGTGACTCCTCGGCAAAGGTTATTGCTTTTTAGTTTAAGTAACAGGGTACTGCTAGTGTCAGTTGAGCAAAGAAAGCCAGCATTTCTTCTGTCATGCCCTCATCCCCTTCTCCTGTTCTCCTTTGCCCCTCTCTTTCCTGCAATGCTCCATTCTTCTCACCTATTCCAAGTTCACCTCCCCTCTTGTAATATCACGCCTCCACTGGTTGCAATATAATAAAGTCCTTTTTTGTGGTTGTAATGCAGTGTTATTCTTCATTACTTTTTTTGTTCTGAAAATTGAATAGGCACTCACTTGAGCTAAATACATCTCTGCAGCCAAGTCAAATTTGTATCTTATTTCACTTAGAACAAATGTAAGTTTATACCATAAATACAGTGCCTACATTTCTGAAAATGCTATAATCATATTGATATAGTTTCAAGGACAGCCAGCTTAGCAGCCACTGAAAATTGGATAAAAACAGATGAAGATATATTACACCCCCCCCCCCCCACCTCCAGATAGACCACAATGACAGGACAGTTATTGTCTTTGTACCTACCCACCACTCAGTCTCAACTATAAAGAGAGAGAATACTTTTAGTTGCTTATACTCTATCTGAGATTTTCCACTATAATGTGAATAAACCCAGAGGAAGAAGAGAAACAGGTAATGATAATTTCCGTTACGTGAATCCCGCCACACTACAATGGGACAAGATTCCAAAAAGAATAATAAAAAATGATTATAGTTGCGAAGGAGAGTTTCAAGTGGAAAGCATTTCAATAATCTGAAAAACATGTGCTAAATTCATGTCATTGGCAGTTTTGAGACTCACTTCCTAAACCAGTACAAGAACTAACTGCCAAATGGCAGGTGACTGTGTGACTTGTACAGGGCTATTACAAATGATTGAAGTTATTTCATAAATTCACTGTAGCTCCATTCATTGACATATGGTCACGACACACTACAGATACGTAGAAAAACTCATCAAGTTTTGTTCGGCTGAAGCCACACTTCAGGTTTCTGCCGCCAGAGCGTTTGAGAGAGCAGTGAGACAAAATGGCGACAGGAGCCGAGAAAGCATATGTCGTGCTCGAAATGCACTCACATCAGTACGTCATAACAGTGCAACGACACTTCAGGACAAAGTTCAACAAAGATCCACCAACTGCTAACTCCATTCGGCAATGGTATGCGCAATTTAAAGCTTCTGGATGCTTCTGTAAGGGGAAATCAATGGGTCGGCCTGCAGTGAGCGAAGAAATGGTTAAACGCGTGTGGGCAAGTTTCATGCGTAGCCCGCGGAAGTCACCGAATAAAGCAAACAGTGAGCTAAACGTATCACAGCCGACGGTTTGGAAAATCTTACGGAAAAGGCTAAAACAGAAGCCTTACCGTTTACAATTGCTACAAGCCCTGACACCCGATGACGAAGTCAAACACTTTGAATTTTCGGCGCGGTTGCAACAGCTCATGGAAGAGGATGCATTCAGTACGAAACTTGTTTTCAGTGATGAAGCAACAATGTGCGAATCTGGGCGGTAGAGAATCCTCACGCATTCGTGCAGCAAATTCGCAATTCACCAAAAGTTAACGTGTTTTGTGCAATCTCACGGTTTAAAGTTTACGGCCCCTTACGGCCCCTTACAGGACACGTGTATCTGGACATACTGGGAAATTGGCTCATGCCACAACTGGAGACCGACAGCGCCGACTTCGTCTTTCAACAGGATGGTGCTCCACCGCACTTCCATCATGATGTTCGGCATTTCTTAAACAGGAGATTGGAAAACCGATGGATCGGTCGTGGTGGAGATCATGATCAGCAATTCATGTCACGGCCTCCACGCTCTCCCGACTTAACCCCATGCGATTTCTTTCTGTGGGGTTATGTGAAAGATTGAGTGTTTAAACCTCCTCTACCAAGAAACATGCCAGAACTGCGAGCTCGCATCAACGATGCTTTCGAACTCATTGATGGGGACATGCTGCACGGAGTGTGGGAGGAACTTGATTATCGGCTTGATGTCTGCCGAATCACTAAAGGGGCACATATCGAACATTTGTGAATGCCTAAAAAAACTTTTTGAGTTTTTGTATGTGTGTGCAAAGCATTGTGAAAATATCTCAAATAATAAAGTTATTGTAGAGCTGTGAAATCGCTTCAATCATTTGTAATAACCCTGTATTTAACATATTATAATTTCATTCCACCAACTGTATGTGTGATAAAAAGACAGACTGTGAATTATAAGCTAGTGGTGTGTCCTGAAGCTGCTAAATAACTGATCACTAAAACTCTGTGATGAAATCACAACTCAAACCTAGATCTCTGCTTTTGGCAACAATGCCATTACTGAGTGAGCTCCCATGGCATACTTCACAACGCACCTCACAGCTTTAATCAGCAAGATTCCTTAATAGCACACACTCCAGAGCAGAGTAAATGCTAAGTTCTAACTTTACCTTTCTCTAATTTTATTCTTTACTCAATATTCAGCTCATTTTCCTTCAAGGTTTCTTATCAAACTTTTAGATGTAGTCCTATATTTTCTGCATATTTTTCATGTTCATTCTTTATTTCATTTTCTCCTGACTTTGCTAACTCTTTTCTGAATTTATCAGAATGTGACATGTATATTACAGATTTATGTAGAGTATTCTGCTTTTTACAAAATAGCTAAATCTGCATGACTCTGGCACTTTCTGACTTTCAATTAGTCATCAAATTTCTGTCAAGATGATATTTTGCAAAGGGTTACACAAATAACCAATAAATGACAGTCTGTAAATCTCTAAACTAATATTTTACAAACACTCTTACAATAGGTTTTTACTTGCATAAAAATTTATCATATGAGTAAAAGGAAAGCATCATGACAGTGCATCAAAGAGGAATGTTCAGATTTTTATTTGATCTGATTTGCACAGGGAGACAAAACAATAATGATCTTAGCCCACCATTGTCCACACCAAAATTGAGTTTACTGTGCAGTTTCTCTTCCCATTATTCCAGTTAATCAGGCAGTACCCTTGAAGAGTAGTAGGAGACTCTTTTATTAGACACAATTTCTCCACAAATGATTGGCCAAAATATTCTGTGTCTTTTGGCCTCCAATGCTTGACCCTGGAAGATTAAATATGGTGGGGTTTCACCCCCTCTTCATATATCCTACAATTATGGACTTGTTTCTTCACACCTATCAAGTGCAGGTGTTTCTTAAATTTCTCATGGTCAGTCGTTAGTTCTACCATGAGTTTAATCTGTCTCCTGACCAAGCCCAGGACTGGAGCACTTATCTTAAAATGCAGCTTTGGCAACATTAGCTTGTCATGTTTTTGTTTTTGGATCATAGTCCAATATTTTGCATGCTGTCTACTGATCCAGCTGTGTAATTTTGATTTTACCATCACCGTGCTGATGGTTAGGGCAATTTCCTGTCCTGGCCACCTTATCTGCTTGTTCATTGTCACTTATTCATGAATGACTAATGACCCACAGCAGGATTACCCTGTTGCTTTTCCCTAACCTCACAAGTGCTTCATGACATTTTGCAATGAACTTCAATCTCAAAGCAGGGACTGATAGATTTCAGAACTGCTTGGCTGCCTGAATGAATGCAGATGCCATGATCCTTGTGGCACCTATGCAGATGCTCCTCCATGTACACTCTGATAGCAAATATTTCCACCTGGAATACTGTGACCAACTTCCCCAGAAATACTGTTCTCTCTAGTCCAGCCTGTAAGCCATACATCCCAGCACCTTTGTCTGTTTTTAACCCATCAGGAAACCAGACTTCATTTACTGAATGATACAGTGGTTCATTCTGCCACTGCTTCCTGCATCCATTTGTTACCTTGACAGATTTACTGAAGCTGCTGGAAGTTATTGTTTAATAAACTGGCATTTCCCTGACCATTCCTACATTTTCCACATTCATTATAATGGTGTGGGACTTTGGATATTCTAAAGGTTTCCAGTTATTTATAGTTTTTAACCTGTATGTCCCTGTTGCTGCTTTCATCATAACCCAAAGGTGTAATGGGGACATATACAGCACCCAGCAGTGGTTGTGCTGCTAATTTCACCTGTTATGACTAAGCAGCAGCGATGCTAAAAGCCCCCTCAATATCCAGAAAGATGTAGTGAGCAGTTTCCTGAAAGTGAGGAGCTTTTTTGACCTTTCCTACAAGTTGGTGATGTACTGTTTCACATAATTTGCCTTCTTGGTATCCATATTGTTTTACATGTACAGGAACCTTAGATAACATCATTTACCTAATGTGCACATTAGAAAGGAGGACAGAGTGATCGTTCTCATAACCATAGCTTTGGTATGATCAGTTCTCTCTGGTTTATAAATGAAAATAACCATAACTGTCCTCCAAGCATTAGGGATGACTCCTTCTCCTACACTGACTGAACAGTTTGCACAGGAGTGTGCTGGATCCCTCCCCTGGCTGTTGTAATAGAACCAGAAAGATTCCAACTGGACCTGGTGAGTTGAACAGTTGAAACATTCCTACTGACCAGACGTTTCCTTAAAAAAACAAAAAAACAAAAAAATCAACACATTCTCTGACAGGTTCCCAGTTCTTTGAGAACTGCCAGAGTGCAATGAGGGAAGTGAGTCTTGAGGAGCACATCAAGTATCTCAAGTGCTGTCGTCGTATATCCACCATCCTCCTTCCTCAGGGTACCTACTGAATTTGTTGGCATTCTTGTGAGACTTCTTATGAAGTCTTGCCCTAGTAACTGTACCTTTCACCTTCTTACAGGGTATTGTCCAGGATGATAGTTTTGCTTGCTCAATAGCAAGATTGTATTTAACAAAGGCCTCCCAATATTTTGCCCATTGTCCTTTTCTTCTTGCAAAGTTGAAGAGTCTTTTTACGTGCTTCCTTTGCAATTCCAGATTATTATTTCATCAGGATATATTTCTGTTTGTGTGCTTATTAGTGAGAGTGGACCATTTTCTAAGTAATAGATCATAATGGCGGACGCAGTTCCTCAAGATCTGAATTTCTTATCAATGTTTTAACTTCAGATAAGCATGAGCTTAAGTTTTTCTTGTATTAACACCAGTCTGTTTTCTTAGGATTCCTATAAGCCATGGTCTGTTTAACACAAATTTCAACCCCAAACTTAATATAAATGTGGTGAAATTAGGGTAGTTTATTCACCACATGCCATTGTTGGATCCAGCTACCCATTAAATGGAGCCCAAAGTTGTGGCAATTATTTCTTCCGATCTGTTTCTGAAAGTAGGTTCTCTACCCCTATTGAAGACCTTTACATTGCTCTCCAATTCAAGTAGGTGCTCACCTCTTCTATTGGTGTTATTGCTTCCCTACCAGAAGGTTGTGAGCATTAGCATCACAACCAACCAATAGTTGTTCGTACAGGTGCGAGCAGTTCTCTATCAGTTTCCTCACTACCTGGGAAAGTGGAGCACTGTCCTCAAAAGGAAGGTAAGCCAGGGCAAATACAAATTACCTCAAGCTCCCTTCCTTATGCTGTTTCATCCTGATCGTCGCTAAATCCATTGTACGGAAGTCTACCATTTGCCTCAAGTTCTGCCAAGATCTGAAATGTCCCTCTTATATATAAACAGGGTTCATCAATCAGGGCCTCATCCACCTCCTTTCTTCCCAGAAGATGACTCAAGGAAGTAGTTGCCACTTTCTTATGTTGCAGGTTTATGTGCAACACTTCCAGCCACCAACTTGCCACCTTGGTCAATTCCAGTATCCTTAATTACCCTGACGGTAACCTGCAAAACACTGAACTCAGTTTTAGGTCTTGTTCTTGCATTTCCCTCAGGGATTCTTCACCAACTTCCACCACAAGAGTTTGGCCATTAGATACAACCTTCCAGTGGATTGCCCTCCACTCCTCTGTTGAGGTCTTCAGGTACTCCAACCACACATTTTTGAACGAGTCTTCAGAGGAACATCAATATCTTTGCAGTCTTGAAGAGTGTAGCTGCTGTCTTGACCAGTGGCTTCACCTCCTCCCATGGAGGTATCTTGAGCATCATCTCATTAAACCAATCCACAGTTCCCATCTCATCACAGACCAAGATTAGGGCACCTTTGTCCAGATAGACCCTCCTGAATTGACATTTCCCATTTCTTGGACTCACCTATCATCCAATCTTGTTGCGGAGACAGGTCCCATCAGTTCCAACCCTGATGCTTGGGTATATGAGGTCTCATCGAGGCCCTCAGCTTTCATGTTGTTTTCTGTGTTCTCTATTATAGTCCCACAAAAATTGGGGAAAAACTGGGGATGCACCAGGACAACCCATGGAAGCCACTTGCAGAGCAAGGACTATTACTCAGAGATGTCGCCTAATATCCCTGAGGTTCCATTCATGACATTTTCCCATGTGCCACACCCACACGCCCACCAGCACAGATCACATTACACCTTGGGTTGAGTACCTAGGGAATTGGAGGACTATGGGAATGAATGTGGGAACAGATGGGATGTTGTGGGCCACACTTCATCTGGTTCATCTGCTGTGCCCTGTTCGACATTGGAGACCCTGGCAGTAGTTGTGGTACAGCCAGCAAGCTCTCAGCTTCAAGTGAACATGCAAACCTCTCCACCTGCACAGTCATGGCTACACTAAGGCAGTGTCCTCTGGAGAGGGATGGTCAGATTCTATCAAGAACTTATGGTTATTACTGTTTAGATGGTAGTACAGGGAAGGAAGGAAGGAAGGAAAAAAAGGAAGGAAGGGAAAAGAGGAAGGAAGGAAATAGAAGAAGGAAGGAAATAGAAGAAGGAAGGAAGGAAGGGAGGAGGGAGGGAATGAAGGTCAGAATTTAACATCCCATCAATAACAAAGTCATTAGAGAGGAAGCACAGGCTTGGATTTTTAAAGAAACCATTTTATCATTTTCTTTAAGAAACTTAGGGAACCACAGAAAACATAATTCTGGATTTCAGGATGGGGATCTGAGCCTCCCAGATGTGAGTCCAGTGTCTTATCACTGGGCCATCTCATTCAGTTGCCATAAACAGGACAGTACATAGTGAAGGCTATCCCCAAAAAGCAGCAGTTTAGTCACAAAGAGTGCCACTGCAAAGACAGTCGTAACATTGGTTTTATAGTTGTTCTTAGTATTCCAGAATGATGTGGCCTACATCTCAATAGGACTGTATTCAAATTTCAAGACTCTTGTTGGACAAGTTCATGAATTGCTCATTGGCTTTCCAGGTACACTATTAGAGAAAATTCGTAGTAGAGCTGTCAATTTTACAATGAACTAATATTCACACAGGAGTAATTGATTTAGGAGCACCTACTGTGCTGTGGAGATAACACTTCTGTTGCCTTTGCAAGTGGAGTACAGGGATACTAGGCGACAGTAGTTCAGCTGGTCACCTCACATGACAGTCAAACACAGGGTGAGCAAAACATGCAATTTCAGCACATCTGGTCATGGGCAAAATATGTGACACTTAATCTTCAAAGTCATTCAGACACTGGGCCATCGTATCCCACTGTGTCAGCGATGTGCTACCTTGATTTTTTATGTTATGCTTTTCGACATGTTCCACACTCATTTTTGAGTCTATGGAACAAAAGCTGAATCTAATCTCATCTATTTGGAGAAAGCTGAAGCTGTCAGAGTCAGCTCCTGTGGGCAACCACATACATGTTGATGACAGTAACTGCTTTAACTGTGCAGCAAATCACTCGCTAATTCAATGCTAGACAACAAAATCTGATAAGCTATAATACCTAGAACCATCACCTCACTACTGGTTGTCAAAAGCACCATCCTTTGCATGTTTTAAGTGTGGATAAAGAAGCCTGGATTGAAGACTCATGGTACAGACTGATGGCGGGTATATATATGTTAAAAACTACGTGACATGGAGCTACTTTTATGTGAGAGGTGTTTATATGGAAAGAAATGCAGCCCCTAATACATCTGCCACCATATTTCATCGGTAAATGATAATGGAACCTAATGTCCAGTCATCTGCACCTGTTTGTTCACCTTCAGTAAACTGAAACCTCAATAAGAAATTTTAGTAATAGTGCATCATAAAGAAAACATACAGGGTGTTACAAAAAGGTACGGCCAAACTTTCAGGAAACATTCCTCACACACAAAGAAAGAAAATATGTTATGTGAAAATGTGTCCGGAAACGCTTACTTTCCATGTTAGAGCTCATTTTATTACTTCTCTTCACATTAATCATGGAATGGAAACACACAGCAACAGAACGTACCAGCGTGACTTCAAACACTTTGTTACAGGAAATGTTCAAAATGTCCTCCGTTAGTGAGGACACATGCATCCACCCTCCATCGCATGGAATCCCTGATGCACTGATGCAGCCCTGGAGAATGGCGTATTGTATCACAGCCGTCCACAATACGAGCACGAAGAGTCTCTACATTTGGTACCGGGGTTGCGTAGACAAAGAGCTTTCAAATGCCCCGTAAATGAAAGTCAAGAGGGTTGAGGTCAGGTGAGCGTGGAGGCCATGGAATTGGTCTGCCTCTACTAATCCATCGGTCATCGAATCTGTTGTTGAGAAGCATACGAACACTTCGACTGAAATGTGCAGGAGCTCCATCGTGCATGAACCACATGTTGTGTCGTACTTGTAAAGGCACATGTTCTAGGAGCACAGGTAGAGTATCCTGGATGAAATCATGATAACATGCTCCATTGAGCGTAGGTGGAAGAACATGGGGCCCAGCCAAGACATCATTAACAATGCCTGCCCAAATGTTCACAGAAAATCTGTGTTGATGACGTGATTGCACA
This sequence comes from Schistocerca americana, assembly GCF_021461395.2. Taxonomy (NCBI): domain Eukaryota; kingdom Metazoa; phylum Arthropoda; class Insecta; order Orthoptera; family Acrididae; genus Schistocerca; species Schistocerca americana. The sequence goes on from NC_060119.1 coordinate 1,073,000,366, forward strand.
ATTGCGGGTGGATTCTCGTCAGCCCACACATGTTGATTGTGAAAATTTTCAATTTGATCACGTTGGAGTACATACTGACGAAACTAAAATGAGCTCTAACATGGAAATTAAGGGTTTCCAGACACATGTCCACATAACATCTTTTCTTTATTTGTGTATGAGGAATGTTTCCTGAAAGTTTGGCCGTACCTTTTTGTAACACCATGTATTTCAGTTTTGTAGAAGTTAGGATGGAAAGGAGTGCTCTTCCTCCAGGATACTTCTTGTGTTCTGCTCAGTTAATTACTAGGATTTTTGGATGATTAGTTTGGAAAGTTCATATTATTACAGTTTGTTAGACCCTTTCAAGGAATTTGTAGATGTAATCAAATAGAACACTTTGAAGTTTGAATTACCAATGTAACAAAACTAGGACAGAGATGAGGAAAAACTCATAATCATAACACAAACTTATACCTGAAAAAATTATTTCAGATTTATTAATATACAAAATTAAAACTCTCAGAATTTGCCTAATTAGTTAATGAATGCCCTTCTCACAAACAACAGCAGTAGGTGGGACTTTACTCAAAGAAAAAGAGCTGAAAGGAGCAGATAGTAGAGCCAAAAACTAGATATTGAAGAAAATAGTAGTGCACAGCCATCTTAATTACAATTGGTGACCAATGAGGGACAAGGATGAAAGTAAAAAGTAAGGAAGAATGTTTCAGATTTAACAAGGTCATTAGAGAAAGAGCTTAGATTGGACTAGGAAGGTGAAATAAATTGTCAATGTCCTTTTTGAAGTAACCACAGCAGCATTCACCTTATACAGTTTAAAGAAACAAAAGAAAACCTAAATCTGAAAGGCTGATGGTGATTTGAATACTACTAATATGAGAGTCGAGATCTTAACCATTGTACCATCTTGCTTAGGTAAGGAAACAGAAAACAAGAAGAAAGTGTGAGTCACTCTCTAATTCCTTCCTTCGTTTCCACTGTCCTTTAACCAACCATTGCTGGGTTGGCACTGCTAATGGTACTTTCCAAATTCATGGAGAAGCAAACACACCTGTATATAGGCTATTATTATAATGGAATTGCCATTCCCAAAGACTTTCTTTAAGCTACTGCCAATTTACCCAGAGAGGAATCCACGTACCCCTTTCTGTCATACCTAGTGTAATCACAATGTCAAATGTGACATCACTTTTGAGAATGTTTGTGCATCCTGTATCTGAGGCAAGATGTGCGAACGAACCTGATATATACCTCAGTGTATGTGGAAAACCACCTAAAAGCCACATCTAGATGTCATCCACACAAAAAAAGTTGAAACCTTGTTAATTGTGAGAAAGGCTGGAGTGAAAGAGTGGAGTAAGATAGGTCACCCGACATGTTGCATAGCTGTGAAAAGTGAAATATCAACTGCACCAATTTCCATAAATACTATTTCAATGGAAATAACTGTGGCTGCAGAGGTTATGACCCCAATAAAGCTATAGTATGCGGGGAGTTACAGATGATACACATGAACATAGCTTGTTCTTGTCCAGCACTGAAGTGGCAGTTCCTGCCCTGTGATCTATCTGTTACTGCAATGACAGTTAACTGTAAACATGTCAACATACTGTTGCAACAGCAGTCCACTTTCATTATGGTGGCAACAGTTTTCCCTGTTACGTATGAAACATCTTTGAGATGAGGGCATGAGGAAAACCCAGTGCTTGCATGACCTCAGAGATGCAGTGTACCATGTGCCATGCACCCACCATCCGGTTCTGATAAAATGTGTTGATATTATTTTTCTTCCGACCCTGTGCTCAGGTGTTAATTGATGTCGAGGACAAAATGGAGCAACCCATGCAGCAAGCTAAAAAAATTGCTACAGTAACAGCAACTATTTTTAAATCAGTTGCTTTTGAGTGTAAGCTGCTTCTATCTGCTACTTTAGTGTTAATGGCGGCCTGCTCATGGTACAGTAATCAAGCAAATTTGCTTTACTTACACCTAATGAACCTGCTCTGAAAACAGCTGCTACTGTCAATGCCATATCATCTGATTCATTTTCCAATACTCTCTTTTAGAGATTACAGTTTTGCTGCTACCTGAAACTTTTCGTGTGACCACATATGCCACTGAATTGGAAGTTTTACTATAAACTGTAAGAGTTCCCAATACAAATGAAAGGTGAGTGCTCAATAATAAGCACTTGATGTTACAAAACAAATTATTCTCTCTTTACAATTTTTTCTGGATTCACTACCAGTATTAAAATAAATGTAAAACCAAAACAACCATAAAAATTTCCCCAGACAAATTTTAATTTCCGTTCTGTTGTACATTTAGAATCACTGCAAAGCCCAATATGAGTTTTAGGCAATGTCTACATCTTATCTCATGGCTGTTTACATCACAGTTCATCTACAATTGATCTGTGCACAACCTCAATTGGTCACTTATCCTACACAGTAGCAGCCCGACAGTTTTGTGATTAAAATTTGTCTGAAGGTCTGTAATTCTTATAATCTTTTTTTCTATTTTGTCTTTAGGAGGAAGAAAAGGGATTACCTGATGATCAGCAAGACAAGGAGTTTCGATTGCTGATGTCTCAGCTGGCACAAAGATATTTCCGAGACAGAGAAACATGACTGAAGCATGGTGCAGGACTTTTATATACTAGTGCACAATGCTAAATAGCTTTGATGAAATATATGTTAATAAGTTATACTCAGGCATACTGTAGGTGGAAAGGATCCATTATAGTAATATCTCATACTGAAGCATGTTATTGCACTCCCCTTGTAATCTGATCTGCCTCTACTATGCATTTTCATCATTGACTACATGGATTTTTATCCAAAACAGTTGTTTCAGTTTTGTAACAATAATTAAGGTCTATTTTTTTTAAATATACACTGATTCAGTGAGAAACTGTGTTCACAGGGGAATTTATTACAGAATAACAGTTTATCTTGTTCATACAGCAGTTTTACTAGCTACGAGTTTTGAAACAAGTTATTTTCAGCTCTATGAAACCGAAAATAAAAGGATTTACAAAAGTGTTAAACACATGTAACATAAAAAACAAAGGCCCTGAAGTCAGAACAAAGGGCACGTGAAGCTGACAGATGATTGTGTCAATCTCTGCAAAATGGTATCTTTCAAATTGGTACGGAGGGGAAAGAGTGCAACATATGGCTATATGGCTCTCCCAGAGCCACTATCAGCTTTCCAGAGCTTGGAGCCACTACTTTTCTTGCAAGTAGCTCCCCGGTTGGTCTCATAAGGCTGAGTGCAAGTTGCTCCAGTCTCCCTTTTTTTTTAAAAAAAAAAAAAAAAAAAAAAAAAAAAAAAATCCTGGGATACAAACAGCTGAGTACACATCCCAAAAATCTCACAGTGAAATGCAGTTTATTCCAAATTTTGGTAACCTACAATTATTGAACCATACTATATGTACAGTGTAACTTTACCCTTTTGCAAGGTATGCTGGGAGCATAAGCATGCTATCACCATTTAGTTTATAGGCTGCTGCAAGAGAGAAGAGATGTAGAAGAAACACAACCTGCCTCTTTCTCATTGGGCAGACAGCATACTATAATCACCACAGCATTCACAGTGCCTACAAAGCTGCAGCATGTTATATCACTGAGAAGCTGAGGTTGCCAACAGAAGAAAAAGTCATCTGATTTTATAGATTCCTTTCCCAGAAATCAATCAAGATTGCAGTTAAGCATGTGAGGTAAACAATACATTGGTCTCATAATTTAAGATTTTACAGAACATTTAACTTACCATCACACTATGGTCCTGAAATAAATTGAGTACCATACCAAAACATTTTACTCCCAATATCTACCCGACTCACCACTTCTAGTGACTGCTCTCAGCACTATCAAAACAGGCATGCACTGGCACTTACAATTCCCTTACAAACCCAATAGGTAAAGGAAAATTTCCAGAAACTGGCTAAAAGCAAAGGTCATTCCAGTTTTCATAAGAATTTGGCAGTATATAAAATGATCTTCAGATCAGAAATCTGCAAGGCAAGACATGCACTAAGGTAATGACTAGACTTGGGGCTGATTGTACAAAGCAGTTTACCTTAGAGTAGCGAAAAAGTGTTATTTCGCCATGAAATGCGATCAGCTTTGACTGATCAACTCAAGTGTGTGGGGTGCACACAAAGGTATTTTAGATTAAGCAACTCTCCATCCAATCCAGATAACAATAGCTGTAGGAAACCCAGAAGTAGTGAAAGAAATGCCTCCCACAGGTGAGAGTATTAAACTCCTAGTGGTAAATTGCCAAAGCATTTGCAACAAAGTGTCAGTGTTTGAAGTGCTCATCAAAAGCAGCGAAGCTCACTTAATAATTTTGGGGAAAAATTAAGTGTACATTGAAAGGGTAGGCAAATGGGAAATGAAGGTGGTGTATTTGTTGCAGTAAACAAGAAACTCAAATTCACCAAGGTAGAAATTGAAGCTGCATGTGAGACCGTTTGTGCAAGGCTTAGTACCAGGGGTGGGTATAAAATGATAATTGGATCCTTCTGTTGCCCACTAGACACATCTTGTGATGTGACTGAAAACTTCAGAGAAAACCTCAGTTCACTTATACATAAGTTTCCCAATCATACTGCAATAGTAGGTGGAGACTTTAGTCATCCAACAATTAATTGAGAAAATTAAAGTTTTGTTAGTGGTAAGTGTAATATGTCATCCTGCGAAACATTACTAAATGCCTTCTCTGAAAACTACCTAGTACATATAGTTTTGAACCCTACTCATGATGGAAATATATTGGATCTAATGGCAACAAATAGATCTGACCTCTTTGAGGATGTCCACACTGAAATTGGCATCAGTGAACATGACGCAGTTGTAGCAACAATGATTACCAAAGTATAAAGAACAACTAAAACAAGCAGAAAGGTACATATGTTAAGTTAACTAGATAAAAAAAAATCATCAGTGTCATATTTCAATGACGAACTTGAAACTTTCAGCACAGGGCAGAATCATGTAGAGGAACTCTGGTTCAGCTTCAAAAGAATAGTTTAGAAGGCAATGGATGGATATGTATGCAGTAGAACAGTTCATAATGGGAAGGAATCTCCATGATATACAGTCAATGCAAAGAAACTTCTAAAGAAACAGAGATTACTGCATAATAGATGTAAAACAAAGCATAGGGCTAGGGGGAGAGAGAGAGAGAGAGAGAGAGAGAGAGAGAGAGAGAGAGAGAGAGCTGCTGAATGAAATGTGTTTGGCTGTCAAGAGAGCAATGTGTGATGCCTTCAATGACTACCACAGCAGAATATTGTCAAGTGATCTTTTACAGAACCCAAAGAAATTCTGGTCATATGTAAAGGCTGGTAATGGTACCAAAGTTAGTGTCCAGTTCCTAGCGAATGAGACAGGAACTGAAGTCAAGGGTAGCAAAGCAAAAGCTGAAATGCTTAACTCCATTTTCAAATGTTCCTTTACAAAGGAAAACAGGGAGAATCCTCATACCACTGAAAAGATGAATGAAATAAGTATTAGTGTCAGTGATGTTGAGAAACAGCTGAAACCATTAAAATTGAACAAAACTCCATGCCCTAATGGAATCCCTATCATGTGAAACCCAACTCACACTTTCCTTACATGTCAAACTGAAAGCTTTGGATCAAGGCAACCAGTAGATGCAGTATTTCTTGATTTCTTAAAAACATTTGACTCAGTACCATACCTATGCTTTTCAAAAGTATGATCATATTGGATATCAAGTGAAATTTGTGCTTGAATTGAGGACTTTTTAGTAGGGAGGACACAGCATGTTATCTTGGATGGATAGTCATCTTCAGATGTAGAAGTAACTTCGGGTGTGCCCCAGGGAAATGTGTTGAGACCCTTGCTATTCTATTGTATATTAATGACTTTGCAGTAGTCAGTGTTAATAGTAAAACAGGGTTTTTGCAGGTGAAGCAGTTATCTATAATGAAGTACTATCTGAAAGAAGCTGCATAAATATTCAGTAAGAGCTTGATGGCTTTTCAAAGTGGTGCATAGATTGGCAACTTGCTCTAAATGTTCATAAATGCAATATTTTGCACTTCACAAAATGAAAAAATTTAGTATCCTACGACTGTAATATCAATGAGTCACTGTCAGAATCTGCCATCTCATACAAATACCTGTGTGTAACACTTTGTAGGGATATGAAATGGAATGATCACACAGTTGTGGGTAAAGCAGGCAGTAAACTTCAGTTTATTAGTAGAATAATGGGGAAGTGCAATCAGTCTACAAAGGAGATTGCTTACAAATCACTAATGTGACCGCTTTTGGAATACTGCTCAAGTGTGTGGGATCCGTACCTGGTAGGACTAACAGGAGATATTGAACATATACAGAGAAGGGCAGCACAAATAATCACTGATTTGTTTAATCAGTGGGAGAGTGTCACAGAGATACTGAAGGAACTTAACTGGAAGACTCCTGAAGATAGACATAAACTATCCTGAGAAAGTCTATTAACAAAGTTTCAAGAATCAGCTTTAAATGATAACTGTAGGAATATATTACAACCCCCTACATATCACTCACATAGGGATTGTGAGGATAAAAATTAGAATAATTGCTCCACACACAGAGGCATTCAAACAATCATTCTTCCCGAGCTCCATATGTGAATGGAATGGGAAGAAACCCTAACAACTGTCACAATGGGATATACTTTCTGCCATGCACCTCACGGTGGTTTGCAGAGTATAGATGTAGATATAGATGCAGATGTAGAAGTTGAAATTCAGTTACAATCATCAAATCACAACCTAATGATACTGTAATATAAAGGAATGGATTGTGTTTCTCTTGTAACATTATACAGACACAATACCAGAAGTAACACAAACCAAGATTCATTCTGTTTTCTTATAAAGAGATTCTCAATAACACTAAATGAAGTATTCAATGGTACAAAGCCTCATAACTATAGAACACATCAATATACAGTCTCATAGGTGAGCATAAAATTAGTAAGTAAACATGAGGAGGATGGCCCAGTGTGCCAGGCCTATATTGGGCTGTTGTGCATGCAGCACTGCACTTGCTGTGCCATCTGTCCAGGTTGCAATGAGACCTATAGGCCAGCCACTGAGGCACTTGTATTGTGCGCTGCTTGATTATGTGTGCTCACGCTGTAGGGTTACAACACTTCTTCTCCCTTGCACAAAAGTGTTCGTGGTGGAAATGTTCATGTCTTCATCAGCAGGTGACAACTGCTAGAGCTGGTGTCATGCTGGCTCACGAGAATGCTGTCTAAAATGGCGCAGGCATTAGGCAGTAATGGAGTTCTGGTGATCTTGGTGCTGTATCTATGCCCACATCCGGGAAGGCACTTGGTGATGGAGGCAGCAGAGAAGACGACAGAGGCAAGGGCTGTGGAGATAGAGATGGCCCGGCACTGAATACTCTACCTGGCAGCTGGGGTACACAGAGCGAAGACTATACCGGAGCTGGAAGAGTCGTGGACTGTGCCACAGGGGCCAGTGCACAGTCATCATGCATGGACAGAGCTGGTTGTAGTGTCTTGACACCACGCCATCTGAGAGGCGCATGACACAGAGGTGACGGCCTTGGCAGTGATGGACGTTTGCTGGTATTGACTTAGGGCACCAGGCAAACCCATGGGCTAGATGGTGGAGCACAGATGGAATCACTGCAAGGCAGGTACCAGCAGTTGGCCAAGCATTGGCCGGAGCAGATGATGTAGCATACACGGCTGGCAACCATGAAGAACTTCCACGGAGCCATGGTCGCTGACTGGAATTAACCTATATGAACTCAAGAACTTATCGAAGACTTCCTTGGGAGAAGATTGAGTGATATACTCTTTTTAACAATATTGAGTTTTTCCCAAGAATAAGCAGCTTTCACTCAGTTAATATTCGGCAGAAAGGTTTGCAATATACTACTGCATCCATTTTCAATAAGTTACCACAATAATTCAAAAATCTTAGCAGTAATCCATGAGCTTTCAAATCAAAACTGAAGAGTTTCCTCATTGGTCAGTCCATCTATTCTGTAGAGGAGTTCCTTGGAAAATTAAGTTGATTCTTGTTGTATTGTTGATTGTGTTTACTTAAACTTATGGCTTGACTTTTTTTGGGTCCATAAAACATTTTATGTTTATCTGTTATTACTTTTATGTTGTAATTTCATGTACTGACATGCTCCATGACCTTAGAGATTTGCTCCTCAATTTGGTCCTATAGAACTTGACATGTAAATAAATAAATAAATAAATAAATAAAATTCATCTGGATCTTGGATATACAGACCACCCATTTCACATTGCCCCTCTTTGTACAAAAATCTGCAAAATCTTGAGAGACAAACTGTGGGCTGTTGTCCATCACAGTGTATTTGGCTGTCCCCCTAACAAAAAATTCTTTGCAAGGCCTGTAACAATAGCTGCCACAGACATTGACAGGCGACAAACACCAAGGAAATCCTGAGAAAGCATCAGCCACTACAAGCCGAAAGGAGTTAACGAACAGACCCACAAAATCAGCATGAGTAGCTCCCAAGGGTGTGTCAGCAGGGAAGGAGGGGGGCACAGCGAGAGAGATGCCCATGTTACCTCTTGATGGGTGGCACACTTTGGGCAGACTGTCCAATGTGCATGATCTCATTGTCAATGCCCAGCCAAAAGATGTGGCAGCTGGCCAACAATTTTGTACGAAAAGTGCCCTGATGGTCCAGCTGGAGAAGATGCATGACATCCTGCTGCAGTGTAGACAAGATCACTGCCCTGAGCACTGACCCTTCAGTAGCCAACAGTAATACACCATCAAGAGCTGAGAGGCACTGGCAGAGAGCATAATAATTACGCAAAGGGTACGATGCTTGGCGCAATGGTTTATTTAGGCAGCCACAGTGCACAAACTGAAGAACCTGACATAAGATGGGACTAGCCGTGACCTCTGCTGAAATTCGAGAACTATTCATGGGAAAACCATCCATGCTGTTTTGGGCTTCGGCATTTTCATGGAAACACAGTACTTCATTCCTATCAAAAGCTAGAAGGGGGCCAATCCACAATCGCAAAAGATCACCCGCATTAGTTTCTTATGCTATGATGCTGTGGGTCGGAAATGAATTTTGTAGTTATAGCATGACAAAAACAAAGTCCAGCATTGCAGACAATGGGCTACTTTCTCCGGTGAAGATGCTGAAGGAGTGAAAAGAGAAACCAGAGATTTATGATCAGTAATCAAATGAAATTTAGAACTTTATAGGAAAACGTGAAATTTTATGTGTGTGTACACAATAGCAAGGGCTGCTTTTCCTGTTTGCAAGTAGCGTTGTTGCACCTGCTTCAGAATTTTGGAAGCATACGCAATAGAGTGTTTGGAAACATCTGCATATCTGTGCACAAGAATGGACCCGAGGCCATCTGTGGTCAAAACAAGATGTTGGCCCGGTTGGAAGATAACCAAGCAAAGTGCTGAGTGTAATTTTGACCTTAATATGGTAAAAGCACACTCAAGGTGGAGAGCAATGAAAAGGAAGCATCTTTGTGGAAGAGAGCATGAAATGGCTAGGCCAACATAGCTGCAAGAGGAAGAAATTTATTTCAGTATGCAGCTGTTTGACAATGATAGGATGCAGCAAAGTTATAATTGCATCAACATGCAAAGGCCTGATGCCATCACATGAGACTATAAAACCAATGTAGACAATAGACAGCTGAAAAAATTGAGATTTGTCCAAGTCATATTTCAAACCCGCAGCCTATAGCACCGTGAATAAGGCACAAAGGTTCCACAAATGTTCATCTGTTGGGGAACCTGAGACTGCAATACCATCCAAGTAGTTAATGCACCCCAGCACGGATGCCCTGAGTTACTACAAAAATCATTGGAAAATGGCAGCGGTGCTAGCCACACTGAATGGCAGGCACTGTTATTGATGAAACCCGAATGGAATATTCACTACAAGGTCACATGTGGAATCATCATCCAGAGACAGTTCTAAGTAGGCTTCTGACTAGTCTATTTTGGAAAAATATCAGCACTCTGAAAACTGTGCTAATAATTCATTCTGGTGGGGTAGCGATTAGGTATCAATTATAGATTATGAATTTACAGACACTAAAAATCACAACAGACCTGAAGGTTGCTGTAAGGTTTTTTGACAATTGCAAATGGAACAGACCATTGATAACAAAGCTATTGGGACTGGACGGGCATAAAAGAAATGGTGGCGTGCCGTCAGTTTCATTGTGATGTGAGCCTTGAAATTGGTAGCACACCCTAAACATTCAAAAAACAAGGAGGAATATTCCAAGCAGAGCATGTCCAGTTGTTTGTATGGAACCTGATTCGATTACAGATGCACTTCATCAGAAATAGAAAACACAAAAGTTTTGAAGATGTCTAAAGCAAGTAAGTTTTCAGTGTTGGCATCATACACTATTAGAAAGGTGAAAGGCCAAACAACTGCTTTGTATACTGAGCAGGAAGCTGTTCCAGTGTGTTGTTTTTTATAACTCACCAACTGTCAAAGACAGGGGACAACAATGATGATACAAAATCCACATTTTGAGAATTTAACAAAGTCACTGCTGCACCCATGTTCACTTGCACTTTTAGCATCTTATCCATCACACTTACTAAAAGTGTTTGTTTAGGGCTACCATCATTTGGGAAACATTGTTCATATTGATGTTCCTGTCTGGTTAAGGAGATTGAGATATGCACACAGGTACAACAACCACCACCACCACCACCACCACCACCACCACCACCACCACCACCCCTTTTTCTTTAACAATGGTTGCACGTCTCCCAATGCTTTGGGCATATAGCTCGCCCCTGTTGAACAAAACAATAAGGGCACAATGGAAGAGGAGCATGTGGCAGCTGTTGAGACACTGACTTCTTCTGCTGCTGCTTAGCACGGCACTGCCTCATGCAGCATGGAGGCCGTGGTTACATGGGCATGTCATCATCTTCCCCATGTGAGCTAACCAACGGCAACCAAGGAGGAGAGAAAGCAATTGCAGCTATTTCACACCATGCTTCTGTCTGATTTCCTGCTGCCCTAGATACTTCAAAAGACTGAGCAATTTTCAGTGCATCTGTGAGAGAGGGATATTCATGTTGTAGAGCATGTTCATAAACTTCCCTATCAGAGGCCAGGTGTATTATAGCATCTCGAACCACCACATCAGCATATGAGTCCCGGTGGGCCTCAGTAACAAACTGGCAACAATGGCTAAGGCCATGAAGTTCCATTGCCCAAGCTCTGTATGACTGCTGGGTTCACTTTTGACAATCGTAGAACCCTATGCAAGGACTAATCACATGAACATGTTTGCAGTGATAATTAGAAAGTAAATGATAAATTTCATCAAAAGAGAGACCAGCAGGTTCCTGAAGATGAGTTAGCTGACACAAAAGGTGATCAACAGGAGGAGAAATCCATGATGGAAATAAAGCATTACACAAGTTGGGGTAGGTGATTCCAAAGCTTGAAAATGTTGCTGAAGGCATTTTTCATGTACGTCCCCGTCTTCTGCAGACTCATCATATAGAGGAAACAGTGGGGGTTGCTTCAACAGTAGTGGAACCTGGCGCATCACTGAGGCTACCAAATTGTTTAGTGTCACAGAGAGAGCCTGCTGCTGGTCGGCAAGTGATTGAAGAATTTCTTTCACTGAAATGTTTCATACTCATTGTCAAGTATCTTATAACATGGTGCAAACACAATAACAGAATTAATACCAACCAAGAGTAGTTGTGCTTCCACATGGGGAGATTCACAGTAACACTGAATGAAGTACGGTCTCACAAGTACAGAATACATCAATATTCAGTCCAGACATAAGTGAGGCTGAGGCCCTGGCACACCGGGCTTATATTGGGCAGTTCTGCACATGACACAGCACTTGCTGGGCTGTCTGACCATGTTGGGAGGTGACCTCTCAAGGCCAGCTGTGAAGGCACTTGTATCATGCACTGCTTGGTAACATTTGCTCACATTACAGCGTTACAACAGTTTTCAGTTGTATAAATGTATAAAAGTAAATACAAAAGGGGTACCGCAAACAAACCAAGCAAACTTGAAAAATAACTGCCTCCCTGGGTATCATGTTTTATTTGTGGGAGAAATCCAAAAAGTGCAAGTCTTATGTAAACTGTCTTATACTACAATTAAAAAAGGAGTAAGAGTTTTTAAACTAGTTGTTAAATCAAGCACTTTTAAAAAATCTATAAATTAAAAATTACCCACCCATTTTGCTCAGTCAAGCAAAAACACTTGACAAGTGTGTGTTCTACAGCTGATCAAAACAACAAACATAAGTAGAATTATCTTTTTGTTTTGTGAAGAGTATATATGTATTACATACAACTTTATTTTTAAACAAGTTATATACAGGGTGTATACACAGACAGGAAAAAAAATTCCCAGATTTTCCAGTGAAAAATACATTTTTCGTCAGTGTTGAGTGGCAGTATACTTTTCCTCAGAACCGTAAAATTTATCAATCCTTTGAATGGTTATGGTTTTATACACCAGCGTAGAATTTCCCAGCCCTTCAGAAGAAAAAAAAAAGTTTTGGAAAGATCTTTGATGCGCAGCAACACGCTGCATATTTTCGTGTTACGAAAGTATAAATTTGAATTCCACCAACACCACATGTTACTTTCCTGAAGCATTGAAATCGAGACTGCAATGTGCTTTTGTTAGCCAGTCATAGCTCATATCATGTGATCTCGTCAGCCAATGACAGTGGATATTCAGAGCATAGGACACATGATGTAATCACCCAATATCAATATCACTGTTAAGTAGCGCTTATAAACAAATTGGAAAAGTTAATGGTTTAAACTAATATACACAGTGTTGCTACAAGAAAAGCAAAGCTTAAACATATAATATTGGTCTCAAAGATCACTAAGCTGCAAGAGAAGTTAAGCTTTCACATATAATATTGTCACGTAGAAGAAGGTGTAATTGGATGAGTGACAAACACTAACTTCACTTAATGAAGGTTTATTCAGCACTTGCACATACAAGAGTGTGGAGCGAACTGTCTTCGGCGAGAACACATCTTACACTACAATTAAAAAAGGATTAAGAGTTTTTAAACTAGTTGTTAAATCAAGCACTTTTAAAAAATCTATAAATTAAAAATTAGCCACCCATTTTGCTCAGTCAAGCAAAAACACTTGACAAGTATGTGTTCTACAGCTGATCAAAACAACAAACATAAGCAGAATTATCTTTCTGTTTTGTGAAGAGTATATATGTATTACATACAACTTTATTTTTAAACAAGTTATATACAGGGTGTATACACAGACAGGAAAAAAAATTCCCAGATTTTCCAGTCAAAAATACATTTTTCTTCAGTGTTGAGTGACAGTATACTTTTCCTCAGAACTGTAAAATTTATCAATCCTTTGAACTTTCTTTGCCGCTAGGCTCTTCATCACCTTTCCACTTCTTGCCTGTCACTGGAGCTTCGAATTTACTCTGGGTTGCAGAATCCTTATAGGGCTTCATTCGAAGGACTGATCTTTCGTCGTCTTGTGTCGGGGTCAAAATCTTCAACTTTATTAGTAACATCATACAACTGTCTTACAACCTGATAAGGTCCAAAGTAGCACCTGAGGAGCTTTTCAGAGAGATCAACCTTCTGAACATGAGTGAAGATCCAGACAAGGTCACCAGGCTGGTAGACAACAGGGCAGTGGTTCCCGTCATACCTTCAGCGATTGTTCTCTTGAGCATTCGGCATGCGGAGTTGACCTAACTGCTGAGCTTCCTCAGCTCTGGCTATCACCTGGCCAATGTAGTTGTCATCCACATCATCAGTCCACACAGTGTCCATCATCGTAGGTAGACACTTCATGCCCATGCACAGGAAAAATGGCGTAAATCCTGTGGTGTCTTGTTTGGCAGTGTTGTACGCAAACGTCACGAAAGGTAGCACCTCATCCCAGTTGCTCTGCTCAAAATTGATGAACATTGATAGTATTTCGGCTGAGGTCTTATTAAGGCATTCAGTAAGCCCGTTAGTTTGTGGATCGTATGAAGTCATCATGTGATGAGTAATGTTTCACTGACGATTTATCTCTGTCACAAGAGTCGATTTAAAAACTTTCCCTCGATCTGTAATTAACGACCTTGGAGCACCGTGTTTTAATACAGTGTCTTCCATGATGAATTTGGCTACTTCAGATGCTTCAACTGTTTTCACAGATTTTGTAATGGCACAGCGTGTCAGATAATCAGTGCAAACAATAATCCATCTATTGCCACTAGCAGACATTGAAAATTGTCCGAGGAGGTCAATCCCCACACACTGGAAAGGCGTCTCAGCTGGTGGAATTGGTGTGAGCCAGCCAGGTGGTTTTTGAGGAACTGCCTTTCTCCTCTGGCACTCTTGACAGTGCGACACATAGTGACGGACACTCCTAAATAAACCTGGGTAGAAAAATCTCTTGTGGATCCTATCGTATGTCTTAACAAATCCTGAATGTCCGGCCTCAGGTGTGTCATGGAATTTCTGTAGAACATCTAAGTGCATGTGTTTAGGAATCACTGGTAGCCACCTTTTTCCAAATGGATCAAAGTTTTTCTTGCAAAGTAATCCATTAACTACCTTAAATTGTCCTTCCATGTCCTCTGACCGATTTAAGGCAAGTGTAATTTGAGATATCTTGGTGTACTTCTTCTGCTCAGCAGAGAGATCCTGGAGTGCAATGAGACAGTACTATCTTCATCAAAGTCTTGATGGTCTTGCACAGAATTTCTTGAGAGACAGTCGGCATCTTGGTGTTTTCTTCCACTTTTTTACACTTTCGTAATTTCATACTCTTGAAGACATAGTGCCCACCTGGCGAGTCATCCTGTTGGATCCTTAAGATCTGTCAACCAACAAAATGAATGATGGTCTGTAACAACTGTGAATGACCTACCATAGGGATACTGTCGAACTTTGCATATAGCCCAGATCACACCAAGACATTCTCTTTCTGTAGTTGAGTAGTTTCTCTCGGCTTTTGTAAGTGTCCTAGAAGCATAGGCTATAACCTTCTCGTTTCCATCCGAAATTTGCAGCAGAACAGCAGCAGTCCCATACCCACTGGCATCTGTATGTAGTTCTGTAGGTGCTCTCTCATCATACAGACCAAGTACGGGGTCAGTCATCAGATCTTTTCGCAGCACATCGAAAGAATCTTGTTCAGCACCACCACAGATAAATTTAGCATCAGCTTTTAAGAACTCTTGGAGTGGCCTGGCATTGATACAAAAGTCTTTGATAAAACAATGGTGTTAAGAACATAATAGAGGAACCTTCTCACATCTCTAATACTTTTAGGAATAGGAAAATCTGTTACAGGTCTCACCTTCTCTGGGTCTGGCCGCACATTTTCATTTGACACAAGGTGTCCAAGTATTCTGATTTCTTTTGCTCCAAAGAGACACTTTCTTGGATTAAGTTTCAGTCCACCTTGCTGGAGACACTTAAGAGCAGCCCTCAGTCTTTTTATGTGGTCATCAAGTGTCCCTGAGAACACTGTAATGTCATCTAAATAACAAAGACACATCGTCCACTTCAGGTGTCTTAGAAGATTATCCATCATACATTCAAAAGTTGCTGGTGCATCACACAAACCTAACGGCACTACCTTAAATTCATACAGACCCTCAGAGGTGATGAATGCAGTTTTCTCATGATCAGCCTAATCTGCTTCGATTTGCCAGTATCCCAAGTTCATGTCCATGCTTGAGAAAAAGTTAACCCCCTTCAGACAATCTAGTGTATCGTCAATTCGTGGAAGAGGGTAAACGCCCCTTTTAGTTATCTTATTAAACTTCCTATAATCAACACAAAAGCGCCAACTGCCACCCTTCTTGCTGACAAGAACTACTGGCGACGACCATGGGCTCTGCGAAGGCTGAATGATGTCATTCTTCATCATTTCTCTACCTTGTTGCAAATTATTCAATGTTCCATTGCTGAAACACAGTATGGTCTCTGGCTTATTGGTTGATGGTCTCCAGCGCTAATCCGGTGCTTCACTGTCGATGTCTAATTTTGCTCTTCACCCGTGGTGTGAAGCATACAAAGAACTCTTGAAGAATGGCAAGTAGCTTCTTCTGTTGTTCCTTAGTGAGATCTGGTGATAGTGAGCTACAAGATCTTGTCTAGTAGTGGTAGTGCTAATTTCACCCACAGACTCGGCATGGGAGGTTTCTATGACACTCAGCTGTTCTACAATTAAGGGCTCAGCATTTGCTATGCACATGCATCTTGGAAGGATCTGTGGTTCTCAGCGACAGTTAACTATCCACAATTCACCAAATCCGTTCTTAAACAAGACGACAGAGGCTGGGATAACCAAGTTATTTTTCAGTGGTATGCTTCTCTTACATTCCACTACATGTAAGAATGCATGCGTTGATGCATGGCATGACACATGACAGTTACCTTTCTAGTGCTGACTCCAGGAATGATCACTTCATCCAGCACACAGTCTCCACACACTCAGATGCAAATCTTCCTGTCCACAGTATCGCATCTCATCTTGCATAATCTTCGAGGACCACAATCTATAATTGCCTGAGGAGCTTTCAAAAAGGCCCACCTGAGAATGATGTCACGACTACACTCTTGGAAGATGATGAATTCTAATGGCTGTGTATGCCCACTTATACCCACATGAATGACACATATTCCTGTACATTTTACATATTTTCCATTAGCCACCTCCAGCAGAGATGTTTTGCTGTCAACGAATACGGTTTTCTGCAACTGGTGAAGGTACTTCTCCGAAATGACTGAATATGATGCTCCAGAGTCCACAAGAGCTTGGGCTGGTCGGCCATCCCTGAGGATCTTGACATAGTTTCCTATCATTTTTGTAGTAATTGACAGCGGAGGATTTTTCTCTTCAGTGGCCTCACCTCCAATGAAGGTTGCACCCTTTAGTTTTCCATGTTGCGGGAGCTAGGTGATCGGATGGAGCTTCTAAACAGCGATGGAGACCTTGATCGACATGTTGGGGAGCATCCTCTCCAGCAGCTAGCTTGTGGCAATGGTGACCTACGTCGTTCTGCACGCACATCATCTTATTCATCTTCCGGTGTCCCGGAGTTGGCGTCAGCTAAGATTGGTCTGCTGTCTTGTGGCGTGGGCATCATCAAATATCCGCCGCCTTTCTTGACAATAGCGCACCACATGTCCCGGTCATCCACAGTGGAAATGTACTGGTTGGTTATCCTGGATCCTCCAGACGTCAGTCTTCCTTGGTGCCCAAACAGGTTCCTCATGTGGCATTGTAGGAACAGAACTTCACCTGGGACGTTTTTGCCATTTTAAAGGGAAATGAAGGACGAGAGATTGGGTTCAATGTCTGCTCCACTTCCTCCCTTATGATCTCTTGAAGCATCTCATTTTTTTGCTCGCCGTGAAATCCAAGTGCCTTCTGAACTTCCTCTCTCACTATCAGACGAAGAACACTTGTGAAATCAGTTCCTTCCTCCATCACAAACATCGATACAATGTTTGGACGCCGTTCAAACTTCTTGCATGTAATTCTTTTTTGATACATTGTTTCGATATACTGGAACTATTTTATGAAGTCGTCTGCTGTCAAAACCTCCTTCAGGAGTAGGGCTTGATACTTGTCCTCAGCAACACTCTTCATGAGATGCGCAACCTTATTTTCCTCCTTCATTCTAGGATCCACAATTTTACACAGCTCCAAGACGTATTGAATGTAGGATGCTGTAGTTTCTCCTGGATGCTGTGCCCTGCACTTTAGTTTATCTTCAGCCTTGCACTTCTGTCATGTGTCGCCGAAATACTTGCGCAGTTCTGCCTGGAATACTTCCCAGCTTGTGAACTTCTGCTCATTGTTCTCATACCATTCCTTGAAAGTGCCCTCCAAGTAGAAAAATGTATTAGCCAAACACTTGGTGTCATCTCATTTGTTAAATTTGGCTATACGCTCATCCACCTTCAGCCACTTGTTTGGATCTTGGCCATCATCACAAGAGAACCCGGAAGGATGTTTCATGTGGTGGCACACAGTTGCTGTCATCGTAACATCCTCTTCTTCTCCTGTCTCTGATAGATTGTGATCTGTTGAATATGGCTCAAACTCGGGTTTCTCGCCACGTACATGGCAGCTCTGTCGTGGCCTGATGGGAGCCACTGTGTCATCTATAATGTGCACTATCACAAGTTCCAACACCCAGCGCCTCCACCAGATTAATGCCAAGTAGAAGAAGGTGTAATTAGATGAATGACGAACACTAACTTCACTTAACGAAGGTTTATTCAGCACTCGCGCATACAAGAGTGCGGAGCGAACTGCCTCCAGCCAGAACATATACGGTATATATACAGTTACAGAACATTCCAGTACAATGATTCTTGATATTTGTGCATACTTCTTGAATGTCCTCAAGCCAAATATAGAAATTAAGATATTACAGTTCAGGTGAGTTTTGAACTCACAACCCTCCATGCAAGAGTCTAGTATCATAACCGCTACTCAGCTTCTTCTTCAACAGTACTGATCTTTTTTGCACATGTTACACTATAAGATACAGTCACACAAATGTACCAGTAAAATTTTTAACAATGACATAAATGTCTGATCTTCTGGGCTAGAAATTTTTCTAAATGGTCGTCCTCAAAGAGTTTATTTTTAAATGAGAGTCAAGCACTCTGATATTTAAGACATTCATCGTATACTCTCGAACGTAGCTCAGCCTGCATAAAAGGAAATTTACTCTGGAAGCAACACTTTTCAAACAACCATTCCCAATATTTTCCTGCGATGTGTTAGATATAGGTTCGTTTCAGAAGTTGCCAGAGAGTGCCGCATAATAGGCGTCGCCACACTTGCACAGCTACGATGACGCAGGAAGCCCATATGTTCGTACGTTTAAAACATTAGAAGATTTTACATTATGTCATAAAAGAAACAAGACATCAGAGGATACTCCAAGAGCATCGGAATTTCGTGAACCATACTAAAATGCATAATTCGGCTTACAGTGCACATTCATATGTCCAGAGTAAGATGTAAATTTTCTTGGAGTACCAGTACTGTATTATCTCATGTTTGGTTCTTTATTATGGCATAATGCCATAAGTGCTAGAAGATGAAAAGATGCACTTTTAAAATGCAGTTAAAGTTGAAACTAGCCAATAGCGTGGAATTAAATACTTAGTCTCAAATAAATTGACTACCTCAACTAAGAAGATTAATAAAAGCCAAATTTCTTTAGCAAAAAACACGGGTCACGTAGAGACTATCAACCTCCCCACTTAAACTCAGACTGCTCTGTGCATCAGCACCAAATCAACGATATTTACGAACCGCAGTAATACTTGATAGTGGTGCTGCCCCCCCCCCCCCCCCCGCCACCTCCCTCAAGCGTTTGAGGTAGGACACAAAAAAAAAGTGTTCCAAAGTGCAGTGCCACACCTCTTCAAACGCATATGAGGTGCAACAATAAAGTAATGAGACTGACGTGAAAAAAAAAAAATGTTGCTTACCGTTTTAGTCAAGTTTAGTGTTGTCTCCTTCAAAGTAGTTACCTTCTGATTGCACACACTTTTTCCAGCACTTCTGCCATTGTGATGGTAACATTTCTGGAACTCACCTTCTGTGATATCCTCGAAGACCCTCATCACAGCTTTGTGGACATCTTGTGTTGTTTGAAAATGGTGTCCCTTGACCACCATTTTGACTCTTAGAAATAGAAAAAAGTCGCACAGAGCAATATCTGGCAAATAAGGTGGCTGTGGTAGTACTGAAATTTGTTTTGATGTTAAAAATTGCTGTACTGACAGAGCAATATGGGATGGTGCATTATAGTGATGCAGAATCCAATTATCAGCAATGTTGGCACAGACACGAAGAACTCTTTTACGAAGTCTTTCTATAATTTCTTTGTAGTAATATTGGTTAACTATTTGTCCAGGAGGCACCCACTCCCTATGAACAACTCCCTTGGAATCAAAGAAGCACACAAGCATGCATTTCACTTTTCAAAAAACAAAGATGATGTGACTTACCATACGAAAGCGCTGGCACGTCGATAGACACACACAAACAAACACAAACATACACACAAAATTCAAGCTTTCGCAACAAACTGTTGCCTCATCAGGAAAGAGGGAAGGAGAGGGAAAGACGAAAGGATGTGGGTTTTAAGGGAGAGGGTAAGGAGTCATTCCAATCCCGGGAGCGGAAAGACTTACCTTAGGGGGAAAAAAGGACGGGTATACACTTGCGCACACACACACACATCCATCCACACACATACAGACACAAGCACACATATTTAAAGACATCTTTGTTTTTAGATATATTTTTCCCACGTGGAATGTTTTCCTCTATTAATTCATTTCACTTTTCACTTTGACATGAGAGCTTTTTTTGGTCTGGGTTATCCCTTTGAGCACCATTGCGAACTTTGGTGTTTTGTCTCTGGATCGCACTCAAAAAACCAACTTTCATCACCAGTGATAACACGGCTCAACAATTCTGGATTGATTTCCGTTTGCTCTAACAGATCGGCTGCCACATTTTTCCATGTTTCTCACTGTTGTGGCGTGAGATTTTTGGGGACCATTTTCGCACAAATCTTTCTCATACCAAGATCTTCAGTTATTATTAGACAAACCGTTTCTTGATTGATGTTCAGTTCTTCTGCAATCATTTCAGATCGTACGGGTTCATCCTGGCCAAGATGACATCCATTCATGAGGTTGATGGTCATCCACTGCGGTCTTCATCTTCAACATTCGTTCTGACTTCATTAAACATTGTATGCCAACGAAAAACGTGAGCTCTTAACATAACCTCCTTCTGAAGCCTTCTGAAGCTTACTGTAAGTTGTCATTGTGTTTTCACCCAATTTAACACAAAAAGAAATGACATACCATTGCCCAATATTATGCGATTCCATTTCCGTGACGAGAGACACAAACACATGTTAACTTATTACAGCAGTTGCATCGATGTGCTGCTTGGACTAGAAGTAGTTTATAGACCGGGGTCAAAGATATTGTGCCTTCGCAAGCCTGTAGGGTTGCCACACCTTGCAAAGAAAATCAGTCTCATTACTTTATTGTCACACCTCGTACTTCTATTGCACGTGAGTGTATTTCACTCTGTGGAATTCAAACGTATAATATTTTTTAACAGATGCCATCAACCTATATTCAGGACAGTGGAAATTAAAGAGTCCTATGGTGTCTGTTTCTTTTTTTTAAAAAAAGAAAGAAAACCAACCTCGCAATTAATATTGGATGGGATTATTTGTAACCTGAAGGACAAGAACTCTTCAGAAAATTTGTACTCTTTACTGCCTATTATCTAATAACTTGCTTTTTTGTGCAACACAAAATTAATTATACGATACACGAAACCAATAAAGACAAGAGACAAGCAAGACAGTATACATTTCTTCAATCCTTAAGTCCTAGCATTTTTTTCTCTCTAATCTTGCTACAGCTTTACATGGCATGCTTTCCTTTCTGCAAAAGAACCTATTACCTCATCACACTTCATCATACATTTTGCTTCATGAAAAGATGAAATATTGTCATCTAATGCTGAAAAAGCTGTTCATACAAACAGTACCCAAGACTGGTGTGGTTTCTCGTTATGATTACGTGTATTATGTCACTTTCAGCTAGATAAAATGAAATAGGCCTATCTAATATTGCAGCGATTGTAACAAACACCAAATAAATGAGACTGTTTTGGCGCAAACGGTCACTTATTTTTTTAACACGACAGAATATAATTCACGAATTACCAATATCAAATGCCTATTAGGCCTACTACAAGGAAAAAGCTTTATGTTCATAAATGGTTTCACATTTCATTCATGCGCTCCAGCTTCTCAAGCACGAGATCGAAAAGTAGTGGTACGAAATTTTTATATAAATTTGGAATTGTCATATTCTTCCATAATTGGTGTGATGTCTCCATTTCTTCTCCTTCCTAGTTCTAACAAACAATTTTGTCATCACTAATTCTGTAACTATTCCTGCCAGTGTCAAAACTTATTCTCCAGTTAATTTCACCAACCCTGCCACAATCAAAGTCTCATGTATGTCGCGTTTATTCTCAGTTAGGCATCATTACGTGTTTGTGCAATGTGTTTTCCACGCTACTCCCAGAATAGAACTGAGGCAGCTGCTACCCAGGTCTGTACAACTGGCCATTACTAGTGTAGCGGCCTAGCCAAAAATTTTTCATGTATACACCGGGAAGATAATACATAATCTTTCTTACCTGTTATTCCTGTTAGTCGTTTATTTCCGCTCTGGTAGTCTGAATCTATGGATTTCGCTGGTAATTATAACAATGCTGATCATTCACAAACCCAGTCAAACATATAAACAAACAGTGATTGGCATTCACCTGTTTGACTTTGTTCCGCTCAACTCATATAGCCCCGTCCCCTTCTGTCCGCAGGAAAGTTTATTCCTAGTTGCGATGGGGATTCCCCTGGCAGACACATGATATCCACTATGCTAGCATTCAAAAACCAACTTATGATTCATTCAGAAATAAACTTAGAATGTGTTCAAAGAAGTTCGAAAACCAACAGGGATGCGTTTCAAAATCATATGAATAATAGAGAGACCAATGTGTGCCAGATACTAGGGATGTGTTCCAAAATCGTATGAATAATCAAGAGACCAAAGTGCACTGGGTACTAGGCGCTTTGTGAAACAAGGTTTTTTTCCTCAAGAATATTAATCCAGATGTCATTAACAAACTCCTAGTTTGATAAACTCTCACTCCACCCCGCCCCCTCACCACTAGAACATTTGCTGCTTACACTGTGCTTCAGACTCATTTTTGTCCTGTGAGACTGTTTTTGTTAGACGAGATTTTGTTTGTTTTCATGTCTCACATTTGCAGGGTTAAAATTTATCTGTTTCTACTATTGTTTCATGTGTGACACTGAAAAACATCAGAAGCAACTTCATCATATGATGCTGAGCAGAAAAGTTCAACATTGCTCTCTTGGGCAGGGAATTGATGTATGAAGTCAATAGGGAGAAATAATCTGTGTGTTATGTGCCTAAACAGTTAACAATAATTGTTCTTTATAATGCTCCCAACCATTCTGTTGTCACTGACAAGATACCAGTCATGACAAAGCAAAAGGTGAACAGTTTGCTTTAGCATGACTATATTGAAGTGAGTGAGTAGCATGGCTACGTTGAATTAAGTGGTAATCTTAGAAAGGAGAAGCTTATGGAACTAATCTCTCTCTATGAACCACAGTTCCCAAATATGAAATCGACAATCTGATAAAAACATATGAGTATACAGCCATCAGGCTACCACTATATCACCGCCATTTCAACTCAATAGAACAAAGCTATTTTAGAAAATTCAATAGGACAAATGATCTTGTCATTAAATAATGGCAGTAGCAATGTTACTGCAAACATATGTGACAGCGACAACAGCAGCACCACTAGGCTGTACCCGCTGTACCCACTGTCACTACAGGAAAGATAGGTAGTCTGATGCAACTGAGTGCTTGGACTGTGTAGCTTACATACCTACATAGCAAAATTATATTACAATTAATATTTATTAGTTTTATATTAATAAGAAGACTAATGACAATAAAAGAAAGAATGAAGCTCATGCCAAGGAACTCAGTCTATCATACAAAATAAATCTCTCTCTATTTGCAATACAGAGGTAGTGTATTTTGATCGCTAATCTTCTTTCTTCCAAATTGATAAGATACATTTCTTAATTGGAAGAAAAAAATTGGAGGGTTATCTGCAAATGGGTTTGCAGTCATGTTTGGCACTTTTCTTATAAATGTCTATCTCCGTTACATATGATATACAACTCACAATGACCGATTTCACTTGTTTCCATTATCAGATCTGTCACAAATGGAAAAAAAATCTAGAAAAATATAATACACATGGCTAACAGCTGTACATATTACCAAGACGTACCATTAAAAGTATGCTGCTGCAAGTATCATCGTCAAACAATCTGTAGCCATGGTGAACTGATATAAGGACCACGATACCAACAGCCTTATGAAATGAGCTAAGGTAAAAAATACATGAAAAGAATAAGACAGTTCGTCCATATGGTAAGAGGCTTGTTACTATGCCATATAACAGTGTACTTTCCCATAAAGTAGCACAAGTTTTCAGAAAAATCAGTGTTAATATTGGATTACAGAAGAAACGTACAATGGTTTCTAGGTTACATCACAAAACTGGCTACAACATTAATAAATATTTGGAATCCGGGGTCTACAAGATTAGTTGTCAGGGCTTTGGTCAGAGGGCGAGGAACTTTAAGGCCTACTACAAAGAACATACACGCAGCCAAAATAAGAGAGCATATGGAGCACACACAGAAAAACATGGTGGGAATTATGCAGGATAATTAGGAAGTGTTGCAGAGGACACCTAAAGGACAATTACTGAACCTGTTCGAGGAAATGGGAGATCAACAAACAAAGAAAATGGCAACAGGTGTTACTGCATAATGAAAATAGCAAATTTTGAATGCATATTTCGATGTATTCAGGAACCTAATAGTCTGAACATTGTCACATACTGCAGCAGCTCAGCCTGTGGCCACATATGAGGTCTTTTCGAAAAATTCCAGAAGCTTGCCTTCAAAATTATTTTACATTTGCCTTTACACTGCTTCAAAATTCTCTCCTCCACAATTGATACACCACTCCCAATGCCATTTCCACTTCCAGAAGCAGCCTTGGTATGATTCTTGCTGGATGATGCGAAGCGCCATCAGAGAATTTTCTTTTATTTCGTCTATCACTGCAAATCTTCATCCTTTCAACAGTGCTTTCAACTCTAGAAATTTTAAAAAAAATGTCCACGGGGACCAGCTCTAGAGAATGAGGAGGATGAGGCAAGCACGGTGATTTTGTTTCTTGGGCAATAGTCACACATCAACAGGGATGAATGTGTGGGTGCGTTATCATGATGTAAGAACCATGAACTGTCTCACCACATTTCAGGCCATTTACTTCTCACATTTTCTCACAGGCATTCCAACATGTCCCGATAGTACCACCAATTAACAATTTGTCCCTGAGGCACAAATTCATGATGAACTAATCCTTCAAAGTCAGAGAAAAGTACCAGCATGGCTCTGATATTTGACCTGACCTTACCAAATCCACTGTGAAGACCTAACCTTGGTCTCAACATCTTAACCAGGGACCCACGTCTGATCACCAATTATGGTTCTTTTAAGGAACATCTCGTTCTCATTCATATGATCCAGAAGCTCTTCACAGATTGCGAGGCAAAGGTCTTTCTGGTCTTGACTCATGATATGTGGGATGAACTTGGTGGCAACACAATGTGTTCCAAGATGCTGTGTCAGGATTTCATGACAAGATCCACCTGAAATGTTACATTCTTCTGCAATCTCTCTGGCAGTGTCTTTGATTGGCATGCACAATTTTGTCGACGTTCCCAACATGAGCATCGTCGGTAGACATTGAAGTGTGTCCTGAACAACGGTCGTTTTTAACTTCCATCCGGCCATTTTTAAACCATGTGAACCATTCGTAACGACGAGTACGGCTTAAGCACTCATCACTTTAGGCTTCCTGCATTATTTATCATGTCCCTGTAAAGGTTTTCTTTAATTTCACACAAAATTTAATGCAGATGTGTTGCTCCTCTAACTCTGCCATTCCGAAATTCGCAAACTGTGCGACAACATTCCATTCAAAACACTGGACAATAAGTAACAGACATATAACAATGAAACTTCGGCAGTAACACATGAAACACAGATGTGTGCAAGAATGCCAACCATACAACACTCCATTGGCGCAAAATTACAAATGTTCTGGAATTTTTTGAACAGACCTTGTACACTGGCCACTCACAGCATTAAGACAGGGGCTTCCTTCCGTCGTCGTCGTCGTCATCTACTCGGTCATGCTAGGTGGTTTCTATTTCACTATTAGCTTTTTTACACATTTTACTCGCACTTTAGGTATGGATTTTATTTCTATTTCATTTCATGTTTTATTTTTTGACAGATTTTTTGCCATTTGAAATAATTTTAAATAATGACTATACATATTTTAAGTCACTGAAATTATGGTTGGGTCACTAGTGTACCTGGCACTAGTGTCCTCTAATGGTTAAGGTTAGGTTTGTATTAGTAGAGGACACCCCTAAGCCATCACTGGTACTTGGTATGAACTTATGCATGCACACTGAAGGTGCTACTTTTGTCACAGTACTTTTAACATGATCAAAACTGCTCACGCCACTGGGGCATGAGGGTCGCCTTGCCTCCCAGACAGCACATGCCTGTATGGCGTCACCAACCCCTCACAGCATTGTGGCTCCTATCCTTACCCTGGCATGCAGGTTAAAAGGGACACTGGCCAAGCCCTCAGTAGACCTTTTACTGTCATTTAGGCTGATTTGTCCATGAGTTGTGTGACGTGAATTGATCCAGCTCATCAAATACTCCATCTTTATTACTCCAGCATTTCCTTATTTTTCTTTTTGTTCTCAAAGGCAGGTTAATAATTTATATTATTTCCTAAAACCAATTTCTGAGGGACATACCCAAGATTTTCAGAGGTATCCTGTGTCTTTTGACAAAATCGGGGGGGGGGGGGGGGGGCTGTCAAACCATCTGGTTGGTCAGTTGGTTGATTTTGGGTAGGGGACCAAACAGCAAGGTCATCAGTCCCTCTGTAGAAGCAGGATGGCCAGACATGGATTTGAACAGTCATCCTCCCAAATGCGAGTCCATTGTGCTAACCACTGCGCCATCTTGCTCGGTAACATCTCTAGCTATGTCCTCCTTTGTTCTACTTATTTTACAAAACATAGTGTCATTTCATGTCCATCTTTTCATTTTTATGGAGGTACAATAAAAGAAAATAAATGAGTTCTTCGGGCATGGTGTGTTAAATTGTCAAAAATATATAAAACTGTTATTTGGATCTTCCTGACAGGTTGAAACTGTGTGCCGCTGGATCGAGACTCAAACTCAGGACCTTGACCTTTCGCAGGCAAGTGCTCTACCATCTGAGCTTTAATTTCACCAGTACCTCGTCTCCTCCCTTCCAAACATCACAGAAGCTCTCCTGCAGACCGTGCAAAACTAGCACTCCTGAAAGAAAGGATATTGCAAAGACATGGCTGTGGCAAAGCAGTATTCTAAAAGAGGATGGACGAGCATAGTGTAGGCAGTCTCCTTAGTAGATCTGTTACATTTTCCAAGTGCCCTGCCAATAAAACACAGTCTTTGGTTAGCCTTCCCCACAACATTTTCTGTGTGTTCCTTCCAATTTAAGTTGCTCGTAATTGTAATTCCTAGGTATTTAGTTGAATTTACATCCCTTAGATTTGACTGATTTATCATCTAACTGAAGTTTAATGGATTCCTTTTAGCACTCGTGTGGATGACCTCACTTTTCATTTCCTAGCGTCAATTGCCAATTTCCGCACAATACATATATCTTTCATAAGTCACTTTGCAATTTGTTTTGATCTTCTGATGACTTTGCTAGTCAATAAACGACAGTGTCCTCTGCAAACAACGTAAGACAGCTGTACAGATAAAGAACAGCAAAGGGCCTATAACACTACCATTGGGAATGCCAGAAATCACTTCTGATTTATTCTGTAACTTTCTGTCAATTACTACGAACTGTGACCCTGCGGCGCAGCATGTTACTTTTTGCCACCCTGCCAATGTCCAGCAATGTTCATTTGTCTAGCTAAAAGCTGTAGTAGAAAATACTAGACCACTACTGTCTACTGCAGGTCGCAACATACACAGAATTGTATGGTAAACGGGATGTGGCTAGTACTGAAATAAAAGTTTTAACTCGGCAGTGTAAATTTTCAGGTGTATTTTTTACGATAAAGATCACAGTTAATACTGTCAAGTCCGTACTAAGTGGCAACACAACGTAAAGTTCACACGCAAACCACAATCACACACGTAGCCAGTTTATGGTATTTACACCCGTTACCGATGTTAATAGAGTTCACTGGATCGTTTAGTTATGAAAATGCTCGCTCAAACGTTGTGCACTCTGCTCTACACATAATACCTGTTCCAGTCTTAGATCGCACAACACGCCACGCGGTTTTAACAAACAGTCAAAAGCAATAATTTTGATATTTCGTCCGAAATTCCACACGACTTCCACTATACCGTTCACTTAAATACGCTTTGTACTACTTCGCGAACTCGTAATTAGCATTTTTCCGTACTTCTGTGGGAGCTGCTTTCAATGAGATGTTACTAGTTCGAACCCTCAGCCCCGACTTTCCTAGATCACACCAAAGGCTTTGTTACCAGCATAGATTGGCGCGAGCCTGCATTTTTCTGATTGGCTGATATCACAAACAGCAAATCAGGTTGCAGTATTATCCCGCACTAACCCGCGCTTTACTTCAATGACCAATCATAGTAAAACATTTCTTTCTATGACAATTGCTAAATAAATAAATTTAGAAAAGTATCAAATATAAAATTACTCCTTCCGAAATTACCGATTAATTTGTGTTCTACTCACGATTTATTAGTACCGTAAACTGACTGCACATTTAATTATAGTAAATCCCCTGTATAGTTTAACTGGTACTTCATGAATAAACAAAACAATTTTCATTTACTTCTGTTCTTCTTCACTCATACAACACTCACACTGCTAATTATTACACATATAAAACAATCATAATAATGCAAATACATTAAATATTAGTCAAACATAACTTTACGACATTGTTTTGACTATGACTGCTAGCACTGTCCGTCATCTGCTGATCTCTGCCGCCTACTAGTACAACTACGTGCAGCTCTAACTCAGGTCTGTCAGGTGGTGACATCTGTCGATGACTCATGCCTATAACGATATCATCCTAACAAGTGACAGGAGCGATGCGAAGGTGCTACGCCTCAACCCCTCTGACAGGAAATCACAAAGCCAGTCACGATATTCCATAAGCACACAATTTCACTACGAGTCGCTTGTGTGGTACCATGTCAAAAGCCTTCTGGAAATTCAGAAACATGGAATTGATCTGAAATCCCTTGTCAATAGCACTCAACACTTCATGTGAATAAAGAGCTAGTTGTGTATCACAGGAATGAAGTTTTCTAAACCCATACTGACTGTGTGTCAATAGAACGTTTTCTTCTAGATAATTCATAATGTTTGAACTCAATATACCAGTTGATTAAAAAGTCAGTATAAATTTGAAGACTTAATAAACCACGGAATAATGTAGATAGAGAGGTAAAAATTGACACACATGCTTGGAATGAAGTATTGCTAGACGCGTGAAAAATCTCTTGCGCGCGTCTTTTGTGATGATTGTGTGCTCAGCCGCCACTTTCGTCACGCTTGGCCTCCCAGGTCCCCAGACCTCAGTCCGTGCGATTATTGGCTTTGGGGTTACCTGAAGTCGCAAGTGTATCGTGATTGACCGACATCTGTAGGGATGCTGAAAGACAACACCAACACCAATGCCTCACCATAACTCCGGACATGCTTTACAGTGCTGTTCACAACATTATTCCTTGACTACAGCTATTGTTGAGGAATGATGGTGGACATATTGAGCATTTCCTGTAAAGAACATCGTCTTTGCTTTGTCTTACTTTGTTATGCTAATTATTGCTATTCTGATCGGATGAAGTGCCACCTGTCAGACATTTTTTGAACTTTTGCATTTTTTTGGTTCTAATAAAACCCCATGTCATTCCAAGCATGTGTGTCAATTTGTACCTCTCTATCTACATTATTCTGTGATTTATTCAGTTTTCAAATTCATACTGACTTTTTGATCACCCAATATATTATAAAATCCAGCTGCATATCGACGTTAATGATACGGGCCTGTAATTTAGTGGATTATTCCTACTAGCTTTCTTGAATATTGGTGTGGCTGTAAAATACAGCCAATCTTTGAGATTTTGCATCTGTTTAAATTTGGCAAGTTTGTTTAGATTAGATTAGATTAGATTTACTTTCATTCCAATTGATCCGTAGTGAGGAGGTCCTCCAGGATGTGGAACATGTCAGAAAACAACAATACATGACAAATATTTAAACTAAAACAAATAAGCTAATGTACCATTCCACAGGTCCCAAGTGGAATGATCGTCATTTTTTAATGAACACTAAGAGTCATTTTACAAATACTATTGCACTGAATTTAAAATAAAAAAGTTTTATATTTATTTATAAGGTAAGAAACATGTAATACAACTACTGTAATACTTATTTACAATGAACACATTACTGCACTGAAATGGTGCAGAAGCTAGATTATACTTACACACACACACACACACACACACACACACACACACACACACACAAATTTTCAGTGAACACATTACTGCACTGAAATTGTGCAGAAGTTATGTTGTACTTATATACAAATCAGTTGGTTTTCCTCAGAAATTCATCAATGGAGTAGAAGGAGTTGGCCACCAATAAATCCTTTAGGCTTCTCTTAAACTGAATTTCATTGGTTGTTAAGCTTTTTATGGCTGCTGGCAAGTTATTGAAAATGTGTGTTCCTGAATAATGCACACCTTTTTGTACAAGACTAAGTGACTTTAAATCCTTGTGAAGATTATTCTTATTTCTAGTATTGATTCCATGAATTGAGCTGTTGGTTTGAAAAAGTGATATATTTTTAATGACAAATTTCATTAAGGAATAAATATATTGGGAAGCTGTAGTTAGTATCCCTAGTTCCCTAAACAGGCTTCTGCAGGATGTTCTTGAGTTCACACCACATATAATTCTTACTGCACGTTTTTGTGCCCGGAAAACTTTAGCTTGGCTTGATGAATTACCCCAGAAAATAATCCCATATGACATTATGGAATGAAAGTAAGCATAGTATGCCAGTTTTTTCATTTTTATATCCCCTATGTCTGACAAAATTCGCATTGCAAACAGAGATTTGTTAAGACGCTTCAGCAGTTCTGTGGTGTGCTCCTCCCAGTTGAATTTATTATCAAGCTGTAATCCCAAGAATTTAACACCGTCCACTTCTTCTATCTTCTTGTCATCATATGTTAGACATATACTCTTGGGACACCCCTTACAAGTTCTGAACTGCATGTAGTGTGTTTTTTCAAAGTTTAGTGACAAAGAATTGGCTAGGAACCAGTGATTAATATCTACAAATATTTTATTGGCTGATCTTTCTAAGACTACACTTGATTTGCTATTTATTGCAATGTTTGTATCATCAGCAAACAAAACAAACTTGGCATCTGGTAATGTTACTGATGAAAGGTCATTGATATACACAAGAAAAAGTAAGGGCCCCAAAATGGAACCTTGTGGGACCCCACATGTAATTAGTTCCCAGTTGGATGATGCCTGATAGCTTGATACATGTCTCTTTCCTAATAACACCCTTTGTTTCCTGCCAGAGATATAAGATTTGAACCATTTTGCAGCATTTCCTGTTACACTATAATATTCTAGTTTACTTAAAAGGATATTGTGATTTACACAGTCAAATGCCTTTGACAGATCACAAAATATACCAGTTGCCTGCAATTTTTTGTCTAATGAATTAAGTACATTTTCACTGTAAGTGTAGATAGCCTTCTCAATATCAGAACCTTTTAGAAATCCAAACTGTGACTTTGACAGTATGTTATTTGAGATAAGATGGTTATAAAGACGACTGTACATTACTTTTTCGAAAATTTTTGAGAATGCTGGCAACAGTGAAATTGGACGGAAATTTGATGCTATTTCTTTATCTCCCTTCTTAAACAGTGGCTTAACTTCAGCATATTTCAGCCATTCGGGAAATATTCCACTGATAAACGACTGGTTACACAGATAGCTTAATATGTTACTTAGCTCAGAATCACATTCTTTAATTAACTTTGTTGATATTTCATCATACCCACTAGATGTTTTTGATTTTAAAGATTTTATGATGGACATTATTTCTGTTGGGGTAGTGAGGGTCAAATTCATATTATGGAAGTTACTTGAAATGTCTGGTCTAAGGTAATCCATAGCAGCATCTACCGAACCTGACAACCCCATCTTTTCAGTAACAGTTATAAAATGTTTGTTAAAAAGTTCTGCAACACTATACACATCTGTCACCAATGCATCATTTACTCTTAATGCTATTTGTTCCTCTTCATGTCTGGTTCTACCGGTCTCCTCCTTCACTATATCCCATATTGTCTTTATTTTGTTATCTGATATGACTATCTTTTCCTTGTAATATATTTGCTTTGACATCCGTATTACAGTCTTTAATATTTTGCAGTATTTCTTATAATGTGCTATAGCATCAACATTGGAAATGTTTCGGATTGACAGATACAGTTTTCTTTTTGTTTTACAAGATACCCCTATTCCTCGAGTAATCCATGGCTTCTTTGTAGACTTTGCTCTAACCTTGGTAAGTTTTGGGGGAAAGCAGTGTTCAAATAAGGTAAGCACTTTATTAGCAAAAATGTTACATTTTTCATTCATGCCATGAGCACTGTAAACATCAGTCCAGTGAATGTCTCTGAGGAGTGTCCTAAAATAATCAATTTTTGGCTTACTGATTACCCTCTTGAGCTCAGATTTAACAGATTTTATATCCTGTTCAGTATTAACATTTAACAGAAGGAACTGCATGTCATGGTCTGAGAGGCCATTGACTATTGGTTTTGTAATATAATTTTGTTCATTTGACTTTTCTATAAAGATATTATCAATGGCTTTTTGTGAGCAAGTGGTTATCCTAGTGGGGAACTTTACTGTGGGAATTAAGTTGAATGATAGTGTTACTAACTCAAATAGGTTCTTATTGGGAGAGTCTTTAAGGAAATCTACATTGAAATCACCAGCAACCACTATTTCTTTGTTTTTGGTTGTTAAATGGGCCAGTACAGCTTCAAGGTGGTTTACAAACAGATTAAAGTTACCTGCAGGTGCTCGATATACACTTAATATTATGAAAGATTTTTTGTGAAAATCTAATTCTGTTGCACATGCTTCCATATGCTGTTCTAGGCAAAATTTATGAATGTCTATGTTCTTAAATTTATGACAGTTCCTGATGAATGTGGCAACTCCTCCTTTCTCCATTTCTGATCTACAATAGTGAGATGCTAACCTAAACCCTGTAACACTTAAAAGTTCTATACCAGTGGTCACATGATGTTCAGAGAGGCAGATTATGTCAGCTGGGTTTGAAGACTCTAATTCATCTATGCAGATAGTTAATTCATTAATTTTATTTCTCAGTCCTCGAATATTTTGATGCAATAAAGATAGCTGACATTTCACATTGACTGACTTAAAATTGGATGGAGTTAAAATATCTGCTGACAGTTGAAAATTCTTAACAAACTCAACACTGGTATGCCTCGTTGTTTCTGCAACAGTGTTCTGACCCGTTTTGTGTATCAAGGAGGATCAGCTCCGACATTTGTTAATTTATTTGGTATAAATCTCCCAACAGCTGCCAATACTTTGAATTGAAGCCATATCCGGTCTACACTTATATTGTTAATTTGAAAGGAGTGGAGAGTGTCGCTCAGGAAGATGTCAAGTGAATTTTTATCAGCTGTTTTGAATAGTTATACAGTACAGTCCTATTAATCAAAAACTAATTGGGACCAGACCTTGTTCGGATTAGCCAGAATTACGGTGATGAGTTTCTAGAATAAAGTATACCAAGCAGATAAGTAAGTGTACCATGGTAACAAATGAGAATAAGTGTGGGAACAATGGCTCACTCACTCTCTGCCCTTGTTGAGACCTTTGTAGTCTCAGATGTCAGTGCACTGCCAGTTGGCTCATTAAGTGCTTGGTTATATTAGTTATCAATCGCTGGCGCACGTAACAGTTGTATTGTATTCGTTCAGGAGTAGTAGTGTACGTATTTTCGTCATGAGTAAACGGAAACTTACAATGTTAACTCTCAAAGAAAAACTGAATGCTTTGAAGCAGATAGACAATGGTGAGAATGTATCTAAACCGGCAATGGAATTGGGTGTTGGTAAAGCAACCATCTGTGATTGGAAGATGAACCGAGTGAAGCATTAACAGTTCTTTGGGAAAACACACTAAATTCAGTAGACTTTGAAATAGTCACAGTATAAAAAAAAAATGGATGAAGCTCTTTTTCTCAGGTTTACACAGGAAAGAGAAAGGTGAACTCCTTTGAGTGGAGCACTAGTTCTGGAGAAAGCTGTTTACCTGAACAAGTTAATGAATGGTGGTGAGTCTTAATGCGAGTACGGGTTGGTTGGACATATTAAAAAACGTCATGGAATCAGTCAGCTAACAATAACTGGAGAGAAGCTTTCTTCTGACCGTGATGCAGAGAAGGAATACTTGGGTGAGTTTGAAAAAAAATGACGAGAGGGAAAGTATTCTACCCAACAAATTTATAACGCTGATGAGGCTGGCCTTAACTTTAAGGCATTGCCAATAAAAAGCCTGGCATAAAAAGCAGAAGATCATGCTCCTGGTTTTAAAACATGCAAAGATCGTGTGACTATTAGCGTGCAGCAAGGTTGCTGGTAATCACAAGCTGCCTTTAATGCTGATCAGCAAATCTGATAGGCCCAGAGCTTTTAAAAACTGCAACATGAAGTCCCTGCCCATATATTATTGTCACCAGAAAAAAGCATGGATGGATGGTAAGCTGTTCAAAGAATGGTTTCACGGCCAGTTTCTTCCCTCTGTTCGACAGTTTTGTACGGAAAATCATTTGTCTCCCCATGCAATCTTTTTGATTGATAACGCACCATCTCACCCCAGCACTGAGGAATTATTTGACGGAGAAATTGTGGCAAAGTTTTTGCCACCGAATGTTACACCACTTCTACAACCGATGGACCAGGGCATACTGCAAACATCGTAACTGATTTATAGAAAACAATTTTTAAGAATGCTGATTCAAGATGATAGCATTCCTTTAGTGGACAAAATAAAGACCAATGTGAAGGATATTGTTTATTGGGCGACTGAGGCATGGCAAGATATTTCAGAAAATACTCTGAGAAAATCGTGGAGAAAACTGAGGACATTTCTTAAATTTTAGGACAACCTAGTTGAAAATAAAAAGATTTGAAGAAGCTAGTGAAAGAGACCTAGATAAGTGGATGGCAGCAGATAGGGCATGTTTGGAGAACCTTACCGACTCTGATTTAGTTGCCGCTGCGGCTCAAGACCAGGAAGAAGTGCACTGCTGTGACAGAAGTGACAATGAGCCTGAAAGCGGCACAGGAGAGCTGGTGCCACACAGTGATGCAGCAGAAGTCCTTGACCTCGCACTACATTACTTGGAGCAACAGCCCACTGCTAAACCTGCTGATTTGACGTTTACGAGACGATGGCGCAACTATGCATCATTAAGACTGTCTTCATTATGCCAAAAAACAATGAGTTTTTGTCATCTAAAACATAGGGATAAAATATCTGCTGTATTTTAGTAAGTTTGACAGCTCTTCTTTCATTGTCATGCGATGTTTAAACCTAACTTTTTCTTGCCAATTTATCTAACATGTTTACTTTACTGTGTAAATTAAAATAGTGTGTATGTACAGCAGTTTACCACACAGTTTTCCATACTTAGACTAACATTTTTCATGTTCGGATTAACCTAATGTTCGGATTAGCAGGACTCTGCTGTATTTATCGTTTATTTTTGTGGGATTTGGGG
Organism: Schistocerca americana; assembly: GCF_021461395.2. Lineage (NCBI taxonomy): Eukaryota > Metazoa > Arthropoda > Insecta > Orthoptera > Acrididae > Schistocerca > Schistocerca americana. The sequence continues at coordinate 1,073,036,135 of NC_060119.1, forward strand.
GTTGCAATATTCAGTCTCGCTACGACAACCTTGTGTCCACTAATCCCTGTATCCACTTTGATGTTTGTTATTAACTCTGGATTATTTGTTGCTAAAAGACCAAGTGTATTTTCAGAACCGTTTACTATTTGCGTGGGCCCATGAATTAACTGCTGAAAATAATTTTCAGAGAATGCGTTTAGCACAATTTCGGACGATTTTAACAGAATGGAACAAAAAGGATTGCATTCTTTTCATGATTTAACACATGCAAATTCTGGTTTAACTCTAACAGATAGGAGATACTTGTACTATAAATGAAGCACAAATTTTGTTGGTGAAACTGATTTAATTCCATTTCAAAATTGTGTAACAAATGTGATGAAAAATAAATGCATATGGTCTAGATTTGTGATGCACATCAGTTAAAAAAAATTCAACAAACTGATCAACAGCATAGAAATGGTTACAAATTTTTAATTAAATGTTAGCCAATTGTTAACAAGTTAACGTCAGAAAGCCTCAGTATCAGTTTTGTTACACTCACAAAAAGCAGACGAAAAGTAAACCTTAATAATGATAAATAGTTAGTCTTCTAACTCTCCAGATTCATAAGCATTTCGGTAAGATTTGTTGTCCTTTCTTTCTGGATCCAGACGGATCATATCATCAATGCGAAGAATGGTAATCGCTGCCTCCGTAGCAAACTTCAGTGACTTTATTTTTGAAATAGCTGGTTCCAAAACACCAGCCTTCTTGTTATCACGTACTGTGCCTTCATACAAGTCCAAACCAACCCTATCGGAAAGCAGAAATATTTTAAATATACACTATTCAATGACAATTTATATTTTACAGTAATCAATAACAGTTATTAGAGCTCTAAATAAGTAATTATTACAGGATTGGTTAGGTTCTAAATAGATTTGACTCTTTCTGATGAAAAAATTGGTAGATCTTTAATTAGTTTAACATGTTTAATTCTGTTTTGCTGTTACTCAGCAAATACATTTGGAAACTGGGTTGTGGGATCCTGAGAGGAAGACACATAGACTTACCACTTAAGATGTGCATGATCTACTTTAGTTTGGCTAGAATTGTGATAGGCCCTCAACTTTGCTACAAGATCAGTTGCATCTTGTGCAGCATTTACTGCAAGTGTTTTAGGAATTACCAATAAAGATCGTGCAAACTCAGCAATTGCTAACTGCTCACGGGAACTCTGTAACGAGAAATAATTCTTATTAGCATCAGTCTCTGGATCCCAATATTATCTTCGTCAAGTAAAGAGAATGTACATCACTAATTTAATAAAAGCACTGATTTTACTTACTAAGGACGTAGCAAAATTTTCCAAATAAATGGAAAGAGCTGCTTCAACAGCACCACCACCAGCAACAACACTCTTGCTTTCTAGAACACGTTTCACAACAGAGAGAGCATCATGTACCGATCTCTCCATTTCATCACAGTAGAAGTCATTGGGCCCACGCAGTATGACTGATGCTGCTGTACGGGCTTTAGGGCTGGAGAAAAAAAGAAATTGGTAAATCTACACAACTTCCACCAGTCTACAAAATAAATGTCATGGTACAAAAAATTCTATTCTTCTCATTTGGATGCATGCATAAATTTCCTGGAAGACAAACTGTGGACAGGACTTGAACCTGGTCTGGCACACAGTTTTGGCCTACCAGTTTGTTTCAAAACAGTGCACCCACTGCCTCAAAGTGAAACATTCATTCTTGATGCAAGTTAATGATAATACAGTGTGGTTACAATTAAACTTTCACTATCTGAGGCGTTGCAGATGGAAAATTTTTCACCATATGGGTACCCAACTTTATAGGAATGATGTACAGATTGCACACTGCAGGATTCTCATTGTTAGAAGCATTATTGGCATGACCTGCCAACAGGCACCAGTACTGGTACAGCAACATAGGGTTGAAACACAAGCATCAGTGTGCGTTACAGCTCCAGCCAGTCAACATTGGTCTGGACAAGGTGAGCAGGGCTTTAATTGTAAAGCTGGTTTATCACACCAACAACAATAGTGCTTCTGCTCTTCACAAGCACTGAGGCGTTAAAGGAATATGGAGTGGTCCTCCTTCCACACCAGGATTGAAGAATATGATTTTGAAATTTGAATTAACTGACAATTTCGGAATGGCGCATGGGAGAGGCCAACGGTCAATTGTGCCACAAATTATGACTGCTGCAATGGCTGAGAATGCTGGACTCAATTTGTGATCCTCCAGCATTGCACAAGCTACATCAGGACAGCTGAATATTTCATGGTCCACTGTTCAAAAAATGCTGCAAAAAATTGTGAAATGTCATCTGCACAAACTTCCAGGCTGTCATGGATGCAGATGGTCATCACATTGAGCAATATTTGTAACCTGGAATGTAAACATGGTATGCAATTAACAATGCTACCCCATCAGGTGCAAATTAAAACAAGTTTGTTTCGAGGGTTTATTGGTTATTTCTCATCCGTGTATCCTTACAAATGTTTCCACAAAGTTTCAGTGTCCTGTGATCACTTTTTTTTTTCATGCGGGCCCTCTCATGCAGTGACGGTTTAATTATAACCACCCAATATGTATAACTGTTTAAAGAGTGTAAAGGAATATTAATCATTAAAACAGTTGAGTTCACTCAATATTATATACCACAAACATAAAGCACCATTCCAGTCACATTTAGGACATGATATACAATAAATCCAAAAATGTCCAACTATTTAAGTAGTTGTGTGTATTTTGAAACAAAATTATTAGTATCGTTTATAATGTTAATATATCTAAAAACAAAGATGATGTGACTTACCAAACATAAGCGCTGGCAGGTCGATAGACACACATCTGCTTTGTGTGTGTGTGTGTGCGTGTGCGTGTGCGTGTGTGTGTGTGTGTGTGTGTGTGCGCGCGTGCGTGGATGGATATGGGTGCGCGCGAGTGTATACCTGTCCTTTTTTCCCCCTAAGGTGAGTCTTTCCGCTCCCAGGATTGGAATGACTCCTTACCCTCTCCCTTAAAACCCACATCCTTTCGTCTTTCCCTCTCCTTCCCTCTTTCCTGATGAAGCAACCGTTGGTTGCGAAAGCTTGAATTTTGTGTGTATGTTTGTGTTTGTTTGTGTGTCTATCGACCTGCCAGCGCTTTCGCTTGGTAAGTCACATCATCTTTGTTTTTAGATATATTTTTCCCACGTGGAATGTTTCCCTCTATTACATCCTTATAATGTTATTAGGTTCATGTTAGACAACCACTTTGAATTGTATGACAAGAAATTTTCAAATATAACTAATTCATTCTTTACTGTTAACATAATGATTACCAGAGGTGAAAATTCCTACCCTTTGATAAGTATAAGTTCATCATCACACACACGGTCCTGCACTACTTCGGCTGCCTCTCCAACTGCACTGGGGTCGAAACTTTCTTCACCTTAAAAGAAAAGGAAAAAAAAGCATTATTATTCATACGCTCCCCATTTATCCTTTGTTTGTCAGTTTGTGCCAGCAGGAGCGCATATGCCTGAAGACAGAAGAATGTTGTTAGGAAAGCTGGAGAACAAGCATATGATAAAGATAGAGGAAATACAAGCAGAAGGGGACAGGGCTAGAGATAATACATGAAGGTTAAGCCAGTAGGAATGAGAGTGAAAGTAAGCAAGATACACATAGGTACGTAAGGAGGGAGTGACAGTAGTGTACTTTATTCACAATGTTCTACATGAGAGTTCCCCATTTCTGGATCAGCTGAAGCTGGTTGACTTTGGGTCAACAAGTATTTTCTGTCTGGCTGCTGCCAACATTAGTGATCGTACAATACAGCACCAGTATGTACCATAACCATTATGAAGTGATTATCATGTCATGCTATGCCAAATCCGAAAGCAGATATGTAATGTGAAAACTGTGTGCAGAAAATGTGGCCTGCTATGCTCACAACCCGACTACTCTTCTGGCAGCTGTCAATATGTTGGGTTTCAGTAGACAGAGCTTCCTTCATCTGTTCACCACACCCCCATGGAAACTGTTAGGATGGCAGCAACGAACTACGCATAGGTATTTAGGTTGTAAAGAGAAGTTACGAGCTAAGAATAAAATTGTGGGCAGAAATTGGGGGAAAACAGCAGAGTGAGTGGGGGAAGTACTATAACCAGCTGTTTAATTCCAACCCAACATAAATATTTGATAATTACTGGAAGAATAAGATAGTGCTCGAGTGTGATGCTATCTATATAGTCAGGAAATATATTTGCAATGTAAGCACAATAACAACTAACTCAAAATAGTTGGTGAGTAACACAAGCAGCCACAATTACTTTTTAAATGCTTTTATTTCAGAGCCAAAGTATTTATGGCTGGCCGCATTACTCACTAACACATTAATGGCCTTGGAGTTCGAAATATCCAGCATGGATTCAAAATGGTTTGGTCCTGCAATGACACTCCCACTGCTTCCTTTTCTTGACCTCAAGTACCTCCTGTTTGTTTACAAACATATTATGGTTCAAATGCTAGAATTATTTTGCTAAACATATGATTTAACAGAGGTTTAATGTGTCATTTGCGCAAATGGTGAACTAGCATCTACAATATGCATTTTATTATTAATGTCTCGTTTTACTACTGATTTTGATTAAAGTACATGCATATTTTGGAATCGGTAACTCTTTCCATTAAAATTATTTTCCTGGGAGTCTTGAAACAAGTTCTTTGTAAGCAATGTACATGATGATTACTATCACAGTTACAGATTTATTCGAAGTTGAAAAATTTATTTTTGATAATTACCTGTAGTTACAGGTAGTTTAACATTAAACACAACACAAAATCAAATGATAAAGCAAAGTGGGAGAGCTCAATTTTCTAAAGTCAATGAGAGCACGATAGTATCTCAATATGAAAAGATGGGGAGAGTTCTAAACAATATGAGGGCTATTTTACTGAATAGCTATAGTGAAGCGCCCCACACTAACTTTACACAAACCTTGATCAGTTGAGAGAGACACTAACAAAGGGACATAACAGTCAGGCCCTCTTCGATTTCCTTCATGTAATCGAGATCTGAAGGACAGTGCCCGGATAACAATATCACAAAGCCGTACAACAATACTAAAATCACCTCTGATATTTTTATTTCCTAATGCTATTAACAACAAAACATTGCCAACTACTTAACATAGCTGCCATAGTTGAGTGTGTAGCGCCTAGTAATACGAAGGCATTTGTTTGAATCGCAATATTAACATTGCTTTACTTTTATTTCAATTTCATATTTATTAACAAATGGAAATGTTAGTTAACCAATATTGTATTATAATGTTTTAATAAAAAATAAGATCTTTGAGATAGAAAATGTGTTCAAAAATCATTAAGACCAGTATATTTCATGGTGATCAGCACACAGAAGTATGTGCTTTTGAATTAATACTGAAAAATAGTTCACTTTTAATTGTAACTGTATACAGATCCCCACAGAGATATTTTGAATCGTTTATGACGAATTTAGACTCCTTACTTTGCTATCAGACAGCAGCAAACAGTTAATGGTCTATGGAGATTTAGATTTCCTGAAGGTTTCTGACAGGAAAACAAATCTGGATACCTAATTCGGATCCTACAATTCTATCTGAGTAATTAACTTTCCAACACAGATGGATAAAGACAACAGGATCCTAATTGGTAATGTGTTCTTTGATGAAGCACAAAGTAAGAAAACAGCAAGAAATGCTCTCTATGATCATGATACTCAGTTAGGGTAAACAGGATAGTGCCTTGCAAGTACTGATACTCCACAGTGGAAATCAGAATAATTAATTAATCCACAAGTTTTTAGAATAGTTTACAAGAGATGAACTGGGATTAAATTTATTATAAATCAAATGCTGATATTAAATTTAATCTATTCCATGATAAATTCCATGTCATTTCTTGACAACAACTTTCCACATAAGCTAATCAACAGTCACGCAAAAAAAAAAAAAAAAAAAAAAAAAAAAAAGGCTCACCAGAGGAATTAAAGCACCATGTGAAAGGAAAAGGGAAATACATCTGTTGCCAAGAACAAGTGTAGACCCTGCAGTAGTCACAGACTACAGAAATATTGTTCCTCAAACACAATGTCCCTGAAGGAACGGGATATGACAGGAATGATCATTTGAAGCAAAAAACTTCATAGGGCCATGTCCTTTATTTCAAACAGTTTCTGAGAAAAACACATTTAATATACATTGTTATTTATTTTCTGTATCATTCAATACTAGTCAGGTTTACAAATGTATGACAGTAAATAAACATTACAACGTGTGTTTTAAAAAGTATCACTTGAAACATACATATTTTTAACACATATACACTTCTAAGCATTATTGTACACATCACATTACATTACAGTTCTTGCTCAGTTCACAATTAATGTTCGAATACCCTACCATCAACTTCAGTGGACATGTTTTGCTTGGCAGAGTCCTTTGCACATTCACTAATGAGGCCAGCAGCATTAATGATGCAACCAAGAAGTTCATATTGCATATTTATCTTTCATTTGTACCCCTCAGACTTCATCAAACCCCATAAACTTAAATGTAATGGTCGCCAGCAGCCCCAAAACATATGTACTTTAAACATGTTCTATCTTGGAAACCCTTCAGAATCAGGGATACGTTAATATGAAGTTTTTTGCTTCAAAAGAGCATTCCTGTCATATCCCTGACTACTGACATTTCCTCCTAGGACATCCTATATTTAAATGATTTTCCATTTAATATAAAAGCAGAGTTAGTTCTTTTTACAGGTGATAATATTATTGTCATCACTCATACATACGGAAACAGCAGAAACTGTAAATAACGTTCTTAAAAGTACCATTTTCTATTAATGGTCTCACTTTCAATTTAGAAAAAGACAACATATTCAATTTTGTACAAGCGGTACTACACCAATGATCTTGTGCCTCAGCAGCCAGAGACAGTGTGTGTGTGTGTGTGTGTGTGTGTGTGTGTGTGTGTGTGTCATTTATGGTGAATAGCAACTATTCTTTTCAACATTGTTACATTCCAACCTGGATTTCCCATTGTTGTATTTGGCTACTGCTTCACGGTACATTTATTTCCTCAGGAAGTTAGTTGTAAAGTACCACAAGAAAAAAATGAGATTCATTGCTCCACACTAAGGTTGTATTTATCACAAAAATAATACCACAAATAATGTTGCAACTAAAATTTTTATCCCTTACCCAGTGATATAAATGCCTGACCAACAGCAAAGTAGCATCTGAAAACAAACTGAAAAAGATTCTACTTGGCAAAACCTTCTCTTACGCAGAATAATTTCTATTGGTGTAATATGTTAAAGATAGCTGCTAGCAATTACTGGCTCACACCTGTATGTTTTTAAGAGAATAATACATTTGTAAATAATCAACATGTAGTTCACTATAACTAAAAATAAATTTGGCACAAAAATCTGAAACATCAAACAGAAAATAAAACACTTTTCTTATTTCTATAGTCAGGTCACTAGTAGTATGCCCGACACTTGCCGCACACGAAGGGCACTGTGGAGGTGACTAATGCCAATCCAAGCGCTGAAATTCATAAACGTTGCCATGGTGACAGTCCTACATGCCACTCTTACAACTCACTGTTGCACACGGTTTACTGATGGGTGAGGGACGCGGTGTAACAAGCAGCAGCGTAGTGCTGTTGGTAACAAAGCCACCAACTGTCACAGACATTCATTCAGCAACTTGGCTTTAGAGATAGGACAGTATTATTGTGTAATTAACTTTTTCATACAATTAGTAATTAAAAACAATTCATAAAAAATTTGCTGCCAATGATATTCCAACCAAAAATTTTACAATTACCTATCTATTACATCATGCCCTTTTTGCACCCACTCCGGCACGTAATATTGTGCAACAAAATTGCCCATTTATTTATTTATAACTCCAAACACTCTTGTCTACAGAATATCGCAATCTGTGTAACAGAGATTCTGCACCACCAACTAGGGTCATGTGCGCCCATGTCAGAACCATAGAAAACAAAGATAGAAAAAGGAGTTACAAACGACTACACGTTCAGCCCAATTGACAGAAGGAAAGACAGATAAAAACAGGGACTTTGAGAAAGTTACACAAAATATTCTATAGAGAAACAGTCCTGAACTAAAGATAAAATTTCTTTCACATTATCACTATGACGAATAAAAAGTAAAATGCGGTTGACCTCGCTCGTTCACTGAAACGGCCAACAACTCAGAAGGCAAACACAAATGAGAACAAATGGTTAAAAAGAGGGCATTCCATCAGGAAATGGCAAACAATCAAAGGCAGAGGGAAATGAGTACAAAATGGTGGGGAAGCACCACTTAAATGGCAATGGCTAAAAGACAGTGCCCAATAAGCAACCTAGCTAAAATGATCTCACGGCCAGAGCGCTGAGAGGAGGTCGTCCAAGAAGCTTGGAGCTTGGAGAGGCTTCATTTACCAGAGCTTGTTCCCAAGAGAGGAGGGGGGGGGGGGGGAGGGGGGGGGGGAGGAGACCAGTGGTGATGCCAAAGTGACACCACAGTGACAAATGATCAGACGCAATTGAAGAACTAGTGGGCTGAGGTACGAGGAGTAAAACCTTGGCAGCAACCTCGTTTCTGTCACACCAACGTGACCAGGAACCCACATAAATATTACAGTGTCTCCATTAAGAGTGAGCAAGTGACAGCTTTCTTGGAACACTGCACTAAGGGATGGGTGATGTACAGCACACAGAGGCACAAAGAGTCAGAGCAAATGACGCAATTAAGAAGCCTGTGTGTCTGATGTACTGCATGGCCTGATACAGGGCAAAGAGCTCTGCGGTAAATACTGTTCAGTGTTTTGGAAGCCGATACCAAAAATGGTTGGTGCCAATGACGAAGGCACACTCGACACCATGGTCAGTCCAAGACCCATCAGTGTAAACAAAGGTACTACAGTGAAGTTCTGTGCAAAAGCCGAGAAACTTACAGCAATAAAGCAAGCCTGGAGTGGTGTCCTTAGGAATCTAATGAAAGCCAATGTGATCACGGGCCACCACACGAAGCTAAGGTGGCGAAGGGTTCGCACCCATCAGGAAACTGGCCAGTAGTGTGAAATTAAGCTGCCATAGCAAGAGCTAAAAGCAAATTCCAGCAGGTAACAAACAGGTACGCCCCCCCACACTAGCAATCAAAGGAGTCTTCGAAGAACGAGGCATGGGATGGGTGGCCAGGCATGGCAAACATACGGCGTGCATCTCTGTTTAGGAGAAAGTCACAGCGGTATGACAGCAGCAGTTTGGCAGCTTCTGCTACAGATTCTCAACTGGCACCAGTGGCCAATAGCATGCCACGATAGTGGATAGTATTGAGATGGCGTAAGAGGAACGGATGGGCAAATTCATAAATGAAACACCCATAGTGCAGTTTCAAAGGGACCAGGAACTGGTACAAAAGGAGGAGGGTGATCCAATGTGCTCCCCAGGAAGTACCATTGAGGACATGTATGACACTGAGGGACCACGTACAGTAAAGCCAAATAAGACACTAGGGAGCGTGAGCCCAGGAATTTCATAGTTTCGAAGAACAGAAAAGCAACAGGCCCAAGATTTAAAGATGGTGGACGAAACCAACTGCACCACCAGAAATTCATACAAAATGTTTTGTCAGTGGAAAAGTGAAAGCCAGTGTTAATGCTCCACGAGTGAAGATGATCGAGACACTGCTGAAGACACCATTCAAGGAGTCAAGTCTGTCAAGAACTGCTATAGATCACAAAATCATCAACAAAAAGAAGCCAGATATACCCGACAGGAGACAGGCCATATCACTGTTAATGGCAATAGCAAAGAAGACGAGGCTCAGGACAGAACCCTGAGGCACACCGTTTTCCTGGATAAAGGTGTCCAACAAGATCGAACCCACACATACCTTGAAAAACTTTGTCTTTCAAAAATTACTCAAGGAAACATGCCATGTGGCCACAAAAGCCTCACACGTAGATAGTACGAAGGATACCACTCCTTCAGCAAGTGTCATACACTTTCTCTAAATCAAAGAACACAGCCACAGTCTTATTTCCACAGAAAAGCATTCATGACACAAGTTGACAAAGTGAAGAGAGGGTCAACTGCAGACCAGCGTGCTCGACATCCACACTGTGCAGTGGTTAGTAAATTGCAAGAATCAAGCCACCATACCAGCTAGGCACCAATCATAAGTCCCATCACCTTGCAAACACAACTGACGAAAGAAATTGGGCGATATCTAGAAGGAAGGTTTGGGAATGACAGTAGCTTCACGCCAGTGTCTGGGAAATGTGCCCTCTGCCCAAATGTGATTGTACATATGAAGGAGAAAGTGCTGGTCTGCAAGAACACCTGAATGTTAACTTCGTCTAGCTCTGGGGCAGAGGATCAGGATGAAGTGAGAGCACGATCTAGCTCCCTCATAGTAAAGGCGGCACTGTAGCACTCATGATTCTGAGGAGAGAAGGGAAATGCCCAAGCTGCCTTCACTGTTTTCCGATTGAGGGCAGAGAGTGATAGTGGGTGGAGCTCGAAATCTCTGCATAATTGCGGCCCAAGGTGTGGAGATAGCAATAAGGTTCACACGACATCATTTGCTACTGTCAAGCCAAAAATTGGGTCCCAGAGAGCCATCAAAGGTTGGCCCACACAACAAAAGAGGGGATGGAACTGTTAAAGGAACTAGTAAAGTAAATCCAGCTAGCTTTTTTGCTATACTGAAGAACACACTGACACTGTGCACGCAACTGTTTTAACAAATGTAGTTAGCCATCTTAGCATGACAGTTAAAAATGCAAAGAACACGTCTCCGTGAGCAAATTGCTTCACAGCATGCCTCAGTCAACTAAGTGACCAGGACACAGCAGGGTAAACAGGAAGTGCGAGGAACAGAACCTTCTGCAGTGGTAAGGATAACGTCTGTAAGGTATTACGTCTAGGGAAATGTTGTTCATTGAAGGTCACCAGGAAGGAGTAAAGCCTCCAGTTGTTAGAAAGCTGCCATTTGGGTGTGATCTTAAGTGAGGCAGGAGTCAACAAATGGATGCACACAGGAAATGGTCACTCGAGAAAACAGACACTCGAGACGACGGGCAAGCTGGCAATGCAGAAGGAGAGGTCAAAATGGGAATAGGTGTGCGTGGAGTCTGAAAGAAATGTAGTTGCTCCCATGTTAAGGCAGATGTGGTTAAGTTGACTGAGGTCAGCCAAGAGGGCACTTCTCTGATAGGTTCTGGGAGAATCCCAAAGGGGATGGGACACATTAAAGTCACCGAGTAGCAGAAAGGGGTCAGGGAGTTGCCCAGATAGCTGGATGAAGTCTGCCCTCATGACACCGAATGATGGAGGTATGTAAACAGCCTAAAGTGAAAAGGTCAAGTGAGGAAGGAAAATGCAGACTGCAACAGCTTGAAGCCGCATGACTACCCCACAAGATGGAATGACATCCTCGGGAAAAGGTCAAAGCGGATCGGGAAGAAATGCGAGAGCTGAAAACGGTCATGAGGATGGAATTTTGTTTCCCGGACGCAGAGAACAAGTGGACACTATGATTCCAAGAGCAGCTGCAAGTCCTCTGATGGATCGAAGGCCAGAATGTTCCACTGGAGGAGAGCCGTGTCCAGGAAAGGGAGGAGGGAAAAAAGTGAATGGGTGTCACCTCGGTGACTGCAGTACCAGCCTTCAAAGACTCCATTGCTAAAGGGAGCAGAGGCTGGAGGATCCTGCTCCACGAGATCTATAGAGGTGTCAGCATTCTCCTTTTGCTGGTCTGCAGATTCCAGGGTAGAAAAACAGTTGGCAGTGCACACTGGCGACAATAAGGTCGGCCGGGCAAGGGTGTCACAAAGTGACACCGTCGAAGAGGATCTCCAAGTTGGTGAACGAGAAGACTGTTTGCCTTTGATTTCTTGGAGCCTTTCTGGTTGTCAGAGGAAGACTAAGATGTCCGTTGGCTGGAGGGACGAAAGAAGTCTTCGCAGGAGTATTCCTTCTGTCATTTCCGGCTTGCTGGTTGTGTTGCAAGACGAAAGCCTGGTGGCTTGTTGCAGAGCTGGAGGAGGAGATGTGGGCTACCACGACACTGGGCGATTTTACAACAGCCATACTGAATTTGTGGCCATGTCCTTCGTGGAGTAAGATGTAGCAACAACAGTACTGCAAGTGCTGGATGGCAACTTGCAAGTGACCGGATAAGGTACTTTTTCCTTTACCCAGATCTCCTGGATGGTCTGCTCAATCTCAGGAGGAAGTGGCATGGCCACCATTGCAATTGATAGTGAGGAGAATGGGGTGGACAATCACCCTCTTGAGTATCCCTGCCGCCTGTTACACATTTGGCCGGGTGTCAACAGGACATTCGAGTGTGGTTGGACCAATGACACAGGTAGCAGTGCATCATAGCCTGCTTTGATCTGTGACAGAAGCACCACTCTATCAAAAGTGAGAAAAATAGTGTGTGGACACCTAGACTGCATCTACCTTTTTTGTCATGCAATAGACTGCAATGACACTCCATCAGGGGGTACGTTTGGGTTTCTGCCTCAGTCAGACCATCAAGCATCCTAGTGTAAATAACACCACGAGAAGAATTCAGCATTCGATGGGCCTCAACATGATCAGGATAGCCATGGAGGAGCAGTGTTGCTAGTAGTAGTTATGCTTGAAACTCAGAAGTTGTCTCCAAAAGCAAAGTGCCATTGCGTAAATGAGAGCAGGATTTCACAGGGCCAGCAATTGCATGAACAGCTTTCTGAATAATAAACAAATTTATTGTAGCAAAGGACTGACCATTTTCAGTGTGTGAAACCACAAGGAACAGTGGTGCAGTTGGGAGGGTCTTTGAATCATGAGCCTCATTCCATTTACGTTTAGTGAAAGGTGACTGAGGATGACGATTGCCAGCATCTCCGATGGTGCACTTCTTCCAACTGGGGCCCGCCTTAGGTGATTATTCGCACCCAGGTCACACTTCCCTAACAGCAGACAACGGGACCAATCAGCAATTTGGGAAGGCAGCAGCTTAGGCAATCACCCCTCCCTGGGCCTGGATTGTATCAGGCGGTACATGCAAACGCTATGTGTCAACCCGGGGCTGGCCTTCAGGAGCACACAGGGAGGAAGAAGAAAGAGAGGAACCTGAAACAGTGAAGCAGAGAAAGGGTAGGGGAAGGAGAAAGGGTAGGGGAAAGGAGAAAGGGTAGGGGAAAGGAGAAAGGGTAGGGGAAAGGAGAAAGGGTAGGGGAAAGGAGAAAGGGTAGGGGAAAGGAGAAAGGGTAGGGGAAAGGAGAAAGGGTAGGGGAAAGGAGAAAGGGTAGGGGAAAGGAGAAAGGGTAGGGGAAAGGAGAAAGGGTAGGGGAAAGGAGAAAGGGTAGGGGAAAGGAGAAAGGGTAGGGGAAAGGAGAAAGGGTAGGGAAAGGAGAAAGGGTAGGGAAAGGAGAAAGGGTAGGGAAAGGAGAAAGGGTAGGGAAAGGAGAAAGGGTAGGGAAAGGAGAAAGGGTAGGGAAAGGAGAAAGGGTAGGGAAAGGAGAAAGGGTAGGGAAAGGAGAAAGGGTAGGGAAAGGAGAAAGGGTAGGGAAAGGAGAATGGGTAGGGGAAGGAGAATGGGTAGGGGAAGGAGAATGAAGGAAGAAAAAAAGGAATGAAAAACAGTGGAGAGGCTGTTCTGATATCAGCTGCTGAAAATGCCAAACATATTTCCAAAACCATCCCAGACATGTTCCTCAAGGGAGGGGGAAGAGGATAGCAAGACGGTAGATATGCAGTACAGAACAGAAAAGATGCTGCAAAGGCTGAGGTTCCGTTGTAGTCAAGCACGAACCTGCCAAAGAACAGTGAGCCCTAAGGAGAGCCCCAACAGAGAACAGGAGAATATGGCTTCTGCACTACTATTGAAGCTTAGACTTGAAGGGCCATAAAAATGCAAAGTTGCGTACTGAACTGGCACATACCACAGCAATATCGGATATTCAGCTGTTACTGTGAGAGAATAACGGAAGATCTGCCTCTTAGTGGCTGCCTGTGCTCAACACCAGCTGATGATCACTATCTACAAATTATCCAAAGAGAATGCAACAGAACCGTGGGCTCGTTTTTTGGGACAAATAGGAGGGCTGTGTCAACCAAAACATTACGCAATCATCTCCACATGATCAATTTGGTTATTAGGTGAACTACACTGAAAAACTACACTGCTGTGGAGTACAAAAAAGGTGGGCAAGGGGCCATATCTAGATTTTTTTATTTTCTTGTTACGGTTTTAGGGCACAAAACTGCTACGGGCATTAGCGCCCGGTCTGTGACTTAAAAAAAGCTAAAAAATTAAACTGGAAACCAGCAGCAATGGGAGCAAAACTCAAAAAAGTGGGGAAAACCAAAAACAGAAGGAAAGCTTAAAAAACCACTACAGAAGGGGGTTGGTTGTCCCCAACAGGAGCTTCAAATGACTGATGTCATCTCACTGGCACTAATAAACTCAAGAACGCGATCGGCTGAGCACGTGTCATCCGCTAAAATGGAAGATATATCAGGTGACAGCTGTAGACGAGCGCTTAACGGAGTAAAATAGGGGCACTCAAGTAAAAGGTGTCTTACCGTCCACAGCTGAGAGCAGTGGGGACAGAGTGGGGGAGGATCGCCACTTAAAAGATGTCGATGGCTAAAAAGACAGTGCCCTATCCGGAGTCTAGTTAAAATTACCTCCTCCCAAAGACGCGTTCGGGAGGAAGAGGTCCAAGCACAGGGAAGAGCTTTCACATCCCGCAATTTATTATTGGGAAGTGTCGACCAATGTGCATGCCATAAAAGAGCAACATGACGACATAAAATACTCCATAGATCGGCGAAGGCAATCATGCGAATAGCTGGCTGGAAAAGAGAGACTGCAGCCTTGGCCGCTATATCGGCCACCTCATTTCCACAGATACCAACGTGTCCTGGGATCCAGAGGAACACCAGAGACGCCCCCCCAAGTGGAGCAAGTGGAGGCAGTCCTGAATCCGGTGGACCAGAGGGTGGACAGGGTAGAGAGCTTGGAGACTGAGGAGAGAGTTGAGATAATCTGAACAGATAACATACTGTATCCGCTGATGGCGACGGATGTATTGGACAGCCTGGAGAACAGCATAGAGCTCCGCAGTATAAACCGAACACTGGTCGGGAAGCCGAAATCGACTTGGGGTGTCGCCAACAATATAGGCACTCCCTACACCAGACGATGTTTTTGAGCCATCAGTGTAAATAAATGTGGCTTCCTTCATTTGTACACATAGGGCAGCAAATGCCCGACGATAAGCAAGTGAAGGGGTACCATCCTTGGGAAACTGAAAAAGGTCACGGAGCAGGCAGGTCTGGGGACGGAGCCAAGGTGGTGCTGTACCCCAAGTTGTCAAGAAAGTTTTAGGAAAGCGGAAGGAAAGAGAATGGAGCAGTTGACGGAATCGGACTCCCGGTGGTAGTAGGGAGGAAGGGCGACCTCCATACCCTAAATCCAAGGAGGCGTCGAAAAAAATGTCATGGGCCGGATTAGCAGGCATGGAAGACAGATGGCTAGCATAACGACTCAGAAGGACAGCTCGCCGATTGGACAGCGGAGGTTCAGCAGTCCCAGCATAAAGGCTTTCCACAGGGCTGGTGTAAAAAGCTCCAGACGCTAAACATAATCCACGTTGGTGTATAGAGTCGAGATGCCGAAGAATAGACAGCCGAGCGGAGGAGTAAACTATGCTCCCATAGTCCAATTTCGAGCGCACCAAGGTGCTATAGAGGCGGAGAAGGACCACTCGGTCCGCTCCCCAGGAGGTACCATTCAGGACACGGAGGGTGTTGAGGGATCGCAGACAGCGAGCCGAAAGATAGGAAACGTGGGATGACCAGCACATTTTTCTGTCAAACATAAGACCCAAGAATTTAGCGACGTCCGAAAACGGACGGGTGACAGGTCCTAGATGTAAGGAAGGTGGAAGAAACTCCTTACGACACCAAAAATTAACACAAATGGTCTTACTGGGAGAAAGGCGGAGGCCTGTTTCGATGCTCCAAGAGTGGAGGCGATCGAGACATCCTTGAAGACGTCATTCAAGAAGGCTGGTCCGTTGAGAGCTGTAGTGGATCGCAAAATTGTTCACAAAGAGGGAGCCCGAGATATCAGGAAGGAGACAATCCATAATTGGATTTATGGCAATGGCAAACAGTACAACACTTAGCACGGAGCCCTGGGGTACCCCATTTTCTTGGGAGAAAGTACGGGAGAGAGTAGTGTTCACCCGCACCCTAAATGTGCGCTCTGTCATAAATTCATGAAGAAAAAGGGGCAGCCGACCTCGAAAGGCCCAAGAGAACAGTGTGCGGAGGATGCCTGTCCTCTAACAGGTATCGTATACTCTCTCCAGATCAAAAAATATTGCTACTGTCTGGCGTTTCCGGAGAAAATTGTTCATGATATAAGTGGAGAGAGCAACAAGACGGTGAACTGCAGAACAATGGTTTCGGAAACCGCATTGGGCAGGTGTTAAAAGACTGCGGGACTCAAGCCACCAAGCTAAAAGGCAATTCACCATATGCTCCAAAACCTTACATACATTACTCGTCAGAAAAATGGGGCGATAGCTAGAAGGGAGATGTTTGTCCTTTCCAGGTTTCAGAACAGGAACGAAGATAGCTTCCCGCCATTGTCTGGGAAAAGTCCAAATTCGATTATAAAGGCGAAGGAGGTATCGCAGACTATGGTATGATAAAAGCAGCAACATTTGGATGTTGATACCATCCGTTCCTGGGGCGGAGGAGCGAGAAGAAGAGTGTACATGTTGGAGATCCCGCATGGAGAAAACAGTATTATAGCTTTCGCGATTTTGAGAGGAGAAAGCAAGAGGTTGCACTTCCGCTGCACGTTTCTTCGGGAGAAACACTGGCGGGTAATTTGAAGAGCTCGAAATCTCGGCAAAGTGTTGGCCCAATGAGTTAGAAATTGCGACGGGGGTCCACTAATGTATCATGCGCGACAGTGAGCCCAGAGACCAGGGAGAAACTAGACGCACCAGATAACCGTTGAATCCGACTCCAAACTTCCGAGGACGGAGTGAAGGTGTTAAATGAGCTAGTAAAGAAGTTCCAGCTTGCCTTCTTGCTATCGCGGATGACGCGACGGCATCGCACACGGAACTGCTTATAGCGGATACAGTTGCCCAAAGTAGGATGGTGTCTGAAAACGCAAAGAGCACGTTGCCGCTCACGTATTGTGTCACGGCATGCCTCATTCCACCAAGGAACTGGGGGGCACCGGGGCAGTTCGGAAGTGCGAGGTATTGAACATTCCGCAGCTGTAAGAATAACGTCCGTAATACGAGTGATCTCATCGTCGACACTAGGAAAGTGACCGTCATCGAATGTCACTAGAGACGAAAAAAGTGTCCAATCAGCTTGGGCAAACTTCCAGTGTCGCGAGCACATACACGGCAGTTGTGGCTGCAATCGAAGGACACATGGAAAGTGGTCACTCGACTGTGTATCAGCAAAGGCGAACCATTCGAAGCGCAGAGCTAGCGGAACAGTACCGACCAGAAAGTTCAAATGAGAGAAATTTGTCGTGGAGGCAGACAAAAATGTAGGGTCCCCAGTGTTGAGGCAAACAAGATCTGCTTGGTGGAAGACGTCTATCAATAGTGAGCCACGCGGACAAGGATGTGGAGATCCCCAAAGCGGGTGGTGGGCATTGAAGTCCCCAACCAGCAAACAGGGCGGTGAAAGCTGACCAAGAAGATGAAGGAGATCAGCTTGTGCCAGTGGTGTGGACAATGGAATGTATACAGTACAAAGAGAGAAGGTGTATCCAGAAAGGGAAAGACTGACAGCGACAGCTTGGAAGGAAGTGTTTAAGGGGATTGTGTGATAATGGAGAGTATCATGGAGAAGAATCATGAGTGCTCCATGTGCTGGAGTGCCTGCAACAGAGGGGAGCTCAAATCGGACGGACTGAAAATGGGGGAGAACAAAGCGGTCGTGGAGATGCAGCTTTGTTTCCTGAAGACAGAAGATAACCGGCGAGTAGGATCTTAAGAGGATCGACAATTCATCCCGATTGGCTCGAATGCCGCGGATATTCCAATGGATAATGGACATAGGGTGGACAGAAAATGGAAGAATGTGACCAAGGTTGCCGTCAACTCAACGACTGCTCAGAGCTTGCGACCGACAGCGTGGAACAGCATTCAGCCGAAGGCAGACGATCCTGATCCATAGGTTGTTCAGGAGCAGCTCCTGCCACCAGCGATCAGCCGGTTGATCGGCCACCAGCAGTGCGCCTCGGCAACACAGAAGACGGCCGAGGGCGGCTACCGCCAGGTGGTGCTGTAGACGAGACACGCCGTGGCGGAGAAGGAGAGGAACTGGGTTTCTTATTAGCCTTCTTGGAAACAGGATGTTTAGATGTAGGAGGAACCGATGGTTGTGAAGTTGGGGTACATAAAAAAATCTTCACGAGTAGGCTCTTTTTTGGAAGTCTGGGTGTCTGACTTTTGTGCACGAGATTTAGCAGAACCCGATGAAGGGTGAGCCACAGAGTGAGCAGGCGAAAGTGGGGAGGTTGAACGGGTGATCTTTGCGCTGGCCGATCTGACGACCGTGGCACTAAAGGTGAGATCACAAGTCTGCGTGGCCACCTCCTTTGTTGGCCGAGGAGAGGCAAGGACAGTGCTGTATTTACCTGTCTGAGGCACAATGGGCTTTCGACTGGCGAATAATTTTCGAGCAGCAAAGGTTGACACCTTTTCCTTCACTCTGATTTCCTGAATGAGCTTTTCGTCTTTAAAAATGGGGCAATCTCTAGAGGAAGCAGCGTGGTCACCCATACAGTTGGTGCAACGAGGGGGATGGAGGTGGACAAGCACCCTCATGGACATCCTTGCCACACGTGACACATTAGGCCGGATGGTAACAGGACTGGCTGGTATGATTGAACCGCTGACACCAATAGCAATGCGTAGGGTTTGGGATGTAAGGGCGAGTGGAAATTCTCATAGCCCGCTTTTATGTTCGATGGGAGTTCAACTCTGTCAAATGTCAGGAAGACAGTACGGGTTGGAACGATGTTCGTGTCAACCCTTTTCATGACTATGAACAGCCCTTACGCCCTGGTCAGACAGGTAGCGTTGAATTTCCTCGTCGGGCAATCCGTCGAGGGAGCGTGTGTATACAACCCCACGTGAGGAATTTAAAGTGCGGTGCGTTTCCACCCAGACTGGGAAGGTGTGTAGCAGTGAAGTACGCAGCAATTTTTGTGCCTGGAGGGCACTGACTGTTTCTAACAACAAGGTGCCATCAGACACGCACAGGAAGGAAAAAAGAGAAAGGGAAAAACAAAGAAAGGGAATGGAAAGAAGAGGGGTCTCAAACGCCGCAGCGGAGAAAAGGGTAAAGAGAAGAGGTAAGGAAAACATAAGGACAAAGGAAGAATGAAGACTTGCAAGCAGAGAAAGCGAAGAATGTGTTACACTTTCGAGCGTCTGTCTCCGGACGTAGGCACAAAACATACTCCCAGAGGGGGAGAAAGGGAAGGAAAGAGGCGGGGGTGAGGGGGCAGTGAAGATGGGGGATGGGGAAGGATGCGGAAAAGGAAGGTATGCAGCCCAGAAAGGACGGAAGGCCACATTATCTCGGGGTCTCGTGCTCGCTACGCACGTATCCACAAAAGAGTTGTGGACCCCCTGGTGTGTGTGTGTGTGTGTGTGTGTGTGTGTGTGTGTGTGTGTGTGTGTGTGTGTGTGTGTGTGGGGGGGGGGGGGGGGGGGGGCAATATCTGGAATATAACATGAGTCAATGGCATTTGATTCTCTTCACTGACAAGTGCAGGCTTTATATGACAACTGGCAACTGTCACAGAAGAGTGTAGATGAGGCCAGGAACCACTGTAAATCTGAGGCAGGTTGTCCAATGTGACCACCATTGAGATGGGTCACTTACGTATTAGTCCAGTACCGTGTACAGGTATCGGACACCTCTCAGCACTCTCAAGAGCGACTTAATGCTGTACAGTATCGAGACAGAATCCGCCAACCTATAGTCAACATTTCAGTATTGACTATCTTTAAAGACTGTAGGTAACACACAAACACATTGCGCCCACCTTCTGAACATGTTCCTTCACAAGGCAGGAACTGACCAAATATGTGAGGTATCTGCTGATATAAACCCAATTAAGCATGTCTGGAATTAGGTGAATCCTAAGCCCGTCTAACACAGAGTAATATTCACTGTTGAGTTTGCTAGTTGGCATGCTCAATTGTTGGCTAGCAGGGAATGGCGACAACAAGCTCACATGCTGAAGCAGTACAAATATTTGTCAAATTAACAGAGTTTTCTCCACATGTAAGAACAGCTCTTCCTAGATGCATCAGTTAAATTAATAATGCTTTGATTCTTCAGTTTCTCCCGGCGTATTTGTTGATCAAAGAGTCCATAGGTGTACTGCCAGATGATAGTGGCCAACAGGCACAATATTTTGGCGATCAGACACGTTGTCATCGTCAGGTGCGCAAAGGAAATGGGCTCCTGAGGGCTGGTGGCCATCTTCGGTACACACCCCGTATGGGCGCAGGGGTCGGCATCTGTGGCAGTGTGTGTAGTTGCTACGTCCACCCAGCTCGGCAGATCATTTTCGTTGCTGAGTGTTTTTTTAATTATACTCCGTGCTGGTTTCTGTGCCTTGCTAAGATTATAACCACAGTCTCAGTTGAGTTCATCTCTGGTGCGAATTTTGATGGCCTCTGACAATGCTGTCCCAGTATTTAGAAGTCTGGGCCAAGCTCTTGGTATGCTCATAATCCATCTCGTGTTTTTTGGACAAACTAAGTTCTGTGACCACTGGCTTGTTAGGATACTTCAATCATGTGTGCCTTTGATGTTCTCGGCAGCAATCTTTGATGGTACGCAATGTCTGTCCAATGTAAGTCTTATCACACTGACAAGGAATCTGGTATACACCAGCCTTCCGCAAGTGGAGATCATGTTTCACACTTCCCAGTAACGCTCAAGTTTTATTGGGCAGGCAAAAGACAGTTTTAACTTCGTGTTTCTTTAATATGCGCCTGATTTTCCCCAATAGTGTGCCAGTGTATGCAATAAATACAGTGGCTACTTCTTCCTCCACCACTACTTCTGTCTCCAAAGGTTGTACTGTAGTGGTGGGGTGTAGAGTACATCTAATCTGCCATTCAGAGTACCCCTTCCTTCGGAATACGGTTCTTTCTGTGTGAGATGGGCTTTACAGTGCATTATCTCACGGCTGCTGGTCACACACTGAATGACCTCAGCATCCCCACCATTAAAGTGTTGGACCGACTTTATCAACACCTTGACACCCTGTGGACAGCATGCCAAGGAAGATCCTAGCATTTTACAATGCACAAAGTGGAATAACACAGCATCAAATGTTACCTAGTAGTTGATTTTGTTTTCACAAATTTGGAAATATGCACTTTCTAACATAATGCTTTTTTTTATTTTGTTTCTGTTCGAGTCATTCCCCCTCCCATAGGACTTCTCCTTTTGTTCCCTGTTCCCTTAGACCTCAGCTCTCTTGCATTGAGAGGTACGAAGAAAGTGTTAAACTTTTTTTGAGCTGTTTTGTTCCACATGAAGGGAAAGAGCCTGCGGAATCTGACAAACTTATTTATGACCCGCATTCAGATGGCTCGATTTGGTAACTTACCTACGAAAGTTAGATGTCGAGGTTAGCACTTCTTTAGCACAATTTTAACTCATCACTAATGACCTATTTTATACAATCATAGAACAATGTACAATGTAAAGAACATGACGTGCTTAATGAAATTTTGTACCAGACAATCTCAAATCCGGGTTTGCTGCTCATTTGGGAGTTGCCAAACCAATTACGCTCTCTGAGGAAATAATGACAACGACAGTTTTGAGTCACATCTTTAGATGTTTTTGTTTGCCATTTAATTTACTCCCTCCAAGATTAAGTCATGCAGAGTGATGTGGCATTTAAAAGAAGAAGAAGAGGAAATATTGTCTATGCATTTACATTATACATCCAACAGTCAAATACCTTCCATGTTTGATAAGGATGTCACAAATGCAGCACCAGTAGCCTTAGCAATCCTTTTCAAGTCTGCTTTCTTGCAACGCCTTACAGCCATGGCACCAGCTTCCACAAAATACTGTAAAAAAAATAAAAAATAAAAATAAAATAAAAAACATGCATGCATGAAGTTCCTGAATAACTTCAGTCGATGTACACACATACATTCCATCAAAGTATCTTTCCACTCGTATAGAACCAATTATAAATCCTAAACTGTCCAATATATAAAG
The DNA here is from genome assembly GCF_021461395.2 of Schistocerca americana. Lineage (NCBI taxonomy): Eukaryota > Metazoa > Arthropoda > Insecta > Orthoptera > Acrididae > Schistocerca > Schistocerca americana. The sequence continues at coordinate 1,073,058,503 of NC_060119.1, forward strand.
ACCACTAAATGAAGCAATACTCAACTCCTTGCATGTGAAGGAAAAAACCTTGAAAATGCAACATTAGACACTGCTGCTGTTCAATTGTTCCCTCAATATCTTTACTACTGTAAAGATACATATGTGATGAAATAACTATATAAGTGTACATTATCAGGGCTGCCAGAAGTTTCCCCAAGTGAAATTCACTGATATTTCCCTAATTTCCGGACACATTTTAGCATTTTCCCCTGAAAACAAATTTTGAGATCTCAAGGGGAGTTATGACATAACTTTAAAATCTTGCTTTGCAGCTATGTTGCACGAAACAATAGTGCAAACAAGGAACTATTTAAAAAACACTTGCAAGCAGAAGGCGTTTCCTGAAGTGAGCAAAAATCTTCAGTACTCACAACATCATCTGTAATGAACTATTTTTAGATGGAGGAAGCAAGCCATACAACATGTGTGTTTCATTAAGACCACTGATTTTATTTTGCAGGGTGTCCCACCCAAACTTCCCCGATTTCAAAGACCCAGGGGAAAAAAAAAAAACACAGTAGATACGACAATGAAAAATGCACCACATTGTAGAGCATCTCAAAGAATTTATTTATTTATCATCAATACACCTCTACATGTGAACCATTTGTAACACGAAGACTATCGAGTCTATATTCAATTTCTTGCCAAGTTCTCTGTATCAATTAATCTGTTATTGTTGCAATTCCATTAGTGATATGATGTCGCAAAGTAGGAATATGTCCACTTTGGTCGCATACACGCGGTCCTTCACGAATCCCCAAATGTATAAATCAAGCAGCCTAATGTCGGGTGAACGTGGTGGCCAGGCAATGGGTCCTCTACGTCTGATCCAACAATTGGGATATTTCCTATCCAGGAACTTCTGAACAGCTGTTGACCAATGCAGCAGATCTCCCATCTTGTTGAAAAATGATGTTGGTTGCAAGTCTTGTATCTGAGAGTACACAAACTGCTCCAATATGTCCACATACACTGACCCATTCACTGTTTGTTCTGCAAAGAAGAACGGTCCAACAATCCTGTCGTGCATTAGGCCGCACCAGTCGTTTAGTTTAGGGTTATCATGAACATTTTCAATGACAACATGCGGATTTTGCAAACCCCAAATCCGAAAGTTATATGCCTATTAACCCTTCCTGATAGACGAAAGGTTGCCTCATCTGCGAAACATCTTTCCAGGAAGCTGGCATCTATATCAATACACTGCAGCACATCCGCAGCAAATTTTTATCAGTGTGGTTTGTCGTTCGGCGTCAGATGTTGCAGAATTTGCACTTTGTAAGCACACATATGAAGACGCTGGTGAACTACACAATGCAATGTTGATCGAGGTACATCAAGTTGCCTAGATGCTTGCCAAATTGACTTATGTGGGCTTCTGAGAAAAGTTTGTCTGATGTCCTCCACTGTCTCTTCTGAAACTCTGTAATGTGCACCATCAGAATGTTTCAGAACAGTTCCTGTTGCCAGAAACTTCCTATACCAATCCTTAATTGTTTTCACATCAGGTGGATCACATTCATACAAACGACGATAATTTCTTTGCACAGTAATTTGCGATTTTGTTTCTGCAAACCACACTACTGCTTGTGCGCACTGCTGTGAAGTCACCATTTTCACTTCATGTCACCATGCTGCACTCTGGCGATGATACTTGGCACTTCTGACGCAGGAATATAAATCCTTTGAGGTGCTCTACTATGTGGTGCATTTTTCACTGTCGTACCTGGTGTGGTTTTCAATAAAACAAAACGTATTTGGTAACAAAAATAAACATTTCCTTGTAGTCGCAAGGCTCATTTAAAATACCTTCACTGATTTCAGAAGTAAGTAAAGAAAAAAGTAGGTCTGTTGAAAGAAGTGTATGAGGTGGTGAAGAATTGTGTAAACCAACACTGTAGGTGACCGCCAATAAAAAGTTAGTTCTGGTATGTTCATTATCATCAGTTAATACCCACTGTGTTATGTCTTATTTTACAGGTATTGGCAATTTTTCTTTCGAGAAATATGTGAGTACATGGCGTACAAACCACCAGCAACTGACAATTTCCTCCCCCTTATCGTCCATGCTTTCTAACATATAAAATACTTTCAGGGTGCCAAAATGTACTAGAACAAATAAAGTGTCTATAATACACCACGTTGTCTAACATACTTGCAGTGAGACAGTTACAATTCCTGAAATCCGTGGCCTCTGGCCTGTTGAGTAGCACGGCAGTCCTGGGTCCATGCATAAACCATGAAAATCCACCGCATTACGCCACACACACAAACAGACCCAGCCTGCGGACAGATATGTGAAATAGCAGGCCCAATCTGTTAGAGATATCCGCAGAAATGGCCTGCAATTTTGGCCTGTCATGGAAATTCACTCACGTGGCCAGCAATTCACGAGCCACAGACAGCACGTTGATGAAATAAGACCCTGGTGATAAATTCGTGCAACAGGTAACTTGTTCAAATACTCTGCGAATCACTAATAATGAGGATAGGTAGCAACTCACCGTAAAGATTATTGCTGAGCCATAGACAGGCATGTGGAAAAGACAATCACACTCTCACAACTAAGTTTTCAGAAATAGCTTTTGTCAGGAAACAAGTGTACACGCGTGCGCACATGCACAATCACTCAGACAATTCTTGCACACATGACCACTGTCTCCAGGCAGTGTCTACAGTCTCCAAGAATCAGATCTAAACGTACTATCCCTTATGCCTCCCTGCGTCTCGTCAGGAGCTGCGAGGCTAGCGGCAAGAAGTGGTGGCAGTACTGACTGCAAGCTGATGGGAGTGGTACGAAGGGGAGAAGCAGTAGGAATGAGGGAATAGGAAAGCAGCACATATGCTCAGTTGTGCCTGGCCAGCAATGATGTACGACACCTCAGTAAACAAACCATTTCGTCTACTAAGACAAAAAATGTGATTTTTTCCAGTGTTTTTTCCTCTTCCTGATTTCCCTAATTTACAGAACCTGTGGCAACCCTGATTATGCTCTACACTGCGCAACACCCTTGGCCATTTGAACATATTATTTGGCAGAAATTAATTTTTAGTATAATTAACCTGTCATTTAGACAGAAAAATTGTAAATTGCAGTGACAACTGCAACAGTCCTACAACATTTAGTTAGTTTTGCATTCCCACAGAAATCTTTACAATAATGACTAGTATGAAACATAAAATGAAGGTGAGAACTCATTGTCTGTATGAGGCATTAAACAGTCCATAAGCATTTTTGTTGTTCAACTGAGCTGTCCAACTGGACTGTCCTGCAGCAGTGAAAGGAGAGTGACTGCAGAAGTGCTATGCATGTTCTGAAGGACCCACATTTGGTAATAAACTATACCAATCAACATTTTTTATTTGCATGTCCATGTTCAACACCCCTTTGTATATTGAGTGGTACCTTTGCTCATGCCAATGTTCAATATTCATTTACAATATATTTTATTTAAAACGTGTATGACAGAACAAAATCAATACTCATATTTAAAATCTACGATTGTCATGACGATGATTATTAGCCCTAGGTTTGAATACATGCCACAATGTCAGACAGAAGGACAAGGAGGAGGAGGAGGAGGAGGAATGATCCTTGCAATATGCGAGTGTGCAAATTATAGGTAAAGAAACTACACATCAACTCTGATAGTGAGATGGAATTTTGTTTGTAGAATATTTGTATTGCCACACTGTTTTGTTAAAACAAGAGCTTCAGGTCTTTCACAGAGAAATATTTTTCTGCACTTTCTAAATTACAATCGTGTACCTGCTGTGCACCAAGGAAACTACGAGGAATATCTATATCATCTTCAAGGCAAACCACTGACAGTAAAGAAACTGCTCCAAGAAGATCACAAGAAAGTTTTGCCAAGCCCAGAGTGCACCTTAACTACTGTACCTGTCTTAATAATTCTTGAAGTTTACATAATGCTTAATTACATTAATGGCAGAACAGCTGACATATATAATTCTAGAAAGTGGCACTAAACAATTCTGGTAAACAGTACGTCGGAATGTAAGAGTCAAAAGTAGCACTAACAGCTACACAGATAACCTCCAGATACATAGACATGCTGAGCACTAAGCAATGTTCGAGAAATTCAAGAAATTGCATCAACAAGGTCTGATAAACAAGTACAAGGTAAGACAAAAAAGTACAAACACTTTGAAGTGTCACAGAAAAATTATTTTACCTCCTACAAGATCAAACTTCAGTGAGAAAGTAATTTCATGTTTTCTTAAGAGATAGCAGTAGAACTATAGATTTAACTGTCTAACCCACTAAATGGCCAGGGATAATGTCAAGATGGCAGACACATGTTTGAGCTTTGAAGAGCAGAAGCACGGTATTACATTATATTGCAAATTTGTGATAATTGCTGCTGCTCAAAGACAGCCAAGATGGAACTTATTTAGTTACAAGATTATCAATTACAAGTGTATGACAAATTAGAGATCAATGAAACAGCACGTGATGTGAAGAATTGCTGATCTCTTACAGTTACAAATGATGAATCCTCTAATATGGCATTAGAACAATTTTAGAATTCATTTCAAAAATCTTGAAGGCCAGGATAATTTAAGCATGAAGAGTTACTAGAAGAGAAGCAGGTTGCATTCTTTCATTCCAAAGCTAGTGCAACAGCTAAGTGGTGATAACTCACAGCATAGTGAACAATTTTGTGAAACGATTCAGGGGATGGTTACGCATGAAATGGGATTTATGACAATGTTATTTGGATGAATGAAGCACAATTCAATTAATGGCACTGTTGATATGGGTTGAAGATAACCACCACATTGTTGAAAAGGCTGAATTTGTCTGGAGTGAGTATGTGGTGTGGTTGTCTCCTTTGGGACACTCTGGCGTTTCCGTTTTGTAGGCACTGTAACTGGAGGAAAGTACCTAACAAGTTTGCATATTAGATTCTCTCTTCCATTTGTGAAATGAGAGATGGTATTAGGTTTTACTACTAACAAGATGGCACCCCTACGAACTACCATAGGGGTTTATGAGCATAACTGGATCGAAACGTATTAGGCCAGTTGACAGGACACAGGATACCAATCGAGCTTCTGCACACTCTCCGGACCATACACAATTTGTTTTTTTACTGTGGGTCACAGTAAATTTGGAAGTCACCATAAATTATCTAATGTGGATATGCTTTTGTATTAGATTCCAACAGTGCGTGAAGAAATTCCATAGCACATTTTGGTGTGAGCTACAGAATCCTTCTTGATCCATACTCTGAAATGTGTTGATGTTAAAGGCCAGTGATATGAAAATTTCTCTTAACCAAGACTTGGAACATTTAGTTTACTAACTTTCTGTAACAATTCAAATTTTGTATTTTTTTTTCACATACCACGTATCTCCAAGAACACAATATTAAGATACATAACAATTTGACTTACCTTAAGGCAAAGATCATCTATACCTCCACTACACAATATTACATTAGCCCCAACAGCTAAAATCTTTTGAATTCTTTCTTTAGTTATGTCCGCTTCTCGTTGCCTGATTCCTTCCAATTTTTCTGGGTCTGTTATAAGAACCTATATCAACAAGCCAAATTCACTGAGATTAGTTCAACGGTTTGTAGAGTTTTTAATTAAAAATTCAAAACATTTAAGAATAACTTGCCTGTATTCCAAGCTTCATCTTTACTTTTTGAAGGGAGAAATCTAGGCACACAATTTTTGCATTTGTTACTCTTTTGGGCATTGCTGAAAAAATAAAAAACTTCTTAGTTCATATCATTATGTGATACCAGCAGATTAACAGATTATCTATAGAGGCTTCATATCGCAGGAAATTCCAGAGAAACTCAAGTACAACTCGTAGGAGTAGAGATAATTAATCACTGCATAACACAAATTCATGGATGAGGAATTACACGAAGGACTGGTGATCTCTTGTGGCTTGTAGTCACCACATACTGGGCATTTTCCAGTCAATGAGAAAGACCTAGCTTTTCTACTAGGACCACACAAAAATGTTCTGTTTTTAGCTTGTATCACTAATCCTACATCAGCAGATAGCAAATAGGACAGATAAAGGAGGTCATATTGCACAAGGGAAGGATGAATGGAGAGAGAGGATGGTCAGGAAACTAATAACCAGCTGTTAAAATGAACACAAGAAGAAAGAAATATGGAGGAGTAAAAGCAGCAGTGTAAAAGATGTCAAACATAGGAAGACAAATGCGAACATAGATTAAGCACAGGGAGATTGTGAGGATATATGTGCTTGAAAGTCAAGTTCCTGCCTATTTTACTCAGACAGGTTGGTGCAGAGAGATACAAATGTCACCAGTGATAAAGCAGCTTTTGAATCCAACTGTTTTGATGTGCAGGATGCTATACCTGTCTAATAGACATTTTGCCCTTGGTGACAATTTTGTAATACTATCCACGAAAGGGATACAACTGACAGACACCCCTACAGCATACTGACAACGGCTGGAGTATTATTTGTAGACGATACTCGCTAATCTTGTGTTGAGATAAGAGGCGGCTCCCACAAGAAACTTAATTAGAAAGTGATGGGGGGAACCAAAATAAAAGGGATGGAAAAATGACTGAAGATGATAATGACGATGTAATAGAAACAAGATAATTATACTTTAATTTCTTTCTAAAATAATGTGATTGATGTTTCAGCAAGACAAGTGGAAGGGGCAAGCCACCAACCAATACTGCTACTTTCTCCAGTGCCACACACTTGCTATGTTGCCTGTTCTGGAAGTATGTGTAGAGCACTGTCAAGTGTGGCTAACTGAATGCTGGCAATACTGCAACTGCAAGCTGTCATACACATAAGTAGTTTAGCCATGGAAAGCAAGGTCATCCGTCTTGAGACGACAAAGTGGCAGTCTTAAGTCAGTGTAAGTGGTAAGGGAATATAAACACAATGGACACACAAATGACACCAAAGATGAATGCACGAGATTACAGCAGAAGACAAAAGGCTAACAAGGAATCACTCGAGCACGAGGCCAATGATGTTTGCAGCATTCAACATCCCACTTATTGTCTACCATGCAATGCAACCACAAGATTGGCTACTAATGGCAACAGGGTGCAGGCTTGGAGCTATCTAGTGGTGAGCACAGCATGAGGCTACAGAGCATAGTTTAACAGCTTAGTCAACAAGTAACTCACAATGGCACTACAGTGCTAGTGCTGTTGATACAAAACAAAGCAACAGCAACAATGAACAGAGCAAACATTACATTATGTCTAATACAACAGTTGCTGAAGTTAACATTTCATCAGAAAGGAACCTAAGGAATATCACACAGTGAGAAAGAAGTGGCAGATGAAATATTAGCGCTTCCGCAAGATGAGTCAGTGGAGTGTGGTGTCATACACTCTACTATTGGGACAATGTACACGAGGAGTGTGACAATGACAACACGTACTTAACAAGTGAAAATGATACTAAAATAGGTGTCGAGCCACATACTATCATCATCCTTGTTGGTCAGGGAGCCAAAATCAGCGCCAGCATAGTAAAAAACAATTATGGACAGATTTCAAATACCACTGCAGCAATACGATCGTGTAGCGCAGAGGAAAACTATGGATATTCAAGGAAAATAATTATTTTTACAATATAGTGTAACTGGATAGGTAAAATATCTATTGACCCCCCCCCCCCCCCCACACACACACACACACACACACACACACACACACACAAGTGGCTCCTCCTTCCGGCACAAGAGTTAATTGGGAAGAGAGAGGGGTGACGGAAAAGAATTAGAGAGGTTTAGGAAAAGGGGTGCAATCATCGTCTATTCGGTAAGCCTCCCCTGACCTGGGGTTCCGGGTGACTTTTCCACTGAACAGACCAAGCACACTTGTGACAGAAACTAGTGTTTGTGTGTTTCAAGGATGCTCTACACAATTTACAAGTTGTGCAATAGTGACCTATATTATGCACAACAAACTATGTGTGACCTAGATTACAGTGAATTCACGGGAAGCAATGGCTTATTGCACAACTTCAAATAGTGCTACAGAACTGGAAGATGGGGTACAATGAAGTTTCAAACTAAGTGTCAACTTCACCATGTTCAGCAAATTGCGGAATTGACCAAAAAATTTGCAGATAAGATAAACTTACTCTGTCTTTCAGTAAGGAATATGTTTTCAACTCCAACCAACCTGGATTTGAAGAGAAAATGCATATGAAAGAAACTCTGGAAATTAGAGGTACCAAGTGAGTTGTGTCAAGATAATTAACATCAATCCTTCATGCATTCATACACAATTATACTGACTGTTAATTTGGATGGTAAATTGACTGGAAAGGTATTTATTGTGCTGCGAGAAATTGGAGGTGCTCTGCCCCCCTATGTGCATGATCTTGCAAGGACAGTAGGGAATATTCATATAACAGAATGCAAGAGAGAGAAAATCAGGGTGTATACAGGGACATAGAAAAAAATTCTCCAAAATCCCTTTTAAAAAATATGCTTTTTCCCAGGCGAAAATACACTTTTTCCGTGATATGTGACAGTAGGTTTTTCGTAGATTTTCCCTTGGAACTGTAAAACTTATTAATCCTTTGAATGGTTATGTTTTATACACTGGCGTAGAACTTCCCGGAGGATGGGGGATGGGGGATGGGGGATGAGGGGTGGGAGAGTGGAGGGGAGGGGGGGGTGGAAGTTTTGGAAAGACCTTTGATTTGCAGCAACATATACGTTGCATATTTCCGTATTACGAAAGTATAAATTCAAACTGCACCAAACACAGCATGTTAGTTTCCGGAACGTTGAAATCGAGATTGCGACGTCCTTTTGTAATTTTGTAAGCCAGTCTTATCTCATGCCGCGTGATCTCACCAGCCGATGACAGCAGATATTCAGAGCGTAGGACACTTGCTGTAGTAAGCCAATAGCAAGACCACTCAGTAGCACGAACAAACAAAGAGGAAAAGTTGGCGGTTTACATTAATATACATAGTATAGATATAAGAAAAGCTAAGCTTTCACATATAAAATTGGTCTCTAAGATTAACAAGCTACAAGAGGAGCTAAGCTTTCACATGTGATATTGATCATTTTTTGCGTGTGTTACACTTTACGATACATCACACAAATGTGCCAGCACATTTAAAATGATGACGTACATGTCTGGTCTTCTGGGCTCAAAATTATTGTAAGTGGCTGGTTCTCAAAGTGTTCAGTTTTAAACGCTCTGTGATTTAGAAATTCATCCCACTTTCTCACACAAAACATAATTCATCTTGCATGAAAAGAAATTTACTTTGGAAGTAACACTTTTCGAACCACCATTCGCAATACTATCCAGAGACTGTTAGAAATAGGTTGGTTGGTTGGTTTGGGGAAGGAGACCAGACAGCGTGGTCATCGGTCTCATCGGATTAGGGAAGGATGGAGAAGGAAGTCGGCCTTGCCCTTTCAGAGGAACCATCCCGGCATTTGCCTGGACTGATTTAGGGAAATCACGGAAAACCTAAATCAGGATGGCCGGACGCGGGATTGAACCGTCGTCCTCCCGAATGTGAGTCCAGTGCTGTTAGAAATAGGTTTGATTTAGTAGTTGACAGAGAGCGCCAGAAAACAGGCATTATTGCACACGTGCAGCTGCAGTGGTGTACGAAGCCCGCACATTCAGATGTATGAAGCGCTAAGAGTGCTTACATTACACCATAAAAGAAACAGTACATCAGAGGATACTCCCAAGACCATCGGAATTTTGTAAGCCATATTAAAATGCATAATTCGGTTTGAAGTGCACATTTGTTTTTTCCAGATTCACAATGAAGTAGGTCCCATCTCACATTAACTTTTCAGTATGGTTTATGGGGTGTAAATTTTCTTGGAGTACCAGTACCATACAATCTCATTTTTGGTTCATTATGGCATAATGCCATACATAGCAGAAGATGGTAACATGCAATTGAAATTCAGCGAACAGTTGGAACTGGCCAAACCTGTGGAATGAAACACTACATTTCAAACAAAATTATTGCCTTAGCGGAAAGACTAATAAAGCCAAATTTCTTTAGCAAACTTGCAAAAATAACTTCATTGTTCTGCAAGCCGATTAATGCTCGACTGCTAATAACTTGGAGGGGGGGGAATCAGAAAACTGAAACTAATAATATATTTTTGTCCGCTGTAATTATGTGAATTTATTTTAATTCAGTTGATAGCTCTCAGCCACAGAAATCTGTTTTGTTTTCATTTGACGTGGGATCTGTAAATGAAGAGAAGCAGCAAAAATCACAAAACGCAAACATGGGTCACAAGGAAACAACTGCACATGCGCATGAGCCCACTGGAAACTGGTCAAACGAACCTAATGTGAACAGTTGTGATGTCATGTTCACAGCAAGCAGTTTATTGTAACAAAATATTACATAGTCTTCATCCTATGGCCTTTGACATATTTATGCTGTTTGCAGACGCTTGTGCGTGCACAGTGTTTTGTTGTTGTCAATGGTGCATTTCCTTTGCAACTAAAGTTTTATAAATTTTTTCCTCTCGTTTATGTTTTATTGTTGCAGCATCATTGTCCAGTAGCAGGATACAGTTACATTCTTTGCTAGAGAATCGAATTCTTACCAGTTAAAATTACAAAAATTTAACTGAAAGCTAAAGCAATGAAGAATTCCCAGAATTTCGAAAAATTCCGGGTTGTTTTCCAGATGAAAAAATTCCTGCGTTTTTCCCGGATTCCCAGTTGTCCTGGGTCATATACACCCTGGAAACGGACATAAGAGAACTACAACTATGGTATGTACACTGCCTTTGGCCAACAGCTGGTCAAAATAACTTGTTTTTGTTGGATTCCTGGTCTGCACATAAAAAATCATAGTCCCTCCTGAAAGTATGTGACATTGCAATTCATACCGCCTGGAACCACTGGACAAATTCAGCCATACTTTTAAATTCAGTTGCATGGCATCACAGCCCATCAGATCTCATAACCCCATTACACCAATATGATTTTATACGGATCCTTTAAGAGTGGGTACCTAGATTGATGTCCTGCAAAATTTGTAGCTCCCAAGGAGTTCGCCTTCGATCTTGAGGGTATGTACTTTTGTGATCACTGTGGTGCACTATTTACTATGGTGCAAGTTAATAGTTTGTTTTGAACATTTCTTGAATGTTGACAAAGTCCATTTTAAGAAGTGTAATCTTACATCCCACAGAAGCGCGATCTCTGCACCTCCTGGACACTCGTTCTCAGTAGCCCTACGGATGCACACAGCAAGTCATTATCAGCTAATATTTTTTCTGTCGTAACTATTAATCCAAAACTTTCAAATTATCCTTTCTAAAGATTGAACGTGCAACCTCAAACTCAAGGGGTTCCTTATAAGACGTGGACTGAGGGGTCAGCAGCTGTTGGGAGTGGAAGATTTAGTGCAAACACAATCAGGAAACTGGACAAAACGCGAACAATGAAGTGAGGAATGGGGAGGAGTGATGGGAAGGAGAGACAGGTAGACTGCTTGAGCTGGAAACCCGCTGTCTTTGACAATGATGATTATGATGATGATTTAGAGTGTCAACATGGAGTTAGTGAAGCACACAGTCTTTAGACAAGAGTACAGTCATTATCTGATAATCAGAAGCACCTGGTTTATAGATTTGGTGTTCAGAGTACAAGATAGGGTTAGAGAAACAACTACGACAACAGATTCAAAAATTGTGCTTCTCTGAGCATCCCAATACATTCAAGGTCCATAACGTTTGAATATGATTTTTTTTTTAATTTAAAGTCAAAGTATTGCACAAATACTGAAAACTTACACGGGGAAATTAAGAGCTTTTGAAAATTAAGCTTTTTAAGAGAAGTGTGTTTATTGAGTTAGCATGTTATTATCATGAGAAGTAGGAGTCTGACCTAATGCAAAAGTTTCATTGGTAATCTTCACTTTCCATTCCTCAATTTTTCAGGCTCTTCTGGGTCCAAAAATATGCCACAATATTTACGTACAATATGTGCCAGTCAATCTGTCTCTCTGGATACACATGGCAACTATCACTGAGCAATACATTACACATGTGACTCGCTGAACTGTCAACATATTTGCTCCATTTTGATCAAACAGAAAAAAATTAGTTCTAACAATACAAAATCTATTACTATACAGTATATAGAGTATCAGTATATCATACTATTATATCTGGCTGGTTTAGTTTTTGAAAGAAAAGAATTACCTTGAGACGCAACAGTGCAGTTGAGGGCATATCCTGGAACTAAGATGCTTTCACGAGCACTTCTCCCATGAGCTTTCAATACATTTACAGCCTTTATTGGGTATATAAAACCACCTCTTCCATCAGAAACTTTTACTGCTTGTGCAGCATCTACAACCATATTAGCGAAGAAATCGGCATCACTTAATTTGAGTTAAGGTAAAATTGAAAGGCATTTGTATGGAATCATAAAAATCACAGTAAAATTTTATTTTACAATCAGGCAAACTACCAATAAATTTATTTCTGTCATTCAGTCGTGAAGGAAGCACTTAAATATCATAACAGAACACCACTTTCTGTGCCTGCTTCCTCTGGCAGTATTCCCCTGGTTTCTCAATTCCAGTTCTTAAACTTATTGTAAATATTTAGTTCCTTGTAAAAAACTCCAATGCATTTACTTTATAATTTTTGTAACTGAAATATTCCACAATAATAAAATACAATAGTTTATTACAGTAAACCATTCATAGAATATCAAATTACCAAACCACAGCTCACTGCGCAACAAGTACCTAAAATCAGGCACGATTTTTTAAAAACATTTTTTGAAATTTAAAGGAAGAGGATGAGTGCCAAGTTGGTAATAAGAACTGTGTATCATGATAGAATTGTTTGAGCATACAATACTGAGTTTTTTTAGCATCCATACTAAAAGAAATTTTGGAAGAATAAAAAAATATGTTCATAGAAAACACACACACACACACACACACACACACACACACACACACACACACACACCCCTCTTCAGTGAACGTATGTTCTAAGTTAATTTCTCTGCTGCATACATTAATTTTAGTGCTTATACGCCACTGAGTGTTTCAGAAGAGATGAGAAATTTCTTCCCTTGAACATGCCTCATCTGATCCATTATTCATGTGACCCACACCACACACAATTTTTGCAGGGTTTCAGAGGATATACAAAGCTTGTTACACATTTAAAGACGTTGCATCATATGAACCTTTGCCCTCTCAACCTGTTATAATGAGACGGGGGACGTGCATTTTCGTAGCAGTCTACTACAATTCAAATTTCAAAATATAATTAAGGTGGCCATCGTTATGCAAAATGAAGCATCTTAAACTGCAGCAACAAAGAAACTTTTCCAATCTTCGGGATGAGAAATTACAACTTTCATCATAGCCGAGTTCAGATTCCTGCCACAAATGATCTGCCAGTTTCAAGAAACCTAGCAGCCTTTGATGAAATTGGTGAAAATTGTGTATGATACAATAAAGAAAAGTTTACCAGGGAAAGGGGGTTCATTAGTTAGGGAAAAGTGTACAATGCTGTTTCTGAAAAATCACAATCTTGACATTTCAAAAATTCTACAAGGTTAAAGGTCTGGTGTGGTTGTTATGGACCCTACAATTTTTCAGTCAATTAGATTTGCTCCGAGTATCTCCGTAGATGTTGATAGATCATTTCTCAGATGAAAAATGTATCATATGACAAGAGACTCAACATGACTCCAAACATTTTAAGCAAGCATTTGTTGTCATGTGCAACCAATGAGGCATTGTAGTGCATGGGTTTGAAGAAACGTTATCAATTTCTGTCAAGCACAATTCCCAATTTGTTGGAAACTGTAAAGTTGCTTTAAAAATATGATACAACATAATGTTAAAATAATGTGTCGATTGTATGATTGAATAGTGCAATCTAGTAAATAAGTAAGCATAATGTACGGTTTTTCTATATTGCCCTTTCAGCCTATTTTAGCTATTTATAATACATTTTTGACCGCCTATTTTGAAGATCTATAACGCCTGAACTTGTAACATCTGGTGATGATAATGGATAATGGTCACGGAAGCTCCTGACCAGCCAGACATCCTTGTTTCAAGTCATCAGAATATACTACAGTAAAATTAGGATTCGTATCTAAAATCTAGAAAACATATTTCAAATTACAAGTGGAATGCTTTTTTTAACACAGTCAATTTTAAAATAATTCAGGACCTTTTAAAAGCCAAAGTAGGTTTATAATTCACATTTGACAGAAAACATATCAATATCTGATATACCAGTTCTAGAAGAAAATCCTTTTCACACACGTCAAAAAAACCTCATTACTCACTGACATTTGTTACATACTTGGAAAGAGTAACAATGTAGTTATAGGTGAAAAAGGGGGTGGGGGGGTGGGGGGGGGGGGCGGGGGGTTTGAATGCATGCATTTTGTAGGCATAGCCATCTGATGCCAAGTGGTGGGTGACTAGCCTTCACACTGAGGCTGTGAATGGAGTTTATCGATTCCCTCGTAGTGGAGAGCATCCATTATTATTAAATTTATTGTGCACCGAACATCCACAGCTGAGATGGAAATGTATGAGTATTCTATAAAACTGGAGCAGGCAAGAGTGAGTTACGTATCAACCACTGTGCCTGAGTGTTCTGTGTGTTCTGAGAAACCATGATTTGAAATCAAATAGATGTAGCAGTCAAGTAAGCAGTTTTAATTATTAATGATAACCACTTTAGCTGTACAAGGACACATTTATTGTGTTATGACCAGTTTCACTCGTTTAACATCTTCAGGTTGCCGAGTTTTACTAATTCATGGCACAAATTGTCTTGTTGCCATATGTAATGTTAAAGACCAAATCCAAAACAGTGATCAAACATTCTGCCAACTGCCTGGGGGGAGAAGCACAGCATACTGCATATAGTTTACAGTATGTGGCATGCAGTGTTTGCTGTACACACCGTGCCATGTCTGCTCGCTGTACTTCTGCCAGAATGTTTATGACTGGCAGTTTTGGATTTGGTCTTTAACATTACATGCAACAACCAGACCTTTCGTGCCATGACTTTAGTACAACTCGGCAACCTGAAGAGGTTCAATGAGCAAAACTGGTTGTAACACACAAAAAGTTTAACAAAACAGGTGTCTTGGTTTTCATTAATAATTAATGTTATTGTCAGTAGTGGTACTCAACATCATCAAAATAAATTCAAATAAGCTTTATACAAATAAATAAATAAATATTTAAAAGCCTATAAACCTCACCGACTGACTAAAAACTTAAAGTGATGTCTGCAACTCCCAATTCAGGCAAAATAAAATCAGAGTAAGAATGTGGTAAAAGTACAATAATCAGTTGCAAATAATGCTTTATAGCATCCTTACTCTTAGATTTCATATAAACGTATTATTGCTACATTTGTGGTAAAATTAATGAAAGAGTGATATCTGTTTTTAGAAAACAAAAAGTAAAAGCAGTGTTTTCTACCATGGGTAACTTGGGTATAATTTTAAAAAATTGTACTGGAAAAGCAATGTTTTCCATAGATCAAGTGCACATATAATTAATGTCCCAAATGTGATGCTTACTGTGCAAGGAACTGGTAGACAGATTGAAGCTAGGTTAGCTAACACGCCACATTACATTGAAAAAATGCAGCAGAAAAATCCAGTTTCACTGCCCATCTTGTTGTGAGTGGGGACAGTGTACCAGTTACGTCCTCACATATGGAGATGCTCCAACCAAGTGAGAAGAGTAGGCTTATGGCTCTAATGTATGGGTCTGAAGTGTTTTTACCACCAGGCGCCATCTCGTGGGACACTGCTTAATGAGCAGGTGGCCACTACAATCTCCCATTTTTGGGGATTATTTAAGAATCATTGGGATTTGGTTGCTTTGGCTCAGTTCCAACAGACATGTTGACCAGACAAAGGCCGTTTATGATTACACTCAGATCAAATACAAGTACGTAGTGCCTGACAGCAAATTTATTTTCCATATTTATGCAGGGTGTATCTGAAAGTTTATTAGTTTTAACACCAAACTGTGTAAATATACTTTATCTTTAAGTGAAACTAAGCAAAAGGACATTATAAAGGAAAGATTTTGGGTTGTTTTGACATACTGTTGCTGATACAATAGCTTGCAACTCCATTTTTGTCTGTTCTAATTCCTTCAGCTACATTTAGAATCTAACCTTGTTTTAATAAAAGTATACTGGTAAGATTTATTGTATTTTTTAAACTATATGAAATTGTAAAATAAACAACAACTGACACCACTGGTTACTTCACACAATTACGGTCACTTATGTAAAACTGTGAAACATTAGACACTGTTTTTAGTTACAACCACATTAATTTTTTATGAGCATTAGTCTTTTAGAAGTGTAAAATAATAAATAAAATTATAGAACATGTGAATTGTAAAATCAAGTTAATATATTTTGTCAACACATCCCACACGCAGAGGGTGCTAAACATGGGGGGGGGGGGGGGGGGGCCACTTACTGCAGATGTAATACTATCAACAGAAATGATCAGACAAAACATTCCTGACACTACATTTTGAGTAACATTATGAATGGCAAAGGACCTTATGAAAACGTGTGGAACTCCTTGGCCCATCCACAGAGCTGCCCAAGGAGTATTGTAGAGCTTCTAAAGGAAATACCATTTAGGCAATTACTGTACAGGGAAGCTTGTTGATGAATTAAACTACCTAGGGTCGATCAGTATCTCCCGAACAGAATGTGAAACTGTACTGTGACTCTTATTTTTCACAGAAAAGCCAGTTATGTACTGTTAGCTCCACTGAAGTGAGGGGGGGGGGGGGGGGGGGGGGGGGGGGGGGGGGGGGGGGGGGGGGAAGGTTAGTGTTTAACATCCTGTTGACACCAACATCATAAGAGATGGAGTTCAAGCTTGAAGTAGGGAAGAACAGAGAAAGAAATTGCCTGTGACCCTTCAAAGCCTTACACGATTTATGGAACTCAAGGAAAATTTAAAACTATATGACCAGACATTGGTTTCGCTCTGCAGCTACACTACAACTGCTACTCGGGTAACTACAGTTCATCCCCAGTTTCAAGAGTAGAATTAAACTGCCGTGACACCCAGATGAAATATAAAAACAATGGGGAGGATTTCTTTGCTTCTCCCTACGAGATGCTACACTCATGTAACAGATCCTATTGTGACCAAGTGACATGTTATGAAGCGTAGATAATGTCAAATGCAGTTACCAGAGTAACTGTTCTGTCATTGTCTGGGTTATGTTTCTCGGGTTTGCCTGGAGACTTCCATTTGCATTACAGCAGTGACTGGGCACCTTCTATCTCACCTTGAAATGCTGGTAGTGATTCCCATACAACTGTATTGTTTTTGAAACTGTGTGTGATATTGAGGAAGAGCTGCCATTCCATATACAATCTTTTGTAAGTTGGCAGCATTTGACCCTTATTACCTGAAAGGCTGCGAAGTTCTCTGCAGTTGACCAATATTAGAACCAAAATTTTCTGATACCCATCCATCCCTGAAATTAAGGCCAAACAAGCATTTTTTCCCAAGCACATTTCTGCTGGACTTCACACAGACAATATGGATCACTGCTTATGCGGCCGGCCACACGAAGCATTTTTTCACACTATGCGCCTGGAAACTGGTATGTTCATGCAGTGTGAATGCGCTAGGATGCATTTATTCTGCATTTTTTTCACACAGGAGGTCAACTGGCACTGACTACATATGCTGAAAATGCCCTGTTTTCTATGAGCTGTCTGAACTGAGGAGCAAGCAGCACTGGGGAAAGTAGCTTTCCTGGAAATGTTCACAGTCCAGAGCACAGTAATTGTACCCAAGCCTTGTTCCACAGAAAGTATGCCACTGCCAAAATCTAAGAAGAGAAAACAGGATTCATGTGAGAAAATAGTACAGGCATTGAAAGGGCATTTGATACAATCTATACTTCGCACATTGATGCAAATGAGAGATTTCTCAAGACACAACTGTCAGTGGTTAGGAAACAAACTGCAGGACAAATTTGGTTTTCAATTAAATTCATTAAATATTTACAATTGCGTACAATATATCTTCCTCTTCAACATCATCTCCAGGTGGCAGCACTTTCACAGTTAATCAGCCTTCTACACTACAGCATAAGATAATGATAATTTTTACTGGAGAAAGTTTCTGATTGAAGGAATCTGATTTTTGTCAAACATATTGACTGTATTGTTACTGTTCCACCTGTGAAATTATACTACAATGGACAGGTGTGTCTACACACATGTTGCACATCACAAAGAAGAAAGAGAAATACAACTTCATTAACATTATTCAAGAACAGGCCCTTTATAAAGGGGCTGCTGTTTTTACTGCATGATTGATGATGCACTGGCAGTGGCCCAGATTTATTAGTTTTTGTAATCCAGACCATATATGTGACTTCTTTGGCGAGTTACCATGGATCAGTTGCCGAACTGACAAAGTTTGTACAAAGTTTAAAATACATTTTTCACTCAGGAAACCCACTTTGAATCCCTGCACACATGCTACCCTGTCAGTAAGAAGAAAGGACAAGGATAGACAGAAACACTCTTGTCCAAAAAATCTTAGGTGTTTTTTTACATGGTTTTTTCCAAAGAGCTTTTTAGCATTTAGACGAGCTCATTCACTGTATTTGCACTGAAGCAACCTTGCTGTGAGGAAGGAAAAATAATAAAAAAAATCAGGTGAACATACAAAAAATCTTATCTTTTCTCGCCCCCCTTTTTTTTTTGTTATACTACAACACATCATTATGAAAGTAGTGTATCACAGTGCACCGAACAAAGTGAGACTGCCAGTGAAGAATCTTTCTTAACATTTTTGAGCTGTCATTCTAAATTTTGTGAATTATTTAGGGGCAAAGAATTCTAACATTGGTGAAAACTATTTCAATATTTCCGCATAAACTGCCAACATTTCCGCATAAACTGCCAACATTTCCGCATAAACTGCCCACATTTCCGCATAAACTGCCCACATTTCCGCATAAACTGCCAACATTTCCGCATAAACTGCCAACATTTCCGCATAAACTGCCAACATTTCCGCATAAACTGCCAACATTTCCGCATAAACTGCCAACATTTCCGCATAAACTGCCAACATTTCCGCATAAACTGCCAACATTTCCGCATAAACTGCCAACATTTCCGCATAAACTGCCAACATTTCCGCATAAACTGCCAACATTTCCGCATAAACTGCCAACATTTCCGCATAAACTGCCAACATTTCCGCATAAACTGCCAACATTTCCGCATAAACTGCCAACATTTCCGCATAAACTGCCAACATTTCCGCATAAACTGCCAACATTTCCGCATAAACTGCCAACATTTCCGCATAAACTGCCAACATTTCCGCATAAACTGCCAACATTTCCGCATAAACTGCCAACATTTCCGCATAAACTGCCAACATTTCCGCATAAACTGCCAACATTTCCGCATAAACTGCCAACATTTCCGCATAAACTGCCAACATTTCCGCATAAACTGCCAACATTTCCGCATAAACTGCCAACATTTCCGCATAAACTGCCAACATTTCCGCATAAACTGCCAACATTTCCGCATAAACTGCCAACATTTCCGCATAAACTGCCAACATTTCCGCATAAACTGCCAACATTTCCGCATAAACTGCCAACATTTCCGCATAAACTGCCAACATTTCCGCATAAACTGCCAACATTTCCACATAAACTGCCAACATTTCCGCATAAACTGCCAACATTTCCGCATAAACTGCCAACATTTCCGCATAAACTGCCAACATTTCCGCATAAACTGCCAACATTTCCGCATAAACTGCCAACATTTCCGCATAAACTGCCAACATTTCCGCATAAACTGCCAACATTTCCGCATAAACTGCCAACATTTCCGCATAAACTGCCAACATTTCCGCATAAACTGCCAACATTTCCGCATAAACTGCCAATATTTCCGCATAAACTGCCAATATTTCCGCATAAACTGCCAATATTTCCGCATAAACTGCCAATATTTCCGCATAAACTGCCAATATTTCTGCATAAACTGCCAATATTTCCGCATAAACTGCCACAAGAAAGTAAAGAAAAATTAAATATAGTTTAAAGTCATTGCAAGTTTTTCTTCTTCACTGATACATTCCTTCACAGTTGTACATAATGCAAAGACCACATCCTTTAAGGAAATTTCACTCATAGTTGATACTAACTATGTACAGTAAATGTTCCTGCAGCCACGGCTTTCACCAACACACTACTGACGAGATTTCCTGAGCTTAACGTTTCACGAGAAAAGTGTCCTGTGGCCATCATGGACAGTGGTGTGCGCAACAAGAGTGAGCTGCTGCAAGTAAAACACACTTTTGTGGTCATAGCCCTACAGCAAAGCAGCACTTTTCACTCTTCTATGGAACAGGCTGCTCTCATGTTGATCTGAAGAGAATTGAATTAACGCTCATTACCACGATGGATAATTTTTTAATGGAATCCATTCATTCCTGGATGCTATCACGTTTGTCAAGTGTCAAGTTGGCAGTGCAACATACAGTTCACCTTGGTGAACAGCTCTTTGCTAGCTTTCTTTTGGGCACTGTTCTATCTGGCTGATGATCAGATTGTCAATAACTTTCCAAAAGACAGCATGTGCTGGAACACAGCAGTACGTTTAACGACCAATAACAGAGCATGACCCATTGCCGATGGGTAAGAGTGTGCTGTGCCACTTCTCATGAAACTTTCATATTCTGTCAACAAAAGGCTTTATCAACACTACCCTAAGGATAGTTTGTATCACAGCCCCATGGCACAATGTGAGCATTAGAATTATCGCATTTGAGGAATAGTGGGGGAGGCTGTATGACGAGTTGCTGAGAGCCTCCTGGTGTATTGGGTTGATTAGTAGGTAGATAGCCGGAACTTGCAGTGGCGCTGTAAAGCACATACTCTTTGGTATTGACTGCTTGTAAGTTGGCAATGAAATGATGAGTGGTACGCACCATCCAGGAAGAAGCCCACTCCACATTTAGAACTCTCCTTAGTAAGACCATTTTTCTTTTTTGTGGAGGCTATATCCTCTCAACACAAGTTAGGAAAAGGTGGACAGCATCAAACCTGTCCAATGACTGATGATTTTCTTTTTTTTTTAAGTCTCTTTTTAGACACAAGCCCCATTATATTCCCCAGAGCTAAAAGCTTAAATTCCTCCCTGTGAGTCCGTACACACTGATGCATTCCACTTGAAGAACATGGGAGCCATTTTATCAATGAAGTTTCTCCTTCCCTGTCTATGTCTGAGTGAGGACCCTGTGACAGTTGAGGTTTAGTTAAGGGACTGTACGGTTCCCTCAGAGAGACATCAGACTTCATATTCTACAGTCTCTGAAGCAGAATCACTACATCCATTGGATAAAACGAGATCTGCAGGGTCTGGCAGTTTACAACTACTTTCTTTTCATGAGAATGTTCTCTGTATGTTTTCTATTTGGATGCTCTTCAAACATATACCTGACATAGTAAGTGACAATATTATGAAAAGGACAGTTGCTATTCACCATATAATGGGGATGCTGAGTCAGATATGGGCACAACAAAAAGACTGTCAAACAAAGCTTTCAGCCAAACAGGCCTTCATCAGACACATGAACCATGAAAACAAGCTACAAACTATTAGTACAGAATAAGCAGATAACTTGGTAAATGCAATGCTTTTAAAAAATAGTGAAAAAAGGATACGCGCCGATAAGTTTGCTTGACATTGAGGTTTTTGCTGCATTCACCAGACAGTCTCGCCCCAGTTCATCAACTCCAACTGTAAGGTGTTCTTGGATATATTTACATGCCTCTCTAAAAACAAAGAAATACATTCCATAAATCTCACTAATAAGGAACAGCAAGTAAGAATACGAATATAACTCTAAGTATGCAATGAACTGCCTTTCCTGGACAATTATGTTCAGTGACCATATTTCTTAAAAACTATGCTTTAGTAAATATTTAGTCAACAAGAATCCAAGAAAGTCTGTAAAACATCACACAAATTAAACACAACGGATAAAATTTATACTGTAATGCTTAATGGTATGAAAGTGCAGTGAACACCCGAATTATATTTTGAAAGAGTGTTAAAGACTCAAAACCCGAATACATAATAAATGAAGAGCATAAATTGCGTGCACACGCACTGCGTGTACGCGCGCTGTGTGTGGTGTGTGTGTGTGTGTGTGTGTGTGTGTGTGTGTGTGTGTCATGCTTGCCTAAACACCATTCAAAGCACTTTCCAGCAGTAACCTTTCTTCATACTTCACCAGAGTATTTGTTGTGATATTTCATCCATATCACATAAGAACAATGTTCTCATCACTTAAAGCAAAATTTCTATGCAACAAGGAGACACATGAAGCAGCATTTCATATAGTGCACACTCATTAACTCTCTCTTCTTTTGTTAATCCGTAGCACACATGCTGTGCTCCAGGCAAATTCAGTCCTCCAACATAAATACATTGGATATGGAAAAACTTCACACTACAATAATAATAACAATAATAAGGATCAGTATCATCCATTTGAGAGCCAATGCTGGATATAAGAGTCCTTCAGATTTTTCTATGCGTAGTGGTCTTCCATTACACATGCACATGTTGCTCTTCATCAAAGTTTTCTAACCTAATCTACGCACCTTACATCTGGTCATAGACTCAATCTTTTCTTACAGCTCAGAATCCAGCAAAGAATGTAAAATCTCATATGCCTTCTGCCTTCCATCATGAGCAGGAATTATATTCATAAAGTTTCAATAAAATGCCTAGTTATAATTCAGCAATTAACCTTAGCCAGAGATGTTAGCATCAGATAAGGTAGTGTGCCCATCAATGCCTCCCTTGTGATGTTTCTCCTTTCCGTAGAGAAAGGTTAAGATTATCAAGGTTGATAGATTGCTACGCATCATAAAAATCTGTCGAGTGCACACAGGCTCAAGGGAAAGACTTGTATATGAGCTTTTGACCAAAGCCTTCTTCAGAAAAGAAAAAACACACAAACATTCCACAAGCAAGCACACTTCATATACGCACGACTGCTATCTCCAGCCATTCCAGCCAGACTGTAACAGGCTGTGGTTCTCCCCCTCTCCCTTGCCAGCCTCCTAACACTGCACCTGGTAGCTCTGTCTGCTACCTCTAGTCCCTGCATGCTCACCAGGCAGTGCCAAGTCCTCTTTCTCCACTGATACCCTGCCATCCCTCCCCCCGGGCTGGATTGTTGCTCCGGTTTGATGCACTTCTGTTGCAGTCTGCTCAGAGCAGCAGGAGATAGTGGTCACATGTGTGTGAGGTGCGAAAGTTTCTGTGCAACAGTCTTTTCATCATGTCTGTCTGCAATTCATGGCATTTTCAGGTGAGGAGCAATCTACTCTTTTCATAATACTGTTGGTATGTCAACCTGGAATTTCCATTGTTTGATTAAGATTATCAGTGATTGTGATCAGTCTTGCATTATCTGTCTTGGAGAGAGAGAGAGAGAGAGAGAGAGAGAGAGAGAGAGAGAGAGAGAGAGAGAGCGCACAACTATGTGCCACCATTTAAAAAATCATGTTATTGTGGTCTCCAGTTCAAAGACTGGTTTGATGCAGCTCTCCATGGTATTCTATACTATGCAAGCCTCTTCATTTCCAAATAACTAATAGAACCTACATCCTTCTGAATCTGCATACTGTATTCACCTCTTTGTCTCCCTCTATGATTTTTACACCCTAAACTTCCCTCAAATACTAAATTTGTAATCACCTGATGTCTCAGAATATGCCCTAACAGTCAATCCCTTCTTCTAGCCAAACTGTGCCACAAATTTCTTGTCCCCCCCCAATTCTTTTCAGTCTCTTATCAGTTATGTGATTACCCATCAAATCTTCAACATTCTTCATTGCACCATGTTTCAAAAGCTTCTATTCTCTTCTTGCCTGAATTGTTCATTGTCTACATTTCACTTCCATACAGAGCTACATTCCAAATACCTGCAGCAAAGGCTTCCTGACACTTAAATCAATATTAAATGTTAACGAATTTGTCTTCTTCAGACATTTTTTCCTTGCCATTTATATCCTGCATACTCTAATGATTGTATATATTATGTGAGACCATAAAAAGGAGAAGAATAAATAAATGTAAAATGAACAGTTTATTAGTGTTATCTATCTAATACTAATACTATCAGAAGTTGTGTCCTGAGATGAAGAGCTCATTCCTAATCAATGCCTTATTCAATCAGCTGTACATGGATCATAATTGAATGTTGTTAGTGGAGAAGAAGGTTGTTGCAAGAACTTCCTTGTTTAGCAGTTCATTCAGTTGGCTACATATCCTGTCTACCTAACTTCATGTTTATTACAATCATGTTTATTTCTTCCACTTGAGTATTTATCCTCATCCATTGGTATCTTTTCTTGCCTGTTGCTCTGAAACACAATAACAAAACAAACTGTTCCACTGAGTAAGATGGAAAACTGAACTGCTGGAGAGCCAGCTATGACAACTCTCTTCCATCTGGTGTGCAAGATACAGAAAATCGTAGAGAGAGAGAGGTGAATACAGTAAGCAGATTCAGAAGGCTGTAGGTTTCAGATTGCAGTAGTTATTCAGAGACTAGGCTTTAAGAGGCTAGATAGCAAGAAAAGCTGCATCAAACCAGTCTTCAGACCGAAGACCACAAAACAGGTAGAACACACACTATTACCATCAAGCATAGGACCAAGCCTACTTTCGAAGTTGATATACCACAATGAAATATTAGCAAGCTGTGAATGAATATACAGCAACTAACAAAAATGAAATGCCATTTTATGTCCAATTCATAGGTTCTGGGAAAACTTTTTACTCAACCCCAACAAAATCTGTACTGAGTCTTGAAAAAGCAAGACCAACTCAACCTGAATTACTTTACTGCAGAACACAGCAAAAACAATTTCAAAGAATCCCTGGGGTCTGAAACATTTTTTACTTAATTGAAGGTTTTCATGAAATAAGGGTTTAGTTCCTGTATGCTAATAAAGTAACCAAAGTCAGAATTAGGGGTTTTTTACACTATCACAAATGGAAATGACTTGGCACTAGCAAATCTTGAAATACTATATTTACATGACTGTAAGACTAGGTATTTTCCCATATTTATCACCTGAAAAATACATGGTCACATTACATTCACAGATTAACCTATGGCAGGTGAAATCAATGTTTTTACATTGGGTTAATAATTGGTATAGGCATCTTTTTTTATATATAGATTAAGCTTTAGCAGCTCAGGCTATATACAGATTCATTTTGAAGAATTAGAAAGGATTGGAGGGGGAAGATTGTCACCAGCTCAGCTGAGAACTAGGCCAAGTGTGGCAAATATTGGGCTGTGAACTGTGAGAATGTCTACCACATACATTGGCTTTTTGTGAACATCTACCACATTCAAACTGCATTTTGACTAATTTGTAGTCCAAACTGGACTGACTTTAAAATTGGACAAATACTCAAAACAGTACACATTTCTGCAGCGGACTGTAAAAGTCATAGATAGGGGCCAGTGGCATATTTGTTTCCTGCAAGAATGTTGTTAGTGCTCGCCACGAAGTATGATGGGAATGAATGGGGGTGTGTTAGATGCTGACTCTAGGCAGCCGCCGAGAGAGCAGCAGGCAGACAACATGTTTGGAAGCAAGACACAAAGGAATATTGTCAATACAGATGTGAAACCTGCTAAGTATTAGGAAGAAACAGACGTTTTATCACGTTCCACTGTAACCGCAACTTCAGAAATTGCAACATACTCAGAAAAACAGCCCTATATCTGTGAGAACAAAGATTAAAGTTTTATTGATGCCCATTTCACTTGCAGCAATTTAAGCTGTGCTATTAGGTCCTGTCCTAACCCCACCTCTAAAATTGTGACATATTTGGAAGAAACCATCATATTTGTGACAATCAAGATTATAAATTACATTCTGGGGCTACATAAACACATTTCTTCTTTTCTTGCCTCTCATTGGTTAGATGAAACTATGAACTCATGACTATATGATGATTAAAAATAGTGATATCATAAAGTGATGGCTTGTATAGTAAGCAAAAAAGGAAATGAAGATAAAAATTAATGTACAGCATTTCTTTTCCTGTATTCTATTTCTCCTTATATAGTCATTATGTACGCAATAAATAACTGGAGTTTATAATAGGTACAATGTTAACTTTTTAAGATAATATATTCCATCAATAAAGACGCTTGTGATTTAGATTTGTCAGACTAAGTTAAAAATAAAATTTTCTCAAGGAGCCTTAAGAAGCAAGGTGGAGGGGTTTGATGGTTTCTGGGGAGGGGGGGGGGGGGGGGGGTTGATAGTTTCTCAGGATAGTTTACGTCTATCTTCAAAAGTCCACCAGTTCAGTTTCTTCAGTATCTCTGTAACATTCTCCCACAGGTCAAGCAAACCTGTGACCATTCGTGCTGCCCTTGCCTGTATACGTTCAATATCTCATTAGTCCTCTTTCGTACAGGTCATACGCCATTGAGCAATATTCTAGAATGGATCATATGAGTTGTGCAGTTTAAAAGTGTATAGACAAAACTAAGTGCACAGAAGAGGTGATAGGTTTGTACTTGTGTTGCTTCCCCACCTCAACTTCAATTTAAATAGTGGCTGGGTTTGAACCCAGAATCCAAGGTATTGTAGGAAACTGTATAGCCAATGACACGACCCCTAGACCACAGGCAACTTAATGTAATCTTCATTCTTTCTTCTGCACTTGTTGTCTGCCAAAAGTCCATGGTTAGTCAAACGTATCTATGCTCATCCTCTTTTTTTCACAAGTTTGGTTGGGGGATCTTTGTAGTCGACATAAATGATAAAATTCTCCATAAAGAAGCCTCCTTTTGTAAATTTCATAAACAGAGCTCTTTTTTGCCTTGTTTTCCTAAAGAAAGACGCCGATCAATTGCTTCGAACGTCTTCCTGTCGGGACACCTTTGTTCTGGAAATCTGTCTCGATACAAACGTATCGCGCCACGGCTATTGCCCCGTGCTAATCCGTACATCAAATGGGCATCTGCCAACTCCGCATTTGTAAACATTGCACTGACTGCAAAACCACGTTCATGATGAACACTAACCTGTTGATGCTATGTACTGATGTGCTTCATGCTAGTACTGTAGAGCAATGAGTCGCATGTCAACAAAAGCACCGTAGTCAACATTACCTTCCTTCAATTGGGCCAACTGGCGGTGAATCGAGGAAGTGCAGTGCATACTGACGAAACTAAAATGAGCTCTAATGTGGAAATTAAGCGTTTCCGGACACATGTCCACATAACATCTTTTCTTTATTTGTGTGTGAGGAATGTTTCCTGAAAGTTTGGCCGTACCTTTTTGTAACACCCTGTATAAATGTAACATATTGTGCATACGGAGTAGAAGAAATCTATCACTGTACAATCATACTACTGACATCAAATTGCTCGAAACAGTATCTACCATAAAATACCTAGGAATAGCCATACTGAGAGACTAAGTGGAATGATCACATACAACACGTAGTAGGAAAACATTCCAATATGAAGGAACTAAACTGAAGAAAGAAATAGGTACCAAATACTGTTAATTGCTGACATGAGTTGAGAACAAGTGGTAGTTACACTAATCTTTCAAATTAAAATATCATTCCACAGACCTGTTTGATGTCTCAAACTTCTATGAAGTTTATATGTAGACTAGATGGGCAAATAAAAATTTGTACCAACGCCAGGGTTTTGAACCTGGCTCTCCTGCTCACTAGGCAGAAGCACTTACCAATACAAAACTCTGGCACAATGGCATTGAACAACTGCACGGACTACACTAGCACACCTCCCTCCTCAATCCAGATTCCCCATTCACACCTCAATTTACTTGGTATTCCCCTGAAACTAACAGCACTGCAGAGGTATTCTTCACCTCAGACTACATATATACATCACAGATGTACGAGACTCGAAAAGGTCCCTGAAACCATGTAGTTTTCTTTGATTAAAGAACCTATGCCCGAGTTTCAAACAGGACTCCCCATTTTTCTCGATGTTGGGGTGGTATTGAAACATAATTGGAGGGCCTCTGCAATGCTGTTCAAGTTTAGGGAGAATATCAAGTGCGCAGAGGCGTGAATGAAAATTTCAATTGAGGAGGGAGGTGTGCTAGGGTCGTCCCTACAGTTGTGCCAAGGCACTGTGCCACAGTGGCATAGTGGATAGTACATCTGCCTAGTGAGCAGTAGTCCGGGCATCGAATCCCACCATTGGTACAATTTCTAATTCTTTGCTTCAGTCTGCAAACAAACATCACTAACATTTCGGTAATGATGATTAATCAAAGACTAATGGAAAATAGGAATGTTTCCTCAATGCTAAGTAAGCAAGTGTTTACACACATTACACAATAATATTCATGTGGCAGTAAAGCACAGTCATTAGACTGGCAAGTGAACAGATTTTATTTTCCTCAATACACCAAGACAACACTATACTATACTATACTATATGAAAGCACTTGGATAGAGACAGTATTTCTTGATTTCTGAAAACCATGTGACTCAGTACCACACAACACTTATTGTCGAAAGTTCGATCATATGGGGTATCTAGTGAAATTTGCGACTGGATTGAGAGCTTTTTGGTAGGGAGGGCACAGTATGTTATCTTGGATGGAGATCATAGACAGATGTAGAAGCAACTTCAGGTGTGCCCAAGGGAATTGCGTTGGGAACCGTGCTGTCAATGTTTAATATTAATGACCTTGTGATCAATATTAATAGTAACCTCACACTTTTTGCAAGTGAGGTCGTTATTGTCTACTAAGTACAGTCTGGAAGCAGCTGCACAAATTTGCTGTCAGATCCTGATACGATTTCAAAGTGGTG
This sequence comes from Schistocerca americana, assembly GCF_021461395.2. Taxonomy (NCBI): domain Eukaryota; kingdom Metazoa; phylum Arthropoda; class Insecta; order Orthoptera; family Acrididae; genus Schistocerca; species Schistocerca americana. The sequence continues at coordinate 1,073,087,503 of NC_060119.1, forward strand.
AAAAGATTGGCAACTTGCTTTAAATGTTCAGAAAAGTAAAATTATGCACTTCACAAAATAAAAAAATGTACTATCCTGCAACTCATACAAATACCCGGGTGTAACACTTGGGAGGGCTATGAAATGAAATAACATAGGTTCAGTTGTGGGTAAAGCAGGTGGTAGTTCAGTTTATTGATAGAATAATGCGCAAGTGCAATCAATCTACAAAGGATACTGCTTACAAATCACTTGTGCAACCCAGTCTAGAATATTGCTCTAGTGTGTGGGATTTGTGCCAAATTGGGCCATCATGGGATAGTTAATGTATACAGAGAAAGGAAGAACAAATGGTCACACGTTAGACCCATGGGAGAGCGTTACAGAGATACTGAAGGAACTTAACGGGTATACTCTTTAAGACAGACATGAACTATCCCGAGAACGTCTATTGACAGGGTTTCAAGAACCAGCTTTAAATAAAGATTCTACGAATATATTACAACCCCCTATGTATCAATCACACAGGGATTGTGAGAGCAAGGTTAGACTAATTACAAAACACACAGATGCATTCAATGAATCATTCTTCCCACGCACCATATCTGATTGGAACAGGAAGAAACCTTAATAACTGGTACAATACGACATACCCTCTGACATGCATTTCGCGGTGGTTTGCAGAGTACGGATGTAGATGTAGGCACTTACTTGCATGCTAGACGATAGCCACTAATAATTGATGTAGGGTGTATCTTCTGCTTCACAAGTTCGTCAGCATTCTTCAACAGCTCTGCAGCAATTATTACCTGAAATCAAACATGCCCTTTTAAAACCATAACTGTAGACAGATTAGAACTAAAAGTCTACTTTAATACTGTAAAAAGCTGATCCTGTGGATCTGCAATCATATTAAGCAGCTACTTTTCTCGAGTTTGGTCTCACTGCTGATGCTAGCAGCATACAGGCATATTTTTCTGCTGCTCGCTCTGTAAAATTGACAGGCAGATTGCTTCAACAAATATTGATTTCTAAGTGTTTCATAAATCAAAATTTTTCTGATGCAGAAGCACTGAGCACTTTTAGTAACCGAGGAAAATGAAAATTTTACACCGCCATATAATGACACTGAAGGACATAGCTACTTCAAATGATAATGGAAAATCACAGGAAATACAAAGAACAAAATGTGGAACGACAGGTACACTGCACAACACGGAAAGAGAAATAAGGGTCCATATGGTGGCATATAGACAGTCACTTTCCCCTCGCTCTATTCAGGAACTGAATAGGAAACAAGATGACTATAGTTGGAGTGACGAACAATACATGTCGAGTTCAGGCTTGTTCTACACATCTACGTCATGCATTCTCTGACAACCAATGACCATTCAGTAGGGTTCTCGCTGCTCTGCTGTGAATGTCATTACCATTGTATACATTAAACGTGAATGTAGCAAGTTTAGTGAATTTTTCTTCCATTTGTTGTGAGTTGTCACGGCTGATCGTGGCGGTAAACGACAAATTTTGAACAAGCAAGCAAGCGATATAATTTGCTGTACACATGCTTTTTCAAGCCAAGAACACATTTATGTTCTTTCAGCAACCATCTCTGAATCGGCAATAATGCAATCCCCGTCTGTGTCTCGAGCTGCACGAACCACCGTCTTATGTGGATCAGACTGTAGTAGTGGTACATCCGCCATGCTTGCGGAAAATGTATGTGGATGTCAATGTAGAAACATTGTTTAGTATATAACTCTTGTGCAGATCATTTTTGTTCCTGGTATTGTATGTATGAACTGAGCTGTTTGTTGGAAAAAGAGATATATTATTATCAAGTTGTAATCCCAGGAATTTAAGACTGTCAACCTCTTCTATCTGCTCTTCTTCATGCTTTATGCATATGCTGGGTGGAAACATCTTACAGGTTCTGAATTGCATATAGTGAGTCTTTTCGAAGTCTAATGTCAGTGAGTTGGCTTTAAACCATTTATTAATATCCATGAAAATACCAGTAGCAGATCTTTCTAGAACTACACTTGACATACTATTTATTGCAATACTTGTGTCATCTGCAAACAAAACAAACTCTGCTTCTGGCAGTGTAACTGATGAGAGATCATTAATGTACACAAGAAAAAGAAATGGCCCTAAGATCGATCCTTGTGGGACACCACATGTAATTTCTTCCCATTTTGATGGTGACTGATGACTTAATTCACTAGTCCCTTGCAGTGACACCCTTTGTTTCTTGTTAGCGAGGTACGACTTGAACCATTTTGCAGCATTGCCCGTGACACCATAGAATTATAATTTATTTAAAAGGAAGTTGTGGTTCAAACAATCGAATGCCTTTGACAAATCACAGAAAATACCTGCTGCTTGTAACTTGTTATTTAATGAATTAAGTACATTTTCCCTGTAGGTGTAAATAGCCTTTTCGATATCAGAACCCTTCAGAAATCCAAACTGTGTTCTTAATAATATGTTATTTGTGGTCAGATGGTTGAGAAGCTGGCTGTACATTACTTTTTCTAAAATTTTTGAGAATGCTGGCAAAAGCGAAATCGGTCTGTAGTTTGATGGTATCTCTTTATCCCCTTTCTTGAACAGAGGCTTAACATCTGCATATTTTAACCAGTCAGGAAATATCCCAGTTATAATTGACTGGTTACACAAGTAAGTTAGAATTATACTAAACTCACAAGAACATGCCTTAATTAACTTTGCTGACATTTCATCGTAACCACTAGAATGATTTGTTTTTAAAGATTTTATTATGGAAGTTATTTCTTTTGGTGAACTGAGTGACTTTAAATATGATGCTGGCAACAATCAGAGCAAAATGCCTCGGACCTTTGGAGGTGACGGAGTCCCACCTCTAACTGACAAACCAGGGACTCCTATGATACGACGTGGCAAACAAATGGTAATGAGATGGGGAGCTATTAATATCAATGGGGGCTACTCTGGGAAGAAGGTAGAGCTGGCAGAGGCTGCAAGTAAGATGGGGCTGGACGTTTCAGCTGTTAGTGACATTCGGGTAAGGGGTGAGAAAGAAGAGGAAGTGGGAGAATACCTGTCAGGAGTCAAAGCAGGAATAGCACAATGAGGTGTAGGGCTTTACATCAGGAAAGAAATGGAACCCAGCGTAGTTGCAATAAGGTATGTAAACGAACAACTGATGTGGATAGATTTGACAGCGTCTAGCAAGAAAATTAGGATTGTGTCGGTACATTCGCATTGTGAAGGGACAGATCAAGATAAGATGGATAGTTTTTGTGACGCACTCAGTGATGTAGTTGTTAAAGTAAAGGACAAGGACAGTGTTCTGCTCATGGGTGATTTTAATGCCAGGATTGGAAATCGAACAGAAGGGTATGAAAAGGTTATGGGTAAATTTGGAGAGGATATGGATGCCAACAGGAACGGGAAACAACTCTTGGATTTCTGTGTCAGTACGGCCTTAGTAATCACAAACTCCTTTTTTAAACATAAGAACATTCACCGGTATACTTGGGAAGGCAGGGGAACCAGATCTGTCATTGACTATATAACAACAAGATCAGGAATTCAGGAAGGCTGTGAGGGACACACGTGTATTCAGGGTATTCTGACACTGATCACTATTTAATCTGCAGTGAAACTGGTATTGTGAGGCCGAAAGTGCAGGAGGTCAAGGCCATATGTAGGAGGATAAGAGTGGAGAAACTTCAGGATAAGGAAATCAGGCACAAGTACACAACAGTGATCTCAGAAAGGTACCAGTTAGTTGAATGTAGTCAATTACAGTCAATGGAAAAGAAATGGACAAGGTACAGGGACACAGTACTAGAAGTGGCTAAAAAATGTCTTGGAACAGTAGTGTGTAAAGGTAGGATGAAGCAAACAGCTTGGTGGAATGAAACAGTCAAGGCAGCCTGTAAAAGGAAAAAGAAGGCATATCAAAAATGGCTACATACTAGAACTCGGGTAGACAGAGAAAGTTATGTTGAAGAAAGAAACAAAGCCAAACAGATAATTGCAGCATCCAAGAAGAAATCTTGGGGAGACTTTGGAAACAGGTTGGAGACTTTGGGTCAAGCTGCTGGAAAACCATTCTGGAGTGTAATTAGCAGTCTTCGAAAGGGAGGTAAGAAGGAAATGACAAGTATGTTGGACAGGTCAGGAAAACTGCTGGTGAATCCTGTGGATTCCTTGGGCAGATGGAGGGAATATTTTGAAGAGTTGCTCAATGTAGGTGAAAATACAATGTTTCAGATTTCGATGTACAATGGGATAGGAATGATGATGGAAAGAGGATCACATTTCAGGAAGTGGAGAAAATGGTCAATAGATTGCAGTGCTATAAAGCAGCTGGGGTGGATGAAATTAAGTCGGAACTCATCAAATACAGTGGAATGTCAGGTCTTAAATGGCTACACAGGATAATCGAAATGGCATGGGAATCGGGACAGGTTCCATCAGACTGGACAAAAGTAGTAATCACACCAATCTTTAAACATGGAAACAGAAAAGATTGTAACAACTATAGAGGTATCTCTTTAATCAGCGTTGTGGGTAAAATCTTTTCAGGTATTGTTGAAAGGAAAGTGCGAGTATTAGTTGAGGACAAGTTGGATGAAAATCAGTGTGGGTTTAGGCCTCTTAGAGGTTGTCAGGACCAGATCTTTAGCTTACGGCAAATAATGGAGAAGTGTTACGAGTGGAACAGGGAATTGTATCTATGCTTTATAGATCTAGAAAAGGCATATGACCGGGTTCCTAGGAGAAAGTTATTGTCTGTTCTAGGAGATTATGGAATAGGAGGCAAACTTTTGCAAGCAATTAAAGGTCTTTACACGGATAGTCAGGCAGCAGTTAGAGGTGACAGTAAATTGAGTTCGTGGTTCAGAGTAGTTTCAGGGGTAAGACAAGGCTGCAACCTGTCTCCACCGTTGTTCATATTATTTATGGATCATATGTTGAAAACAATAGACTGGCTTGGTGGTATTAAGATATGTGAACACAAAATAAGCAGTCTCACATATGCAGATGACTTAGTTGTGATGGAAGATTCGATTGAAAGTTTGCAAAGTAATATTTCAGAGCTAGATCAGAAATGTAAGGACTATGGTATGAAGATTAGCAGGTCCAAAATGAAAGTAATGTCAGTGGGAAAGAAATATAAACGGATTGAGTGCCAAATAGGAGGAACAAAGTTAGAACAGGTGGATTGTTTCAAGTACTTAGGATGCATATTCTCACAGGATGGCAGCATAGTGGAAGAACTGGAAGCGAGGTGTAGCAAAGCTAATGCAGTGAGTGCCCAGCTACGATCTACTCTTCTGCAAGAAGGAAGTCAGTACCAAGACTAAGTTATCTGTGCACCGTTCAATCTTTCTACCAACTTTGTTCTAGAGGAGCGAAAGCTGGGTGGATTCAGGTTACCTTATCAACAAGGTTGAGGTTACGGATATGAAAGTAGCTAGGATGATTGCAGGTACTAGTAGATGAGAACAATAGCAGGAGGGTGTCCACAATGAGGAAATCAAAGAAAAACTGGGAATGAACTCTATAGATGTAGCAGTCAGGACGAACAGGCTTAGATGGTGGGGTCATGTTACACGAATGGGAGAAGCAAGGTTACCCAAGAGACTCATGGGTTCAGCAGTAGAGGGTAGGAGGAGTCGGGGCAGACCAAGGAGAAGGTACCTGGATTCGGTTAAGAATGATTTTGAAGTAATAGGCTTAACATCAGAAGAGGCACCAATGTTAGCACTGAATAGGGGATCATGGAGGAATTTTATAAGGGGGACTATGCTTCAGACTGAATGCTGAAAGGCATAATCAGTCTTAAATGATGAGGATGATGATGATGATGATGATGATTATTAAGTGAGTGACACATTCATGTACCTGAAGCTATTTGTAAACGCTAGTTTCAGATATTCAAGGGCATTATTTACTGATCCTGACAATCCCATTCTATCAATAATGGATATAAAGTACTTGTTAAATAGATTTGCCACACTATGCCCATCGGTTACTAATGTGTCATCTACCCTTAGTGCTACTTGCTCCTGTTCCTTTCTGGTTCTACCAGTCTCCTCTTTCACTATATCCCATATTGTTTTTATTTTGTTCTCTGACATTGCTATCTTCTCGTAGTGCATTTGCTTAGATGTCTGAATTACTTTTTATTAACATTTTACAGTATTTTTAATATTTTACAGAATTTTACAGTATTTAGCTAAATCATCAGCATTGGAGCTCTTCTTGGTCGACAGATACATTTTCCTTTTTGTCTTACAGGAAATCTTTATTCCTTGTGTGATCCATGGATTTATTATAGACTTCAGTTTAATTTGAGTAACTTTTAGAGGAAAACAGTTTTCAAACATGGTACTGACATTATTCATGAATGCGTTATATTTTTCATTCATGTCATGAGCACTATAAACATCTTTCCAGTTCATATCTTTGAGCAGTTTTCTAAAACACTCAATTTTTGTTTGACTGACTACTCTCCTGTACTCAGATTTAGCAGTCTTGATAATCTGCTTACAATTTACATCTAAAACAAGGAGCTGCATGTCATGATCTGATAGTCCATTTATTACAGGTTTTATGAAATGATTTTGTTCCTTTCATTTGTCTATAAAAAAGTTATCAATGGCTGTCCTTGAGGATTTGCAGTGCAAATAAAATAAGTATGGTTAATGTCTCATGTTAAAGGTATTTTGAATCTGTCACTGCAACTACAAGAAAATGCATATTTTGTCACCAAATGGGTTTTATTTTATTGAAATAAAACATCAGTGTTCTGTAAACATATTTACAGTATGGCTTGCTTTCTAAATAAAAAAAAAACAGTTCACTACAAAAGATGCTGATTTTACTTATGGTACTTTACGTCCAATCTTTGCTTACATCAGGAAATGCTGTCTTCTATTTCTTCTATGATTCCTTCATTTGCGACTATTGATTCCAACTTAACCAACATTACTTCACAGTGATGTTAAACACAACACTATGCGGCGTCACAAAATAATATGAAAGTAAGAAGGAATAAACAGTGCAAAACAAAGGAATACCTCAAGAATGTGCAAACAGATGGTGTTTCTTGATGCGAGCGAAAACTGGGCATAAAATACTATAAGTAAAATCAACATCTTTTGTAACTGTTTTTCGATCAAGAAAGCAAGTGACATTGTAAATATCTTTCATTACAGACACTGCTGATGATTTCAGTAAAACTAAATGCTTGTGGTGACATGTTATTTTCGCCTGTTGCCAAGACACATTTAAAACACCTTTAACATTTACATAGCAACTATGGACCACTGAGTCACACAAATGAAAACATCTCAAATTAATATACAAACGTTATTATAAAAGGCAAAGCAATAAGCAATGCCTTAAACTGTGGCTAGGCAGGAACATAATAGCGCAGCTCATGAGCAACAACGGCATTTATATTCCTCCTTGTAAAAAAAATACAAGGCTCTTTATGTATGAATATGTTGTTTTCCATCACTTGTGTGGGGCCATTAAAGGAGCAACGGCTCTACAGCATTGTTGATTCTGAAGGTTGGCCACAGAGTTAATCAGAAGTTGTTTGATTTCTACTGATTTAGCTGCAGGGAGTAGACACACCATATCATTGTCATTCACTATGCTTATATTGTCAGTGCTGTAAGAACTGTAAACTTTAGCAATCAATGATGGATGCAAATAACAGCTGTGACTCAGTTGAGAAACATGGATCTACAAGTTTGCAGTTCCAAGTTTGTTCGAGTGGGCAATATGACACTAATTTTAAATTACCGGAGAGTAATTAAGCAGATGACACAAACAACTGTGCAGCAGGATGAAAATTTGATATCACTGAAGTAAACGTTTTTAAGTTGTATCACATGAAGAATTAATCAAAGAATGCCAGTTCTATGCAACTAATTTCCAGGAGTCCAAAGCAGGGAAGGTTTCATGATGTTGAGTACCTGGTTGTTCAGTACATCCAAGACAAGCACAATGAAGGCTCCCCAATTAAGCAAGAAATTATACGAATGAAGGCACTGGAGATGAAGAATTTTCCAACTGCATGTGTTGCAGAATTCAAAGCAAGCACTGGCTGATGCGCGAGATACACACCATCTTGAAGACTACCCACAGCATACGATAAAGACTATTCGAATATCAGCGACTACTTGCGTTTCAGCAGCTATTTGCTAGATCATACAGGCAAAGCTGATCAGACACCTGTTTATTTTATGCCATCAAATGTTACTGTTTATGTGAAGGGCATTAAAAATGATCCCGTAACAACATCGCGATTAAAATGCTAGTATAACAGTACTGGTGGGTGAGCTGGCAGAAAAATTACACCAAAAGGAGATTTGCCTGGAGGGCTCATCTTTAGATGCCAAGAAAATGGGCGGATGACAAATGACCAGAAGCAGCTGGTTGAAGGTTGTTTGGAACAGAATACCAGGCTCTTTGTTTAACCCTCAAGCAGGTGCAGTGTATTTTGGATGGATGTAAATAGTAACTGTCTTTATGTTACAAACGTAAAGATGTATAAGCAAGATCACAGTTTAACCTTCGTTTGATTAAGCAACAATAAAATAAACTTACATTATGGAAGCTATATCTCTGTTTAATTAAATAGTAATAAAACAAACATACATACACTCCTGGAAATTGAAATAAGAACACCGTGAATTCATTGTCCCAGGAAGGGGAAACTTTATTGACACATTCCTGGGGTCAGATACATCACATGATCACACTGACAGAACCACAGGCACATAGACACAGGCAACAGAGCATGCACAATGTCGGCACTAGTACAGTGTATATACACCTTTCGCAGCAATGCAGGCTGCTATTCTCCCATGGAGACGATCGTAGAGATGCTGGATGTAGTCCTGTGGAACGGCTTGCCATGCCATTTCCACCTGGCGCCTCAGTTGGACCAGCGTTCGTGCTGGACGTGCAGACCGCGTGAGACGACGCTTCATCCAGTCCCAAACATGCTCAATGGGGGACAGATCCGGAGATCTTGCTGGCCAGGGTAGTTGGCTTACACCTTCTAGAGCACGTTGGGTGGCACGGGATACATGCGGACGTGCATTGTCCTGTTGGAACAGCAAGTTCCCTTGCCGGTCTAGGAATGGTAGAACGATGGGTTCGATGACGGTTTGGATGTACCGTGCACTATTCAGTGTCCCCTCGACGATCACCAGTGGTGTACGGCCAGTGTAGGAGATCGCTCCCCACACCATGATGCCGGGTGTTGGCCCTGTGTGCCTCGGTCGTAAGCAGTCCTGATTGTGGCGCTCACCTGCACGGCGCCAAACACACATACGACCATCATTGGCACCAAGGCAGAAGCGACTCTCATCGCTGAAGACGACACGTCTCCATTCGTCCCTCCATTCACGCCTGTCGCGACACCACTGGAGGCGGGCCGCTTGATGTTGGGGCGTGAGCGGAAGACGGCCTAACGGTGTGCGGGACCGTAGCCCAGCTTCATGGAGACGGTTGCGAATGGTCCTCGCCGATACCCCAGGAGCAACAGTGTCCCTAATTTGCTGGGAAGTGGCGGTGCAGTCCCCTACGGCACTGCGTAGGATCCTACGGTCTTGGCGTGCATCCGTGCGTCGCCGCGGTCCGGTCCCAGGTCGACGGGCATGTGCACCTTCCGCCGACCACTGGCGACAACATCGATGTACTGTGGAGACCTCACGCCCCACGTGTTGAGCAATTCGGCGGTACGTCCACCCGGCCACCTGCATGCCCACTATACGCCCTCGCTCAAAGTCCGTCAACTGCACATACGGTTCACGTCCACGCTGTCGCGGCATGCTACCAGTGTTAAAGACTGCGATGGAGCTCCGTATGCCACGGCAAACTCGCTGACACTGACGGCGGCGGTGCACAAATGCTGCGCAGCTAGCGCCATTCGACAGCCAACACCGCGGTTCCTGGTGTGTCCGCTGTGCCGTGCGTGTGATCATTGCTTGTACAGCCCTCTCGCAGTGTCCGGAGCAAGTATGGTGGGTCTGACACACCGGTGTCAATGTGTTCTTTTTTCCATTTCCAGGAGTGTAGTATCACTCTGCTGCCCTGTACAGGTGTTAACCCACAGTAATTACCCACTCCAAGCATTAAAAAAGCATGGTTGCTTCAGATCCCGGCCAACCACTTATTTGATTCTCGATCATCTTGTGAACAACTGCCTCATTGTGGGATTGTGCTGCTAGCCTGAAATCTGGGTGATTTTCTTGCATAGATTGTAAATTTTTTCTGAATTCTCATTGTTGATTGGATACTACTACTGTTCACTTACACGTATGACAGCACAACTTATCACTGTTTTAGCTGAAGCTATAATGAAGGAATAGGTATGCGCTTACAATTGTAAAACAATTTAACAGTGCAAGACAACGTTATTTGTGGATGGTATACTTTATACAGAGGGCACCAGCTCGAGTAAGGTAAATGTTGGTGCTGAACTATGAAGAGACATCTTCCCAAGGAAGCTAAAAATCTGACAGCAAACAACAACACAGACTAATAATTCCTGGTAATATGAGCTCACAACTTCAAATAATGGATGCTCTTATGAACAGACCTTTAAGGCTTACCTGCAACAGTGAGTTGCTTCTTCTAGGAGACTGCCCCCACTCCAGGGGAGGAGGCGGAATATGCATTAAAGAAAACTTCAGTACTCATGCTGGGCTAATGGATCCTTATTGGGCACAATCTCAAGTGAATGTATTATTAAATGATTCAGCAACTGCTTCATGTCTAATGCTACGGATGCCTCAGAAGATGGACGAGTGTCAGAAAGGAAGAAACGTCAGCAGGCTTACATATGAAGATAGTGATACCACTGAGGAAGATTATTAGTATTAAAAATATTGATATCTCTCTTATCATCAAAAGTAGACAGTCAATAAATGGTGCAAGTTTAAAATAAGTGTAATGTTAACTTTTTAATGATATAATTTATATCAATAAATCAGTTTGTTGTTTTGATTAGTCAGATTATGTTAAAAATAAAATTTAACCAAGGAGCCTCTTTTTAAAAAAAGAGTGAGGGGGTTTTACACTTGGGTAAATATGGCAATTACTCCTTCCGACTCCATTTGCAAATGAGGAATAACTATATACGCTCTGGTATGTTCCCTGATCATTCTTATTCACATGACACTCATGCAAAGTGCCCTACGATAGCATAATTGTTGTGAAGTTTTCCTCAAACGCCAATTCTCTACATTTACCCAACAGGTTTGGGGAAAACATTGTCAGCTTCCCAAGTTTCCCACTTATTCACTGAAAATCTCTTTTAAACTTTCATACAAGCTGCACCAATTTGTCACAACCCTAATCACCGATCTCCAAACGTGGCCACTGTCTGCTTTCAAGCTTATTTGTTATGGATCTGAAAATCTGAGCAATAATCAAGATCTCACCTGAGTATCGATTTTGATTTGACTGCCTTTACAGGTACATCTCCTTTTCTCCAGAATCCTCCCAACAAATCAAACTACCATCCACCTTCCCTACTACTTCTCCATACTGTACCCAATAAATACTTAAATGATGTGACAAGATACCCAAAGCTTTCTACTAATTTCAAAAGATATATTATCTGGTTCCTTCTGTTATGCTCATTATCTTGCATTCATTTGTGTTTAGAGAGAGCTAACTTTTAGTATGCTAAGTGGAAACACAAAGTACTTCTGCACTTTCCTGCGAGCAACAGTATCATAAGCAAATAAAATGGTGCTGATCCTGTATGACGACAAAATTATCTTTATCACGAACATTAGTTGTCCTTTAACATTTCCTGCATAACACACTATACATTGCATTATTCCCTATGTAACATTCAATTTCTGTATAACAAACTGGTTTCTATCACCCAAAAATTCTTCAAGCCAACAGGAAGAAATCTATTTGTTCACCTACATCTTTTATTTGCAAAGCATTGTGTATTGGAGGAAATGCAATAACAGTGCTTGTTAAGAATGGGTCCCCGTCAATCCATGCTGAGTTCTCATGAAAAACTTTTAGCCCTCCAGTAATGTAAATGTCTGAGCTTTGAATATTGTTTAGGGTCCTGCAATGGACTGATATTTAGAATAATAACATGTCATCCTGTGCATTCATTCTTTTACACTTTCTTTAATCACAAATGACTTTCACTTTTCCCCCAATCACCAGGGCTTTTTGCAATAAGAGACCCTTGATGTGTCAACTTTCCGTGTTTTTTCAGCACTGATACTGATTCAAGTCTTCACACATGGTCCATAGAGCAGTGATATGACTGCCACATTATACAGCGACACACCTTATAACTGTCACTATATGTGCTCTTAATGTACTATATTGTGCATCAGAAGCACCTGATGATTGTGTCTTATCTTATTCATCTCTCTTTTTTTTTGTTTTTTTTACTTCATTCATTAAATCATATTACTTTTTCAACTTTTTTCCCTTTTACGATGATATACTGAACATAAAACAAAAACAACTGGAATTCTGAAATAAGTGAAGCTATAGGGTTATTTATAACATTCTTTTTCAATTTTTTTCCAGCTTTGTTATTACATTTCATCAGACAACCTGGGACACCTTACAATAGCCCATATATGCGATGAGGTATACATTGTTTGAATTTGGCCTTAAGTAAAATTCTCTGAACAGAAGTTCTAGAAATATCCTGTTCATGAGAGAGAGCATACAACTAGACTTTTTGGGGCTCTGGACAACTTTCAGCTTAGTTAATATGGTCACTAGGGATGAAACCAAATGGGAGACTGCGAATATTTCCAGCTTATGGAAAAACATCACTTGCAAAGGTTCTAAAGGAGTGGCGAGGTCCCATTGCTTATGCTTGTCAACTAATAGACAATTCTGCATCAGTGCTTTCTGTCGTAGTTTTGATGAAGCAATGCTATCTCTCATGAAGACAGAATGAAAAGCTCAAAAATTATTTTAAAAAATTACTGGACATGTCACTTTAACTGGAAAAATTTATAGCTATCACACATGCTCGGGTGTCATTTTCACAAATGATATTCCTACAGATCTTTGGTCGCATTCTTGGGGGATTACTTTCATCAGGGATGCCATGCTGAGGGACAGATTTTAGGAGCTTTTCACCAGATTTCTGTTTCGGTGAAAAATTAACCTGAGCTGAATGCCTGCCAGCCAAGAAATTTGCTCTTGCATCCGTAATTTGGGGAAAGTTCACGGAAAACTGTATTTGTTCTTATGGTCCTGGAGAAAACACAACCACAGACAAGCAACTGTTACCCAGCATAACAACAAGCACGTTCAGTCATTTCATGTCCAACAGTGTCTCACATTCTGGATTGCTGCTGATGTAGCAACACAATACATGTGTAACACTTTCCCATACCTTGGAAAACTGAACATGCATAGAGAGAAGCAACCACTCAGAGTACGTCATTCCGCATATTATGGAGCCTTTTCTAACTCAAGGAAAAAACGTGATAACAGGCAACTTTGCATCTTCTTGCTCAGAAGCTCAAAGAAATAAAAACTTCATTAGTCAGTATAATGAACAATCTATTATGAAATCCCTTATGAGATAACCAAACCAAATGCTGAAATACACTCCACCACCGTCCTGTGTCAAGCTGGCAACACAAACTTCACCGTGACTGTATATCAAGGTAAGAAGAATGTCATCTTTCCAAATACATGGCATGCCCAAGTAGCAATAAAGAAGGAAAGGAGAAACCTAAAACCATAATATTCTACAGTGCAAAAAAATTTGGGGTGGACATGGTTGATCAAATTAGCCGTAAATATGCTACAAAGGTTGCATGTAGGAGATGGCCGATGCAGTCTTCTACATCTCTAATATTGCAACAGTAAATGCATTTATCATCTACAAAACACAATGAACAAGAAAATGGAACAGAAGAAGGTTATAATTCAGCTGGCAAATGAACTCAAGGGAACAGAAAGAGCAACAAGCAGAAAAACAAAAATAGGGGATAAGGAACAAAAATCATCTAGAACACTGAAAAAGTGCCAAATCAGCCTCTGCAAAAGCAACATGACCAGCAATAACTGTATAAAGTGCCACAAAGCCATGTGTAAAAATGTGGATTTAAAACAGAGATCACCTGTCCTAAGTACATCTAGCAGAGCCCAAAGACTTCAGCAAAAACTACAACAAAGCCACGCGTGGAACACATACAGGGTGGTCAGAAACAGCCTCAAAAGCTTGTAAGTGTATTGCAGCTTAGACTCTGCTGAGAAATAATTGTTAATAAAAAAAATTCTGATACTTTGCAATTTCCTAATTAGGACTGAAGCTAGCTAACAGGCCATTGCAGATGCAAATTAAAGTGACTCACCACAGATGGTGTCACCAAACGTATTCTTTGCTCAGTTTCCTAAAACCGAAAGAGAGCAATACAAAAATTGAACATGGGATGGTGGTAAGGAGTGAATCCGAGGCAAAAGCTGAGCAATCTCATGTGCTATCATCTACACTATGGAAATAACTGACTGATTATGTCTGGTGAGCTGCTTGAATCTGTGCACACAATGGCCTGACTTGACTTCAATGCTAATGAACTCAAAAACGGTGCAATGTGTCAAATTTTTTCTTTAACAGTTATTTCTCAGCACAATCTACTGTGCAACATGCTTACAAGTGCTGTTTTTGGCCACCTTGTATACTAAATGTGTCTAGAAGTTTCTAGAAATTGGTGTTATATGTAAGTCTACAGTTTAGGAAACTTTTTGGCACAAGCAATGATAAACCAGCAACATTTTTGTTGTTGAAAAATGTAAGTAATTTATTATATATAAAAACAAAGATGAGGTGACTTACCGAACGAAAGTGCTGGCAGGTCGATAGACACACAAACAAACACAAACATACACACAAAATTCAAGCTTTCGCAACAAACTGTTGCCTCATCAGGAAAGAGGGAAGGAGAGGGGAAGACGAAAGGAAGTGGGTTTTAAGGGAGAGGGTAAGGAGTCATTCCAATCCCGGGAGCGGAAAGACTTACCTTAGAGGGAAAAAAGGACAGGTATACACACGCACATATCCATCCACACATACAGACACAAGCAGACATATTTAAAGCTAGGTCTTTAAATATGTCTGCTTGTGTCTGTATGTGTGGATGGATATGTGCGTGTGTGCGAGTGTATACCTGTCCTTTTTTCCCCCCTAAGGTAAGTCTTTCCGCTCCCGGGATTGGAATGACTCCTTACCCTCTCCCTTAAAACCCACTTCCTTTCGTCTTCCCCTCTCCTTTCCTCTTTCCTGATGAGGCAACAGTTTGTTGCGAAAGCTTGAATTTTGTGTGTATGTTTGTGTTTGTTTGTGTGTCTATCGACCTGCCAGCGCTTTCGTTCGGTAAGTCACCTCATCTTTGTTTTTATATATAATTTTTCCCACGTGGAATGTTTCCTTCTATTATATTAAGTAATTTATTAATTATAGAGGTAAATAATTACTGCCGTAACACACTAAATGGCAGGGATTAGCAAATAAAATGACCCCTTTCTGCTCTTTTATCTATGTTAGAAACTTTGTTATTCTAGTGTTGATGTCTGCGTTTCTTATGTGTTGTACCCAGTTTGAATACCATACTCACTCCGGAAGAGACATATAGTAAGTTTGAATCCATTCACAGACATTACATAGAGCCAGAACTCCTTAGGATTTGCTGATAGATCATTCGCTAGGATATGATTGGTAATGCTTCATGCATAGCCCTTACTGTGGGCTCTTGAATCTCATTAGATCTTTCAGTTTTTCCACTTTATCCCTTTTGTATTGAAGGTGCAACCATCAATTCTTAAAACATAATTCAATGGTACCAATAAATGAGGAGTCTTGGCACACTTTATTAACTTACTTGCTATGCTTTTACCTCAGGTGTTATTTACATCTGTTTGAGCTTTAACCTCAAACTCTTGCTATGTTTGCCGTAATCGAACTAATGGTCCTCAGTTTGTCTGAAGTGGGATATTGGTGGCTATCAGTACTACCAAAAACAATATCTCTATAACAGCATCTTCGCCACTAATACATACTTAGCAGCAGCTCGATGATAAAATACAACAATCACCTACAACATGAACATTTTCTGCAGGTTGTCATTTTTTGAGCAACAGTAAAAGACCACACCAGCCCTTTTGTCTTTGAGGCTGACACAGGTAAACATCTGCTGCTGAGAATTTTTATTCACTTGGGGTTTATTCTTTATATAA
Organism: Schistocerca americana; assembly: GCF_021461395.2. Taxonomy (NCBI): domain Eukaryota; kingdom Metazoa; phylum Arthropoda; class Insecta; order Orthoptera; family Acrididae; genus Schistocerca; species Schistocerca americana. The sequence continues at coordinate 1,073,103,751 of NC_060119.1, forward strand.
AAAAAAATGCTTTAGGGAAGTCACAGGAAAGACACAAGGATAAATAAAATTACTAAGAAAAACATAAGCATACACTATTGGACACTTGCACTGAGTAATTTTGTATTTGTAGTTCACAACAGTGGCCATTCTCATTACTAGTGTCAACTTGCATTTTTCAACTAATTATATAGTTTCAATGGCTGAAGAAAAGAGCAACTTCATAACAATGTGTTTCAAACACGTATACGAGTCTGCATGTTTTCATAAATGTGCAAAAGCATGTAAATACTGGAAAAACAGGAACTTACCACAGACGTCGTACCATCTCCCACTTCGTCATCTTGCAGCTGTGCAAGTTCCACTAGCACACGTGCTGCAGGATGTTCCACTTCAAGCAGACGTAATATTGTTGCACCATCATTTGTAACAGTGACGTCCTATCAACAAACATTTCTAATGGTGTAGACATTATAAAAATTTATCTTCTGTACACTCCTTCTAATAAATAACAGAATCATCAATGTTAACAAACAAATTAAGTTTAAAATCCTACAGTTATGCTTTACACACAGGGGAAAGATGTAGAATGTAAAGCACTCCCATTATAAATTTCTTCTTTCCAGCATTTTACTTAATATTCAGAAATGAAATGTCCAATGTCCACCACAAAGTTTTTCCTATTTGATCCACATTTTCATTTATCTTCTTTTTTAAGATGTAACATGGGGATTTTCACATGGAGAATTTCTTGTTATATTATGGTGGAAACAGATGATATAAAAATCATAGTACCAGTCCGTGATTATAATAGCACTAATTCTACATAAACATCTATACTCTGCAAACCACTGAAGTGCATGGTACAGGGTGTGTCCCATTGTGCCAGTTATTGGAATTTTTTGCCCATTCCATTCACATTTCACATCAGATCAAACCAAACATCCTGTACTTTTTCTTCAAGTGCTTGAATTAAGTGTGCCGGTAGTAATCACTATGTGTCTACCAGTGATACACTAATAAATACAAAAATGATTTTCATAGAATAAGTTTTTACCTACAATATTCAAAATAATGATGATGGCTGGAGCTAATGGGCATTCAACGGCGTGGTCACAGGTGCCCTTACACTTATCAAAACAAATGAATGTGGCTGGAACCTCCAAAATTTGTTCCATACTCATATACAAGATAAGATGTTTTAACAAAGAATAAAAAAAAAAAAAAATTGCTCTGAGCACTATGGGACTTAACTTCTGAGGTCATCAGTCCCCTAGAACTTAGAACTACTTAAACCTAACTAACCTAAGGACATCACACACATCCATGCCCGAGGCAGGATTTGAACCTGTGACCATAGCGAAAGAATAACACAGTTAAAGGACTCTTGTCAACCAGTAACACAGAAGTACCCTATGAGATGAGCATTCTGACTACAAATAAGCGTTAACGTTGTTCAACTACTGAAGTTAAAGAAAACTTTCTGACAGAAATAAATGTGCAATGTCAACATTATTAACACATACATCAGACAAAAAGGAAAAATTACGCCAGAATTAAAAGAATACCGTAATGAAGTGAGAACTAGCAACAAATGCCCTATCTAGAATTCTTATTACTTGTATAATTTATTGTCAGATACTAAACTTTAAACTAATAAATACATTGAAAATCTGATTACACCATCAGAATCGTCGTGGAAATAATAGTAATATACATGTTTCTTTTTGAGGTATCATGATTCATCTGGCAACTATTAATTTCTATACGAACTGTGAAATGTCTGCCATTAAGGTTTCACAAAGTCCGACATCTTTGGTCCTCCCAGCACACGGCGTCACCAAGGAATTCCCAGCCACGTGCTCGATGGACCGATGCTAATGGGCTTGGTGTGGCCGCCAACTCTGAACTTAGAATATTTCCAGGGTGCCGCAACTCGCTCGTCACCTCACAGGAGGCACACCTGGAGCTCTCAAATGGTAAGCACAACACAAAGCTACAAAGTGTAGTTGAACTGCTTAGTCAACGAGCAACTCATAACAGTGCTACAGCTGTGCAATGGCACTATAAACAAAGCGAACATTGCATTATACCTGTAACAATGGCTGCCAAAATTGACATTTTGTCAGAAAAGTACCCAAGGAACTTCACGGAGTGAGAAAGAAGTACCAGATGAAATATCAGTGTTTCTGCTACATAAAACAGCAGAATGAGTGGTGTCATACAGGCTCAACTGTGCAGACATGGACATGAGGAGTACAACGACAATGACACGCACCTAACAAGTGAAAGTCATATTGAAACAGGCATCAAACAATGTACTTGATCATCCTCGTCAGGCAGGGAGCCACAAATTCCATCTCCAATTAAACGTAGTGAAGGACGAACATTTTCTAGAAGCAGGTATTAAACATGATTATGTACATGGAAGATCAACTGCAGCATTGTAAAAAAAAACAATTACGAATAGATTCCGAACAAGTTCGCAGCAATATGACCATGTAGTGCAAAAGAAAAACTACAGATATTTAAGGACAGACAAGGTGCACTTGTTGCAACAACTGGTGTTTGCAAGTTTCAAGGATGCTTGATACAATTAATAGGATGTGCATGATAGTGACCTATTAAGTTATGCATATCAGTGTGACATAGATTATAGTGATTTCAAAGGCAGCAGTGGATGGTTGCACAACTTCAAATAGTGCTACAGAATTGGAAAATGTAAGATGGCGAAATTTCAAACAAAGCATGAAGCATATCAAATTGCGTAATTGCACCAAAAATTTGTAGATGAGATAAATGTATCCCATCATACAGTAAGGAATTTGTTTTCAACTCCATCCAATTGGCATTTGATAAGAAAATGTATTTGAAAGGAATCCTGAAAATCAGATTTACAAAGAGAGCTGGGTCAAGATACCTAATGCCAATGCTTTTACGCATTCTTAACAACTGGGCCGACTGCTAACCTGGACGGTAAATTGGTTGGAAAGTTATTTATTGTGCTGTGAGAAATTGGACATGCTCTGCACCGTATGATTCTTTCTCGTGTGTGCGAGCTTGAGGACAGTAGAGAATGTCTATATCAAAGCAAGCAAGTGTGGGGAAATGGGCAAAAGAACTATAACTAAGGTACAAACACTGCTTTTGGCCAATAGCTGGTCAAAATAACTTGCTTTTGCTCGATTCCTGATCTGCTTATAAAAATATTACTCCTTTAGCACAAATAATCCCTCCTAAAAAATGTAACATTACAATCCATATCACCTGGAACCACTGGACAAATTCAGCCTCTGGGTGTCACGTACATAAAACATTATCGCACTGTCTGCAGCTATGCCTTGAAGGATAGTAGTTTCACAATAAGCTCCACACATGCCGTCACATTCCATTAGTTCTCATCACCCCTTTACACCAACATGATTCTATATGCATTCTTTAAGAGTGGATAACTAGCTGAAGGCCTGCATGGTTTGCAACTACGAAGGGGTTTGCCTTTAATCTTGATGTGTGAACCTTTCGGATCACTGTGGCACACCATTTTTCATTCAGTGTTCAAGTTAATGGTTTGTTTTGAACATATCTTGAATATCAACAACGTCCATTCTGTGACAAGTAATACATACGTTCTGTAGAAGGTAGATCTCTGCACCTCCCAGACATTCATTTTCTGTCAAGCCCCTGATGCACATGGTGAAAAATTAGCAGCTAATATTTTTCCTGTCAATTGTTAATGCAGTGCACCAATGGACCTTACAGAAGATTGAACTTGGGACCTTGCACTCAAGTGGGTCCTTTAAGATTTTACAACAAATCTATATCCAGGATGTTGGATGGCAGTTTAGTTGATCACTTTTATCACTATGACTTTCTTCCCAGTACAAGGCATGCATTTTCATATGAGGAATCTACGACAGATAGTAGTTAACAGGGGTGCTACATCAGCTGCAAATTCTGTGCAGAATGCGATAGGTAATCTCTTGGGGCCCTGGAGCTTCAATTGTAACAATTTCAACTGTTTCTCAATGCTATTAACACCGACTTATTTCACTCATATTTGCAGTGGTACGAGGATTAAATTGGTGCTCTTCTACTGGGTTTTTCTTTGCAAACGAACATTTGAAAATAGAGTAAAGCATTTCTGATTTTGCTCTGCTACCCTCAATTTCACTTTTTTCTCATCCACGAGTGACTGGACACTGACTTTCATACCACTAACAGCTTTTACATGTGACCTGAATTTCTTTGGGTTGTGTGAATAACATTTCACAATATCCTGCTAATTTCACACATTGCTCTTTTGATAGCAAACCAGTTCCAGTCACCATCTCTGTATGTATGGGCCCAGGCTTTGTTTTTCACGTATCATGAAGTAGTCTGCTTCTTTAGAAGATTCTTTACAGTGACTGTACCACAAAGTCCTTCTACCACTCTACTAGGTACAGACCTAACTAGTGCATGATCAACTTTTTTTTAAGCCACTGTTCCACTTCTTGGTACTGTATGCTATGTAATTCTCAACACAAAATAATTTAACACCCAGCACAAAAAATATATAACACCTGTTACATCAAATACCACGAAAATGCGATATCCTGCTATTTTAAATTTTCTCAGTTAGAGTAACAGGTATTACAATCTTTTTATAATTATCCTTCATTCCCTCACATTCACAATAACTGTAATAACATTCCCAACAACCTTCCTTAACTTCCTGTTGCAGCAAAATCAGCATTGTTACAGGTAATTTGAGTAAGGGCAGACAAAATTATGATGCCAAATTTACTGTTACATATTTCACTGAAGCTTGATGAAAACGAAATATTTACAGAAATAAAAATATTACATATTTTTAGAAACAAAGCTTATTTGAAGCAAATACAGTGTTAAGCTGTTTATGAATACCATTTGCAATTATGTAAGTCAGTTTTAAAAATCACTCATTACATACACTTTAAGGTGGCATACCATGTATATATAGGCTTGCATTGATTCATATCATTTTATCTTGTGTCAACTTAATTCTACGTACTTGTAAAATATAATTCTCTAAGCCATAGATTTTATTAATTAATTACACTGTTTATCATTTATATGTATGGTTTGTTGGCACCCAAAACCCCCAAATTTTCCACAGTCACTTTATTTACAATATTTATTGTTAGGAACTGAAATGATTTTGAAATGGGCAATGTATGTTTTATCCACGGAAGACATTTCCTCCCTAACCCTCTGAAAGCAACTGCAGATATGGGCAACTTTATTAAGCAAAGGTCTCCTTTTATCAGGTACATACCCCTATGTCATCCACCAGCATCTTGTCCAAACCGACTGGTCCCAGGGAACTCTTAACAATGTTTGCAATTGAACAAGCAGCCATAACTGAAAAAAGTGTGAACCACAAGAAGTTGTTAATTTATAGTCATAATTACTTGCAACAGAAAAGTATTATCAATATTAGTGACTCACGCTCAATGTACTATTTTTCTATGAAAATGCCCCAAAAACTGACTGCACCAAATGAAAAAGGACTAGTAGCATTGTATACAAATAGTACCTACTAATTGGCTCCTGCAAAAGTTATTAATTTTGACAAGACAAGAAAATATCTAAACAATCTAAAGTTAGCACTACCGAGGCAAGCAATATATAAAATTTGTAACTCTCTCAACAGTGTGTGAAAGGGTGTAAATTTCCACGTAATATCCTTCAAGCAACCAATGATATCACAAAAACCTCCACATTCAATTGTAACTTCTTATAAGAACTCCAAAAGATTTATAGCACTGAATTTCTCTCTCGCTAAATAGCTATTCTGCTGCAAAAACACACTCTTGTTTTCACAAATGTTTCACACATTTGTATTTTTTAGACTATTACATTCAAGTGAGTTTTTGGTAGCATAACCAAGTAGGACGATGACTGCAGCTAATGGGCATTCAACGGCGTGGTCACAGGTGCCCTTACACTCATTAAAACAAATGAATGTGGCTGAAACCTCCAAAATTGTTCCATACTCATATACAAGATAAGATGTTTTAACAAAGAATAACACAAAAAATGGCTCTGAGCACTATGAGACTTAACTTCTGAGGTCATCAGTCCCCTAGAACTTAGAACTACTTAAACCTAACTAACCTAAGGACATCACACACATCCATGCCCAAGGCAGGATTTGAACCTGTGACCATAGCGAAAGAATAACACAGTTAAAGGACTCTTGTCAACCAGTAACACAGAAGTACCCTATGAGATGAGCATTCCGACTACAAATAAGTGTTAACGTTGTTCTACTATTGCAGTTAAAGGAAACTTTCTGACAGAAATAAATGTGCAATGTCAACATTACTAACACACACATCAGAAAAAAGAAAAAATTACGCCAGAATTAAAAGAATACCTTAATGAAGTGAGAACTAGCAACAAATGCCCTACCTACAGTTCTTACAGAGGTGGAAAACATGCACTTCATTAAGTTTATGGTGAGGACATTACAGATATGATCATCAAAGTCCATAGCTTCATGCGACAAGAAGTGTGTCACAAATTATGAAAGTCTCATTGTTGAAATTTCAAGGGGACCTGTTGCAAGAAGAGTCAAGCAAAACATTTCATGTCATGAAATAACGGAAGATTATCAAATGTCATTCTTCCTACACACCATTCACAAATGGAAATATTTTACAATTGGCAATGGAATATGAAAAACATATGACAGTGGTACACAAGGCGGGTACTCTTAACCACATAATGTATGGTGGTCTGAAGAATAAAAATGTGTATATCTGAACAGTTTAGCTTGTTATTTAGTTACATGATCCATATATCAATGTAAATCATTATTGAAGTGTGTTAGCAGCTAAGGTGGTGTTTTTTTTTAATACTTATGGCCAATTCCAGTATTACATTACAAATGACAACTGAACATAGTTAACTAATCAAGATTTCATTTCTAGGTTTTATATGTCTCTTGAATTAAGTTGTTTAACATATGCAACACCTCTCTTGAACGAGCTCAAGATAATTAAAGAGGTGCTGCATAACTATTACCAGAGACTCGTGATAGGAGTGAACTGGAGTTCACCAGAATGTACTAGAACTGCTAGTATGTGTATGCCTTTAAATAGATTCTGTTATTTCAATACACGATGAACTCTACGAAAATGTAAGAACATTGGAAACTTATCAATACTCTTGAATGTTGACAGAGCAGGCAGTAAATTAATCCCGCAGAGACAATCACAACGCAATCTACCTATAGATGGCACTTATTGCAAACCGCCCCCAATGAAAGTCCTTCAACAGTCTCCCATTACTGTTTTCAGAGGGGTAACGGGCTAACAACTGCGACAGCTATCCTGTGTAACTTTAAATTGCCCAACTCGTTATCGCAATGTAGATTTTATACTGATCTGCAGACTAACGAAATAGATGTAAACTGAACTGTCGGCTTTTTACCACTAAAGTAATCTAACAAACATCCAAACACGTGATTGCCAGGGTGAGCCGATTCTCAAAGGTACAAAACTTCTCTTAATAAACACTGTTTGTCCCAAGTTACTACACCGTAACCACAAACATAACCTTAAAAGGACGACAAAGCATGTGCTCCATTTGCACACGCCCGGATGACAATTTAAATTATCACCATTTACCATTTTGAGTTCTCACAGGATTACCAGACGCTCGATGTCCCGCAACAGACAACGGGGGCGCAATGCTAGACATTTCTTCTCTTTTTCGCTTCGTTTTGCTATATAAACACTAGTTTCAAAACTACGATAAAACACCTAAGCCATTCAGAGACATTCGGTGACATAAACCATGGATTACTCCAGAGATGTACAAACTACAAAGAATAGCTACCGAATCCATAACTGTAACTAGAGAGATTAGGTAACAAAATTAACGTGCTTCTAAACGATTGTATAAAGCCTTTAACCGTAGATTAAGACAGAAAATGATCTCAGATCAAACTTAACCTGGAAATGTGCGCTGTGTAAACGTTAAACCCAGATCATATCGCCGTGGCTGCCCTGCAGCCAGGCGACTAGAATGAGAATTTTGTGTTCTCTTAAACATAACTCATTTTAGGTCATAATAACATTTAGTTTAGTACTGATTACGTAGTAAATAGGTGTATTAGTGTGCTTTTTAAGAGTACCAGTAAATGTTTCATTTTTCTATGTGTAATAGCAGAAAACGCGAAAAGATCGTACACTCTGGTTATAGTCGTATTTATTTCTGTTTACGTTTTGTCGCAGCAAATCTATAGAATTTCGTGTAATTTTTCTTTGCTGTATCCAGCATTTTAACTGTAACGAACGTCTTCATTATTTAACTCACATTTCCTGAAAGTAACATAAAGTTTAAGTTGTTGTTTCAGAAACTTTGCACTGTTGTTTTTGTTTACATATAGTTGCGTAGCCCGAATTTGTGGAATCAAATTTTAATGTATATTTGTAAGTTAACTGACTTATTCTTAATAAACTATTACGTCTATCATGAGTGAAAAGTGCTTGAGTTGGCGTAGAATATTTAGGTGGGTGACTGTAGTGGCGTGGGAGTAGGGGAAGTAAATGAGACTCATCAGTGGTTTTGTAGGATATGTAGTAGAGATAGGAAGATACTAGAACAGGAGGGGAAAATTGCCGCCCTTCAGTCTGAGTTAGACAAGGCCAGGGAAGATCTTGACAGGTCAAGGAGGGAGAAGGGTAAAGAGAGGTGGGAAGTGGCAACAAACAACAGGAGGAACAGGCCTAGAACTTTGTCTGACAGCTTCGTGGTGAATGTGGAAAATAGATTTGACCTGTTGCTTCCGTTGGAAGCTGGTGAGATCCGAGCAGTTGCAGGTGTAGACACGGCACAACAAACTTCCAGCAGCAAATTGAAAAGTAAGAATGTAGGGAAATCAGTAAAAAGAAAGAAAGTGTTGTTGTTAGGTAGTTCCCATGGAAGAGGTGTTGGCCAACTTTTGCAGGATAAACTAGGATCAGAAAACCGGGTCACCAATTTTTTTAAAACCTAGTGCTGGTCTGGAGCAGGTGACATAGGATTTAGGATCACTTTGCAAAGATTTCACTAAGGAAGTGGATGGGCCAGGTAATAGTACTGACAGAGATCCTGGGTACAGCATAGAGTGTGACCTGGCAAAGATTGCATCAGCATCGAAGCATACTTGAATTTGTATCTGTCTTTGGGCACCATGACCGACCTCATTTGAACTCTTCTGTCAGGAGAGTTAATTTGGAGTTGGAACGGCTGCTTATGTAGGGTGCAGGGTCACCCACTGGTGTGGTTCCTGTTGATTCTCTCAATAGGTGGGATTTTACTAGGTATGACCTTCACCTCAACAGGAAAGGGAAGGGTAAACTGGGAAAATAGGAGGAAAGTTAAAAGGGGGATGCACTGTCATGAGTGATAAAACACTAGTGGTTATAGGGTTTTTAAGGTAGGGATGACAGAAAGAAATCAAGTTTTAAGAGAGGTTAGGATTGAGACAAATCTTCAGTTTGAGAAAGAAAGCAAAAGGCATAATTCTAGCTTATTACATCAGCATGAACAGCTGTTGGTTAAGAAATTTCAACTCTACCCAATTTTAACTCAGTCAATGAGAAATGTTAGCTGTCTTTATTGCATCAAAATATTCAAGGACTGAGAAATAAAATTAATGAATTAATTGTCTGTATAGATAAATTAGAGTCCTCAAACCCAGCTGACATAATCTGCCCCTCTGAACATCATGTGACCACTGGTATAGAACTTTAGAGTGTCACAGGATTTAGGTTAGCCTCTCACTTTTGTAGAGCAGAAATGAAGAAAGGAGGAGTTGCCACATTCATCAGGAACTGTCATAAATTTAAGAACATAGACATTCATAAATTTTGCCTATAACAGCATATGGAAGCATGTGCAACAGAAGTAGAATTTCATAAAAAATCCTTCATAATATTAAGTGTATATCGAGCACCTGCAGGTAACTTTAATCTATTCATAAACCACCTTGAAGCTGTACTGGCCCATTTAACCCAAAAACAAAGAAATAGTGGTTGCTGGTGGCTTCAATGTAGATTTCCTTAAAGACTCTCCCAATTAGAACTTATTTGAGTTAGTAACACTATCATTCAACTTAATTCCCACTGTCAAGTTCCCAACTAGGGTAGCCAATTGCTCACAAATAGCCACTGATAATACCTTTATAGAAAAGTCCAATGAACAAAATTATATTATAAAACCACTAGTCAATGGCCTCTCACCATGACATGCAGTTCCTTCTGCTAAATGTTAATACTGAACAGGATATAAAATCTGTTAAATCTAAACTCAAGAGGGTAATCAATAAGACAAAAATTGATTATTTTAGGACACTCCTCAGAGACATTCACTCGAGTAATGTTTACAGTGCTCATGGCATGAATGAAAAATATAAGGGCTTAACTTATTTGAAGACTGTTTTCCCCCAAACTAACCAAGGTTAGAGCAAAGTCTACAAATAAGCCATGGATTACTCAAGCAATAGAGGTGTCTTGTAAAACAAAAAGAAAACTGTATCTGTCAATCCGAAAGAGTTCTGATGTTGATGGTACAGCACATTACAAGAAATACTGCAAAATATTAAAGACTGTAATATGGACATCAAAGCAAATAAATTATGAGGAAGAGATAGTTATACCAGATAATAAAGACAATATGGGATATAGTGAAGGAGGAGACCAGTAGAACCAGGCATGAAGAGAGGCAAATAGCATTAAGAGTCAATGATATATTGGTGACAGATGTGTATAGTGCTGCAAAACTTTTTAACAAACTTTTATAATTGTTACTGAAAAAATGGGGTTGTCAGCTTCTGTAGCTGCTGCTATGGGATACCTCAGACCAGACATTTCAAGTAACTTCCATAATATGGATTTAACCCTCACTACTCCCGCAGAAATAATGTCCAACAAAAAATCTTTAAGATCAAAAACGTCTAGTTGGTATGATGAAATATCAAAAACGTTAATTAAAGAATGTGATTCTCAGTTAAGTAACATATTAAGCTATCTGTGTAACCAGTCATTTATCGGTGGAATATTTCCTGAATGGTTGAAATATGCTGAAGTTAAGCGACTGTTTAAGAAGGGAGATAAAGAAATAGTGTAAAATTTCCGTCCAATTTCACTTTTGCCAGCATTCTCAAAAATTTTAGAAAAGGTAATGTATAATCGGCTTTATAACCATTTTATCATAAATCACATACTGTCAAAGTCACAGTTCGGATTTCTGAAGGGTTCTGATATTGAGAAGGCTATCTAAACTTACACTGAAAATGTACTTAATTCATTAGACAAAAAATTGCAGGCATCTGGTATATTTTGTGATATGTCAAAGGCATTTGACTGTATAAATCATTATATCCTTTTAAGTAAATTAGAATATTATGGTGTAACAGGAAATGCTGCAAAATGGTTCAAATATTATATCTCTGGCAGGAAACAAAGGGTGTTATTAGGAAACAGACATGTATTAAGCTATCAGGCATCATCCAACTGGGAACTAATTATGTGTGAGGTCCCACAAGGTTCCATCTTAGGGCCCTTACTTTTTCTTGTGTATATCAGTGACCTTTCATTAGTAACATTACCAGATGCCAAGTTTGTTTTGTTTGCCTATGATACAAACATATAAAATATTTATGAACATTAATCACTGGTTCCTAGCCAATACTTTGTCACTAAACTTTGAAAAAACACACTTCATGCAGTTCAGAACTTGTAAAGGGTGTCCCACAAGTATATGTTTAACATATGACGACAAGCAGATACAAGAAGTGGACAGTGTTAAATTCTGGGGATTACTGTGTGATAATAAATTCAACACACCACAGAACTGCTGAAGTGTCTAAACAAATATCTATTTACAATGGGAATTCTGTCAGACATAGGGGATATAAAAATGAAAAAGCTGGCATACTATGTTTACTTTCACTCCATAATGTCATATGGGATTATTTTTTGGGGTAATTCATCAAGTCAAGCTAATGTTTTCTGAGCACAAAATCGTGCAATCAGTGGTGTGAACTCAAGAACATACTGCAGAAGTCTATTTAGGGAACTGGATATACTAACTACTGCTTCCCAATATATTTATTCCTTAATGAAATTTGTCATTAAGAATATATCACTTTTTCAAACCAATGGCTCAGTTCATGGAATGAGTACTAGAAATAAGAACAATCTTCACAAGGATTTAAAGTCACTTACTCTTCTACAAAAAGGAATACATTATTCAGGAAGACACATTTTCAATAACTTGCCAGCAGTCATAAAGAGTTTAACAACCAATGAAATTCAGTTTAAGAGAAGCCTAAGGGATTTATTGGTGGCCAACTCTTTCTACTCCCCTGATGAATTTCTTAGTAGAACCAACTGATTTTGTGTGTGTTTGTGTCTATATACATAAAACATATAATCTAACTTCTGCACAATTTCAGTGCAGTAATGTGCTCATTGTAAATAAGTATTGTAGTAGTTCTATTATATGTTTATTACCTTCTTGTTGTTGTTGTGGTCTTCAGTCCTGAGACTGGTTTGATGCAGCTCTCCATGCTACTCTATCCTGTGCAAGCTTCTTCATCTCCCAGTATCTACTGCAACCTATTTTAATTTTAAATTAAAATGCAATCTTAGTAGATGAGTGTTGTAAAATGATCCTTTCATATATTGTTCATAAAAAAATACCATCATTCCACTTGGGACCTCTGGAAGGTATATTAACTTATTTGCTTTAGTTGTAAATATTTGTCATGTATTATTGTTTTTCTGACATCTTCTACATCCCGGGGGAACTCCTCTTTACAGATCAATTGGAATGAAAGTAAATCTAATCTATAGAGGATGGGGCCCCTCCACGCCCACACCAACGTGGAGACCAAACCAAAAGTTCTACTGTCACCTCCGTAAACATGTTAGTTTTTGAATCAGGCGTCACGGGATGCAGGCTGTGATGTTATCCATGCGTCTGGGTAAGACTACTCATTAACATGGTCCATCAGGAGATAGAAGTGGTCGAAAACGATCGAAGGGTAGTGGTTGTAAGGGCAGAGGAAAAAAAGTACCAAGGCCAGCACCAAGGGGAAAAAACCTCTGCGACAGTAGGACGGGTAGTAAGGGCAGTAGCGGCTTGCTAGCTGTGACAGAGCACGCAAGGTGAGGTAAGGTTAGCGTGAGTTATCGTGCATTGTTACCTATGTGCTGCATGTTCGTTAGCTGGGTCAGTCCGTGTGCTGCTGCTGGGCTTGCTTGTAGTCTCCTGGGCCGGCCGCAGTGGCTTCCTCCCTGTAACATAAGAGTTCGGCGCGGCAACTCATGCGTTGCTGTTAGGCCCTCTGCTGCGCCTTGTCGTCAGTGACTTGGTGCAGCTTCATCAGGCTGGTGCAGAATGGCAGCGATCGGCTACCGTTCAGCGTCCTCCTCTACTGCACGCCGCAGCCCTTCTGTAATGTAGCTTCCATGAGCTCCGCTTGTTCGGAGAGCTGCGCCAGTTCAGCGTCAGAGGAAGTATTACCGCTCGCTCGCGCTTGTGCGATAAAGGCTGCCCTTTTGGCTTCTCTATCCCATGCGGGGCCCGCTCCCGCAGCAGTCGGCGTTGCCACCGGTTCAGCTGGGGCGGCGGTTTTCTTCTTTGCACCTTTCACCTGCGGTGCTGCTGGGGCAACCGCTGGGACAGGCGCGCGAACGTCCTTCTGTGAGGTCGCAGGAGTGTGCGCTGGGTCCTTGGGCGAAGACTGCTCGCAGTTGCCTCAAGGCCTCTTCCTTCTCTACAGCCACGGTGGCTGCGAAGGCAGCCCTCTCTGCCGCAATGACGGCTTTGACGGCTGCAGTGGCCTCCTTCACGGCGGTGCCGAGTTCGAGGTCACATATCTTCTCGGGAGCGCGGGCTGCGTCCTGGCTGCCCGTTTCCGAGCGGTCGTCCCTGCCCCTGGCAGGTGGAGCTGCTGCTGCGCCGTCACTCAGCTGCGCCGGGCTGTTCTGCGCCCTACGCCGTTTCCGACGTCGTCTTCGCTTCTGCCGCTGCGTCGGTGCGGCCACGGCCGCCTCGCCGCCCCCGGCACGGCTGCGGCTTGAGAAAGCTGCACAACCGCGCCAACTGGCGACGTGCGGGCCGCCACACCGGACACAAGTCGGCAGAACGTTGCTGCCGCGGTCGCAGGCGCGGCTGTCGTGCTCCCCTGAGCACTTGACGCACCGCGCCGCGTTGCGGCAGTACTTCGCAACATGGCCCTCGCCCTGGCACCCGAAGCACTGGGGCTGGGGGTCCGTGGCGGTCGGGAGAGCCTCTGTCGTCACCGGGAAGCCCAGCAGCTTCCGCAAGTCGAAGATGTCGCTCCCGCCGTCGGTCACGGCATAGAGCGGCGCCCTCTTCCTGTTGGTCCGGTTGTGCAACCTTGCGGTTGCATTACCAAACCCGGCTCGCAGCAGCCCTTCCCGGACCGCTGCCTCATCACAGCACCAAGGTAGCCCCCTGAGGAGTGCCTTGGTCGTCTTCATCCTTCCTACGGAAGGTGCCTTATCACGCGCCGGCGGCGCGTCGACGATGTGGTCGGCCACTGCGACCTCGATCGCCCTGTGGTCGGCCACGTTTGCAGCTCGAACGCAGATCAGCGAGTCTGTATCGACAGACTCGTAGACCACTTCGTTCCGAGCGCAATTCGTAATGGTGTCGAACAGCGCTGTCCACCCGCCTTCGCACTTGACGTACAAAGGGGGGACAGGCCGCGGCTCGTCTTCTCGGGAGTTCCTTGCATGATCGGCAGACTCAGTGAGTTGCACAAGGGTCCTTGACCCTTCGTAGCGGCAGGTTTCCTCTGCGCACCCTTCTTTCCCATGCTGCGAGGCGCGGAACACGACAATCTGCACGTGTTGTGAGAACAACGCACGACAATCTGCTCTCCGCGGCGCCCACAGCACAGAAACCTCTTCACGATCTCTCAACGGCCGAGTTAGCGTAGCGCGCAACGGCAGCGATGCGCTCGCCTCGCCAGCTCAGGCCAATCTAATCTGTGAGTCGGATAATATTTGAATGGCGAAAATTCACGGTTCACAGTCAGGTACAACTCTATACATCGGTTTCAAGTGCTGTAGCATTACAATTAATCGCTTTTGTATTTTTTTTTTTAGATGCCAGTTGAAATAATAAAAAAAGTTGCGGAAGTAAAGCTGTGAGGATGGGGCGTGAGTCGTGCTTGGGTAGCTCAGATGCTGGAGCACTTGCCCGCGAAAGGCACACAGTTTTAATCTGCCAGGAAATTTCAACACAAAAAATGCTTAGCAAATATGTGACTAAGCAACTCCCAGCCCACTGATGCTTGAAATACTTTTTTTGACTTGAGAGGTTAGGTTAAGGGTGTGGGAGTCGCCAGCAGAACATCCGTAGACACACAGTGAAGGATAGCATTATCCTGTGCGGCGCGCAAGGGACAGATTGTTTATTCTTTGATTATATATAATAATTCTCTTGTTATTGATTCAATGTTAATATGAGCTTTTAGTTGCAATAAAAAAATAAAATATTATGGCCTAATTACTTCGTGAGTCTTTCCGAAGATTGTAATAAATAGTAAGTGGCTAAAGTGGTGACCCCGTATAAAGAATTTCGTTGTAGACGAACAAATGCAGCCCAGTTCAATTTCGTCTACCATGAGATCGGCGAGTCCGCGCGGCACACAGAGTGTTACGGATCGGCGCGACGTTCTGCTAAAGAACATTGAGGAATTACGACGCGACATTGAAGAACAAGAAAGCGCCGTGTTGAATTTTTCTGCGCCACGAAGTAATGGCCTTTCGACAGAGAACAGTAGCAAGATGAAATAACGCCCACCGCAGTCCATACCTGATAAACCCGAACTGTGGCTTGCAATGCTCGATCTGACTTTCCAGCATCATGGCATTGTAAACGAAGAGACAAAATTTATGATCGCCGTTGGTGCGCTTGACAATAAAACAGCAACGATCAGCGCAGATATAATACTTCAGCCGCCCGCCACGCAAAAGTATACGCGTTTTAAGCAGTTACTCATTGACCGACTACGTAGGCCGGTGGAACAATGTATCCAGCAAGTATTGCACGGTGAAAAGAGAGGAGATAAGTCACCTTCGGAATTTTGGCGGCACCTGCGAAGTTTAGTCAACGACACCGAGTTGCCAGATACGACACTGCAACATGTATGCGTGTGCAGTTGCCAGAGGCAGTTAGAACGGCTGTGGCGCTCTCAGGCGCACAAGATCTCGTCGTTGATCTCATTAGCCGACAAGGTCTACACCTCGTTAGACGCAGTGCATACGTCGACGGTTTTGATGTTCGGACACAACAGTACAGACTCACAGGAAACGGCGGCGATACAACGACACCAACAGCCGGAAGTTTCTCAACAGCTGCATGACCTACGAAAACAAGTTGACGGATTGAAGCAGCAGATATCAACGGTGCTCGGAGGCAAGGCAGGCACAAACAAGAAGAGCAAGGAAGATGACATTGTGTCTAAGCAGCGTATCTGCTGGTACCATCGACGATTCGCAAGCGAGGCGACGCGCTGCATTTCTACATCTACATCTACATTTATATTCCGCAAGCCACCCAACGTTGTGTGGCGGAGGGCACTTTACGTGCCACTGTCATTACCTCCCTTTCCTGTTCCAGTCGCGTATGGTTCGCGGGAAGAACGACTGTCTGAAAGCCTCCGTGCGCGCTCTAATCTCTCTAATTTTACATTCGTGATCTCCTCGGGAGGTATAAGTAGGGGGAAGCAATATATTCGATACCTCATCCAGAAACGCACCCTCTCGAAACCTGGCGAGCAAGCTACACCGCGATGCAGAGCGCCTCTCTTGCAGAGTCTGCCACTTGAGTTTATTAAACATCTCCGTAACGCTATCACGGTTACCAAATAACCCTGTGACGAAACGCGCCGCTCTTCTTTGGATCTTCTCTATCTCCTCCGTCAGACCGATCTGGTACGGATCCCACACTGATGAGCAATACTCAAGTATAGGTCGAACGAGTGTTTTGTAAGCCACCTCCTTTGTTGATGGACTACATTTTCTAAGCACTCTCCCAATGAATCTCAACCTGGTACCCGCCTTACCAACAATTAATTTTATATGATCATTCCACTTCAAATCGTTCCGCACGCATACTCCCAGATATTGTACAGAAGTAACTGCTACCAGTGTTTGTTCCGCTATCATATAATCATACAATAAAGGATCCTTCTTTCTATGTATTCGCAATACATTACATTTGTCTATGTTAAGGGTCAGTTGCCACTCCCTGCACCAAGTGCCTATCCGCTGCAGATCTTCCTGCATTTCGCTACAATTTTCTAATGCTGCAACTTCTCTGTATACTACAGCATCATCCGCGAAAAGCCGCATGGAACTTCCGACACTATCTACTAGGTCATTTATATATATTGTGAAAAGCAATGGTCCCATAACACTCCCCTGTGGCACGCCAGAGGTTACTTTAACGTCTGTAGACGTCTCTCCATTGATAACAACATGCTGTGTTCTGTTTGCTAAAAACTCTTCAATCCAGCTACACAGCTGGTCTGATATTCCGTAGGCTCTTACTTTGTTTATCAGGCGACAGTGCGGAACTGTATCGAACGCCTTCCGGAAGTCAAGAAAAATAGCATCTACCTGGGAGCCTGTATCTAATATTTTCTGGGTCTCATGAACAAATAAAGCGAGTTGGGTCTCACACGATCGCTGATTCCGGAATCCATGTTGATTTCACCCTGCAATCACCCAAATGGCGACAGCGGCCGGCGTTAGGCGCCGCCGGTCGCGAGTTCGAGCACCAGCGCGTACTGTTAGAGATCGACGAGGGGCAGCTACGGGTGAGTAACCTTTCTTCTTTACCTTCACTGTTCCATCGGCTGTTTGTTACAGACGTTAAGTCCGGCCGTGCTTATCTAGTCGACTCAGGCTCGGACGTCAGTGCATTGCCTGTTACAAACTGTGATGTGAAGCTCCCTCCATCTCAGTCGAAACTCACAGCAGCAAACCAGACGTCGGTAGCGTCTTATGGAAAACGTCAGATAGAGGTAGACCTCGGGCTGGGTTGGGTTGTTTGGGAGAGTAGACCAAACAGCGAGGTCATTGGTCTCATCGGATTAGGGAAGGACGGAGAAGGAAGTCGGCCGTACCCTTTCAAAGGAACCATCCCGGCATTTGCCTGGAGCGATTTAGGGAAATCACGGAAAACCTAAATCAGGATGGCCGGACGCGGGATTGAACCGTCGTCCTCCCGAATGCGAGTCCAGGGTGCTAACCACTGCGCCACCTCGCTCGGTTAGACCTCGGGTTCCATGAAAGTTTACCATAGACTTCCGTAATTGCCGATGTGTCAGACGCGATATTGGCTGCAGATTTCTTGTTGCATTATGCACTTGCGGTATCTATTAGCTCAGTGAGCATTCGACGGGGGACACAGTGCATTAGAGGCACCCTAGGACGAAGCCCTATGTCCACGTCTGATTGCAGACAAGTAGCAAATTGCGAATCCATATCTGGTGGGCAGACAATAAAGCACAATACGGTGCATCACATCAGGACCATACCCAGTCAACCAGTGTCTCAACGCCCACGCCCGTTAGCTCCGGATCGCTTGCTGCAGCGAAGGCAAGAGTTCGAAGAATTATTACGCTCGGGAATCGTCCGTAGATCCGACAGTCCGTGGTCATCGCCACTTCATCTCGTAATGAAGAAAGATGGGACTTGGAGACCATGCGGAGATTACAGGGCACTAAATACTCGTACCATCCCCGATCGTTATCCGATACCACATATCAGGGATTTTACGCACCCACTTGCAGGCGCGACCATTTTTAGTGTCATTGATTGCAAATAAGCGTATCACCAGATACCGGTCGCACCTGCTGATATACCGAAGACGGCTGTCACGACACCATTCGGTTTATTCGAGTACCTCCGTATGCCGTTCGGGTTAAAAAATGGGGCACAAACTTGGCAGCGTTTCATTGACGAAGTCCTCAAAGGTTTACCATATTGCTTCGCGTACCTCGACGACATCTTGGTTTTTTCGTTGTCTGAGGAATTGCACGAACTACATCTAAGGACTGTTTACCAACGTATTGAGGCATATGGCATTTCGGTCAATGAATCAAAATGTTTACTTCGACGACGTCAGGTGCCATTCTTGTGCTACTCAGTGACAGCAGCCGGTATCAGCCCACTGCAAGACAAACTCGACCTTATCCAAGAGATGACTCGCCCCATCGACTATCGCCAACTACGCCGGTTTCTTGGAGCAGTTAACTTCTACAGACAACATCTGCCTAATGCAGCGGCCATTCA
This sequence comes from Schistocerca americana, assembly GCF_021461395.2. Lineage (NCBI taxonomy): Eukaryota > Metazoa > Arthropoda > Insecta > Orthoptera > Acrididae > Schistocerca > Schistocerca americana. The sequence goes on from NC_060119.1 coordinate 1,073,123,088, forward strand.
AGCACCTTTGACGTCAGCACTAGTCGGCAAGGATGCAGTAGGCAAACGACCTTTACAGTGGACATCAGAGATGCAGATGGCATTCGACAAGATCAAAACCTGTCTACGTCAGGCAATAATGTTGGCACATCCGGTTCCTCAAGCTCGACTGGCAATTGTTGTGGATGCGAGCCAGCAGGCAATAGGTGCAGCTCTACACCAGAAGGGGGGAAACAATTGGCAGCCTCAAGGTTTCTTCTCCTGCAAGCTTACAAGTAAAATGGAGTGCCTATGATAGGGAGCTACTGGCAATTTGTGAAGCCATCAGACATTTCCGACCGCAAGTAGAAGGCAAACCATTCACTGTTTTCACAGACCACAAGCCAATTACCTTCGCCTTCAGTAAGAACAAGGATGGTTGCTCACCACGACAATTTAGACAACTCGAGTTTATCGCCCAGTTTACGACAGACCTGCAGCACATAAGAGGAGCTGAGAACGTCGTGACAGATTTCCTGTCTAGGTTGGAAACAATCTCTCAGACTATTGACTACAAGGAAATAGCTGCAGCACAGGAAACAGACCAACAACTTGCTAAATTCTCTCGTGATATACGTCCTGGTTACGCTTGCAACAAATACAACCTACAGGTGAACACGTCAGAGTTTGGTGTGACGTATCGCAAGGAAAACCGAGACTGTTCGTACCTGAGAGTTTGCGACGACAATTATATGATAGCATCCATGGACTGGCTCATCCGAGAATAAACGCCAGCGTCAAACTAATGACAGACAGATTCGTGTGGCTCGGTATAAATAGAGACTGCCGTAATTGGGCGAAAACGTGCCTGGAATGTCAGAGGGCCAAGGTGGGACGACACGTGCACAAAGCTGTACGAAACTTCACCTGTGCACCTGGACATCGTGGGAATGCTTTTGCCGTCAGAAGGATACCGTCATCTCCTCACTGCGGTGGACCGCTTCACCAGATGGGCAGAGGCGATTCCGTTATCGGATATTTCAGCAGAAACGGTGGCACGCGTATTTCTTTCATCTTGGATCGCAAGTTTCGGCTGCCCTTTACATGTCACCACAGACCAGGGGCGTCAGTTTGAATCGACGTTGTTCTCAGAACTGGCCAACCTCTAAAGGGTTCCAACATCATCGCACCACAGCGTACCACCCAGTAACCAATGGGATGGTGGAACGCTGGCATAGAACATTAAAAGCTGCATTAATGTGCCATGCACAATGTTGGTCGTCAGCGTTACCACTAGTTTTGTTGGGCCTACGCACAGCATTGAAAACGGATTTAGGGGCATCCACTGCAGAATTGGTTTATGGTGAACCCTTACGACTGCCTGCAGAATTCTTCGCCGATAAAGAAGGGGCACGACAGACCGAATTGCCGTTTACATTGCAAATGGTACGCGAGCATATGGCCAGACTTCGCCCATCTCCTGTCTCGAGACATGGAGCGGCAAATACGTTCTTGCACAAAGGTCTACGCTCATGTACACATGTGATGCTACGGACGGACGCTGTCAAGTCACCGCTGCAGCCTCCATATTCTAGACCTTACAGAGAGCTCTCACAGGATGAATATACCATGCAGATAGATCTAAATGTAAAGAGTCGGCTCAAACCTGCACATATGTTATCGACTGAAGAGGGCACAGAGGTCAGGCACCAAGCGCCACCTTCCACACCACTGGACCAGGATGACACCACCTCACCACCACAAGAGGAAGCGGTACCGTCACTACCAGCAACAGAAGCTGAAGAAGTTCAACCAGTGCCTTCAGTACACACAACAGCTGGGCGTCAGGTGAAATATAAATATCCCTACATTCCCGGAGCTCCGCTCTATCGGAGGGGGGCTGTGTGGGAGTCGCCAGCAGAACATCCGTAGACACACAGTGAAGGATAGCATTAATCTGTGGCGGCGCGCACAACGGACAGATTGTTTATTCTTTGATTATATATAATAGTTCTGTTGTTATTGGTTCAATGTTAATATGAGCTTTTCGTTGCAATAAAAAAATAAAATATTATAGCCTAACTACTTCGTGAGTCTTTCTGAAGATTGTAGTAAGTAGTACGTGGCTAAAAGGGATTTACCAGCTACCACGTGTGATTGATGATCAGTCTCGTAAATACTATTGCGAGACGACTCGTCATTCTTCTTCTTCTTCTTCAGTAGCTCTACAGCCCTTGGTGAGCCTTGGCTTCTTCAACAATCTTCCTCCACACTTCTCGGTTATTTGCTGCTCTTTTCCACCCCCGGACTCCCATATTGCTGATATCCATTATTACCTCATCGATCCATCTTCTTCTAGGTCTCCCTTTTCGCCTAACTGAATGGATCATACCTTTCATCATTTTCTTTGGCATTCTATCCTCTGCCATTCTCTCCAAGTGTCCTAGCCATCGTATTCGCTGTGATTTAACAAATTTTACTATGTCCCTGCCTTGTATTAACTCCTGTAATTCAGCATTGTAGCGTATTCTCCAGCCTTCTTCCTCCCTTATTGGCCCATAGATTTTGCGTAGTATTTTCCGCTCAACGCTTCTTAGAGCATTTTTATCGTGTTCTGTCAATGTCCATACCTCTGAGCCGTATGTGATAACTGGGCGGACTAGGGAATTATATATTAGCAATTTAGTTTTTCTTGTAACAAGGCTACTTTTGAAAAGCTGCATATTTGCAAAGTAAGCTCTGTTTCCTGCTTGTATTCTTTCCCTTATAGCCTTTCCAATACTGTAATCATTTGTTATTAGGGCTCCCAAATAGTTAAAAGAGGACACTCCATTGAAGCATTTCCCATTGATGTTTAGGTTTTTAGGGGTTCTTCTGGCCTCAGATTGTGACATTACCATATATTTTGTTTTGTTTACATTTACTATGAGGCCAATTTTTAAGGCTTCTGTTTCCATTGCCCGGTATGTTTCTAGGAGTGTATTGGTATTTCTTCCTACTATAGCAATGTCATCAGCGTATGCACATATCTGGCTAGTTTTCATAAATATGGTGCCTCTTTTGTTGATTTTATTTACTGCACTATGCAGGGCAATGTTGAATAGGACAGTGGAGAGGCTATCCCCTTGCTTCACTCCTTTATTAAAGTCAAAGCTCTCACTTGTTCTGCTAAGGACCTTTACTTTTGCTCTTGTCTCTGTCATTGTCATTCTGATTAGTCTTATTAATTTAGCACATATACCAACTTCTTTCAGTACTCTGTATAGTTCTTGCCGAATTATGCTGTCAAAGGCTTGTTTGAAATCGATGAATAAGAAATGCAGATCTATATCATATTCATAGAACTTTTCCATCATTTGCCTTATCACAAATATTTGATCAGTTGTTCCTCTGCCCGGTCGAAAGCCACACTGATATTCCCCTAGTATGCCTTCTGCACACTTCCGTATCCTTTCGTTTAATATACTTGTGAAGATCTTATAAGCTGTACTTAGGAGTGTTACACCTCTATAGTTTTCACATGCTGTTCTGTCCCCTTTCTTATAAATGGGGACTATTATTCCAATTTTCCAATTATCTGGCATAGTTTCTGTTTCCCATATATCTGATATTAATGTGTGCAGTTCCTTTATTACAGCCTCACCACCAGTTTTTATTAATTCAGCAATTATGCTGTCTTCCCCAGGGGCTCGATTGTTTTTTGACTTGTGCACAGCCTGGGAGACCTCTTGTAGTGTTGGTTTTCTTGCCTCATTGGTTTCATTGTCTACTTCCAGCTCCACTCTTCCCTCCTGTGCAGCTGTCTCTTCATCTTCTAGGCTGGTGCTTAGTGTATCTTTGAAATATTCTGCCCATCTTCCCACTATCTGTTCTTCCTCCCTTATCATTTTCCCATCTTTACTGGAACAGGCCATTGTTTTTGGTTGGAATCTATTCTTCATTTTGCCTATGGCATGATAGAACTTTCTTATTTCACTCTGTTCCTTTAGTTCTTCTAGTTCTTGAAATTTCTTCTTATTCCACTCTCTTTTCTTTCTCTTGCACAGTCTGTTAGCTCTTCTCCTTAATTCTCTATATTGTTCCACATTATTTCTGGTTTCTCTCTGTAGCATTTTTGTTCTTGCCCTGTTCTTTTCCTCTATTGCTGACCTGCAATCTTCATCAAACCACTCCTGGGTTCTTCTGTTCCTTCTTATGCCTATTATTTCCTCTGCAGCATCCTTAATGGCTTTTTCAAACCTGTTCCACCTTCCATCTACTCCTTCTGTGGTCTCTTCATTGCTCAACTTTCTGCTTAGTGTTGCTTGGTATTTTTTTACTTCATCGGGGATGTTCAGTTTGTCTGTATTCCATTTCATCATCTTTCCCATTCTGTTGCCATTTGTTAGTGACAGTTTCTCTCTCAAGACTGATTTTATCAGAAAGTGGTCTGAATCACAGTTTGGTCCTCTGCAGCTCCGTACATCCGTAACTGACGTGGAGTGGCGTGCAATCACTAAAATATGATCAATCTGATTGACTACTCCATTGGCTGCAGACTTCCAAGTTCCCAGATGGATCCTTTTATGTGGAAAGCAGGTACTTTTAATAATCATATTATTCCTTGCTGCGAATTGGCATAATAAGTCTCCATTCTCATTGTTTTCTTCATGTAGTGAATATTTTCCAGAAACTCCATACAGATGTTCATTCCTCCCTATTTTTGCATTAAAATCTCCTATTACTAGCATCAGGTCATATTTAGGTACTGCACCGTATACTTTTTCCAAGTCTTCGTAGAAATGTTCTTTAATTATATCCTCTTTTTCCTCTGTTGGTGCATGTGCATTAACTATTGATATATTCCTAAATTTACCTTTTAGTCTGAGTCTGCACATCCTTTCATTTATGGGTTCAAATTCTAGAAGGCTTTTCCTAACTTCCCTAGTTATTATAAACCCTGTTCCAAGTTGGCCTGTTCTTTCTTCTGGTCCACTATATACCAACGAGTACTCAGGTTTATCTATCTGCCCATTCCCCTGCCATCTTATTTCCTGTAGCCCTACAATACCATATTTGAATTTTAAAATTTCATTAGCTATTTCTTTCATCTTTCCAGGCTGAAGCATTGTCCTCACATTCCATGATGCTACTGTTAGATCCTTTATCCGTTTCCTTTGCCGGGGTCGTGATACATGCTTTCCATCCAGTTTCCGAGGCTTCTGTTAAATTTCCGTAATATTCTTTTTTTTACAGTATGGGGTTATTAGCCCCATGCCCAACCCCCAAACTGGAGGACCAGGATTTGTATGAGGTTTACTCCTCTAGGGAGGCTGGCTTCACTACGCCTCTAGAGCCCTCCCTGCCCTATGTTGTGGGACACACTTTGTCTGGCTCCTCTGTCGGGACCAGTCCGGCTTGGGAGACCCTGCCAGTAGCTATGCTACCGCCGGCATAGCTCTCGACTTCACCGAAGCACGCAAACCCTCCCGCCCGGCACTGAAGGTGCCTACTATAAGGCGGTGTCCCCTGAGAGGGGACGACTCGTCATTTATGCGGTTAATTCAAAGGCATTTTATAGACACTTAGCAAAAGAGTAAAAAAGGAAATGTCGAAATCTTTGCAATGAACATAGGTATGGGAATTCTGACAGCTCCAAATAACTATTCAACATCTCTTTATACAGGGTGCTACAAAGAGGTACGGCCAAACTTTCAGGAAACATTCCTCACACACAAAGAAAGAAACACACAGCAACAGAACGTACCAGCGTGACTTCAAACACTTTGTTACAGGAAATGTTCAAAATGTCCTCCGTTAGCGAGGATACATGCATCCACCCTCCGTCGCATGGAATCCCTGATGCACTGATGCAGCCCTGGAGAATGGTGTATTGTATCACAGCCGTCCACAATACGAGCACGAAGAGTCTCTACATTTGGTGCCGGGGTTGCGTAGACAAGAGCTTTCAAATGCCCCCATAAATGAAAGTCAAGAGGGTTGAGGTCAGGAGAGCGTGGAGGCCATGGAAATGGTCCGCTTCTACCAATCCATCGGTCGCCGAATCTGTTGTTGAGAAGCGTACGAATACTTCGACTGAAATGTGCAGGAGCTCCATCGTGCATGAACCACATGTTGTGTCGTACTTGTAAAGGCACATGTTCTAGCAGCACAGGTAGAGTAACCCGTATGAAATCATGATAACGTGCTCCATTGAGCGTAGGTGGAAGAACATGGGGCCCAATCAAGGCATCACCAACAATGCCTGCCCAAACGTTCACAGAAAATCTGTGTTGATGACGTGATTGCACAATTGCGTGCGGATTCTCGTCAGCCCACGCATGTTGACTGTGAAAATTTACAATTTGATCACGTTGGAATGAAGCCTCATCCGTAAGGAGAACATTGCACTGAAATGAGGATTGACACATTGTTGGATGAACCATTCGCAGAAGTGTACCCGTGGAGGCCAATCAGCTGCTGATAGTGCCTGCACATGCTGTAAATGGTACGGAAACAACTGGTTCTCCCGTAGCACTCTCCATACAGTGACGTGGTCAACGTTACCTTGTACAGCAGCAACGTCTCTGACGCTGACATTAGGGTTATCGTCAACTGCACGAAGAATTGCCTCGTCCATTCCAGGTGTCCTCGTCGTTCTAGGTCTTCCCCAGTCGCGAGTCATAGGCTGGAATCTTCCGTGCTCCCTAAGACGCCGATCAATTGCTTCAAACGTCCTCCTGTCGGGACACCTTCGTTCTGGAAATCTGTCTCGATACAAACGTACCGCGCCACGGCTGTTGCCCCGTGCTAATCTATACATCAGATGTGCACCTGCCAACTCCACATTTGTAAACATTGCACTGACTGCAAAACCACGTTCGTGATGAACACTAACCTGTTGATGCTACGTACTGATGTGCTTGATGCTAGTACTGCAGAGCAATGAGTCGCATGTCAACACAAGCACCGAAGTCAACATTACCTTTCTTCAATTGGGCCAACTGGCGGTGAATCGAGGAAGTACAGTACATACTGACGAAACTAAAATGAGCTCTAACATGGAAATTAAGCGTTTCCGGACACATGTCCACATAACATCTTTTCTTTATTTGTGTGTGAGGAATGTTTCCTGAAAGTTTGACCGTACCTTTTTGTAACACTCTGTATATGTTGTCTCTTGGCTCCAGTAGCAGTAATTACGCAATTCATATTAAATGTTTAACTACAGTACACATCCTCAAACTGCTATGACAATACCACGTACGTACGTCGATAAATAGAACATCAACAAGTGTCTTGAAATATCTAACCTCAGAACCTTATTCATTAGTCGGTGGCTCAGTTGGGCCAATATCTCTGACTAGCAACGTCATCAACCATCGGTTTTCGTGTGTTCTCGAAAAATATTGAAAAATATAGCCAATTTAGTATTAGTTCATCTCTAAATTGAGTTGCCGTGTGGTTGCGGTGTCAACATATCCCTGAACAGCGCTCCGGCAAACGAGTGCGACAGCGTAATCGGCGGCAGCAGGGGCGCCTGCAAACTGCCGTTCGCTATTTCAGCGTCTCCGTGGCTGTTTCTCGCGAGGCAAGCGTGTTTACTTTGCTGTTGCAGTTTGTAGCTGTGTGCTGTAAGTGTATTTAGTTTGTTTTCCAGTGCTCGTTTGGAGGTTGGAAGTTGCAGACTGATCTTTCATGCGTAATTTTTGAGGGTACGATTTCTCGTAGAGATGCGATCAAGTTGTCGTTCAGTCGACTGGAGCGGCAGGAATTCCCTTATCTCACGTAATTGGAATTCTAGTGTCGCAAATTGCTGCTGTGATTTACGTCAAGTTATAAGATAACGATTGCAGGAATTGGCTTCCATACTGCCTGCATGTTTGAGTTGCCTTTTGAGATTCCACCTGATCATATTAGCCGAGCGCTTAGTGAATATGGGCGTTTAGATTCAGTTACTGGGCCAGAGGTTTTCCGTTGCCTCTGCTGAACGGCTTCGCCAAGCGAAAATTCATCTGGTAAAACACATCCTGTCACTCATCACTGTGTCAGGCTATGGAGCACTGGTCATGTATGATCGCTGACTACCCAGCCGCGGCCTTCGCGCGAGACAGCCCCGTGGAATAGACACAGCAAGTAGACTGGACGGCACCTGTCACCTCGCCACAGAAGGTTGCAGATACATCTTCGTCTGCTCCACTAAATGGCCAGTCGATGCCAGTAGAGACGCCTGTCACAGATGCAACACCCATCCCATCTGTAATGCAAACCGTAACACATTCCCTGCGCCAGAAGTCAGTCTGGATGTTCACCTCCAGGAAGTACGTACATCTACCAGTACGGAAGATGTCGTTACTGCACTCATTGTCAAACCTAGTGATCCAAATTTACAGAAACCTCTTAAGGACACAGTGCCAAGCGCAGAAACTGAATTTGCGTTGTCTGACGACTTCGAATCGACTTTGAAACATAAGAAAAAAAGGACGCATAGCTCATCCCAAAGCACAAACATTGGCTCCTAAAACTAGGGAGAAACTGTCACAGATGCAAAGAAAGCGATACAGAACAAAATTCGAGTGCAGGTGATTGTGGCAAAAACAAAAACACCAAACACACTAAGAGTAAAGTCAGCGACAGTGTCAGTGCGGAAGGATGAACAAGCTATCGGGCAATCGCCAAAACCGTGATACCAGCAAATGTGTAAAGAGGAAATGTAAAAGTGACGAAGTGGATCATAGCATGGACCGGGAAAATGATATTGAAGGAGAGGATTTTCCAAAGCAGGCCAGGGCGTCTACAATGGTGCCAGCAGTCACCGAAGGTGTAGAAGGCGCAGCATCTGAAGTTACTTCAGGTCAGAATTGTCCTGTGTCTGACTGACTCCGTTGTGGGAATGTCAGTTCAGCATTCACTCTCCTATGTCACCATGAAGTACTCGTGATTTGAATCATGGAGGTTTGCGTGACTAGTGACACAATGTATTCCTCTCATCCTCTACAACCATGCATCAGACATATAGTATAATAACCGTAATATCAATAGAATACAACCTCCATTGAAAGTTAATGCTTTGAAGAAGTTTCTATGTGAATCAGACACAGATGTGGCAATGTTACAGGAAGAATCTTACATATCTTCGTTTTCCAGGCTATCAAGAGATCTTAAATGTGGCAACTGAAAGTTCATGTAGGACAGCTTTTTTAATTAGAGAAGGCATACTTGTTGCAAATATGAAATATTTAGAATCAGGGAGACGGATTAGTTGTCAGATTTTTGATAGTTAATAATTCCAAACAGGAATAGGTATTGTTCTTTAAACGAGAGATTTTGCACCTCCTGGATGGTGATGCCGAACAAAGGGTAACAGGTGGCGATTGGAATTGTGTACTTACTGACAGAGACCAGACACCAAAATTCAATTTTTCTCGTGAACTCACTGATTTAGTTAAAACTCTCCAAATTAAGGTGTTTGGGAACTCATATATCCATTTACCGTCAAGTTTATGTTTCTCACCAACGTGTCAGCAAGGTTTCTGGATAGAATACATATAACACGTAATCTGGAACAAAGTGTTTCTTTTGCTGACGTAATTCTGGCTAGTTTCACAGATCACTGTGCAGTGAAATGTTGTATTAAACTGAGCCAACAGGAAACATACTGGTGGCATAGTCCTTGGAAGCTGAATGCGAGTATTCACGACGACAACGATTTAGGAGAATGCATACGAATCATTTGATGTGCATGTCTCAGGGCCCCTCCTAGATACAACTCTGATATTGCCTAGTGGACATCGTGTGCAATGAAGTTGAAGTCTGCAGTGGTTAAGTATGGGAAAGAGAGGGCTCAATTAACAAAAAAACATGATAGAATTTTACTACATGTCTCTTAGGGAGCTCACGTGGAACAAGCAGAAGTCCTTCATCGACAAAATGATCTTTGGAGACAATGTGTTGATGGATGAGCAAAATGACGTAATAGTGGGCTGCACTGTTTCTTCTCTGAACTATACAGTACAACTACTTACAATGAGCATTCTGTTGACGATCTGCTTGACGGGATCAATGAGTGTCTCACCTGAAGAAGATACGGATCTTGTGACATGCTTCGAAATCTAAGATTTATTGGACGTAGTAATTGCTACGGCTTCCAAGAAAACACCTGGTCCCAACAGTTTGCCTGTTGAATTTTATAGAAAATTCTGGTAATTATCGGCAGCAAATTTATAGATATTGTAAATGAAGTATTAAATGGAGAGCCAGTTCCCAGAGATTTTAAAGGAAGCCTTCACTCCTTATTCATAAAGGGAAGGGTACCAGAGATATCAATAAAACACGCCCAATATGCCTGCTGAATATCGACTACAAGCCGATAGCCAGTGCCGTCAAATCATGTGTAGCGAACGTTCTGAAGCGCATAATTTGTAGAGACCAAAGCTGCCTACCATTCCGCAATATCATTGCAATAGGAAGCGAGTATAGAGATCTTATCGCCACTTTCTCTATGATCAACTTAAAAAGAAGCGCTAGTTTTTATCGATTTCATAAAAGCGTTTGACAGTGTGAGTCATAAATACCTGTTCAAGACATTGTTTAAAATGGAGGATATGGTGAGACGGAGTTCGACGAAAATGTGCACAAAACAAATCGACATTCAAAGAGATGTTTCACAAGGAAGCTCGCTATCGATGTTGCTCTTTGTGATAGTGTTAGACCCATTGTTAAGGAAGTTACTGAATTATGGGCACTAAAAAAGTTACAAACTCCTACCCTGACGACTTAGGTGTGTTAATCAGGAGAGATCTGAGTGTTTTGAAAATTGCGCTGGACCAGTACAGTCAGGCGTCAGGAGTAATTATCAGCGAGATCAACAGTTCCTTGCTAAACTTGAGAGGTTTTGTACTGATGAAATTAGACTGGGCAAAAAACGCGTAGCAACACACAACGCTAGGCATCATCTTCCATAAGTGCCCTCTTAAAATTAAGGCCATAAATTGGAAGGCAGTGTTACGTAATATTAGATCCTCCACAAGAGAAAACAGATGCAGAGACATGAGCATCTTGCAGAAGATTCAACTTGTTAACATAACTATTCTGGGAAAAGTGCTCTATTTAGGACAATGTTTGCCAATCCCCAAAGGGATAGCGAAACCGGTAATCGCTGAAGTATGTGGTTATATATGGCAAGGGCACCTATTCCGCGTCGCATGTAGTGCTGTAACACTAAAGATGGGCGAAGGAGGCCTAGGTCTCATCGACATTTACAAAAAAATAACAGCTTTGTATTTAAAGGGAAATTTAGAGTGCGTTGAAAACCATCCGTACACTCTTTCTGCTGAACTGCTGAAAGCGACAGAGTCCAAGAGTTTCGATTCGCCGACGAATGTCGCATCGATCAATACTAAATTAAAAACATGTGCGACAGTTTTACACCGAAATCAGTTACATCAGAATCAAGCGAAGAAACCAGTCAGATGCAAACACTCGTTCCGATTATAGAAGTGATAATGTAAAATATGAAATGGAACAAAATTGAACAGAAATATCCAGATAAGAATTACCAAGTGAAGTGAAGGACTCCTGGTACAGAGTCGTCAATAATGTTAATATTACAAATGAGAGACTTTATGCTATTGGTTTATGCGACACAAATCTATGTCAAAAATGCCTTCTTGTGGACATGCTCTCACTCAGATTTACGTGTGGTCGCTCTTTAGATGCATGGAAGGTCATCAAAAGAAAAAAAAACCTCCCTAAAACGAACTGATAGTAAATATGTAAAAATCTCCGAGCTATTGGTTCCAGATCAGACAGCTTATCCCTACATGAAAAACAGCGCCATAACGTGGCTTTTCGGGAATTATGTCAGTTATATTACTAACAAGAAAGCAGATAACAGCCTACTGGAGTTCCAAACGTATATCGAAAAAGAGTTTTTTTCACACACTCTCATTAAATGATCACAAAGTATAATTTGGGAATATGCTAAACATCCATTTCAAAAAGTCGTATTTAAGATAAAAAACATTTAGCTGCTCAATTTATTGTTGTGAAACGTGTAGGGGTGATGGCAACAAGTAGGGGATAGCTGCTAAGGGCGAAATACGGTGGGGCTTTGTGGGCCCCGAGGCCGCTACTGAAGCAGTGAAGGCCTCAGCAGAACCCTGAAATGTCGTCCCTCACACGCTGGCCAGGTGAAACTGCAAGTAATTACGAACGAAAATGACAAAGTACTCGGACAGGAATTAAAACACGAACTAAAGGCTCGAAGAATGTAGGTGGACTGTAGAGTTTCTGCAAGCAGAAATCCATAGATCGCAAGTTCGAATTCGGCCCGGAGAAAACATTTTTATAGCTGTTCCTCGGTAGAGGAGGAGGAGGAGGACATTAGTGTTTAACGTCCCGTCGACAACGAGGTCGTTAGAGACGGAGCACAAGCTCGGATTAGGGATGGATGGGGAAGGAAGTCGGCCGTGCCCTTTCAAAGGAACCATCCCGGCATTTGCCTGGAAGGATCTAGGGAAATCACGGAAAACCTAAATCAGGATGGCCGTACGCGAGATTGAACCGTCGTCCTCCCGAATGCGAGTACGGTGTCCTCGGAACAACTGACACACAAGCTGGTGGTTGTTCTTCGCGCGGCACGGGAATTCTCCTTCACCGGACTGAATCTTCACCTGGGCGACGGTCATTATCGCAAGGAGGAGCCCGAAGCCTTGACATACCATCAGACGATTATGATTATTTATAGAGACAAAATCAGTAATGTATGACTGATTGAATAATAATACTGTAATCAGTTATAGTACGTGACATTATTTTGCGCTCTGTGGTGACAAATAAACCAATTTGTCATGTCAAAAAAAATGAATTAAAGAGGTTGCATCAGTGACTACTGTGCAGTAATTCACGGGTTCAAACCCACCTCAAATCTCTGAAATTTTTTATTCCGTTTGTTACTTCTTTAGTTTATTTTTCATAAGGATAATTTGAAGAACATTACCACGCCATTCTATTCCATTGAAACCATACCGTACCATACTCTCTCCGTTTTCCGAGCGTTCTGGAACAATGTTGGGCAAAATGCTGTGTGCAGCAACCCTATGCAATGTGAATTACGTTGTTTCCTTTCGTTTATATTACAGAACCTGAGTATTCAGATGTGTCCGCTGAGGACGACGACGAAGAGATCCAGTGAGTTCCCCGCACGTTCCGTAAAGGGTGAACCCACTCTTGGGATTAAATAAGAAATCATTTAAGCTAAGGTTTCGTTTGGAAAAAAAGAACTGTTGAGCAGATGAAACTAAGGCTTGGAGACTATCTGATGAAACCAACCGAAAGAAACCGGCCACTCGCTCCAATGTGCCTGTTGCTGTTAACGTTAAGATTTTACGCCCCAGGAACCTTTCAGATAGTTGCTCGTTACCTATTTAAAGTAGACACAGCACCAGCTCGCAGAGTTGTCCATAAGCTATCGGCCTGCATTGCCTCATTCAAAACCGAATTTATCAAAATGCCAATGGATGAAAATGACGTTAGTAACACCCAGCGTGATTTTCATCAAATAGCGCGTTTCGCTGGCGTTTTAGGCGCTGTTGATTGCACTCATATCCTCATCAAATCGCCTGGTGGCGACAATGCTGAGATATTTAGAAATCGTCATGGATGGTTTTCTTTAAATATACAAGCGATGTCAGCTCCGATGATTAAATATCGTTGCTAGACGGCCATGATCTGCCCGTGACAGCAATATTTTCGGAAACTCACGTGTAGATGCTCAGTTGGAAACAGGAGAAATTCCGGAAGGCATACTTCAGGGAGAAAGTGGCTACCTATTTGTTGACGCTGGTACTTCGTGAAGAAACGGTGGCTGAGCCGATCTATAATCATGCCCATAAGAAAACAAGATCAACAGTTGAGAGAATGTTTGGGGTAGTAAAAAAACGATTTCCCTATTTGAGTTTGGGACTCAGAGTGAAAGCAAGTCGTGCAGCTGTTATAGTTGCAGCATTTGGCTTGCACAATACGGCAGTCAGCGCATCAGAGCAGGAACCTGAAATTGATGACAATGTATCCAGAATGAGATTTTCACTCTGCAACGGAGTGTGCACTGATATGAAACTTCCTGGCAGATTAAAACTGTGTGCCGGACTGAGACTCGAACTCGGGACCTTTGCCTTTCGCGGGCAAGTGCTCTACCAAGTGAGCTACCCAAGCAAGACTCACGTCCCATCCTCACAGCTTCAGTTCTACGAGTACCTCGTTTCCTATCTTCCAAACTTTTTGATGACAATGTATTTGCTGGGAAAGAGCATTGAGTCAAACAGAGCTTGGATGGCGTGTACAGGTACAGCTGCACATGCAGCTTCAACACGATACCACAGTCCATCAAGAGTAGTGACTGGCATATTGTGACGAGCCAGTTGCTCGGGCACCATTGACCAGACGTTTTCAATTGGTGAGAGATATGGACAATGTGCTGGCCAGGGCAACAGTCGAACATTTTCTGTATCCAGAACGGCCCGTACAGGACTTGCAACATGCGGCCGTGCATTATCCTGCTGAAATGTAGGGTTTCGCAGGGATCGGATGAAGGGTAGAACCACAGGTCGTAACACATCTGAAATGTAATGTCCACTGTTCAAAGTGCCGTCAATGCGAACAAGAGGTGACCGAGACGTGTAATCAATGGCACCCTATACCACCACGCCAGGTGATACGCCAGTATGGCGATGACGAATACACACTTCCAATGTGCGTTCACCGCGATGTCGCCAAATGCGGATGCGACCATCATGATGGTGTAAACAGAAACTGGATTCATCCGGAAAAATGAAGTTTTGCCATCCGTGCACCCAGGTTCGTCGTTGAGTACACCAACGCAGGCGCTCCTGTCTGTGATGCAGCGTCAAGTGGAACCGCAGCTATGGTCTCCGAGCTGATAGTCCACGCTACTGAAAACGTCGTCGAACTGTTGGTGCAGGTGGTTGTTGTCTTGCAAACATCCCCATCTGCTGACTCAGGGATCGAGGCGTGGCTGCACGATCCGTTACAGCCACGCGGATTAGATGCCTGTCATCTCGACTGCTAGTGATACGAGGCCGTTCGGATACAGCACGACGTTCTGTATTACCCTCCTGAACCCACTGATTCCAAATTCTGCTAGCAATCATTGAATCTCGACCAACGCGAGCAGCAATGTTGCTATACGATAAACCGCAATCGCGATATTCTACAATCCGACCTTTATCAAAGTCGGAAACGTGATGGTACACATTTCTCCTCCTTACACGAGGCATCACAACAACGTTTCACCAGGCAACGCCGGTCAACTGCTGTTTGTGTATGAGAAATCGGTTGGAAACTTTCCTCATGTCAGCACGTTGTAGTTGTCGCTACCGGCGCCAACCTTGTGTGAATGCTCTGAAAAGCTAATCATTTGCATATCACAGCATCTTCTTCCTGTCGGTTAAATTTCGCGTCTGTAGCACATCATCTTCGTGGTGTAGCAACTTTAATTGCCAGTAGCGTAGATCTGCCTCTGTCACCGATACATTTCAACAACTTGAATATATGAAGTCACCACACTCTTTCAGGACACTGATACTTTCGGAATAATGCCGACCACTTCTTCACTTCTATAGCCTGTCGTATAGTTAGCTTATTAATGCTGGTTGTGTGTATGCACCCACTAAAATGCTTTTTCTCGTTACGACGAGCCGATTAAATCATAGTTTTTCGTGAGGACTTCTCAACTGTTTCTAGCTTGCAGTGGAAACATGCTATTCATATGTACATAATTGTAGTACATGTATCCACTACACTAAGTATCCAACTAATGATAGTGAAACCTGAAACTTCCTGGCAGATTAAAACAGTGTGCCGGACTGAGACTCGAACTCGGGACCTTTGCCTTTCGCGGGCAAGTGCAGGACAGCTTCTGTAAAGTTTGGAAAGTAGGAGGCGAGGTACTGGCAGAAGTAAAGCTGTGAGTACGGGGCGTGAGTAGTGCTTGGGTAGTTCAGATGGTAGAGCACTTGCCCGCGAAAGGCAAAGGTCCCGAGTTCGAGTCTCGGTCAGGCACACAGCTTTAATCTGCCAGGATGTTTCATACCAGTGCACACTCCGCTGCGGAGTGAAAATCTCATTCTGGAAACATCCCCCAGGCTGTGGCTAAGCCATGTCTCCGCAATATCCTTTCTTTCAGGAGTGCTGGTTCTGCAAGGTTCGCAGGAGAGCTTCTGTAAAGTTTGGAAAGTAGGAGACGAGGTACTGGCAGAAGTAAATCTGTAGCTTAGATGGCAGCCGGCACGGTAGCTCAGCGTAAAGGAATCACCTTGAACGGATGTCTTGTGACGTCCGCCCAGACCAAACGCAACGAACTATATCGAACAAAACAAAAGAAAAAAAAGATGGTACAGCACTTTCGCGCGAAAGGCACAGGTTCCGAATTCGAGTCTCGGTCCGGCACACAGTTTTAATGTGCCAGAAGTTTCATATGAGCGCACACTCCGGTGCAGAGTAAAAATCTCATTCTGGATAGTGAAACTTATGTACTTCACATCTTGAACGCTTTTATCAGGAGCACAAAGAGGTCGTACATGTGGAAATTATGCCTTTTCGACTTTTTGCAACAGATCGTAGAGATACGTCAGCGTAACAGGCAGCAAGTAGATAATGTTGTTTTACTTTCCTGCCTTGCTTCTAGATCACATGATGTTTAATATTCCTTACTTCCCTATTCGCGATGAATCCTCTCTCTCTTCTTACGACCTGAAAACATGGTGGAGGCAGAAGATATAATCCCAGCAGCTAATGGCTCAGCAGTTACTGAACAGTGCATTGTTGTCGACAAAAGAATAAATAAAACAAAAAAACTATAAAAATATATGTGGCTGAAAACTACTATGTACTAACGAAAAACGATGGGGCACTTAAATGGCGATAAACAAAACACTACTCAGAAACAATACAAGTCAGTATACTATAGGGCTGTATTTTTCGAATAAGCAATACTTTCCCGCTCCCCGCCTCAACCCGCCAGAGGTGAACGCAAGGCGCGCAGCTCGAGAAACTGCCCCATCCACACAACGCCACGCGACCTGGCACAGCCGCGTGTCGCATTCACGTCGCGCCACGTCCCAATCTGCGCGGTCCCTTTTGAACCTCTTCTTCTTCTTCTTCTTGTTCCTATCCGTTCAGGATGTTGGCACCCATCTTGGCAGTGCTTTTCCTATCACTTGCAGCTCTAAATAGCTCTGTTGAGTTTTAAAGGTCCACGTTCTGATGTTCTTAAGCCAGGATATTCTTCTCCGGCCAACGCTTCTCTTCCCTGGTATTTTTCATTGCAGGATGGTCTGGAGGAGATGGTATCTGTTGTTGTTCCGTATGATGTGTCCCAGGTATTGGATCTTTTTTGCTTTCAGGGTGGCCAGTAGTTCTTTCTCTTTCTTCATTCTTCGTAGGACCTCGACATTTGTGACATACGCTGTCCACGGTATTCTTAACATTCTCCTGAATAGCCACATCTCAAAAGCCTCCAGCCGCTTACCCAACGATTCTGTCAGAGTCCATGTTTCAACACCATGGAAGAGGGTGGGAAATACGTAGCAGCGTAGAAGTCTGATCTTCATCGTCATTGCTAAGCCATAATACTTGAAAAGGTTACTCATCTTATTGAGACAGCCCTGGCTTCTCCAATTCGAGTTCTCTCCTCATCAGTAAGATCCCACTGGTCATTTATTATAGTGCCAAGGTACGTGTGTTTATGTACTTGCTCTATGTGATAGTGGCCTATCTTAATGTGACATGCAAGTACTCTGTTTTTACTGATTATCATTGTTTCCGTTTTTTGAGGGTTGACATCTAGACTAAATTCAGAGCTTTTTTGTGCAAGTCTATCAACAAAGTACTGCAGACTATCCTCATCATCAGAAAATATTATTGTGTCGTCAGCATATTGGATGTTGTTGATACATTTTCCGTTTAAGAGCACTCCCATCTCTACTTCATAAAGAGCTTCCTTAATGATGTGTTCTGAATAGATGGTGATAATATACAACCCTGCCTTACAAAAAAAATGGTTCAAATGGATCTGAGCACTATGAGACTTAACTTCTGAGTCCCCTAGAACTTAGAACTACGTAAATCTAACTAACCTAAGGACATCACACACATCCATGCCCGAGGCAGGATTCGAACCTGCGACCGTAGCGGTCGCACGGTTCCAGACTGTAGCGCCTAGAACCGCTCGGCCACCACGGCCGGCTCCTGCCTTACATCTCTTAGTATGTCTATGTCATCTGTATTTTCTTTTCCCAGCCTCACAGAAGCTGACTGGTTCCAATATAGGTTCACAATTATACGTAGGTCTTTATCATCCAAACCAATGCTTCTTAAAATGTCAACAATCTTCTGGTGTTTTACTCTGTCGAAAGCCTTCTGATAATCAATAAACCAGGCATAAATGTCTCAATTCACGTCTTTGCACCTTTGAAATAGTGCCTGGATACTAAATAATGCTTCGCACGTGCCAAATGCATTTCTGAAACCAAACTGCGTAGAAGAAATTTGTTCTTCACAGATCTTGTAAATTCTTTGATGAATGACCCTCAGAAAGATCTTTAGCATGTGACTCATGAGAATGATGGTCCTGTATTCACCACAAGTCTTAGCTCCGGGCTTTTTGGGCAATGTAATAAATTCGGATTTAAGCCATTCCCGCGGAATGTTACCAGAGTCATAGATGTCATTGAATATTGCAGTCAACCATTTTAAATTATCCTCACAGAGCAGCTTGAGAATTTCGGCATTCACATTGTCGAGACCAGGTGATTTACCATCTTTCATTCCATTTATCGCAGCTTGTACTTTTTCCAGCAGAATTATAGGTCCTGTTTCGCAATACATTTGAGGAAGTTCTGACCGGTTGTCATAAGAGAGTTGTTCTACGTATGTTGTCCATGTTTCTTTAAGCTCATCTTGTCCAACTATTATTTTTCCTTCATTAATCACCAACCTATTTCCTGTCCATTTTCTGTCATTTCCTGTCACTTCCCTGACTTTTTTATGAATATTGGAACTATCACGCTTCAATTGTAATTTCTCTATTTCTTTCCCCTTTTCCTGTATTTCTCTTTCCTTATCTTCTCGTATCCGTTTCCTGATCTCCTTGTTGATATTCTTGTATTCTTCAGGATTACTTTTCACTTCCCTCCTTCTGTCCATCTTTTTAAGTATCTCTTCAGTCATCCATGACTTCTTTTTGGTGACATCGGATTTCAGATGTTCTTCTTCAACTGATTCCACTATAGAGTTTATCTTTTTAATTTTCTCTTCGGTGCACAAGTTACCTGACAGAGACTTTAGTTCATTATTAAGGTGGACTCCTGCATTTTCTCTTATGGAAGATTCTTTCAGTTTGCGGCTATCATACATTTAAACTTTTTTTCTTTTGAACTCTCTTCATTCTGATTTAGAGACACCAACTAGGGGAACGTGGTCTGAGTTAATGTCGGCACCTGGATAGGTTTTCACTGAAAGACAGCTGTTTCTGTATCTTTGATTTATCAAGACATAATCAATCTGATTCCGGGTAATGTCTGCGTCCGAATATCTTGGGGACTTCCAGGTGTAGAGACGTCTGGATGGTAGAGTGCGGAATGTGTTAGTTATTACGAATCTCCACTCTCTTGCAAATGCACTGAGTAGTTCACCTCTGTCATTCCTTTCACCAAGTCCATAGTGACCTATAATGTCGCCTTCGGATCCCCGTCCTATTTTGGCATTAAAATCTCCCATAATTATTGTAGGATCTTTCTTCGGTAGTTATTGCAAAACACCTGAGATTTCGGAATAAAATTCTGCAACTTCTTCATCACTATGGTCTGTTGTTGGAGCGTAGACCTGAATAATGTGCAGTTGTGCGGGTAGAGTACTTATTTGGAGTAACATCACTGTCTCTGAAACAGGTATACAATTAGTGACACATTCTGCAATTGCTTCCTACTCTTGACTTATACTGTCCATTAGATGTTTCTGAGTAGTAAATCCTGTGTTCATTGATGTTACAAGAACCTGAACCTAGCCATCGCATTTCACTAATGCCCACGATCTTAATGCTCATTCTTTCTGTTTCTTGGCTTATATTGTTGATTTTTCCAGCTTGAGCCATCGGCTTCACATTTCATGTCCTTATCTTTATACTATCTTTAAATGATAATCTCTTCTTTGTGGCAGAGTTGCTCAAAACTGTCCCCCCCCCCCCCCCCTCCAGGAGATCCGATTGGTGGACTTGGAACTCCGGAAAATTTGGTTCTGAACACAGTCATAATGTATAGCTAGAGAAATCCATAGGATCTTTAATGTGGTGGTTTCTCGTTGCCTCCCACAGTCTGATTCCGTTGACCAATCTGGTTCTTCCGCCTTCAGGGACGACTTCTCATCCCAAGGGCAACAGAGTGCCCTATCCTTTACCCGCTCATCTCCCCTTTCAAGCAGGCCGTTGGCACTTGGTAGAAGGGGACCACTTATACCTGTGGTCACTCGGTTTTGGACGCAGTTTAACGTCTTCATTCGTTACGCAACAAACCTGCTTCAAAAGAATTTATGCGATTGTATTAAAATGTTTGCAAACCACTGCACATAACTTCAGGACGAAAATCTGCATCATCATTATAAGGGTGGGAAATATGAAAAAATTGTGGCTTCAGGGCTGCAATCTGCTTTTGTCCACTTTCTGTAACTGTAGGCCTTATGAAATTACCGCCTTCAGTTTTATGCATTTCAACGTTGAAAAGATTTGACACTGTTTTTGCTCCAGTTTACATACCACACACATAAAAAATGACATGTAATAGTTAGGAAGTATCTTTAAATTGTACCTTGTCATCTGCTAATGCTTTCTTGGACATTTTCTTAACATTTCCGTAACATATTTTCAAACTCTTCCAATCACGATCTGTTCCGATATTACGAGAATTAAAATGAACAGCAACTTTTCTCCGTGCCTTTACCTAGTTGGCCGCAGCAACTTTATCCGCTTTTTTTCCCCACTCAGTTACATTTCCATATTGCCCCAACACAATTGCAAGCAGTAAATATTTCCCGTATTGAAAAAAGTTTGAGGATCACTCCTTTTTCTGTTTAGTTGCTTCCGTAGTTATAGCACGACGCTACTGATAATAAATACTGTGTATCTATGATGTAAGGTAAATATATGCAGTCGAAGCGCAATAATCGCGTCGATAGCCGACTTCAGACGTGTTGGCAAGCACGTTATGTGCTACCTTGGATCAAATCTTAACCTGCTTAGGTGGATCCAAGCTTAGCGTTATACAATAGAGTCGAGTCCTCAACATTGCTCACTTTCTGATCTAATGTCAAATTTGATCTCCAGTCAGCGATGTTTGTACAATCGGTCCTATTGGGCCATACTCCTTAGCTCATTTTTTGATAACAATTCTTATTTGTTCCATATTTCGATTTTAAATAATGTATTTATTGTTTCGTTTGTTTTCGATTTACCTAGTGCCGAGTTCTTCAACAGTGTTATAATAATGAAGAATACTGTATCAACAGTGTTTTTTTTTAAAATACATTCGTTGTCTAAATAAAAAGTTTGTTACAGTTTATTTCGTTTCATTACAAGAATTTAAGTTGACAAAATTGAAATTGTGAGACGAGATGTTGCCACATTTGTTGACGGCCTGGGCCGCTGAAACTTTCTGAAATATCAACCACATACTGTGCAATACATAAAGGATACCTAACACAGAAACAGAAAAAGGTCTAGTCATCTAAACGTATTCATAAATGAAAACTTTTCATCTCCCTGTCATTCTACCAGCAGACAAAGGGAACGCGACGGTGCTGCTAAGAGCGGCTGACTACTGGGACAAGAATGATTCGCTGCTGCAGGACCAGGCCTACAAACAAGTGGAGAATGACCCTACAACAGCTGTGACTAGAAAGACCATCGGTCTTCTCAACGACTCAGGTTTGAACCAGGACCTGATAAAAAGGCTTTACCCCAGAGCTCCAGTTCCACCACGGTTATACGGCCTCCCCGAGATAAACAAGAGGGACATACCACTACGCCCGATAGTAGACACTATCAGTTCTCCTACCTATGGTATAGCCAAACACCTGGCCCAACTACTTAAGCCTCTCGTGGGTAAATGTCCCTACCACATCAAGAATTCCACGGAGTTTGGTAAGACACTCAAGGAGTGACGTCTTGACAAAAATTATATTATGGTCTGCTTTGACGTTACATCCCTCTTCACGAGGGTACCGTTAGAGGACTCCTTGAAACTATTGGAGAATCATTTCGACGAAGGCACAGTGGAATTATACGGCCATGCGCTCACGACCACGTATTTCCAGTGTGGGGGCAAGTTTTACCAACAGGTGGATGGAGTCGCTATGGGATCCCCACTGGCACCATGTATCGCTAATACAGGGCGTTTCAAAAAGAAAGAGCAGATTTCAAACATTTATTTCTCAAAAACTACAAATGATAGAAACACAATTCAAACGTTTCTTGTCAGAGAAAGGTTCAAAGTTTTTCAATGGTCCGCGCAGAAGTTCCATGCAAATCCGCAGTGGCGCTGGCGTTTGTTTGTAGGAAAATGGCGACGACACCACAGGAACGATCATTTTGTGTGCTGCAATTTGCAAAGTTAGAGTCCATTGTTGGTGTGCAACGTGCATTCCGCCGTCAATTCAACAAACAGCCGCCTCGTCATAAGCAAATTTATGAGTGGCATCACAGATTCGTAGAAGATGGTTGCATCTGCAAGCGAAAAAGCACGGGTCGTCCACGCACATCGGATGAAAATGTCGAGCGTGTCCGTGCAGCTTACGAAAGGAGCCCTAGAAAATCCACGACACGGGCAAGTCACGAACTAAACATGTCTAAAACAACGGTATGGCGCGTTCTGAGTAAGCGTCTGCACATGAAGCCGTACAAACTGCAGTTATTGCAAGCATTGCGTCCTGACGACCACAACAAAAGGTTCGAATTTTCAACTGCAATTCTACAGGACATGGAAGAGGACAATTTTGCCGAACGATTAATTTTTTCAGATGAATCAACGTTTCACATTTCTGGTAAAGTTAATCGGCATAACGTACGAATTTGGGCGAGTGAAACTCCGAGGGACGTTATTCAACATGAAAGAGACTCACCAAAGGTTAACGTCTTTTGTGCAATTTCGGTAAACAAAGTTTATGGACCTTTCTTTTTCATGGAGAAAACTATCACAGGAACCATTTACCTGGACATGTTAGAAAACTGGCTATTTCCTCAACTTCAGGAAGATTCAAATCACTTCATCTTCATGCAAGATGGCGCCCCACCACACTTCTCTGAACCTGTACGACGGTACCTAAATAACACCATTCCAGGACGGTGGATTGGAAGAGCAGGAGCACAAGATCAATGTCATCGTCTGTGGCCTCCCAGGTCACCAGACCTTACTCCCTGCGATTTTTATTTGTGGGGGTACATAAAGGACTGTGTTTATGTCCCACCTATGCCCGCTACTCTTCAAGAGGTACGACATCGAATTGTTGCGGCCGTGAATTCGGTAACTAAAGACCAGTTGCGTCGTGTGTGGCAAGAAATGAGATACCGGTTTGATATTTGTCGTGTAACAAATGGTGCTCATATTGAGGTACAGTTTTGATATTTGTTGTGTAACATTTGGTACTCATATTGAGTGAAGGACCGTTGGAATTGTGTTTCTATCATTTGTAGTTTTTGAGAAATAAGTGTGTGAAATCTGCTCTTTCTTTTTGAAACGCCCTGTATGTACATGGAACACTTCGAGGATATCGCCTTGGAAACAGCACGCCTTAAACCCAAGGTCTTTTATCGGTACGTGGACAATACTTTCGCGGTCTGGCCGCACGGCGAGGTCACTCTAATGGAATTTCTCAACCATCTGAACAGCTTACACGAGAACATCAAGTTCACAATGGAATTGGAAGAGAATGGGTGCCTACCCTTCCTCGATATCCTAATAAAGAAGAAAAAGGACAGCACACGGGACACTTGGTTTACCGAAAGGAAACACACACAGACTTGTATCTCAGAGCCAACAGCTGCCGTCACCCAGCACAACGGAAATCCGTGCTCACTACTATTGTCCGCATAGCTCATGACATATGAGACAAGGACAGTTTATCTACTGAGGTTCAGCACCTGAAGAAAACCTTCCAGAAGAATGGATACACCGAAACGCAGAGTAGACGCGCTCTCAAGATGAGCAAGAAGAAGAAGGTGAAGGACTTTCAGGAAGAATAGAACAACAAAGGTCTGGCGTTCCACCCATATGCAGGGCCGCCCACGGATTGCCAGGATACTGGAGAAGAACAAGATAAAAACCATCTTCCATCCTCCAGCAAAAATCAGAAATATGCTGGGCTCAATGAAGGACAACTTGGGTTTAAGAACACCGGGTGTCTACAGTACTCCCTGTGAATGTGGGAAACAATATATTGGACAGACACAGCATTGCATATCACAACGCATCTCTGAACATGTGAGAAGCGTCCACCTCGGACAAAAAGAAAAATCCGTGGTAGCAGAGCACAGTCTCAGTGAAGAACACACGTTCCAAATTGAAGAAACCAAGAGACTGCGTAGAGCGAAATGTTTCTGGGACTGTATTATTAAAGAGGCAGTGGAGATACGGGTCAGTGATAACCTGGTCAATCGGGATAGTGGCTTCCAACTCAACAGCGCGTGCAACACAACATTATCAAGAATGAGACGAGATTGCACCGATGGAGGCAGGTCGGTGGCGACGGATGGAATAAACAGGCCGCACCGAGACGAGACGCCAGGACCCGGCGCCGGCGGCCCCCCGCCCCCCCCCCCCCCCCCCCACCACCACCACCAAGCGCCGCTGCGCCGATTCCGCTGGCGCCTGATAGTCCCGATCGGCGCCGAGGATGCAGAGAAGCCCGTAGTCCAGCGGCTATAAAGATCCGGACGAGTCGTGAACCCGACACTTCGCCTGAAGATGGCAAGTAAGAAACTTGCTGAAACGTTGCTGGAGAACAACACATTGACTCGGCTGTCAACCCGAGAAGATTTTATCGTCGACATTCGCCGAGAAAGCCTGCATTCTCATGTATTCCTCAAGTATCAATCTAGAGTAGAAGAGATGTTTCTAGACCAGTGGTCGTCAAACTGTGGCTTGTGGGCCACGTGCGGCCCAAGTCAAGTATTCATGTGGCCCACGTTTCTCAGCTGCGTTTTATAGTAATATGCAACTAGCAACTAAAAGCTGAATTCAAAGATGTCAACTAACGTCAAGAACTTATGAAAAGTGTATTTTTGCTAGTCAGTAATAAACAAAAATACTTACAGAAACAATAATATTTCAAGATGTGCTTAATTTTAATTGACTCTGGTGAATTTGGTCGTGCGCTAAGTAAAGTAACAGACAGAGGACTAACTAGTGTGGACACTGTGGGATTAGAGAATGTGAGAGGGGTGATATTTGTTCTGACAACTCACGGGTGCTAGCCGGGGTGGCCGAGCAAATCTAGGATCTACAGTCTGGAACGGAGCGATCGCTACGGTCGCAGGTTCGAATCTGGCCTCGGGCATGGTGTGTGTGATGACCTTAGGTTAGTTAGGTTTAAATAGTTCTAAGTTCTAGGGGACTGATGACCTCAGAAGTTAAGTCCCATAGTGCTCAAGGCCATTTGAACCAATTTGAACCTTGTGCCGATCAGCTGCTATGGTATAAATTTCAAATGTAAGTAACAAGTCAGTCATCTTCAAATACAGTACATATTTGTGACAAGGAATATGAAATTAAATTAGGGTTACTCTAATACACTACTGGCCATTAAAATTGTTACACCAAGAAGAAATGCAGATGATAAACGGGTATTCATTGGACAAATATATTATACCGGAACTGACACGTGATCAGATTTTCCGGCAATTTAGGTGCATAGATCCTGAGAAATCAGTACCCACAACAACCACCTCTGGCCGCAATAACGACCTTGCTACGCCTGGGCGTTGAGTCAAACAGAGCTTGGATGGCGTGTACAGGTACAGCTGCACATGCAGCTTCAACACGATACCACAGTTCATCAAGAGTAGTGACTGGCGTATTGTGACGAGCCAGTTGCTCGGCCACCATTGACCAGACGTTTTCGATTGGTGAGAGATCTAGAGAACGTGCTGTCCAGGGCAGCAGTCGAACATTTTCTGTATGTAGTAGACTGCTTAGGCAAATGACCAGGTGCAGTAAGCTGTTGAGGTCTTTAAATACAACACAGCGGAATCGTTGAAATATGAGGGAGCATGTCCAATGTTGTGAGACATCTCAGAGTATAGTTGGGTCACCCCTGAGATAGGGCGACAATCAGTCTGTAGGTTCATAGATGAGTCGTGAATGAGCTTGTAGCTGTCCATCATGTTGTTGTGCCTCACTGAATTGGTCATATTGGATGTAGATGGCAGGTCACTGATGAATGAAAAATAATCTGCAACAACATTCTCTGTGCCTTTGAAATGGCAGGCATCTATGGTAAACTGGGCAATGTGGTCTAAATGCTGACCCCATCAGGGGAAGGTGTCCTTGGGTAGGTTTCGAATAGAGTCAACCAGTGGGCGATGATCAGCATAGATAATCAGGTCACGTTATTTTGTGTCCTCTGAAGTAGTTTAATGCTTCATAGAGTGCCAATAACGCCCTGTTGTACATAGACCACTTGCTTTGTAATGGAGTGAGCTTATGTGGAAAGAAATGGAGTGAGTGCTGCACTCCCTCACCCACCTCTGGTTGTAGCACAGCTCATGTCTGGTGTTACGAGCTGTGTTTCTCGCAGGGGGTGCGCCATTGTGATAGTCTGGGCAGGGCAGTAACTAATGGTTTCAAAAGCAGATTGCGACAGCACTCGCAGGGAGGTTGCTTGTGGAAGGTGACATCTGTAGAAACTTATCATGCCTAAGAACCAACGTAGTTCTTCATAGTCTTGTGGTGGGGGCAATTGTTGGATTGTCTCTATAGGTCTCTATAGGTTTCAGATGTAGACTCAAAGTATTGACAATGTGTCGAAGGAAGACGACTTCTTGGGGTCTAAGTTGATACTTGTCTTCATTGATTACGAAGTCAGCATGAGTGAGGGTGTCGAAAACTTGTTTAAGGTGGTTATATTGAGAGTCTTTGTCTGCTAAGAAAATTAAAATGTCAATGAGACAGGCATAACAGAGTGGGAATTCGAGGAATAAACCGTCAATAAAGCGTTGCATGTTTGTGCCACATTCTTAAGTCTGTACTGCATGAACAAAAATTCGGACAGGCAGGAAGGGGGGATAATGGCTGTTTTATGAATGTTATCAGGACACTTAGGTATTTGTAAGCACGCCATCTTACAATCAATTGCACTGAAAACAGTGCTGTATGCTGACTGCTGGGTAAGTCCTGGATGATTAGCACTGGGTAGTTGTTCACTACAGTATGTGCATTGAGGATTCTGTAATCAACGCACAGCTGAGAGATCTATTCGTTTTGGAGACCAATTTTATGGGAGAAGCCCATGAACTGACAGAGCAGCGAACTACCCTTGCTTGTAAGAGCTCTCCCACTACCATTTTTGCAGCCCTAAGTAGATCTGACGTTAGTTGACATGGTCTGTGGCACACTGTGGGCAGGGGGGGGGGGGCTGAGTGGCGATGATCTTGTGGACTGTTTTGTTCGTAATGGCACAGTGTCTCAATCATTCTGATGAGAAGGTGCATGAAGACTTGATTGTGGGTAGGTGAGTGAGTGTTGTGGTAGTGACCTCCGTAGGATATCTTGTTGAGATGTCGTCATGTTTCATGGAGTCCTTGTCCGATGTCCAGGATTCTGTCTTGGATGATATTGTTATCATGTTGTAGGTGAAAGTTCACTTCACACATGTTGGAGTAGAGTTGTTGAATAAGGTCGATGGGTTGGAGGCACTCCTGAAGGAGCAGATGACAGTTGGATGGTACCGAGCGAGGTGGCGCAGTGGTTAGACACTGGACTCGCATTCGGGAGGACGACGGTTCAATCCCGCGTCCGGCCATCCTGATTTAGGTTTTCCGTGATTTCCCTAAATCACTCCAGGCAAATGCCGGGATGGTTCCTTTCAAAGGGCACGGCCGACTTCCTTCCCTGTCCTTCCCTAATCCGATGAGACCGATGACCTCGCTGTCTGGTCTCCTTCCTCAAATCAACCAACCAACCAACAGTTGGATGTGTCCATGGGAGGCAGGGTTTGGCATGAGTAGTAGGGCGGACTGTTACCTTTAGGGGCTGAAGGGGTGTTGCCGACACCACCTGCAGCGGAGCAAGGACTGGCTGTGTGAGTTAGCATGCCATTAGTCAGGTCTGTAACTAAGTGGAAGTGTCAGAGAAAGTCTGCACCAATAAATAATTCTGCGACATCCACAATGATAAATGTCCAAGTGAATTTTTCATTAAGGCTGAGTTCTAGTGTGCAGACTTGTGAATCACAGACTTCGATTGTGGAATTACTTTCTGCACAAAATTGGACGAATACATGAGATCATGTTTGATCTGGCCAGGGGGCAGACGAGGTTTAGTTAGCCACTGAACTGGTCATATACAATAAAATCTGATAACATGGAGATGGCGGAGCAGATGTGGTCTATCAGTATCGTCTTGGGTAACTAGGCAACTTAAAAATCCTGCACGGTCTGGTGCACCTCAAGAGAACTGTGTGTGTAGTGGTAAATTGCATGGAAAACAGTAATTGCAGATGTAATACCCATATGTTGCATAGTAACAATGAAAACGATTATATGCACGGACAGTGTGATCTGTGGCGTGTTGCAAAGCTGCAGACATGGGCACTTGACTGTGTTGTGGTTCAAATGGCTCTAAGCACTACGAGACTTAACATCTGAGGACATCAGTCCCCTAGACTTAGAACTACTTAAACCTAAGGACGTCACACACATCCATGCCCGAGGGAGGATTCGAACCTGCGACCGTAGCAGCCGCGTGGTTCCTAGAACCGCTCGACCACAGCGGCCGGCTTGACTGTGTTAGGTGTGGGTGCAGTGAGGATGCTGGTGAGATGGGGGTTTGTTGATGCCACATGAAGGTCATCGCTCTGGCCGGGTATGGTGATGTCAGCATTGGTGTTAAGTTGGACGATGTTGGAATAGCTCTTATTTTACAGGCTTTTAAAGCCATTGGAGTTGCAAGTTACACTCGTCACCATTATTGCAGGTATAATTGTTGCACTGTCTGTGTTGTATGATAAGACATGCTTCCAAGGGTTCATGTTCGTGGGCGACTATAGCTAGCTGCACTTGTGTGGGAAGTTTCACAACCCATAGAGTCCATAACACGTGACTGGGTGAGGTGGCAGAGCAGAGCAGCTTTCACCATCTCGTTCTTAGGGGGGGGGGGAGCATATTAACACTTTTTGTGTCCGCAAAGTGACGACTTTAACGCCATCGCCAATGTTGTCATTCGACGCGAAAGATAGTCTCCACGATGGCGAAAGTAGATTGGTTCAAATGGCTCTGAGCACTATGGGACTGAACATCTGAGGTCATCAGTCCCCTACAACTTAGAACTACTTAAACCTAACTAACCTAAGGACATCACACACATCCATGCCCGAGGCAAAGTAAATTGGTCTGACAGGAAAGGCAGTGGTTTGCTGTTTGTCCTGTGGCTGGAAGATTGCCAGGGCGTTGAATGTTGAAATATATGTATGATCACAGTCATCGGGAGTCATCATACAAGCTATAGGAGACAATAACAGTGGATAATCACTAGTTCCATATTCTCTGTATAACACTTTTATTGTTGATATATACATACACTGTGCTAACAACAGAATGTGACAAAGGCATCAGGCAGACTGCTGGTTGAAGAGTGTGCTGTGTGAGACCCAGGCCGAACTGCCAGTGAGTTATTTCATGGGACAGTGTTCCCATAATTTCTTTTAAACTTTGTTTATTTATTTCTCAATCAGCGAAATCTTAACTAGTGTTTGTGAAACATGCCTCATTCTTATTATTGTATATACAGGGTGATTCAAAAAGAATACCACAACTTTAGGAATTTAAAACTCTGCAACGACAAAAGGCAGAGCTAAGCACTATCTGTCGGCGAATTAAGGGAGCTATAAAGTTTCATTTAGTTGTACATTTGTTCGCTTGAGACGCTGTTAACTAGGCGTCAGCGTCAGTTGATGCTAAGATGGCGACCGCTCAACAGAAAGCTTTTTGTGTTATTGAGTACGGCAGAAGTGAATCGACGACAGTTGTTCAGCGTGCATTTCGAACGAAGTATGGTGTTAAACCTCCTGATAGGTGGTGTATTAAACGTTGGTATAAACAGTTTACAGAGAATGGGTGTTTGTGCAAAGGGAAAAGTTCTGGACGGCCGAGAATGAGTGATGAAAATGTAGCACGCATCCAGCAAGCAGCCCAGGAAAATCGACTCGCAGAGCTAGCAGAGAGCTGCAAATTCCACAATCAACTGTATGGAGAGTCCTACGAAAAAGGTTAGTTATGAAACCTTATCGTCTGAAATTGGTTCGAGCACTGTCTGCAGCTGATAAGATTAAAAGAATCGATTTCTGTGATTTTATCCTTGCTCAAATGGAAACAGATGAATCTTTCGTTTCAAAGATTGTGTTTAGTGATGAAGCAACTTTGCACACTAACGGGAAAGTCAACCGTCACAATGTCTGTATATGGGGCACTGAGAATCCGCGGGAAACAACTCAGTATGAACGTGACTCGCCTCAGGTGAACGTTTTCTCTGCCATTTCAGCCAATCAAGTTTTTGGTCCTTTTTTCTTCGAAGGTGCTACTCTAACTGGACTACAGTATCTGGAGATGTTAGAGAATTGGCTGTTCCCTCAGCTCGAACAAGAAGCACAACAGTTCATATTTCAGCAGGATGGAGCGCCACCACATTGGCACTTATCTGTCCGTAACTACCTGAACGTCAACTACCTGAGGCGATGGATCGGCCGCCAGGCAGCCTCTGACAGAGCACTTCATCACTGGCCTCCCAGAAGCCCTGATCTTACCCCCTGCGATTTTTTCTTATGGGGGTATGTTAAGGATATGGTGTTTCGGCCACCTCTCCCAGCCACCATTGATGATTTGAAACGAGAAATAACAGCAGCTATCCAAACTGTTACGCCTGAAATGCTACAGAGAGTGTGGAACGAGTTGGAGTATCGGGTTGATATTGCTCGTGTGTCTGGAGGGGGCCATATTGAACATCTCTGAACTTGTTTTTGAGTGAAAAAAAAACCTTTTTAAATACTCTTTGTAGTGATGTATAACAGAAGGTTATATTATGTTTCTTTCATTAAATACACATTTTTAAAGTTGTGGTATTCTTTTTGAATCACCCTGTATAGTGAACTATCTCTACAGTTGACAGGTGAATTATATAGATCTCACAATGAAACTGACAGCAACATACGTTAACTGTCTACTGCCAATACTGACATGGTTGGGCCGCACCTCAGGCCAGATCTTATTATTAATTGATAACCTACATAATTTAGTATTTTATGAGCCCCAATACCTTAAGGGCACGATAAGTTGGCCGTCGGCCTCTAAGTAGTGATCGTTAAAAGTCAGCACTGTCCAGAATGTTTTGTGTCTACTGTATCAGATCGCTGCCGCCCTCAGAGACCCTGAAGCTGAAACACCGTAATTGCCTGAGGAAGTGATGTTGTGTTGTCTTCTGTAAACAGATAATTAATTGAAACTGTGTGCCGGACCGAGACTTGAACTCCGGTCCCGAGTTCGAGTCTCGGTCCGGCACACAGTTTTAATCTGCCAGGTAGTTTCATATCAGCGCACAGTCCACTGCAGAGTGAAAATCTCATTCTGGAGATGATTTATTGATTAGTAACAGTAATTATTCTTATATTCAAATGGATTATGCAATAAGAGACACATTCAGAAAAGTTTACTAAACGTTTGAATGTCATTTTTCTTCTACTACTTGCAATATACACTACTGGCCATTAAAATTGCTACACCACGAAGATGACGTGCTACAGACGCAAAATTTAACCGACTGGAAGAAGATGCTGTGATACGCAAATAATAAGCTTTTCAGAGCATTCACACAAGGTTGTCGCCGGTGGCGACACCTACTACGTGCTGACATGAGGAAAGTTTCCAACCGATTTCTCATCCACAAACAGCAGTTGACCGGCGTTGCCTGGTGAAACATTGTTGTGATGCCTCTTGTAAGGAGGAGAAATGCGTACCATCACGTTTCCGACTTTGATAAAGGTCGGATTGTAGCCTATCGCAATTGCGGTTTATCGTATCGCGACATTGCTGCTCGCGTTGGTCGAGATCCAATGACTGTTAGCAGAATATGGAATCGATGCGTTCAGGAGGGTAATACAGAACGCCGTGCTGTATCCGAACGGCCTGTTATCACTAGCAGTCGAGATGACAGGCATCTTATCCGCATGGCTGTAATGGATCGTGCAGCCACGTCTCGATCCCTGAGTCAACAGATGGGGACGTTTGCAAGACAACAACCATCTACACGAACAATTCGGCGACGTTTGCAGCAGCATGGACTATCAGCTCGGAGACCATGGCTGCGGTTATCCTTTACGCTGCATCACAGACAGGAGAGCCTGCGATGGTGTACTCAACGACGAACCTGGGTGCACGAATGGCAAAACATCATTTTTTCGGATGAATCCAGTTTCTGTTTACAGCATCATGATGGTCACTTCCGTGTTTGGCGACATCGCGGTGAACGCACATTGGAAGCGTGTATTCGTCATCGCCATACTGGCGTATCAGCCGGCGTGGTGGTATGGGGTGCCATTGGTTACACGTCCTTGTCACCTATTGTTTGCATTGACGGCACTTAGAACAGTGGACGTTACATTTCAGATGTGTTACGACCTGTGGCTCTACCCTTCATTCGATCCGTGCGAAACCCTACATTTCAGCAGGATAACGCACGACCGCATGTTGCAGGTCCTGTACGGGCCTTTCTGGATACAGAAAATGTTCGACTGCTGCGCTGGACACCACATTCTCTAGATCTCTCACCAATCGAAAACGTCTGGTCAATGGTGGCCGAGCAACTGGCTCGTCACAATACGCCAGTCACTACTCTTGATGAACTGTGGTATCGTGTTGAGGCGGCATGGGCAGCTGTACCTGTACACGCCATCCAAGCTCTGTTTGACTCAATGCCCAGGCGTATCAAGGTCGTTATTGCGGCCAGAGGTGGTTGTTCTGGGTACTGATTTCTCAGGATCAATGCACCTAAATTGCCGGAAAATCTGATCACATGTCAGTTCTGGTATAATATATTTGTGCAATCAATACCCGTTTATCATCTGCATTTCTTCTTGGTGTAACAATGTTAATGGCCAGTAGTGTATTAGAGTAACCATAATTTAATTTCATATTCCTTGTCACAAATATGTACTGTATTTGAAGATGACTGACTGACTTTATGATGTGATGCACAGGTCTATGTGGCCTAACATAAAGACAGACGATAAACTTTGGGCTCGCGTGTTTATTCATATCAACAGGGCAAAGTCTCACATCATATGCAACTGCCCATAGGCTGTTTCCAAATCCCAAAAAAGCGCTTTCAGCACGTACATACTCACCTCATTGGCCCACTACCCATCTCCATTGGCATCACTATATCCTTTCTGCGATCGATCGGGTCACACAGTAGGTTGAAGCAACACCCTTAAAAGGGATAACTGTCAAAGCAGTTACTGAAACATGGATTTCACACTTCCGCTGTCCCATGTCCAACTCAACAGACTTGGGCAGGCAGTTGTAATATACTCTCTTTCTTGAACTCTACGATATGACAGGCACTAAGTACTCAGAACTACAGCATACCACCCTCAAAGCAACTGTTTGGCTGAGTGGTGGCACTGCACATTAAGCGGCCCTCATGTGGAAATTTTCGGAAATTTGTGGTAAGTTCCTATGGGACCAAACTGCTGAGATCATTGGTCCCTAGGCTTACACACTGCTTAATCTAACTTAAACTAACTAACGCTACACACACACACACACACACACACACACACACATGCCTGAGGGAGGATTTGAACCTCCGACGGGAGCTGCACGAACTGTCGCAAGGGGCCTCAGACTGCATGGTTACCCTGCACGACTTCCCCATATGCCACAGGGGACTTTGGACTGAGATGCTTCCATGGGTTCTCTTGAGATTTTGCACAGCGTTCGAACATGTCTCTGGAGTCTAACTGGCGGAAATTCTATATGGTAACACACTATCCTTCCCAGCAGACTTCGTACTCCAAGAACCATCAGCTATGCCCCGAGACCTACTGGACTTAGTCACGTATGTTTAGAGTCACATAGCACGCATCTGTATACTACCACCCCTACAATACTCTCTCCTAAGATCTTTGTTCACAAAGCACTCACAGATTGTGACTTTGTAATATTAAGGGATAACACAGTATGACTTGCCCTACACCTCCTACTCCCTTCCACTCAGGCTCTCACAATGTGCTCTAATGAGATGATCGTTTCACATAATAACAAATGGAAAACCTACAACTATATCAATCAGCTGACTCCAACCTACAAGGACATATCAAGACGCCACGCTGGACAACAACACAGGCCAAGCACCCCAGTCTCTGATAGTTATGACTGGATGTCAATGACTTCCTTCCCAAAGACCTCCACTTCAAGCTCACAGGCAGCAACCTCCTTATCAAAGGTCAACATGCCAAATGCTGGACTGCAGATGGCTTCAGCGTATGGCACTTCCACAAGAGCGCAAAAGTGCCACACAACATCGATACCACTGCCCTCACATCCTATGTTTCCATTGGAGGTATTTTCACAATCATGGGGCCATGTTTACTTCCAATGAACGTCACGTCATCGCCAGCGCCACTCAACCATGACAAATCACACTCCACTCTAATTCCCCCAATGCCACCACACACTCATGCACTCATGCTTTAGGCAGTCTCATTGCATACTGGCCTGCATTCGCAATTACCAAATGTATTCCTTCTTGTGTACATCACTGCCTGACATCCTTGAGGCTGCAGACGACAACTCAGCTGGGAGGCCTACCTGTTTGCATCCAATCTCTCCACCTTAACACTTCATGCAGCCTCCCTCACCCATGCTCCATTCTGGGAGGAGGGCTCTGTTAGAACACTATGCCATGAAGTACCGTCGCTGGTGGCTGTCCTCGGTGCCACACAGGGGACTCAGTGATCGGTGGTCTGTCTGATGAATTTGTCTTGTCCAGTTGCTTGTACAGTGTATGTTTGTACCGTCAATGTATGTGTTATACAGAGTATTGGACTGAGTCATTATTCCTCGTAATTGTTGCCTATAACCTGCGGATCTGCAAAAGCAAATGCCATAAAAAACAATAAATTTAATCATTGCCAAAACTTTCGTCAGCTGAGTAAAATTAGTTCTCTTATGAGGCACTTCATTTTTGTACTGCATTACTTGATATTTCTTGAAATCGTGATAAATGTTTTCTGCATATGGATACTTTTTTTGTATTCTGATAGATCTGCTCTACCTTCGTTCTGCAAGTTGATACTGAAGGTTTCTTGTCTGTCATTGAGGGTTTACTCATTATACTTCAAAATACCTCATGTGATTGAGGAAAATGAGGATGTACTGGCTAATAATTTCCGTTACTGAACTTCTTGTTTGGTAGGTACAACTGTCAACAAATCTTAATTTCATAATCAAAGTAATAGCTAGGTGACGCAACAAGCAACATTTCTGCACATATAGCACACTACAGAACACAAAGTGCCGCACAATTAACGCCAACATTACTAAACATTCACTGCATTTTGGTTGTATCTGTTTTTGTTTTGTTAAACTTAGTGCAAGACTGCCATTATCAAGCAGAATATGAGCTTGTTTCATTTCCAGAAAAAGTATACTTTCCATTTGACCGTGAACTTGTATTCTCTTTGTTGTTCTCAGGTTTTGAGTGTGCATGTAGACTAATTGCGCTCAGTCATCGAATGAGCTGCTACAAATTCACAGAATTTGGGTAAAAAGTTAAATCAGGAGTTAAAAATTAAAAGAACAAGGAAAAAAGTACTTATGATTGTATTTACATATGAATAATCACAAATTATAAACTATGACTCAATGAATTAAGAACGTACATCATTGTATATATACATGTATATATAAGAGCTCATTTGGGGCACATGCTCAATCAAAGCCTGAGAAAAACAAAGAAAATGTAGATTTATTGTCAAATGGAGGATATACTTTTTCTGGTAATGAAACAAGCTCATATTCTGCTTGATAAGGGGAGTCTTGCACTATGTTAAACAAAACATAGGTGCAACCAGACTGCAGTGAATGTTGTGTAATTGGCGATACTGGTGTGGCTCATTATGTTCTGTAGTGTTCTATTTATGCAACAATGTTGCTCGTTGCATCGCCTTGCTGTTACCCTGACCAGAAAATAAGATTTGTTGACAGTTGTATCTACCAAACAAAAAGTTAAGTAAAAGAAATTTTTAGCCAGTACATCCTCATTTTCCTCAGTCATGTGTAGAATGTTGAAGTATAACAAGTAAACTCTCAATGACAGACATGATATTTTTCACAGGTGCACACCAGTCAACTGTTGCCAGAAGAAGACATCTTCTGTTCTAATTTTCTTAACAGCTTATTTGTTCACAGTAATAATTCGTATCCCTTCAATGAAGAACTCCATAAAACTTACAACGATTGATTTACAATTGTCGGTTATTAACATCCTCAGTACAAAATCGGTACACCACACTATACAGAAAAAAACAATAATTATAAGAAGAAAAAAATTTACGTAGCAATGTAGTTCAACACTAAAAATGCTTACTAAGCATCCTGTTCTCAACAACCCAACTAATAGAAATTTGGAGAATTGTACCAATTCTGGGAAACCTCCCAGATAATGGGAGGATGAAATGTTGCAAGGATTCAACTTTTCATTTTAGGTAGGCAGCTAGAATTCAAATGAATTCAACTGACAAAGAGAAACAACCTTAAGAAGTGCAGAACTATGACCTACTATAGCCTCTATGTATCGCTCCCACAGGTATCAAAAGACGTGATTAGACTAATTACAGTGGCCACTAAGTAATTTAAGATCCCTTTTCCCACACACAAATGGAACAGGAGGAAACCCTTGTAGGTGGTACAATATGAAGTACACTCTATTATGCACTTCGCAGTAGTTTTTGGAGTATGGATGTAGATCTGGAAAAGGAATTAATGCGAACCCCCCCCCCCCCCCTCCGAATGAACCATGGACCTTGCCTTGCTTGTGTGGCTCAGTGATACAGAGAACCCTTACCACAGGTGCAACCACAAAGGAAGGATGTATGTTGAGAGGCTGGACAAACTTGTGGTTCCTGAAGAGGAGCAGCAGACTCTTAAGTAGTTGCAGGGGCACTAGTCTGGATGATTGACTGATCTGGCCTTGTAACATCAACGAAAACAACTTTGCTGTGCTTGTACTGCGAACAGCTGAAAGCAAGGGAAACTGTAGACATAATTTTTATTGAGGGCATGCAGCTCTACTGTATGGTTAAATGATTATGGCATCCTCTTGTGTAAAATATTTCTCAGATAAAGTAGTCCCCCATTTGGGTCTCTAGGCGGGGACTACTCAGGAGGATGTTGTCAGCAGCAGAAGCAAAATTGGCATTCTACAGATTGGAGTGTGGAATGTTAGACCCCTTAATCAAGCAGGTAGGTTAGAAAATTTAAAATGGGAAATGAGTAGGTTACAGTTAGATATTGTGGGAATTAGTTAAGCTCATTGGAGGGAGGAACAGGACTTATGGTCAGGTGAATAAAGGGTTATAAATATAAAATCAAATAGGGGTAATGCAGGAGTATGTTTAGTAATGAACAGGAAAATAGGAATGTTGGTAAGTTCTTATGAACAGCATAGTGAATGCATTGTTTTAATGAAGATAGACATGAAGTCCACACCCACCACAGTAATTCAAGTTTATATGCCAACATGCTCTGTAGATAATGAAGAGATTGAAGAAACAAATGAAATTATTCAAATAATTAAAAGAGAAGAAAATATAATAGTTAAGCGTGACTGGAATTCTATAGTATGGAATGAAGGAGAAGGAAAAATTGCTGCTGAATATGGACTGGGGGAAAGAAATGAAAGAGGAAGCCACATGGTAGAATTTTGCACAGAGCACAATTTAATTATCACTAACACCTAATTTATGAATTGTGAAATAAGGTTGTATACGTGAAAGAGACCTGGAGTCACCAGAAGGTTTCAGATTAATTACATAATGGTAAGACAGGGATTTAGGAACCAGATTTTAAATTGTAAAACATTTTCGGAGGCAGAGAAAATATAAAAACTGCAATAAACGAAGTAGGCGAAAGGGAATAGAAACATCTAAAAAAATAAGACTGACAGGAACTGCACAATGGTTAAACAGAAATGGCTAGAGGACAAATGTAAGGATTAGAAGCAAACATCACTAGGAGAAACATAGATACCACCTACTACCAAAAAATTAAAGAGGCCTCTGGAGAAAAGAGCAGCAGCTGTATGATTATCAAGAGCTCATATGAAAACCAGTCCTAAGCAAAGAAGGGAAAGCTGGAAGGTTGAAGGAGCATATAGAGTGTCTATAAAAGGGAGATGAACTTGCAGCCAGTATTATAGAAACAGAAGAGGACGTTGATCAAGATGAGATAAGAGACATGATACTGCGAGAAGAATTTGGCAGAGCACTGAAAGACCTAAGTCAAAACAAGGCCCCTGGGAGTAGACGACATTCTGTCAGAACTACTGATAGCCTTTGGAGATTCAGTCGTTACAAAACTCATCCATCTGGTGTGCAAGATGTATGAGACAAACGAAACACTCAGACTTCAAGAAGAATTTAATAATTCCAATACCAACGAAAGCAGGTATTGACAGCTGTGAAAATTATTGAACTATCGGTTTAATAATTTAAAAAGTTCTGGTTACACGATTTTTTTTACAGAAGAATGAAAAAACTGGTCAAAGTCAACCTAAGGGGAGACCAGTTTGGAGTCCGTAGGAATGTGGGCACACAAAAGACATACTGACCCTATGACATATCTTAGAAGATAGGTTAAGGAAAGGCAAACCTAAGTTTATAGCGTTAGCCGATTTAGAGAAAGCTTTTGGCAATGCTGACTGGAATACCTTTTTTTAAAATTCTGAAGGTAGAGGGGTAAATATAGGGAGAAAGCTTTTGGCAATGCTGACTGGAATACCTTTTTTTAAAATTCTGAAGGTAGAGGGGTAAATATAGGGAGCAAAAAGCTATTTACAACTTGTACAGAAACAAGATGACAGTTATAAGAGTCAAGGGGCATGAAAGGGAAGCAGTGATTGAGAAGGGAATGAGACAGGTTTGTATCCATCATATTATTCAATCTGTACACTGAGCAATCAGTACAGGGAACAAAGGAGAAATCTGGCATAAGAAATAAAGTTCATAGAGAACAAATAAAAACTTTGAAATTTGCTGACAACACTATAATTCTGTCTGAGACAAAATGGATCAAATGGCTCTGAGCACTATGCGACTTAACTTCTGAGGTCATCAGTCGCCTAGAACTTAGAACTAATTAAACCTAACTAACCTAAGGACATCACACACATCTATGCCCGAGGCAGGATTTGAACCTGCGACCGTAGCGGTCTCTCGGTTCCAGACTGTAGCGCCTAGAACCGCACAGACACTCTGGCCGGCTGTCTGAGACAGCAAATTACTTGAAAGAGCAGTGGAATGGAATGTACAGTGTTTTGAACGGAGGATATGAGATGAACACCACCAAAAGCAAAACAAGAATAATGGAATGTGGTCGAATTAAATCAGGTGATGCTGAGGGACCTAGATTAGGAAACGAGACACTTACATAGGTTTTGCTCTTTTGGCAGCAAAATAACTATAATGGCCGAAGTAGAGAGGACGCAAAATGTGGAATGGCAGGCAAGAGAAAAATGTTAACATCAAATATAGATTTAGGTGTCAGGAAGTCTTTTCTGAAAGTGTTTGTATGGCATGTAGCTATGCATGGAAGTGAAATGTGAATTATAAACAGTTCAGGCAGAAAGTGAATAAAGGCTTTTGAAATGTAGTATGCCAGAAGAATGCTGAAGATTAGGCGGGTAGATGATTTAACTAAAGAGGAGGTACTGGATAGATTTGGGGAGAAAGGAAATTTGTGGCACAACTTGACTAGCAGAAAGGAGAGGTTGATAGGACACATTCTTAGATATTATAAGGGAACTTAATAATTTTTTTCTTATTGATAAATGTATAGACAATAATTTGGTTCTCATACCAAAGATTAAATTCAAAAGTATTTAACACAGATGGACAACAGAAGATGTATGCTCTTCGTTTATTGGTTGTAGTAATACACTCCTGGAAATTGAAATAAGAACACCGTGAATTCATTGTCCCAGGAAGGGGAAACTTTATTGACACATTCCTGGGGTCAGATACATCACATGATCACACTGACAGAACCACAGGCACATAGACACAGGCAACAGAGCATGCACAATGTCGGCACTAGTACAGTGTATATCCACCTTTCGCAGCAATGCAGGCTGCTATTCTCCCATGGAGACGATCGTAGAGATGCTGGATGTAGTCCTGTGGAACGGCTTGCCATGCCATTTCCACCTGGCGCCTCAGTTGGACCAGCGTTCGTGCTGGACGTGCAGACCGCGTGAGACGACGCTTCATCCAGTCCCAAACATGCTCAATGGGGGACAGATCCGGAGATCTTGCTGGCCAGGGTAGTTGACTTACACCTTCTAGAGCACGTTGGTTGGCACGGGAAACATGCGGACGTGCATTGTCCTGTTGGAACAGCAAGTTCCCTTGCCGGTCTAGGAATGGTAGAACGATGGGTTCGATGACGGTTTGGATGTACCGTGCACTATTCAGTGTCCCCTCGACGATCACCAGTGGTGTACGGCCAGTGTAGGAGATCGCTCCCCACACCATGATGCCGGGTGTTGGCCCTGTGTGCCTCGGTCGTATGCAGTCCTGATTGTGGCGCTCACCTGCACGGCGCCAAACACGCATACGACCATCATTGGCACCAAGGCAGAAGCGACTCTCATCGCTGAAGACGACACGTCTCCATTCGTCCCTCCATTCACGCCTGTCGCGACACCACTGGAGGCGGGCTGCACGATGTTGGGGCGTGAGCGGAAGACGGCCTAACGGTGTGCGGGACCGTAGCCCAGCTTCATGGAGACGGTTGCGAATGGTCCTCACCGATACCCCAGGAGCAACAGTGTCCCTAATATCCTGGGAAGTGGCGGTGCGGTCCCCTACGGCACTGCGTAGGATCCTACGGTCTTGGCGTGCATCCGTGCGTCGCTGCGGTCCGGTCCCAGGTCGACGGGCACGTGCACCTTCCGCCGACCACTGGCGACAACATTGATGTACTGTGGAGACCTCACGCCCCACGTGTTGAGCAATTCGGCGGTACGTCCACCCGGCCTCCCGCATGCCCACTATACGCCCTCGCTCAAAGTCCGTCAACTGCACATACGGTTCACGTCCACGCTGTCGTGGCATGCTACCAGTGTTAAAGACTGCGATGGAGCTCCGTATGCCACGGCAAACTGGCTGACACTGACGGCGGCGGTGCACAAATGCTGCGCAGCTAGCGCCATTCGACGGCCAACACCGCGGTTCCTGGTGTGTCCGCTGTGCCGTGCGTGTGATCATTGCTTGTACAGCCCTCTCGCAGTGTCCGGAGCAAGTATGGTGGGTCTGACACACCGGTGTCAATGTGTTCTTTTTTCCATTTCCAGGAGTGTAGTTATCTTTCGTTGTTCTCATGCGCTAGTGATAAGATGTATACTAAGTGCTCTGTAATTTAAAGTGAAATTGTGTTATATAGTGAAAGCAACTTATGAAACAATACAAATCTCTCATGTACGATACCATGGATCCCAGCTCCTCTAACTCTGGAAGATTATTGTTTTAATTTTGTATGGAGAATTTAGATGGAGGCGACGATGCCCATGACAGCGCTGCTCAACAATAGATGTACGTGAGTGTGTTCATCTCTTTCCCTTCATGGCCGCCAATGACAATTTCAATATTTAGGTCATATTTTCCACAACATTCAGA
This sequence comes from Schistocerca americana, assembly GCF_021461395.2. NCBI lineage: Eukaryota > Metazoa > Arthropoda > Insecta > Orthoptera > Acrididae > Schistocerca > Schistocerca americana. The sequence continues at coordinate 1,073,165,250 of NC_060119.1, forward strand.
ACCTGCAAGTTTTCTTTTCATTTACTTATGAAGTCCGATTATTTTCTTTCCTAGATGAATAAATGAATTTTAGCCGCAGCCTTTTACCCAGGCCACGGGAAATGATAGTACTTAGAACGTACGTGCCTCAACCCCAATCGTACGGTCACACACAACTGTGTGTGTACAGACGTAACTATACTTATGATCCATTTCCCTTACAGTATTAATTCTATTTTGAATCACTTACTCGCGAATGTACGTGCCCTCTAAATTTGTGTAGTCAGTCTGGAGTTTTCCTTAATAATGTGACTTATAATATTCAGTGGCTTAGTTTCCACAATTGACATTTGCTTCTGTCACAACGCGCTTCACGCGAAATATTTATTAGGCGATATTCATACGAATCCGCATTCCAAAATTACGACACCGGCTGACTTCAGTTTCTAACAATTTAAGAGAGCAGTTACAATAGCGTCCGAGTGCCATGACCTTTGCTTCACAAAAAATTGAACAAATTTTAAGCTGAAATATGTTTTTTCATCCATTATTGTGACTATAGCCAATTGTTTCCATTTCATGTTACGCCAACTGCGTACCAGATAGAAAATTATTACCGAAATCAGTCGATAAAATTCACAAATATTTATCCTAAGAATTCGGAAAAGAAGGACGTTTTGGAACGTTAAACGTTAAACCTACTACCAAGAAAACCGACCGGCAAAAGAAAATACGTAACGTAAGAGCAACAGCACTACTACGTTTTCGGTTGATCGTAAATGTACGATAGAATTGCATTTTTGCGACACTCACTGCTTAGCACGCATTTTTTTCAAAATTTCTTTCTCAGATGGTTTTGCAGATTTCTGTAAATATATTATACGTGTATCAAGGCGGCCTATCATTTTCGTTGATTGCTCCCGTAGAAGCCACTTATCAGTCTTCTGTTTCACCAGAGTCATATTTTACTACATTGAATTTCACGAACTAGCTCAACGTCATCTGCGATTTGCTTACGTGTAGTTCGAGCCGGAATAGTAGAGAAGTTCGGCTGCACGCTGATTTACGAATATATACAGCTATTCTGAAATTATGATCACAAACCAAAACGATGGATAATTCATCCGATAAGGAATCAGTTGCTCAACCCTATGCTTAACACCGAAGTAGAAAACATTGCAGATACTGATAACGCAGTTGCAGCGACGAGTGGTACTCAGTCGCAAGCGACAGACGACAATATGTCATCTTTGGAAACTGTTCCAGATGCGCAAATGTACAAGGTCCGGTAGAGCCAGACGTTATGCAGATGTTTAGAGTAATACAGACAGATTTGATGTCACAATTTGTAACTCAGATAACAGCCCAAATGAATACACAGGTAGGAAATGTCACAGCGCAGATAAACAATTTCACTACACAGATAGACAATGCCACAACACAGGTAGGGAATGTAACAGCCCAAGTGACTGCACAGATAGGAAATATCACAGCACTGATAAGCAATGTCACTACACAGGTAGACAATGTCACAACACAATAAGGGAGAGTAAACACTCAAATGAACAAGCTGAACAGTGATGTAAAAAACCCTACTGATATGCACAAAACCTGGCAACACAACTAAAAAGAGGGGTAGCAGATCAGGTAATAGAAGTAGTATGTGAAGATTTAAATCCCATGAATAAGGATATTGACAATTTGAAAACCACAGTTAAGGTTGTGCCAGATCAGATACGCATGTTAAGTGAAAATTTCAATGAGATGAGTGTACAGCAAACCGAGTTCAATACAAAAATGCAGGAAGCAGTAAATCAAGTTGAGGACATGACTAAACAGCAAAAACAGTAGTTTGAGGACTTTCTAGAAGAAAAAGACACACACATAAACTGTACTCTAGAAACAGAGCTACAAAAAGCAATAAGTAACATAATAAAGCAAGTACGCACTACACAAAACACACTGACATAGAACACAGGACTTACCAGGCCGGCAGAACCAAATAGTGGATTAACTTAACAGGAAACTTAGGACAGTGAAAGAATGACACCAACACGCATGAGAAGAGCTTGACAACATACCCACAGGTAAGAGCTATAGTGCAATTAGTGACTATTCTACCCCGAATGTGCATAATTATGAGATGTACGGTAACCAACGACACTGTGATGAAAGAGAGAAACAACAGATAGCTGAACCCAGTTTGTCATCAGTTTTGTTAGAAGAGAGTGTTATAAAACACTGGCAATTTCAAGTGTTTATCCCTGAAAAGAAGTCTGTCCATCTGGTAATTTTTATAAATTCATTGAAAAGTGTATTGCCTAAAACTGGGTCGGAACAGCAAAAGATACAGTATGTTATAGGTTACATCCAAGGCGATGGAGCGTTATGGGCGATGCAAATATCAGAAACTTGTCAAACATTAGAATAGGTTCAAAACGCGTTTCTTTCAAAGTACTGGTCACATGGCGTTCAAGAGAGATTAAGAAAAGCCCTCTTCAACACTAGACAATATAATCCAAACTCTGAATCATTGCTAAAGTATTTTGAGAAATATTTAAAGAAGACGAGGTTCTGGGACGAGCCAGAGACACACACTAACGTCCTACGTATTCTGAAAGCGAAACTATCACTTAATAATCGGGAAAAGCTAGTACAAGTACACGAAAGCAATTTGGAGTATTTTCTATCTGTCTTGGACTCTATTGATTTAATTAATGAAGATGAAAGACAGAGCCACAACAATCAAAAAAATTCCCGTAGTAGTGGTGACAACCAACCTCTGCAGCGCCAGCCGCAGTACGGCGTCAACAATGTAACCTGCTCGGCTGAGTCACGACCGGCAATTGTCGATCCCGCCGCAGCAGCGCATAAGCCCGGCCCGAATTCTGGAGGCAATTTTAGTAATAACTGGAAGCAAAATTTCAACCCAGGATATAAAAGAAAAGAAGAAATGGTGACAGAAACTACCCTGGCTACTCCAGTAACCGGAAACGAAGTTGGAATACAAACGATAACGAGGATCAGTGGGGTAAAGCTTACAGTAATTTTCAGTCTCAATTTAGCAACAACAACACAGCTGACCCACGAAATGTGCAGTGGCAGTACCCGATTAGTAATAAACCCTACCAGTCCCAAGGGCAAAGTAACTTTACACCTATAAACTCAGGGCAGAATCATGATCAGAGTGCACAACAGAGGAACAACATGCCAGGAGTGAATATTATACAAGTGACAAACAAAACATCTGGAAACAGTAATAATTGGACGTTAAACTAAACGTGGTCTCATTATGTTCCCCAGTGTTGACTATGGATAGTCATGGGGGGCGATCCTTGCTACCATGGTAGTAATTTGCTAAGGTATCAAGATAAAGCATCCCATATATTCCAAGACAACCTGTAAGTTTAAATGAAAAGGTAAGACAGGCATCGGTCTCTATTACGGAACAAGCTCAACGCCATAAGAAACACTTGGACAAACAGCTACATGGTGTTACCAGATTTGTGGTTAGAGGAAAAGTAGTACTTAAGCCCCATGTGAAATCTTCTCTGGTAGCCAAGAAAAACGCTAAGTGGCAAATAAGGTATATTGGCCTGTACATTATTGTACATATTATGCATGACGGATGTTATTTACTTGCATATCCGCACAATGGTAAAATCAAAGGACTCTATGACACAGAGACTTGAGGAAATTCTACCATGTTTAAGTATCACATTTCACATCTATCTACGCACACAAGTGAAATGAGTAACCTATGGTAAAAAGAAGGAATACGATTAGGGTAAAGTAAGTACATTTTATGCAGCTACATGAATCAGAGCATTTCACTACCTTTGTTTACATTTGTCAGTGAGTGGGACACGATACACAAGCAAGCTAGGACATACACATCAATTGATGACTAGTAATGTTAGCACAGGGTGTAATTGGAAGGTTTGACTGAATAGTTAATGATCACAGTGGTATTTTAGTTTTAAGTATGTATGAAAGATTCTGGAGTGAACAATTAGCACAGACCTCAGAACAAAGTAGCTGTAAATTATTTTAAGCCACTTGTGCATCAAGATTGTAACGTACAGAGTAAGTTACAGAAAATATTGGACTCCCTAATGTACTGCATAAGTATATGGTCACACAAGTACATCCTAAGGTACTGCATAAGCATATGGTCACACAAGTACATGTCATGTTGCAGAGACAATATTCTTTTTTCTGATGTATCCACACCGCTATGCATTATCTATGAATACATCGAGCAAAGCGGTATTAATTTTTTTTTATCTGCTGCGATGATGAAATGATTTCTGGCTGCTTATGAAAGTTTAGCATGCTATATACCATATGTATGACAACCTAATCTAAGTAAAGTGCATCTAAAGATATAACCTATGAAAAAAACTAGTGTGGTCTTACTGAAATACAAATAATTTGTCAACTTTATTTACACATTGGAGTGCAAATACACTGTTGAGGTACGATTCATAAAAGTTATCTGAGCCAAACATAACAGTGTCTCTTATAACAAAAAAAAGAAATATGTATGAGGTAAGTTACAGGGAACTGAACGGTAGAGAAATTAAATAATTCTGAAACAAACATAATTCTTGATAGGTGGCATTCATCGAGATGCTACGAGAATTCAGCCGGAGATGAGAAGCAACTAAGTTACACTAATATAACTATGATTTACAATCGACGCTATAAAATAAGATCACTGAGAAATACACTACTTGACGTTCAGTAACACCAGAGATTTTTAATAATTTGTCTTTTCTTCTATGTGAAAGTACTAAAGAATCTATGTTGACTTTAGAGGAATATAGACACTGATTTCCTCTTACGTTTATAATATTTTATCCAAGCGGAGTTGAAGATATTTTGTGGAAGAAGTAAAGTAAGGAGTCACTAAGGTCATGTTCAATAAAATAAAATGTGTACATACCAGTGACACAATGAACAACACACAGACATGAAAACATGTACAAACACAGGTACAGACTTAGGAAGCAGTATCGCAAACATCAGCCAAGCTTCATTATCAATCTGTTGTTCGTATCACCTAGCATTTTAATTTTCTACTTATGTGTGAATTTAAGTATAATGATTTGTTTATTTATGTGTTTTTATTTCATTCTACTTTTTTAATGTGTGTACCATGCATTGTTACAATGTTGGGTAAAGTAAAGATGAAATCCCCCCCACACAGTAACTCACCCGTAGTTAATGCACGGATTTTACCTCTTTTGGAGACAATTTCTAAAAGCACTTTTGATGCATTCTTTTTTTTTCTATAGTCGTTTCGATGTATAAGTGCATTTGTAGCCCGATCCTAAGTTAGGAAAGTGCTGTTGTTCTCAAAAGCGTGTTCTTTTATGCACTGTGAGATGTAAGATAGTACTGAAAACTGTAGTACCAGAGGCATATATTTTCTGATAACACATTCAACTACCAACTTGTGGTGTGAACTATTTTGAGCAGCATGTACACAGATAAGGTTTTGAAAGAGAATACAGGAGCAAATAACAAACTTGGGCATAAACTAATAAAACCTAGCCAGTGGTCTCATGAGCTACAATTTTTTTTGAACGGTAAAAATGAATGGAACAGTGTATAATTACCCAATGACTTATTTAGTCAGTGACAAGTGAGTTTTACGCATAGAGGCAAGTGAGTATAAGTTTTATACCATGAGCCTTCTACTTCGAAATAAAGGATACTTGGTGAATCGAGGATACTGCTACGATATGGGTGTTTGTGCATTAGGACAGTGTGCTGTTGGCAAGCTAAATAATAAAGTGTAGTACTTACCTTCGTGCAGTGAACATAGGAGGTGCCCTGCGGTCCCTTCACGCAGCAAAGGTGTATGATGAGTTGAAGAAGGTGCAGTAATTTCAAAATGCTGCGAATGCTGTACAAAACACTTCATACAAATGCACTGACCAACATGCGCTGCATCGCTACCTGGCGGTGGGTGCACAGCTATTGGACTCCAAACGGTGAGCAGCATGCTGCCAGACTAATTGTTGCATGTGTGGTTACTTGTAACTGACATATAATTGACTGATGGCGTGAAGCAGGAGGACAATTTGAATTGAAAGCAAAATCTATCTTCAAATGGGCACACGCCATAGTGCAAATAGATGTAGAGACATGATTTCCAGACCCAATAAAAGTTTTAACACTGCAGCTCATGATCTACGTTCCACGTTCGAAATAAAAATGACACCTATGTTCATTGAACTTGAGGCAGAACAGTGCCTGTTTGTGTATATGTTAGTGTTAAGTTAGACTAAGTACTGATCTTTTTGAATTTTATTTATTACATGTGGATCTTCCCAATCATGAGACAACTATACAATCCAGAAACGAGATATTCTGGGGCATTATCAAATAGATCCTGGTATAAAAGAGGGAGGCAGTGGACAGCATAAGCAACTATAAGGAAGAATTTATCACATATACCACTCCAGACACCCTTGCTAATCCTACAGCCTGGATCGACACACGAAAATGTACAACGTTCTTGTGAAACTTTTTATATTTTCAGGAAAAATATAATTGTAGAATCATAGAAGGAACTCTTTAAATGTAACTTTGTTGTCAACATGCTATTAAAAATGTTATTTTTATGCAGGAACAATGATGCAACAAACCAATCATAAAGAACTGAATTATGGACTTGCATAAAATGTAATGTAATATTCATATATTTGATGTCAAGTACGATGCAGTAATTTTTGTATGTAACATGTAAGTTAATGTATATTTTGTGTAGCCTAGTGTATACGTTTTGTTTTCATAGCTAAGTGCCAGAGCCAGCACCAGAACTATGTAAGCAAAGTGGTGAGATATCCCCTAAAAGACAAGAGCAGTGCAATTCAAGTACATGTGTAAAGGAGTGAAAGAACTACCAGTGTGTAAAGTGGTTGGGCTCATTGTCTGGAATTTAACATTTCTTTAGACAAACGCCAAAGGCGGCAATATAATGAAAATTAATAATTTTTTCATCTTGATAAATGTATAGATAATAATTCGATTCTCATACCAAAGATTAAATTGAAAACTATTTAACACAGATGGACAAAAGAAATTTCTGCTCCTATTTTATTGATTTTAGTAACAGCTACCTTTCGTTGTTCTCATGTCCTGGTGATAGGATGTATACCAAGTGCTCTGTAATTTAAAGTGAAACTGTGTTATATAATAAAAGCAACTTATGAAACAATATGATTCTCTCATTTATGACACCATGGATCTCAGCTCCTGTAAATCTGGTAGATCATTATTTTAATTTTGTATGGAGGCTACGAACTCCACAACGGCGCTGCTCAACAATAGACATACGTGAGTGTGTTCATCTCTTTCCCTTCATGGTTGCCAATGACAATTTAAATATTTAGGTCATATTTTCCACAACATTCAGAACCTCTAAGCTCCCTTTTCATTTAATTACGAAGTCTGATTATTTTCTTTCCTAGATGAATAAATGCATTTCAACCACAACTCTTTTACCCAGACCATGGGAAATGATAGTACTTAGAATGTATGTGCCTCTACCCTGATTGTACGTTCTCATACAACTATGTGTGTACCGATGTAACTATACTTATGATCCATTTCCCTTACAGTATTAATTCTTATTTTGAACCACTCACTTGCGAATGTATGTGCCCTCTTATTTTATGTAGTCAGTCGGGTGTATTCCTTAATAACGTTACTTATAATATTCTGCGGCTTAGTTTCCACAATTGATCTTTGCTTCTGTCACAATGCGCTTCACACGAAATATTTATTACGTGATATTCATACGAACTCTCATTCCAAAATTACGATTCTGGCTGACTAAGTTTCTAACAATTTAACAGGGCGGTTACAAGATCACCAGTTTAGTAGTGAAGGGAAGTGTGGGGAGGTGGTGGATGGGGGGGGGGGAGTAAAAATAGTAGATGGAGACCAAGAGATGAATCCAGTAAGCAGATTCATAGAACGTAGGTTGCAATGGTTATTTGGAAATGAAGAGCCTTGCAGAGGATAGAATAGCATGGAGAGCTGCATCAAATCAGTCTTCGGTCTGAAGACCATAACAACAACAATCTTTCTGTTATGCAACCAATAACTGTGTTCTGTTGCGGATATATTTTTCTTCATGAACTGTTTAGAAGCCATGATGGACATGATCTTATCGAAAACATTTAAATCTCATACTGTGGGAAAACTCTGACACGTGAGATATTTTCAAGGATGATTCACACTGGCCATCGCCCCATGTTATGGCATTGTCATGTGAGGGCGCTTTCACACTGTGCGTCAAGTCACATCACATCAGTTCGTTTAGCTTTGTACCAAACAGTAAAAGTGTGGTTGTGAACTACCATCCATTATACAACAGTATGAGTAAAGTATAGGAATTGAGGAATTAACAACGATGAATTTCATTAATGGTGAAACCAAACTTCGTAAAGTGTGTTATTGATCATTTTTGTATGGCAATATGCTGAGAAGTGAAACAACATTTCGAAACTTCGATATTTACTGACTAGCAGAAATATAAACATACAAAAACATCAAACAATATTCTTAAGAGACTAAACAGAGTCTATTTACCTTATCCATTACTTTTAATACATCACAAACCACTGTATTTTATCTCCTTCATTGGAACTGAGTTTTTCACTTAAAAAGTTATTTAATGAAGACTGCTTAATCAACTTGTGTTCTTATTTATATAAGGTGTGGGCATCAATGAAAAAATATCCAAACCGCCATGGAACATTTGCAGTTTACAACAAAAACAAAACAGAGTTATTATAATTCAGGCATGGGCCCAATAGGACCATTCAAGGTACAATCAGTCAGTGTCACTTTTGCTGGTTGTCCTTTCTTTTTGTCCAAATTTGATTCCTCCTTTCAGAATGAAATCTCTTTCTTTCGTCAGACCACAGGGTTCCAGCCTATTTTCTAATTTCCCTCTAACCAACTTTTAAGTCAAATATCTTTTGTCTAAATGTTTTTCCATCTTTAAATTGTGCCAGACTTACACTGGCTACTTTAAGAGCCCCCTTAGTTGCAGCAATCCATGTAATTGGCATAGTTGTGGCCTTACTTCTGTTTTTTTAGAATTCCACTATTTGTTTTGTCAACCTAGTGGGTACCATTCTCTTTAAAGTGGTCATAAAAGTCTGCGTTTCCTCATATCACCATGTATGTCTGTGTATTCTTCTATTTCCTTATTACTTCTCAGCCTGTAAGTTGCTCCCTCGGCTATTTTGGTGTCTAATATTTTCCTAATAATCTCTCAATTTCTTCAGTATCCATACTTCTATTTAAAACTGAAGTTTCAGCTCCATAAAGACATTCAGGTTTGATTACAGTGCTTTAATACGTAAATTAACTGAATTTAGAAAGTGATTTTTATTATAAATATTTTGTGTTAATCTGAATGCAATTGCCGTTTTTTGACAGCGAACTTCGTTTGCAGCTTTTTCCAAAACTTTCTATTGTGTGTTTTCCCCCAAGTATTTAAACTGAGAAACCCTTTTTATGTTTCCATATTTCATGTTCAAAAAATTTGGTACTTGATTGTTGCATGTCATATATTCTGTTTTTTCAAATGATATTTGTAGTCCTACTTTTTCCACAACCTATTTAAGAATTTATATTTATTTTTGAGGTGTGGTGATTTTCCTAGTTAAAACTGCCAGATCATTTGCAAAGGTGAGGCAATCTACTCTAATATTACATCGATTTAAGTTGATTGATTGATCTATATTCTGACTCGACTTTTGCTCTCGCCATTCTGTAAGTAACTTTTCCAAAACATAGTTGAACAGAAATGTGGAGAGTTCATCTGCCTGTCTTAACACATCTTTATATCAAATGGTTCAGAAATTTCTCCCATGAATTTAACTTCAGGTTTAGAGTCAGTTAACGTTTCCTTAACCAGTGTTATAGTTTTATTGTGTCAACCTTTTTCCTTTAAAATAATATATCATAACACTAATATAAAAAGTTACAAGATACAAAAGCACTCAATCCAGAACGGCGAAAATAAGTTAATTTCCGTTGTTAGGTGACAGCGACATCGTCAAAACTACTTCCGGAGAAACCTTCTTGACCTGACATGGCCTGTTGACTGTCTACATTTACATGCAACACATCTGAAAGTGCGGAAATAGTTTTATGCTGTCGTGTTTATATGTTAAGGTCTGAAGCAGATTTGGTAGCCCAGTTAAATATGGCGTTTGGAAAACATCTGATCCACTTGCTGATTCAGTCAACATAATCGTTACTTCTTTTCACTTAAATGCTACAGGTAGACAGCTTAATGCTCAGCCTAATGTTTCTGCTTGCCCTTCACTCCACAAGAAGACCACATTGGCCGAATATTCTGAAAACAAGACATAATTTGACAACCCAAGACGTTTCAAACCCGCCTGTGTTTATATGGAAGCGAAAGTCGATAGCGGAATTGAAAAGCCGGTAACTAAACTGTGTTCATCGATAAACCTGATGTAAACATTACATTACATTAATATTTGTTCCACAGATCACGAATACAGCATTTTGTAATGATGTGGAATTGCGAATAATAATAATAATTTTATTTACGATTACTATTTCATATCCGAAAATGTCGAAGGAGTTGTCTCTCAGAAATTCTTTTAATTTGTTTTTAAATGTTAGTTGGCTATCTGTCATACTTTTAATGCTATTTGGCAAATGACCAAAGATTTTTGTGACAGCATAACTCATCTCTTTCTGTGCCAAAGTCAGATATGACTCAGAGTAATGAAGATCATCCTTTCTTCTAGTTTTGTAGCTATACTCTTCGCTAATGTTTTTGAATTGGGATGGATTATTAATAACAAATTTCATAAGTGAATACATGTATTGTGAGGGCACTGTGTATATCCCGAGTTTCTTCAGTTAAAGATGTAAAGAAAACTATATTACAGCTAAAAAACAAAATTTCTGCTGGGTAGGATGTCATACCTACCAAAGTAGTTAAAGCAGCTGCCAGGATAACAGCTGACCCTCTTTGCACAATAATTAATAAATCACTCTAAGAGGGCCACTTTCCAGATGTCCTAAAGTATGTATTAAAAAAGACTCAAGAGAAGATATGGGGAACTACCTCCCAATCTCTATTCTTCCGATTTTTTCAAAAATATATGAAAAAGTGGTGGTAACACATTAAAAAATTTTATAGAGAAATCAAACATAATTTCAGATAATCAATATGGCTTTCAAAAAGACAAGAGTACAATAGAGGCCATTAATGAGTTTGTTAAAAAAAGAAGTTCCACCTTAAACAAGTCGAAAAAAGTTGCAGGATTATTCTGTGGCCTCACAAAAGCAATTGATTGAGTAAACCATCACTTGCTCCTGTATGAAATAGAAAGATATGGAATTGGGGGTTGTGTTGTAGAGTGATTTAGGTAATGCCTCACGAACGGAAAACAGAGGGTAGTTAAAGGGAAATGGATGATTATTTCGCAAGGCGTTCCACAAGGCTCAATTCTGGGTCCAATTTAACTTAATCACTCTCAGTTTTATTCGATGAATATACTTCTGCCCTTGTTGAAAGGAATGATCCTGAACAAATTCCTTCAACTTTCACAAAACTGTAGGACAGTTTGGAAAACTGATCCCAACAAAATGGGTTGAAATTGATTATTGAGAAAACACATTTGCTGCCATTTGAAACTAAAAACTCTAGGCAAGAGAATTCCAATTAGTTGTAGAAACCAAGAACTGAAAGAAGCGGAATGTGTTAAATTTTTGGGTATGCATTTGGACCAAAATCTATCCTGGTCTTCACACATAAAGGATTTAGCAAGTAAATTAAACATACTGACATTTGTAATGACGATTCTATCATATTCAACTAGTATGGGGACAAGAAAAATAGTTAACCAGTTACTTTGAATCAGTTATAAGGTATGGCATTATTTCTTGGGGAAGCACAAGAAAAAGACTAGAATCATAAAGTCACAAAAATCAGTTTTTAGAAATATATCTAATGCAAAACCGAACGTATCCTATGGCCCACTGTTAAGAAATTTAAAAATATTAACTCCTCCATATTTGTACATTTATGAACTGCTTTGTATGGAGTGTAGCCATGAATGGAAGTGAAACATGGACGAAAAATAGTTTGGACAATAAGAGAATAGAAGCTTTCGAAATGTGGTGCTACTGAAGAATGCTGAAGATTAGATGGGTAGATCACATAACTAATGAGGAGGTATAGAATTGAATTGGGGAGAAGAGGAGTTTGTGGCACAACTTCACTAGAAGAATGGATCAGTTGGTAGGTCATGTTCTGAGGCATCAAGGGATAACCAATTTAGTATTGGAGGGCAGGGTGGAGGATAAACTTCGTAGAGGGAGACCAAGGGATGAACACACTAAACAGATTCAGAAGGATGTAGGTTGCAGTAGGTACTGGGACATGCAGAAGCTTTCACAGGATAGAGTAGCATGGAGAGCTGCATCAAACCAGTCTCCGGACTGAAAACCACAACAACAACAATGAACTGATTGTTTTTGTATACAGTAACTGCAAGTTATTCACAGAGAAAACTTTAAACATCAATGCAGTACTACAAACAAGGAGAATTTCATGCTTCCCACCTATAGATTAAAGCTGTTTGCACAATCCCCAGAATATATGGACATGAAAATTTACAACATTCTAAAAAGGAAACAAATCCTCAGCATGGAGATGGGGCAACTACAGCAAAAACTATGACAGTTGTTAGAACAGAAATGTTATTATTCCTTATAAGCTTAATGATAATATGAGAATCTGAGCAAGAAAACAAGTGGCTGAAATGTTTTGTTAATTAAGCTTAGAAGTTTTATGTCTAATAAATGACTGTAATAATTATTCTCTCTTTTTACAGTAATACTGTTGCTAGGCTAAACACTGTCTCTGTAAAATTAATAATTATTGTTTCAGTAATACTCATACATTGTAATTGCAGTACTGACGAGTCCCATGTATACTAAACCTTGTGACTTAACTCTGTATGCTGTGGGACAATAAAAATTCTGATTCTGAAATGTCTACATGGTAATCTTGGGTGGGCTCCAGCAGTTATTCTGAATACATTCTTTTGTGCAATGAATACTTTTTCTCTTAATGATAAATGACGCCATATTATGATGCCACATGAAAGCAGCGAATGAAAATAGGCATAGTAGGCTAATTTACTGATCACCTAAATTTGCAACAACTCTTATAGCATAAGTAGCTGAACCTAACTGTTTCAGTAGATCAGCAATGTGTTTCTTCCAATTCAATTTGTCATCAATGCACTTATCCAGAGAGTTTGAATACTCTGCCTTAGACTCCTGTTCAGAGTCTATATTTATCAAAGTGTCATGCCATTTACTGTACAGAATTGTATACACTGTGTTTCCTCAAAATTTACTGAGGGCCCATTTGTAGAGACTCACTTAAAATTTTTCTGAAACACCATGTATTCTTTCGCGTTTGCTTTTGAACGTCATTAGATTTCGTTTCACGTGGAGCTGAAGCCAAGCTGTGTCCAGTACTCTCAAGTACGATCATAATGATACTTTTATACTGTGTTACACACACACAGAATGAGCAATAATGCAGGACAACAGCCTTACCAGTATATTTAACTTGCACAACACTGCCTAGCGAGATGGTCTGACTAACCTGCAACGATGTGAGCAGTTGCAGTTCGGATACAAAAAGAGACAAGCAGAGAAAAAATATAGCCTCGGATGTCATTTAATTTTTAAAGAGAATGAAATAGTATTGGGCAAAACTCTAGCACTGCCGCACACTTCCTTGGTGACCAGACTCTCGTTCTCACCTGAACAAGTATTCTAATTACAAGTAAGAGTAATAAAAATTCCTAACTTAAACTCAGGGTAGCTTTCCTGAGCGAGCTATGTGTGATGCAAAAGCATACTGCAGGGATTTCAGCGTATTGTTGAATACTGGAGCTAGTAATTACAGTAATCTCTTAGCTCATTCCTTATCTGAATCCGAGGAGTACACTTCAGTTCTGGGACTGTGCTCTGCTTCGTTGATAACGAGTCGATCAACAACAGAATCCACGAAGCCACCCAGGTACTGCATTTTCTCCTCGTCTTTTATGACATGCTGTTGTATATCCCGCCAGCGTATGGCAGTGACATGTGAAAAAGCTGCGTACGTTAGTTCCAGTACGTCTGGCGGCTTAACAGTCTCGTTATTTCTTGCAACAAATCGCTTAATGTGGTTCCTGATCAGTCTGTTGGGTTCTTATTGCAATGGTACAGTGACAAATGTGTGTTTTTCGTGTTTCTATGACACCACCCTGGTTCGAGCAACACTATGGACATAGTCTAAATAAAGAGAATTTGATTTTTCATTTTTGTCTTAAAAATTAAATTGTTTTATTTTCTTAATTTAAGGAACCTTTATTAAACATCTTTCATAAAATATCTATAATTAAGAATTTATACTTGAAACGAAAACAGGGATTTCGCGTGCAGTATTGTAATTAGAAACAAGAAGATATGTGTTATTCATAAAAAAGATGATGAATTTTACAATTTCGAGATGTGGGTATTTCAAAGTGAAGGAAAAGGGGATGAATAAAGCGAAAGTGAACTTCACAATATCATCAGTTTACTACGCTACCAATTCCGCTACACCTCCTGTGTGCACTTTGCCCTCAACTGTATCAAATATAGCTCATTGGAAAACTTCAAAGACGATTTTTTCTGTAAATTTATGAAAACATTAAGAATAACTTTTTAACTATGTTCTACACACGTGTTTCACTACGGAGTAATAAGCAGCCTCAGCAATTTTCATACTCAGCGTGAGAATGAGAACACAGCGGTACATAGAGTGTGACTTCACGATTTTTCAAATAAAAACTACATAGCTAAAGCGTGATTAAGAAAAACGTTAATGACCATTAATGTATTAAAATATCTTAAAGTTTCATCTAACGCAACATAGGAATAAGATATCTAATACATAAGTATGCTCTATTTCCAAGAGCGAAACAACACCTGTGGAATCGATTTTGAAGTGTTTATATGACCACCCAGAAGCAGTATTGGGATTTCACCTTGCTACTCACTAAGTCCCCGATTCTATCGCCTGTTTTTTATTATTATTTATTCTCCTGCTCTTTGTCAGAAAATCTGTAGGCTGCAGAGCGGCGTCCTAAGCTGCTGCCAGCCCGCCCCCTTTGTGGGGAATTGAAATTCAAAAAAAAAAAAAAAAAAAACAGTATTGGGAATTCGTTATACGAAATCCAGTTTTGGGAGTCCCATGTAAACGGGGTGATTATGGAATGTTATGAAGGGTTGTGATGTGACGTGACGTAACGTTACGGTCACTGTGAATTGGCCTATACGGAACTTATCTGGCAACACTGGTGATACCGTCATTTGTCAGTATAAACAGATGTAGTCAACAATTAGGCGGGAGAATTTTTGGCTGTGGATTATACTTGTATCGTGAGTTCGGAATGGCAGGTGACGAAGAAAACCCTGATATAGAAATAGAAGCGTCGACATCGAAACCAGGACCTGCTAATAAAAGTTCTAAGGGGAAATCTGCCCACCGGTTACCATGGTATGTTGCTAGTCTGCATCACAAGAAAAACAGTGTTCAAAGGAGATGATAACTTTGTTTACTAGAAGTCAGAAGCAGTTACTTTCACTTTTTATAATTGCGTTATTCGAACTGTGTAACCTGTTTCAGCGATTTTTTTGCATGGTACATAATTTTACTTTCCCAACTCTTCCATTTTTGTAATACAATGTGAAACCACTTCATTCAGAAATTGTGTGCATTTCTGATGGATACAGGTACTTAGTAAATTGTATTATCGTTATTGCCGCAAAATTTTCATTAAGCCACGCTGAAAAATTATTCCCTTTGAACCCGACAATAATATGTACACTTTGACAGATTAAAGTGGCGTTGTTATTTGTACATGTTTGTTATTGTATGATGCAGACGTTTGAAGAAAGCAAAATCATCGTTACTGTGGTCTACTTACTAATATCAAAATGCTGGCCATTAAAATTGCGATTCAACAAGGATAGAAAATAACGAAACTTGATTTTTTGTGCTTTTACAGCATTTTAGGAAGAATACGTGATAAAGTGTGTAGGTGTTTTGGGGGGGGGGGGGGGGGGGGTTACAAGATGCAGTATGTAGTATCCCAGCTGCCACTTCTGAAAGTTGACAACATCTCAAACGTAGCTGGTCGCTAAGTTGTACTGAACTTGGATGACTGATAAGGTACATCATTCCTGTGCCAATGGTCATCAGTTGTGGTGGCTTATGAGTTGTGAAATGCCAGTCTCTCATTAACCCATGACCAGATGTTTTCAGTGGTTGAGATATCAGGGGAATTTTCTGACCAGGACTACAAGCAAAAATGTGTGTATGAGGATTGGTCAGGAAAGCATGGGCAACATGCGGCCTTGCATTGTAATGTTGAAAGATGATAATAGAATAGAGAGACCTTGAAGATAGGCCTCAGTCACTAGCTTACATACATCCGAAATGTAATGGCTTCTGTCTAAATTACTAACTATGCGAATCAGAGATCATAGTGTTTTGTACACACTGGCACTCCATGCCATCACACCTGTATGATGATAGGGAATGCAGTCTGGCAATGTTCATTCTCTTTGGAGCCTCCACACATGGATATATCCATTGTGATGCTGTACACAGAACAGGGACTCATCTGAAAAGGTGACGTGGCATCACTGCTGTGCCCAGTTTTGTCGTTGGGCACATCACTGTTGTCGTGTCTCTCTCTGCTACTGTATGAAGGAAAACCAAAACAGTGGTTGCTGTGCGGACCATCAATGATCCTCGAGATGTCATCATATTGTCTGTTTGGATATTTGTCTTGCTGCAAACAAGTATTCCTGGCTCAAGGTAATTGACGTGGCTGCATGATCCTGCATGGGTTAGTGAATAATACATCTGCTCTTGCTTGATTCTATTTGCTTGGGACCATTGACATCCAGCATGGCAGTGATTATGGCCCTCTTGAACTCGTCAAATCCAGTTTGCATGGCAGTCTTGGAATCACAAACAGTGTAAGCAGAAACACCACAGTATGTCAAACTGCAGTCTCGATTGGCCATGACTCCCCTTCTGTTGAACTTAGATACATGTTGGTAGATGTTTATCTTATTTTGTGCGAGTATGACACAGTCTTCTTGCAGAAAAGGGTAGTGTTTGAATTTGAAGATAATGAAGTCACAAATTGCGTTCTTGTCCTCCTTTTTTTTCCGTCTAGGTGTTTTTTTTCCAGACTGTGGATGGTGTATCTCTCCCCGACCTGCCACTTTTATGCATTGAAGTTGTGCCATCTCACTATTTTCTTTCTCAGCTGCTGACTAGAGCCATGAAATCCTGAAAACTTTTTTAGGCACCAAATTAATTCCACCATTTTTTCCAGTTTACAGATTTGATTTGAGAATGTACCTCATGTTAGAAATTGAGCTCCTTCTCTTGGTTGATGTGCAGTAAATGCTTTTTTGGTATGAATTATCATTTTTTAAATGAAATGAGCTAATAGTTTGATTTTTGAATTTATAATCAGTCCAGGAAGACCATTTGTAAGATTATACACAAACTGTAACCACATGATTTTGTTTCCTCCATGTTACTGCATGAATAATGTTTTCATTTTTCTTGTATGTTAAACAGACATTTATGTTGGCAGGATTGAGAAGTACCGCCCAATGAAATTTGAAGATATTGTAGGAAATGAAGAGGGTGTAGCCCGCTTAGGGCAGTTTGCAAAAACTGGGGAATGTCCAAATATCATAATTGCTGTAAGTATTTAGTACATCACACAAACAGGTATGTAATTTATGAAGCACAAGAGCAGACAGTCCTATTCTTGAGACTAATGAAATATGGGCTGATTGATTTGTGCAAGAATAACCAGTGATCGATAAATGATGAGTAGTAGTATTGGGACACGCCAGAAAGTTATTCGTTGTCTTATTAGCTACTCACACATTTAGAATTAATTTAGAAGTGTCTGATATTTCATTATAAAGTAACTGTTTTCTAAGTAAAAGTCTGTATTCAGAAATATTATATCCAGAACCAGTAGAAGTTGTAGTTACTAATGTGGTTATATTTTAGAATTAAATGACAACTGAAATTCATAATATTTTTTAACATGAAGAAGGAGTTGGGTAAGATGGAACCGATCCTCCATTAGTAATTTTTATTCTCTCTTAGCACAGTAGCTGCATCAACAACAGTGTTTTCTTTGCAGATATGAATTAGGAAAAGGTTGATATAAACTTTAAGAATAATTATGGAGAGTAATTTACTAGCTGGTTAAAGGTAAGCAGTTTAGACTGAATGTGTATTATATCAGTAGGGATTAAAATTCTAAGACAAGATGCATGCATTTTATTATGTCGGTTGTGGGAACTACAAACTAGAAGGCTGTCGCAGGGTGGAGGTGGTAATATACGTAAGATTGTGGGAGACAACTGGGACAGAAAGATGATGAGGAGAGGGAGAGCATAAAAAGTGGAAAAGGAAATAATTTATATACACAAGAAGTACGATGACAAAAGAGTGAGATAGGTCATGCCACAAAATGAGGAAAGGGGCTGAGAAGAGGAAAAGGAGAAAGTAATGCCACATTAGAGACTAGCTAATGATGAGATCCAAGTATAGACTTAAGGAATGAGCTTGTTCAGTACACTGATTTATTTGCAATGTAAGCAGTATATACACTCATTCCTACTTACTGAGAGCTTAATTGCTGCCATTTGCAGGACAAAACTTTCATAGCAATTGATAGAAAATGTATGAACTCTCACTCATTGTTCTGTTTGATTGTGTATCCTTTTGTTGCACCATGGTCCAGATTCCATGTTAAACTGTGGAAGTTATGCTAAAGGCATGCTTTGATGGTTTAACATGGAGGAGGTAAATCCTGTGTCAACTGAAGTAAAACCATAGCTACTACAAACGAATATTCTTTGTCAAGCAGCGGTTAGTTGTCTTACGTATTCCGCTGTTGGTACAAGGCCTGATAAGGCATCCGCAGTGAATTGCGTGTCAAAATTTTTCGAATATGCTCAAGAAAATCACAGGTCTTTGGTGAAAAAGATTCTAAAGTACAGGGTGATTATACTTAAAGTTAAACTTTCAAACCGCTGTAGAAATAACACTACTGGTCAGAATAACGTCAAATTGTAACAGAATACTAGAAGAGGATAAAACGCATGGCGGAATAATAAAAAAAATAGTTACAAAATGTAGCAATAGATGGCGCTGTAAGCATCATAATTTAATAGTGCTCAACATCAAATGACAAATGAATCATACAATGCCTAAGGTGTATGTTTGATGTTAAACAAATTGTACTACTCAGCATGCATGGGTGTACAGGTGTGATACTGTTAGTTACGTAAGCCCATATCACATTAGATGGTAAAAATTGGCTTTTAATTGTCCTGAAGCCAAAAACCGCATAAAAAGCATCACTCACATCGGTTTTTAATTGTCCTGAGGCCAAAAACTACATAAAAAGCATCAATCAAATCGAATTATTAAGTTCCATGTGATGCTCAAAACATGTTCAATATGCTGTCCACCATTTTCTGCAACAACTTGATATCAAGAAACACCATGTTCCACAACTGATCGAAGTGTTTCCGGGGTCACATTCAAAATGTGTTGCGCAGTGCGTGCCTTCAGTGCAGCTAAGTTTGCAGTCGGAACACAACATCTTTCAGATAGCCCCACAGCCAGAGGTCACGCGGATTAAAATCAGGTGATTGGAACGACCAGGCTGTAGGGAAATGGCGACTGATCATTCTAACATTTCCAAAATGGTGCTTCAGCAACTGCTTAACTGGATTTGTAATGTGTGGAGGTGTGCCATCTTCCATAAAAATGATCACATCCATGCTGTTGGAGAGCTGGAATAACCTGGTTGCGCAAAAATTACTCATAGCGCTTACCAGTGATGGTACAAGTAACAGGACCGGAAGCACTTGTCTCTTCGAAAAAATATGGCCCTAAGATAAATGATTCTGTAAACCTGCACCACACAGTGACCTTTTCAGGATGACGTGGTACTGGTTGATTTATGTGTGATTTTCCATTGCTCATATTCGGCAATTCTGTGTATTGACGTATCCTGTCAGGTGGAAGTGTGCTTCGTCTGTCCACAAAATCTTCCACATCCAATCATTGTCCACTTCATTGCAAGCAAGAAATTCTAAACCAATGGTATCTCTTGCTGGCAGGTCAACAGGAAGCAACTCGTGCACATGGGTAATTTTGAATGGATAGCAAAGAAGGATGTTTCGTAGGATTTTGCGCTCCGTGCTCACAGGTATGTATCCTCTTGCGTTGTTGTGGCCACTACTTCCACTGACATTGAATCAATTCGTTTCCTCTCTCTGAGGTTGCACACCAAAAGAATCCACCTTTCCCAATTTCCGAATCATTTTCTCCAGACCTGCAGCAGTCATCAGACCAATGCCTTTTTTTCAAATCCTTCAGTGCCCAGGACTTCTGCAGAGCGACGTGTGCACAGTCGTCATTCTTGTAATACAGCTTTACAAGCAAAACATGATCCTGCATTGAGACAGTCATGGCGAATGTCACAGACTTGAAAGGAAGAAAAGCCATTTATCCGGCTTGTTTATACCAACCTCAGTGGGTCGTGCGCATGACAGGTGTTTTCATTTATGTATTCTGAGACATATAGCGACATCTATTGTTCAATTTTCACACTATTTCCCCCCCCCCCCCCCCCCCCCCCATACATTTTCCCCCTTCTTCGATAATATTGTGTTGCAATTTGCCGTCATTCTGACTAGTGGTGTTATTTCTACAGCATTTTGAAAGTTTAACTTTCACTATAATCACCTTGTGTGTAAAAGGTTGAGTGTCACTGTGTATAAAGTTCGAAGCTAGCCATGCAGATTTAAGACTTAAGAAACACACACTTATGCTGGCTATGCCAGTGTTCCAGCAACTCGATGCTCAGTAAGTGAGAAGGCTGCAAGAGTTTGCAGAGGAGCAGTTAAGAACAGGTCAGTGGCAACAATGTGTATTGTTTTCAACAGGTAGTGTGGCTATTCAAACCCTCTGAAGAAATTTCGCCAATAGCGTGTGTTCCAGTTCTTGTTGTTAATGAAAAGATCCACGAGACATATGCATAACAAGTGTAGAGATTGTTTCTTTAAAACAGTTGAGGCATTCATAGCACCACAACATCGCATGAAACTACCAATGTGGTGGCTCACAATTCAGCATCTTGGAAGGTACATGAAGAACACTTTCCTGGGTGCCCAGAAGAAACTGCTACCTATAAATCACCGACTAGTCTGTTTGTTGTCACAAGGAGCAAAGCCTCGTGTACCACAGAACACTCAGCAAAATTTACCATTAGTGCCCTTGAAATTGCCAGATTTGTAGTATTTTCTACTTTGTTCTTAGTTCAGATGTGTATCTTTGCCTTTGGTATTGCTTGCTTCTGGCTCAATAAACAGGCCTTTTATTGATGTTAAGTGTACTCACTGTGAAGCACAAAAGACTTGAAAAATCACTTCAGAACATGGAAAGAAATTAAATTGATAGTGCAGTAGCTGATTGTCTAGTCCAAGGCAGTATCAAGTCTCTTTCTTGAAATTTGTCTGATAACTTGTGAGATATTTCAACTTCAGGTTGATACTGCTCATTGCAAGAATTTGTCTGCTCATTGCAAAAATTTGTAGGCTGAGGGGGTGGGGGCAGCTGCACATTCGTTATTATTTAAAGTGACTGAAGATATCTTTTGATTGCAATACATCAGATGTTATTTTGATTGCATTATGTAGAGATATTTGGGTGTATATTGGAGTGGATGCTGTTATATTGTGAATAAAATAATCAGTTTGGAGATTTTGCTCCGTCTCAGTTGAATCCATACAGTCAGTTATTTTTCGTCTTTGAGGCTTGTCTGTGGGTGGCAAATTATCAATATTCTATATGTTAACACTTATGGGATAGTTATTTGGAAGCAAAAGTTGTGACTGATCAAACTTTTAAAACACTACACTTACAGGCATGCTCAGTATACAGATGGACATGCATTATTTTCAATCACAAATAAGAGCAAACTGCTGCAAAAATATAAAACAAACAGGAATTCTTGGTAAAACAGACCAGCAGAATTTGCAAGTGTATCACTAGCAGAATGGCAGCAGACATATAGATTCCTCAGGTACATAAAGTAGAATGTTCCACTTTCTTGCAAATATTGAGAGACTGCAAAACTGTAAAGCGAATCACCAGGTGTGACTGTTGAACATGTGTTTCCAAGCATATACTGATTATTTGTATGAAAAAAAGAAAAGGGGGGGGGGGGCAGTGACTCATGCAAGGAATCAGATCAGTCTGTAGTCAGAAGGATACTGGAAAAATCTGAATGGAACACAAATTATGCATGGAGTAAAGGTAGAAAGTGTAACTTCCATTTCAGTGTCATTGACAGAAATGAACTGATAATTACATACATACACTGTAAGGTTTCAGTACTTTGCTTGACATCTCTTTAAATTTCAAAATTATAACTGGTTTTCAGCAATACAGTATAAGGATGAATCTGTAAAATAGTTTTGTTGTTGTCTCTCAGTTTCTTGCTCCGGATTACTACTTGATTTATTTGTGAAGTTCATTTTTGTGAAGAGTACTTCCTACTTTTTTGATGATTCAGTGGTAGGATTTACAGCATCTTTGTGTAATTACTTAACTGGTATAGTCAGTTCATTAATATCATCCTCATAGTAGTGTGATAAAAGTAAATTTTGACAATTTTATGCAGAGTGATTGATAGTTAGGGCCTACTGTTGTTACCAACACACACTGACTGCAGTCCTCAGAACTGACCGGGGCTTGGCACACCAGTTTACTGTTCATGGACGATATGGTGACACATACCAACTAAACGGTTGCATGCATGCTGGAGACAACTGGCTCAGCAGCTGCATTGCTGGAGCAATGACATCATCTTAACTTCTATGACTCAAACATCAAAAGTTGCAACTTACATAAGGTTTTTATTCATTCTCAGTTTTCTTTTGTAAATCTGATAGTACATGATTCCCAGTTTCAGGTATGGTTGTTATGTAATGTATGTTTTATGTTAATGTATAACAGTGTTTATTATCCAAATTTCAATTTTTCTGGCCCCATACTTAAACACTAATCATTGCTCTTATGATACACATAAATTATAGTCAGTTTTTTTTCCTTTCAGGGGCCACCAGGTGTTGGCAAAACCACCACTATTTTGTGCCTTGCAAGAGTTTTACTAGGAGATGCAGTCAACTCAGCTGTTCTTGAACTGAATGCATCAAATGACAGAGGTCTGGATGTTGTTAGAAATAAGATCAAGATGTTTGCTCAGCAGAAGGTTACATTACCACCAGGCAAGCACAAAATTGTGATACTTGATGAAGCTGACAGGTAAGTCTCCTCTATACATATATCTTGATACTTAATATGCCTGGACTACTTTGTAGGTACAATGAAAGTTTTCGAGCCAATTAATAAAATTTGCAACTATAATACATACATTTTGAAAATATATATAAAAATCGGGCAACCTGCAGAAAACAAATTATTTTATGAACAAAGAAAATGCTTTATGCTTTTTTTGTAACTATTAATTATAGCGTCACTCAAGTTGTTGTTTATAATGCTTTTAAAATTGGCAAAGTACAGAAAATAATTGCTTTCACAAGTAAGACATTTTTGTTTCGCCTGCCCCCCACCCAATCGAAAATGTTATTGCGCCATATGCGAGTTTTTTCTGCCATGCCACTGTTTTGCATGAAATGACAATAATTTAACAAGGCTGAAGTGAAGTGCAGATTGTGTTGTTATCAGGTAGAAATTATGTTAATGATGTAATGTGTTCAGTTAATGTAATTTTTGTAAGTTACGAATGTTGTGCATAACTTACTTCACAGTAAATCGGTGTTTTTGATTTACAGTTACTGTAAATAACTAGTGTATAATGTTACATTACTTTTATATTTAACAAGAATGTATATTGTCTGCTTTTACAGTAAATAAACAGTATTGTTCAATTTGTTAGTTGCTATTATCCGCGAATAACTGGATATTGGTGCACACATCAGAGCTGTAGAAGAAATTGAGACATGGAGGTGGATGAGCCAGCTTTAGAAGAGTAATCAAAACTATTGGTAGGGAACAAAATGAGACACACACACCAGAACAGGGACAGACCACCTAGACGACAGTGAGGTCCTACCCAAGCAATCGCCACAACAATGACAACATGGCCAAATGCAGCAGAAAGTCAAATCCAAGACAAGACCAAAGAGAGTAACCAGGTGTCAAGCAAGGTAGTTATCAAGCAGTTCTGGCACAGCAAAGATGGAGCAGACAGTATGAAGTGCAAATGCTTAACTGACAAGCTGTGCACTGTGCGGTGTCTATGTACCGGGTGCGAGGAATGCTGTTGTCAGTCGTACTCACGTGGCATGACAGTGGCACTCTCGCCTTGCAAGCACAGTTCTGCACTGCAGTGGTGCCTCCTAATGGCCGTTTAAGGGCATCTTCTCTGGTGGACATTCAACCTCCGCAGTGGCCTATACCAGATTAGTGACTATGAACTCCAAAACGTTTCAGAAAAAAGTAAATTTTATAACAGTGATTTTTATCTCGTTTTGGCTGTTAATTGCATCAGTTCTTAAAGGCAACTCGTAATACTTGGAGGATATTAGACACGTAAATGTAAGCAGAATTGTTAAGCATAGCTTAAAGTTATTGTTCAGTAAAATATTGGAACAGCCACAATGCAGATCGACTGTGTATGCTGTTCTCAGGTGCAGGATGAGTTAGTTGCTGTTAGTAAACAGCTGGAAATTGTCCCTACTACTGTCAAGTGGTTGGAAGCTGCTGCAAAGAGACGTGTTTAGAGGGCTAGCAAGTCGTGATAGAGGTGCCAAAGGTACCTCAAGCACTACGCTCTCCTGTGGTTATCATCTCAAGTACTGGAAGTACAGGATCCATTACAACTTGGCCATTCGACTGTGAGTGGTGTGTCAATGGTAGGTGCAGGTGCCCTGCACAGGGGAGGTAGGGACCAATGAGAATTCAGGGTGCTCCACCCATCTCACTAACCAAGAAGTTTGACATGCCATCTTCCACTGAAAGTGAATCTGAGCTAGTGAGACTCACTTCACCTTTTGAGAAACTTGTTGCGTCTCATGTCAAGGGTAGGAAAACAATAAAGGGTAGGGGTCTATTAATAATGAGCAGTACAGCTGTGGAGCAAGTAATGGAAATGGGGAGGAACACCATGTGCACTCAGTATGTGCGCCTGTAGGCCTGATACAACACCCTGAAGAGGCTATTCTGGCAGCCATTGAGGGGCATGGAGCAGCCAACTGTAGACTGTAGCACACATTGCAACAAATGATTCTTCTCATATAGGCTCTTAGGTCATATATTGGTCATTCTAGTGACGGACAGAGTAGGTTGAGAATATCAGCCTTTCTCATGGGGTTTAATTGAAGCCTCCAATCTGTAGCATTGTCCCAAGAGCTAATTGTGGCCCCCTGATTCTAAGTTGAGTGGAAGGCTTGAATCAGAGGCCACAAAGGTTTTATGACAAGCTAGGATGTGACTTCTTAGACTTGGGCCAACTGTAGGGTCTCCCTAAATGAGTAGTGTGTGCACTATATAGAAGAGGCTGCTTCTCAGATAGCTGACTGTGCTGAGTGCACAAAAGGGCTTAAAAAAAAAAAACTTCACAAACGTGTCAATGCTTCACAGTTGCTAAATATGTATGGGAATTGGATACACAGATAAACTTCTCCACCCCCCCCCCCCCCTTTTCTCTGCACATCTTCTCCTCTTCTCCCCTCCCCATTCATCTCCTCCTCTTCCCTCCCTATGTCCATGTGGAAGACTTGTTTCATTAGTAGAATACTAGGGAAATGCAATAAGTCTACAAGGAGATTGCTACAAAACACTAATGTGACCTATCCTGGAATATTGCTCAAATGTGCAAAACTCATTCCATATAAGACTAACATAGGAAATTGAATTTATACAAAGGAGATCTAAATGATTAATGGAAAATCTCATATAAAGATGTGAAACAAATACTAACAAAGAGATAGAGGGGCTGGCTAGTACTTACCTCAGCTCAGTACAGCCGATAGGTACACAAAAAACAGAACCGAAAATTTACGTTCCTAGCTTTCGGAACAAATGTTCCTTCATTAGGGAGGAGAGAGGGGAAAGAAAGGGAAGAAGGGAAAGTGGATTCAGTTACTCACAACCCAGGTTATGAAGCAACAGGGAAAGGAATACAGGGAGGGTAGCAAGGATGGAGGCATGGTTGTCAGAGGGAAGCCAAAGATGTTCTACTGTAAGTACTGTGCCAACTTCAAACCAAAGAGGATGCATACAGAAGTAAGGAGGTATATAGTATAAAGATAAACACAACTATGTAGGATGAAAAGGTGCGTGAATGGCTAAAGAGGAAAGAGAAAGAGGAGAAGACTGAAGAGTAAATGGGAGTGAGGTTGTTTAACATAGGTTCAGTCCAGGGGGATGGCGGGATGAAAGGATGTGTTGGAGTGCAAGTTCCCATCTCCACAGTTCACAGGGACTGGTGTTGGGTGGGAGAAGCCAAATGGCACATACGGTGTAGCAGGTTCCTAGGTCCCTAGAATTATGCTGGAGGGCATGCTCCGCTACTGGATATTGGACATCTGCTTGGCGGACAGTTCGTCTGTGTCCGTTCATGTGCTCAGCCAGTTTCGTCGTTGTCATACCGATGTAAAAGGCTGTTCAGTGCAGGCATGTCAGCTGATAAATGACATGTGTAGTTTCACATGTGGCCCTGCCTCGAATTGTGTATGTTTTACCAGTAGCGGGACTGGAGTAGGTGGTTGTGGGGGGATGCATGGGGCAGGTTTTGCAGCGGGGTCGGTTACAGGGGTAGCAACCACTGGGTAGAGAAGGTAGTCTGGGAATATTGTAGGGTTTAACAAGGATGTTAGGGAGGTTAGGGGGGCGACGAAAGGCAACTCTGGGTGGTGTGGGGAGAATTTTGTCAAGGGATGATCTCATTTCAGGGGTTGACTTGAGAAAGTCATATCCCTGGCAGAGTAATTTGTTGATGTATTCGAGGCCAGGATAATATTGGGTGACAAGGGGGATGCTTCTGTGTGGTCTGGGGGTAGGAACATTGTTGTTGGACAGGGAAGAATGTATTGCTCAGGAGATCTGTTTGTGGACAAGGTCTGCAGGATAGTTGCGGGAGAGGAAAGCACTGGTCAGGTTATTGGTGTAATTGTTGAGGGATTCGTCACTGGAGCAGATATGTTTGCCACGAATACCTAGGCTGTAGGGAAGGGAGCGTTTGATGTGGAATGGATGGCAGAGGTGTGAACTTGAGCTTCAACAAGATGAAGGTCAACATCCAGGAAGGTGGCTTGGGTTTTGGAGAAGGACAGGGTGAAATTCAGATTCGAAAAGGAGTTGAAGTTATGGATGAAATTAAGGAGTGTATCTTCACCATGAGTCCAGACCACAAAGATGTCATCTATAAACCTATACCAGGCCAGGGGAAGCAGCTGTTGGGTCTTCAGGAAAGCCTCCTCCATGCGGCCCATGAAGAGGTTGGCATAGGATGGAGCCATCCTGGTTCCCATGGCCGTTCCCCTGATTTGTTTGTAGGTCTGGCCTTCAAAAGTGAAGTAATTATGGGTGAGGATGAAGTTGGTAAGTGCGATAAGGAGCGAGGTTTTTGGAAGATCTTCGGGTGGGCGTTGGGAAAGGCAGTGCTCAAGGGCAGAGAGACCATGAGCATGTGGGATGTTTGTGTAAAGGGATGTAGCATTTATGGTGACAAGAAAGGTTTCAGGTGGGAGAGGAGTGGGAATGGATTTGAGGTGTTCTGGGAAATGGTTTGTGTCTTTGATGTAGGATGGGAGTCTGCGGGTGATAGGTTGGAGGTGTTGGTCTACCAAAGCTGAGATACATTCTGTTGGGGCTTTGAAGCCTGCTACAATGGGACGGCCAGGACGGTTCTCTTTGTGGATTTTGGGTAATAGGTAGAAGGTAGGGGTACGTGGCTCAGGTGGAGTGAGTAGGTCTATGGAAGCCGTTGTGAGGCCTTGTGAGGGACCTTGGATTTTTAGGATTTTCTGCAGCTCAGTCTGGATGGAGGAATGGGATCCTGGGTAACAGCTTTGTAGGTTGAGGTGTCGGAGAGTTGACGCAGTCCTTCTGCCACATACTCCACACGGTCAAGTACCACAGTTGTGGAGCCTTTATCTGCCGGGAGGATGACAATAGAGCGGTCTGTTTTCAGCTCCTTAATGGCATGGGATTCAGCTGGGGTGATGTTGGGGGTTGTCGGGATGTTCTTCAAGAAGGACTGGGAGGCAACACTGGATGTGAGGAATTCCTGAAATGTCTGCAAGGGATGGTTTTGGGGGAGGGGAGGAGGATCCCTTTGAGAAGGCGGTCGGAACTGTTCTAGACAGGGTTCAACACAGGGTCTAGTATTTGGGGGCTGTGTTTGGGTAGTGAAGTGATATTTCCAGTTGAGGTTCCGGGTGAATGAGAGGAGATCTTTAACCAGGGCAGTGTGATTGAATTTAGGCGTGGGGCTAAAGGATAAGCCTTTTGATAGAATAGATGTCTCTGGAGAAGAGAGGGATCTGGATGAGGTTTAGAACTGTATTGGGACTGGTGATATGTGGCATTTGACTGTGGTTATAGTTGAGATTTGGTCTGTGTGGGGTATGTGCTGGGATGGGGAGATTGAGTAGGGTGGCTAGGCTAGGTTTGTTGGCTATGAGGGGGGTTTGTTGAAGGTTCTGTTGTGGTTGGTGTTTGTGAGGGATAGGGAGAGGGACCCCACTTCTTAGGTGTTGCACTAGCACTGTGGATAGTTTTTTCAGGTGGTGTGTGGCATGGAACTCAAGTTTGCAGCTGGCTTCTAGGATGATGTTCCTGAGTGTGATCTCCAAGCAAGGGTTTGAGAGGTGGGGGACTTTGAAGGGAGATAGGAGCTGTTGGGAGTGGTGGTTACATGAAGTAGTGTAGAGATTCAGGACAAGTTGGGTAAGGGCTAAGGATTGAAGGTTCTGGAAGTCCAGGAGAGACTCGTGGAAGGAGGAATTGCACCCAGAGATGGGAACTTTTAAGGTAAGTCCTTTAGGGGTAATTCCAAAGGTTAAGCAGGACTGGAGGAAAAGTATGTGGCTACGGTGAATGCATGTTTCCGGAATGAATGTAAATAATGTGGTATAGGATTAGGGTACATAGTGGGTAACTGGTGGGTAGGGAAATTAAATAACTAAAGTTAAAATAGTAATCATAAGAAGGAATAAAACACGGAGGGAAGGACGAGAAAGAAAGAAATTATGTTGGTAATGTTCAATACCAAAGGAAGACCACTAAATAAGAAAAATACGGAAAAGTTGACCAGACCAAGCAAGTATGTCCACATCTTTTTTGCGGCACGCGCAATCTTTTTTTCGCCGCTCGCTATCTCTGTTTTTGAGCAACGTGTGTTCTTTTCCCCTGATCTGGACAAGTCATGTGAAGTTAGCACCCCTTTTTCGAGAAATATTCATTTTTTTCACAGTTCTTGTTAGATGTGCCATAGTTCTAGAGTTCTTTGCACAAAATTTCAACAGTTCTGCAGAATGTAACTAAGAAAACAACAATACTCGAAAAATTTTCGTATCGAAAACATTCTTTGTCAATTTCCGCATAATGTAAATAAGTTCAAGTCTCCTGAGCACAGTTCTGAACAGAACGCCAAGAGTTCTATCGAAAATCCCAATAACATTTTTTTATGGCGATAATAGTTTGAGATAAATTGATTTACTGTGGGGGGCACTTTCTCTACAGAAAATATAAATATATTCGTACGACAGTTCTGATGACAGTTCTGGACACCACGTGAAGAGTTCTATCGAAAGTCCTAGTAGCAATTTTTTGTGCAGGTAATAGTTTAAGAGGTAACTGTAGCTTAATTAAGAACCCCATAAGAGCTCCTACTGTGAAGCTGGCACCCTTTTTTTTTTTTTTTTTTTTTTTTCAGAAATATATATTTTTTCAAAGTTCTTAACAGATATGCCATAGTTCTAGAGTTCTTTGTACAGGATTTCAATATTTCTGCAGAATTTAGCGAAGAAAACAACAATACTCGAAAAAATTTTTGTATCGAAAACATTCTTTGTGAATTTTCACAAGAAGTAAATTCGTATACCAGTTCTGAGGACAGTTCAGAACAGAACACCAAGAGTACTTTCGAAAATTCAAATTACATTTTTCTGTGCAGCTAATTGTTTGCCAGATAATTGCAATTTAAGGAGGAAAATCTTTTCCCTTACTGTGAAGCTGGCACCCTTTTCTTCTGAAATGTATATTTTTTCAGAGTTCTTGATGGATATGCCATAGTTCTAGAGTTCCTTGTACAAAATTTGAATAGTTCTGCAGAATATAGCGAAGAAAACAATGTATAACATAGCTGATTCAGGAACCCTTTCCTTCTGATACAATTCTTACTGTTGCCACAATAAATCACTTGTGCATAGATTCCACTGTACTGATCATTACAAAAATATAACCATTGACCAGCGGCGCACATTTCTTGCAGCGTTGTACAAAGCATTCAGATTATCCGCTGTGAAAATACCACACTTAACGCTATTGTAAAATTTACGATGGATGGCTTCAGTTTATCTACAGTGTCAGCATCTATCGAATTATCTTCATGCAAACGTGATGCCAGGGTCACACACTTCCCCTTTTTAGGTACGGAGGAAACTTAGAGTTCAGTCTTGTGGAAGACAAAAAAGGAACTATGGGCAGCTCTTCTTTTATGGATAGCAAACTCTAGAGAAATCTCATGCTTGTTTTTCTTCATCATGCCAACAAAAGAAAAAGTCTCCCTTCATAGATATATTATCATTCCAGTACTAGTTAACCAGTTGTCCGCTTTCACATTTCGACCTGACTGTTATATAGCTTTACACAGTCACAGAACATCAAAATGTTTATTGCTCATTGCTCAGTTGGTAAATCCTACTGGTTGCAACACAGCGTATATTTCCAAATTGTACAGGTAAAATACTTAAGAATCCACAAAAGTATAGATTTTAAATCCATACTTGTTTGTTTTGATAGGTACATATTGGCGAAAACTGTACCTTCCACAGAATCCTTCCAGCTTCTTGGCTATTGTAACATTTTCTCCAAGAGTATAAGATTTCTGGTAGTTGCGTACAAACACAGTAAATATTTCCCAAATTGCTGTTAGCGTATCTAATTGTATCCTTTCATCACGAAAAGCGCAACTGTAAAATCTAAGGCACTCCACAATAAATTTGAAACGTTTTATGTTCATTTGCGAGGTGAAATTTTTCAATGCCATCCCCGTCAGTTCCACACAGATCTTCCAGGCTTTATCTGTTACTTTTGTTAACAACAATTAAAAACAAGAGATTGATGAAGACTTTCAATTCAATAAAATCTATTGATTTTACCCCTCTCTCACGCTGAAATGAAGCTTTGATGCTCTCAAAATGCTGATTGGAATACAAAACTACAATAGACAAATATCGTCATCTATGAGGCAATCACAGCATCACAAAGGTTTCTTTGGCTGCGCCTATCGGTCCAGGTAAATTTCAAATAATATTATCCTCTTCGAACAATATGCTTTGGATTTCTACAACATGATCTAGTGCATCCCACTTAAAATAATAAAATTCCTATAAAATAACGCAACCAGGCGCAGTGTATTAATTTGATATTTGACGTTCAGACAGCGGAAACTGGCGATTAAACAGTTCAAACAGAATTTAAGTGCATTTTACATTCTGGATTAGCTTTGTACTACTTATTACGTTGATAAACAAATAAATTAATTACTGAAATGAAATACGAAAGGGCACAGTGGATAACAAAGAGCTATTGGCTCATATCTCATCAAGAGAGCATTAGCGTCGATACTGAATCATACAACAATGAAAGGCATACAGAGAAAGAAAGCTATAACGAGAAGGCGCCAGTGCTTCCAATGTTGACAAGTAATTTACAGAATCACACAACAATGAAAAGCATACGGAGAGGGGAAGCTATTAACGAGAAGGCGCCAATACTGCAAATTGTTGAAAAATTTACAGAAAATTTCGACATGTATCAATCTGAACAGCTGCGCCCGATGGAAGGATAATGAAAACTACGATACATCCCTGAGATCTCTCAAGACCAAAAAATAATAAATAAAGCACAGCAATAATGCAAAAGCCGTACCACTACAACTGGAAACAATGAACATGTGAACTGCGTCTTTTAAACAATCGGCAAATAACGTCAGTGTAGCAGTTACAATAGAGGTAGCATCAAAGCTTCTCGCGGTAGCATCAAAGCTAATGACAACAACAGCTGCACTTTTTGGGTGGCGCGCGCTGCGTCGTCTGAAGCCGTCCGCCAGCGCTGCATTTCGCTCCTTGATCTGCCCCTAATGACTAAACGTAACAGTACTGCTCACTCTCATGCGAATAATCATTATGCTCGTTCAGTCAGAGCTCTTGTGCAGTCGGTGCCTGTTGTGCAGTCGGTGCTGTTGTGTAAGTGATATTTATGAACCGTAATACCCAAAAAATGTACACTCTACCAGAACTGAAACATCTTCTCAGCATGGAGGAATTTAAAGTAATCGATGATAGAGGCATTCAATTCACTCCGTCTCATTCGGTCTTCCAAAAACTGTCCGATTCCATGGCCGACATCAGCTTGAAAATGTCTTCAAAACATACTTACACAACAATTAAAGAAGATCGTCATGATCTTCTTACTTTTGTTAGAAACAGCTCCAGGCTGGAATGTTTCATTGAAGAAAAAGACGACAGCAAAGATGAGTCGTGGAATGTTTTTGGTTCTTCGCGCAACAAGGACATGACAAAGCAATTCGACTTACTGCTGTCAGCATAAAAATGGTCTACCATAAAACCATCAAAGAGGAAACTTGGAAAGCCTTCAAGACTGGAGATAGGGAAATGGACCGATTTGATGGCTGATAAAATTTATGAACATCACAAAATTCCATGTGCCTTTTCTTTCAAATACGCGAAAGTGTGTGAAAGCTCAAGTTCAAAGTACCTCTTGAAGATCAAAGGAAGGTGTACATAATGCGGAGCCACTTTCGAAGGGATTGCTCTGAAGAAACCAAAAAAGGACAATGATATTATTCTGAACTGCAGACTTTCTAACTTTTCAGACGATAGAAATCACATGAAAAGAAGACAACTTCGTGGCATGAGAAGACAACAGGTAGCTGCTAAATTGGTTGATAACAGGATTCCTGCAGCTCTTTGGCGAAATTATGAAGCGAAAAATATGTCTTTCGGAGACATGATTCCCCCAAATTTACCAAACGCTGATGTCTCGAGAAAGGCTAAAGGAGAGGAAAGGGACAAACGATTTGGTATAACAACTAGTAAGCCTGTTGAAAACCTGCAAATCGCAAAACATACAACCCATCAGGACGAAATTCACGGAATCGGATTGGACCCATTCTTCTGTATATATTGGCTGAAAGATCAAAGTCAGTTGCACAACTATTGTCATCAAATCAATAGCAGTGTATACGATTCAGTAGATGCTACAGGTGGCGTTGCATTTCGAGTTATTTCACGATTTGGGGATCTGTCAAACAAGGAAATTAAGTCAAAGTATCAGTGTATGTGCATCCGCGAAGTAAATGTCACTAGTAAAGATTCAAATATCGTCAATCGATCATCAATCATTTGCCCAACATATCAGACGATATCCTCTAGGCATGACACATCATTATTGTCATTTTTCTTTCTGGAAATCGTCAGATCTGGAGCTCCTAGACCAAACATCATGGTAACTGGTTTTGGTAAGGCTTTGTTGGTTGCCATTTCTAGAGCAATAGCCAATTGCTCGGACTTAACAGATTATTTGAATATGGGTTATAGTCATATTGTTTTGCATGAAAGAGTAATTCTACCCTCGTGTTGTTTGAGAATTTTAGTCATTTTATGGTTGTGATTTCAAGGTGGAAATGCTTCTCAAAAGGTAAATCACAAGTCAAACAACTTTATCTTCGAATTTTGGCCCATATTTACATGATGACAAATTTTCGTGATATTGAAAGTGCTTTGCGCTCACTTTTGGTTGTTGCGTTGAGTGAACATCTTGGCATTGATGAGTGCGGTCAAGAATATTCATCAATGGAACATCAGCGCCACCTTGATAACATTATCAGATGTGGTCCACGTCATTCATATATTGACAAAAATAAAGATGATGACAAGAAAACTGATGATGTTGAAAACAATGATGACTGTCTTTTGGAATCAGTTTTGAACTCTAAGGAATCTACTGCAAACATGTGGATTGATAGGGCAAAACGTATCTACAATGAAGCTGAAGTCATTGTGAATCAGACTAAGGATGACAATCTCTTCGATTTGAATCCGTACAACATTCCTAACGCTGCAGAGATGCTGAAAGAGTTGATGTACTATATACCACTGTGGACAGCTGTGATGTATTCTTCTTTCCATATTCGTTAGTCAGCAGCGACTGAAGGACAATTTTCAAAATTAAAGATAATGGGCTTTGACAAGCTGCCTTTACGAGTAGACAAATTCATTTTTCGACATTTGAAGTGGCTGCGTGAGGAAACAAAACTGTTAGCGCCTGTTTATGATGGAAAAACAAGATTCAAAGCAAGCTATGAAGCGCAAACCAATTGAAGCATCATTGCCTTACCATGAAGAAGAAAACTGGAGAGAAAAAAATAAGAAGCTGAAGGTAACAAACCCCAAAAGCAATCATATCCTTGATAATGCTGAGAGCACGCTGAACAATACCTTACGAAGTGAGACCCTACATGATGATGGCAATGAGACAGAGTTAAACAAAATTTTTAATAGTTTTGAATACAGATTTTCTCCTACTTTGAGCTCACTTGTTATGAATGCGGAGAACAACAGTCTCTCAGTCAGGAGCGATAGTGTGTGTTTTCAGCACTCTTCAGGTAATAATTTACTGCCGAATTTGGACTCTAAAGAGATATTTCATTCCACAAAAGACTATCGAGAATCATACTTGACCAGGGATGTCACTAAAATTTCATCCTGTGGTTCGAAAACAGAAGAAAACCGAGGGACCTGTAACAATAAAATGGAAGAGAGTGCAAGGCTGAAAAAGCTTCAAAATGAAATCATTGTCACATCGAACATGCAAACTAAGAGCAAGAAAAACTACTTAGATGATTGCCCAAACTGGAATTCAACTAAGAAATTCAGAGAGATTAATTTGACATTTTTGCCAAATGGGTCCTCAAGCAAATTCAAATCTGCTACCTACAAGTTGAAGGGAACGTGCGGTTTCGATTCTTTGATGACCTTATTCATGCAAGCAATATCACTCAGTGATGATACCATTCAAATGGTGAGCCATCCATTTTTGGATCTGGCTTTGGATGTTTTGGACAAAAAAATCATAAACTCCCAGCGTTTTAAGCAGAGATTTGATATTTTATATATGATACCATTCCTAAAAAAAGGAGTAATCTCTCGAAAAATATTGTCTCTGAATGCAGAGTCGAATGTTGGGGAATTATACAAGACAATATTAAAAGATATCCCGATTTGCAACAAATGGCTCTGAGTACTATGGGACTTAACATCTATGGTCATCAGTCCCCTAGAACTACTTAAACCTAACTAACCTAAGGACATCACGCAACACCGTCATCACGAGGCAGAGAAAATCCCTGACCCCGCTGGGAAACGAACCCAGGCGCGGGAAGCGAGAACGCTACCGCACGACCACGAGCTGCGGACGATTTGCAACAAAAAGATATCGTGTCTGATTTGCTAAATTCATGCCATGTGAAACTACATTATATTTCCGTTGATACGTATGTGCTTTAAAAAGACTTGGATATAATTTCATGCAAGAGGCTGTAGATGCAACAAATGTAGGTCTAAAGACTATCATAAAATGCAAGAAGTGTAAAGGAGAAGCAGTCGAAGAAAAGAAATTCGGATGCTACTTGATTATAAGATACTAGTATAACAACTTGTCCACTAACTGAAGATTTATTTCCTCCGAATCAAAGGAAGAAATGTATGTTGCAAACGGTCACAAAAGAAATCGTAATCAACAATCAAGAGTACACTCTCGTTGGTGCCATTCATTATAAGAGCTCCATCAAACACTACACGGCATATGTCTTCAATGGAACCTACTAGAAGCAGTACGATGACCAGTATAAAGATGTACAGAGAGTTTCAAAAGAAACGATAATTTCTCCACACCTGTTCATGTACAGGGTGGCCCAAAAAGGATGGTCACATTTTAAATAACTATAACTCCATCAGTTTTACAAATTAATTTTATTCAATTACGTAACTAAATGCTCCCAGGCACCCAATTACAAGAACTAACCACAAAAAATCATGTACGGAAAATGACTTCCGGAAGATGGTGTCCTTCCTCGGTGATACATTCCACAAGTCTTTCCTCGGAATTTTCCATCACTTTCACTACTGTTTCGTCTTGAATTGCCATAATTTCCGCACTGATTGCCTCCTTCAGATCAATTAAGTTTCGGGGCTTCTTTACGTAGACTTTTGACTCACGGCTTAAAATACGCTGCAACGAACTACGACTGAGGCCTAAAGTTTGAGCACGACGCCTAGTGGAACGACGCGGGCTTTGCAGCACTGACGCTCTAACATCATCAATGTTCTGTGGAGTAACTGCCGTACGTGTACGCCCTGTAGATTTACCACTTTTGACAGACCCTGTTGTCCGGAATGCAGTCACCCAACGTGATATGGATCTGCGATCTGGAATGGGTCCATCACGCGCTACACCAAAACGTTGTCGAAACAATCGTTGCACAGTAATAAACGATTCATCATTTCTGAAAAACTGTTCCACAGCAAAAACACGATGCTCAACCGTCCACTGCGCCATCTCGTGGCAAACTGGGTGTAATGGCCGACTTGCAGACGGCCGGCAGTGGTCCCCCCTCCTCACCTTTCAATGGTACTACGCAGTTCAAATCCGACCATCGTTTTTGGGCCACCCAGTATGTCAAGACAGGAAAATTTTCAAATGGCAGCTACAAGACCGACGAGATGAAACAAGTAGTTGTTACATAGGAACTTTGCTTTATAAGGTAAGCAACTGCTAAAAGTTGATATCTAAATATTGCAAATACACCTCTTCTGTTAATTCTTAGTATCTTTGGTTCTGGAACCACAGCCCTCCTGTTTTAGTTACTAGAATTTCACACCTCATAAATTCTGTGCTTATTTATTACTGAATTCCCTAGATACGTATTTCCTTCTGGGTTTTAGTGTACCCCGAAGAAGAGCTGTTAAGGGGACCTGTATATCACGGCCTGTAGTTTTTACTGGTACTTTGAAATTTAATAATCCAAGACTGTGAATATATTCAGGAATGAAACTTTTATCAAAGAATTGGTATATTGTGAGCTCTAGGTGAAATACATTGTAAATCTTTGGAATACATTGTGCAGTGAATATTGATGTTTTTCTTACATACTGAATTACACGTAATTGTTATTTTAGGTTCAATGTACTTACACACTATTCCAAATAAAAGATAAAAAACAAATTTTATTCTTTGAATTATTACCTTGTTGAAACAGCAAACCAGTAATATTTACCAATTTCATGTTTTGATTATTTTAAAAACAATGTATTTTAAGAGTCAAATTTTTCTCCCAATAACTTATGAGCATAATATGACATACTGCAGCTTAAAATATTTAATCCATTGTTGAATAATGTGGTTCAGTGTGTAGGCAAGCACTATATTATTATTCATCCATAGCTTTGTTTATGTAGCTTTAATAGTGGATGAGATACCGGTAACAGTATCTCTGTATGCAAACACGTTGATTACAGAACATTGAAACTAAAGATTTGTATGTCATTTTCTTTTCAATGACGACATTGCCAACCATTCCTGCTCCATAATCTTGTTGATACCTTTCATGTCCATTTCATTTTCTTTAGTTTTGCTTCTTTGTTATTCTGGCCTCCTTTTTCATGTTTTCAGCAGCTTTTTCAGTTTATGTGACATGTTGCCTGTCCGCCCATACCAGCACAAGTTTCATGTTGTTGCTAGTTTTGATGCCTGTTCTGCTCATTGTTTTTAATCTTTACTCCATCAGGCCAGCCGGAGTGGCCGAACGGTTCTAGGCGCTACAGTCTGGAACCGCGCGACCGCTCCGATCGCAGGTTCGAATCCTGCCTCGGGCATGGATGAGTGTGATGTCCTTAGGTTAGTTAGGTTTAAGTAGTTCTAAGTTCTAGGGGACTGATGACCTCAGAAGTTAAGTCCCATAGTGCTCAGAGCCATTTGAACCATTTTTACTCCACCATTAAAACTTATTGCAACTGTTCAAACGCATTCTGATTTTGTTTTATGCCACATAAACATTTCTCCTGCACATACGACAGTCGACAGGTTCTTCAAAGATATTACATAAACATGATTCTACGGAAACTGCAGCGCACAAATTAAATGTTCAAATGTGTGTGAAATCTTATGGGACTTAACTGCTAAGGCCATCAGTCCCTAAGCTTACACACTACTTAACCTAAATTATCTGAAGGACAAACACACACACCCATGCCCGAGGGAGGACTCGAACCTCTGCCGGGACCAGCCGCACAGTCCATGACTGCAGCGCCCTAGACCGATCTGCTAATCACGCGTGGCGTGCCCAAATTAAATAAAATGAAATTTAAGCACGAGAATGACGAGGTACTGAACATGAAGTGTATATTTTTAGAATTACTGTTTTATTACATAAAACAGTAATTGTTTTGAGCTCTCATGACATCCAGGACTCACTAAAAGCTAAAAATATGCCCAGGACCCTCATGGATGGAAGTTAGGTGGCAACATCACCAGACGCTAGGATACATAAAAACATGTGCTGTGTGTAACGAATAAATTTGAAATTGCTGTCGTTAATATTGTTGCAAACGTTTGTTCTACTTAGAAAGGAAGTGTGGAAGTTTGATGAGTTACACTACAGCGAGAGTCAAAAGTCTTTACAATGTATAGAAATGCAAGTATATTTAAATGAATATATTGTATAAACAAACTAAATAGTATGTTTAAATCCTAATTCAGTACATGGCTTATAGAGGTGTTATTATGTTGAGGGGATACAGTATTAACGTTAATAAGGAGTTTGAAATTTGTAAACAAGAACCTCGTTTATTTGGTCCTCACTAATCCGGATTTCTGGTTTATCCGGATTCATATTTTGTGTCCCTTGGTATTTTTCTCTTTTTTTCTTATAACACGAAGATATGTAGTCGGTGAGGTACATAGGCCGCTTATCAGTAGGCCGGTAATTTAGTCTAGTACTGAGTGATAAGGAACTCAGAGTTTGTGAATGACATTGTTTCTCAAGTATTGTACATTAATATAACGGTGTATTGTGCCCATCAAGTAAGTTGCATAGTAATCACGTCAACATCACTCCACCACAGCTCATTGTACCTCTGGTGCGCTTCTCGACAGGTGTGACACCATCTGGTTAGTGGCGCGTGTGAATGTATCTGCTCTCTCAGCCATCTGTTTTTTTTGCACTGACGAGCCATCTGTCTTTGAATCATCTAAGCGTGCACATCCCATGCTTCCATCTACAGTTACTACAGTCAGTCTTAAGAAGGTGTACTGGCATTTGTACAGTGCTGAACATTTAGACTTTTTGTATTTGGAATATATATCCGGATTTTCGGTTTTCGGTTTTCCAAAATAAAAGTGAGAATTTACGATCCGTCCTCATAGCTGTACTTCCAGCAGTACCTCATCTCCTGCATTCCAAGTTTCACGGAAGTTGTCCTACGAAAATTGCAGAAGTAGCACTCCTGGAGGAAAGGAATCCCACTGCAGAGTGAACACACAATCTATTTCATAATCTATTGGCACCAGAAAAATGTTATGAGGGTTTTTAAAAGAACTCTCGGTGCTATCCAGAACTGTCAGAAAAAGGGTTGTGCCAATTTATTATACTGTAGACCAAGTCGGTCTCTCGTAAATGATATTATCTCATTAACTGTTATCCCCACAAAAAATGTTATTACAGTGTTCGGTACAACTCTTAGGGTCCTATTAAGAAATGCCATCAGACCTTTTGTACGAATTTATTACTTTTACATGATAAAAGTGAGTCTCACATTAATTATCTCATATAATGTCATCGTCACAAAAAATGTTGTTATAGTTTTTGGGAGAAATCTGTGGATGCTATTTAGAACTGTCATCAGAACTATGCTACGAATTTTGCTTTCATAGAGAAAGTGAGTATCAGATTAAAACAATTATCGCATAAACTATTATCGCCACAAAAATGTTCTTATCATTTTCAATACAACTCTTCGGGTGCTATCCAGAACTGTTATACAAATTTATTTTTTCCAATCTGACAAATAATTTTTTACCATACCAAAATTTTACCGAGTTATTGTTTTCTTCCCGAAATTCTGCAGAACTATTCGTGTTTTGAGCAGGGAAATCTAGAACTATTGCATACATATCAAGACTATGAAAAAAATGTATATTTCTCGTAAAAGGGGTACAAACTTCACGGGAAATGCTCATAACCATTCCTTACTAATTGCATTTACTAAGTAAAGAATATGTTACTAGTATTTTCGATAGAACTCTTACAATGCTATCCAGAGCTGTCATCAGAACGTACTAATAGACGTAATTTTTTTGTAGAGTAAGTGAGCCACACAATTAATCAATTATCTTACAAACTATTATAACCACAAAAAATGTTGTTATGATTATCGATAGGAGTCTTGGGGTGTTATCCAGAACTGTTCATCAAAACTGTTGTACGAATTTATTTTTTTCTGTGGAGACGGTCTAACATCAAAGCAGTTACCGTATAAACTATCATTGCCACAAAAAGATGTTATTAGGATTTTCGATAGAGCTCTTGGTGTTCTGTTCAGAACTGTTGTATGAATTTACTTTTTGCGAAAATTGAGAAAGAATGTTTTCGATACGAAAATTTTTTCGAGTATTGTTGTTTTCTTCGCTCAATTCTGCAGGACTACTCAAATTTTGTACAAAGAACTCTACAACTATGGCATTTCTATCAAGAACTCCGAAAAAATATATATATTTCTGAAAAAAAGGGTCCCACCTTCATAGTAAGTGAAGAGGTTTCCTCCTTAAATTGCAACTGTCTCGTAACCTATTAGCTGCACAAGAAACTGTTATTAGGATATTCGATAGAACTATGAGGTTCTGTTCAGAACTGCGCTCAGAACTGTTGTATGAATTTACTCTTTGCGAAAATTAATAAAGAATGTTTGCTATACGAAATTTTTTTCGAGCATTGTTGTTTTATTCGTTAAATTCTGCAGAACTATTCAAATTTTGTACAAGGAACTCTAGAACTATGCCATATCTATCAAGAACTCTGAAAAAAAGGGTGCCGACAACACAGTAAGTGAAAAGATTTTCTCCTTAAATTGCAGTTATCTTGCAAGCTGTTAGCTGCACAAAAAAATGTTATTTGGATTTTCGATAGAACTATTGGGGCTCTATTCAGAACTGTCCTCAGAACTGTTGTACAAATTTACTTTTTCCGAAAATCGAAAAAAATGGTTTCGATACCACAATTTTTATGAGTACTGTTGTTTTCTTCGCTAAATTCTGCAGACCTATTGAAATTTTGTACAAAGAACTCTAGAACTAAGACTTATCTATCAAAAACTCTGAAAAAAACATATATTTCTGAAAGAAAAGGGTGCCAGCTTCACAGTAGGAGCTCTTATGGAGTTCTTAATTAATTTGCAATTACCTCTTAAACTATTACCTGCACAAAAAGATGCTACTAGGATTTTCGATAGAACTCTTTACATGGAGTCCAGAACTGACATCAGAACTGTCGTACGAATACATTTATATTTTCTCTAGAGAAAGTGTGTCCCACATTAAATCAATTTATCTCATAAACTATTATCGCCATAGAAAAATGTTGTTGGGATTTTCGATAGAGCTCTTGGGGTTCTGTTCAGAACTGTTGTACAAGTTTAGTTTTTGCAAAAATTGACAAAGAATGTTTTGGATACAAAAATTTTTTAGAGTATTGTTGTTTTCTTCGCTAAATTCTTCAGAACTATTGAAATTTTGTACAAAGAACTCTAGAACTATGGCACATCTATCAAGAACCATGAAAAAATCGTATATTTCTCGAAAAAGGGGTGCTAACTTCACACGACTATCTGGACATACTTGCTTGGTCTGGTCAACTTTTTCCGTATTTTTCTTATTTAGTGGTCTTCCTTTGGTATTGAACATTACCAACATAATTTCTTTCTTTCTCGTCCTTCCCTCCGTGTTTTATTCCTTCTTATGATTACTATTTTAACTTTAGTTATTTAATTTCCCTACCCACCAGTTACCCACTATGTACCCTAATCCTATACCACATTATTTACATTCATTCCGGAAACATGCATTCACCGTAGCCACATACTTTTCCTCCAGTCCTGCTTAACCTTTGGAATTACCCCTAAAGGACTTACCTTAAAAGTTCCCATCTCTGGGTGCAGTTCCTCCTTCCACGAGTCTCTCCTGGACTTCCAGAACCTTCAAACCTTAGCCCTTACCCAACTTGTCCTGAATCTCTACACTACTTCATGTAACCACCACTCCCAACAGCTCCTATCTCCCTTCAAAGTCCCCCACCTCTCAAACCCTTGCTTGGAGAACACACTCAGGAACATCATCCTAGAAGCCAGCTGCAAACTTGAGTTCCATGCCACACACCACCTGAAAAAACTATCCACAGTGCTAGTGCAACACCTAAGAAGTGGGGTCCCTCTCCCTATCCCTCACAAACACCAACCACAACAGAACCTTCAACAAACCCCCCTCATAGCCAACAAACCTAGCCTAGCCACCCTACTCAATCTCCCCATCCCAGCACATACCCCACACAGACCAAATCTCAACTATAACCACAGTCAAATGCCACATATCACCAGTCCCAATACAGTTCTAAACCTCATCCAGATCCCTCTCTTCTCCAGAGACATCTATTCTATCAAAAGGCTTATCCAGAATGAGATTTTCACTCTGCAGCGGAGTGTGCGCTGATATGAAACTTCCTGGCAGATTAAAACTGTGTGCCCGACCGAGACTCGAACTCGGGACCTTTGCCTTTCGCGGGCAAGTGCTCTACCATCTGAGCTACCGAAGCACGACTCACGCCCGGTACTCACAGCTTTACTTCTGCCAGTATCTCGTCTCCTACCTTCCAAACTTTACAGAAGCTCTTCTGCGAACCTTGCAGAACTAGCACTCCTGAAAGAAAGGATATAGCGGAGACATGGCTTAGCCACAGCCTGGGGGATGTTTCCAGAATGAGATTTTCACTCTGCAGCGGAGTGTGCGCTGATATGAAACTTCCTGGCAGATTAAAACTGTGTGCCCGACCGAGACTCGAACTCGGGACCTTTGCCTTTCGCGGGCAAGTGCTCTACCATCTGAGCTACCGAAGCACGACTCACGCCCGGTACTCACAGCTTTACTTCTGCCAGTATCTCGTCTCCTACCTTCCAAACTTTACAGAAGCTCTTCTGCGAACCTTGCAGAACTAGCACTCCTGAAAGAAAGGATATAGCGGAGACATGGCTTAGCCACAGCCTGGGGGATGTTTCCAGAATGAGATTTTCACTCTGCAGCGGAGTGTGCGCTGATATGAAACTTAGGAGACGAGATACTGGCAGAAGTAAAGCTGTGAGTACCGGGCGTGAGTCGTGCTTCGGTAGCTCAGATGGTAGAGCACTTGCCCGCGAAAGGCAAAGGTCCCGAGTTCGAGTCTCGGTCGGGCACACAGTTTTAATCTGCCAGGAAGTTTCATATCAGCGCACACTCCGCTGCAGAGTGAAAATCTCATTCTGGAAACATCCCCCAGGCTGTGGCTAAGCCATGTCTCCGCTATATCCTTTCTTTCAGGAGTGCTAGTTCTGCAAGGTTCGCAGAAGAGCTTCTGTAAAGTTTGGAAGGTAGGAGACGAGATACTGGCAGAAGTAAAGCTGTGAGTACCGGGCGTGAGTCGTGCTTCGGTAGCTCAGATGGTAGAGCACTTGCCCGCGAAAGGCAAAGGTCCCGAGTTCGAGTCTCGGTCGGGCACACAGTTTTAATCTGCCAGGAAGTTTCATATCAGCGCACACTCCGCTGCAGAGTGAAAATCTCATTCTGGAAACATCCCCCAGGCTGTGGCTAAGCCATGTCTCCGCTATATCCTTTCTTTCAGGAGTGCTAGTTCTGCAAGGTTCGCAGAAGAGCTTCTGTAAAGTTTGGAAGGTAGGAGACGAGATACTGGCAGAAGTAAAGCTGTGAGTACCGGGCGTGAGTCGTGCTTC
Source organism: Schistocerca americana (assembly GCF_021461395.2). NCBI lineage: Eukaryota > Metazoa > Arthropoda > Insecta > Orthoptera > Acrididae > Schistocerca > Schistocerca americana. The sequence goes on from NC_060119.1 coordinate 1,073,209,788, forward strand.
GGTAGCTCAGATGGTAGAGCACTTGCCCGCGAAAGGCAAAGGTCCCGAGTTCGAGTCTCGGTCGGGCACACAGTTTTAATCTGCCAGGAAGTTTCAAAAGGCTTATCCTTTAGCCCCACGCCTAAATTCAACCACCCTGCCCTGGTTAAAGATCTCCTCTCATTCACCCGGAACCTCAACTGGAAATATCACTTCACTACCCAAACACATCCCCCAAATACTAGACCCTGTGTTGAACCCTGTCTAGAACAGTTCCGACCGCCTTCTCAAAGGGATCCTCCTCCCCTCCCCCAAAACCATCCCTTGCAGACATTTCAGGAATTCCTCACATCCAGTGTTGCCTCCCAGTCCTTCTTGAAGAACATCCCGACAACCCCCAACATCACCCCAGCTGAATCCCATGCCATTAAGGAGCTGAAAAAGACCACTCTATTGTCATCCTCCCGGCAGATAAAGGCTCCACAACTGTGGTACTTGACCGTGTGGAGTATGTGGCAGAAGGACTGCGTCAACTCTCCGACACCTCAACCTACAAAGCTGTTACCCAGGATCCCATTCTTCCATCCAGACTGAGCTGCAGAAAATCCTAAAAATCCAAGGTCCCTCACAAGGCCTCACAACGGCTTTCATAGACCTACTCACTCCACCTGAGCCACGTACCCCTACCTTCTACCTATTACCCAAAATCCACAAAGAGAACCGTCCTGGCCGTCCCATTGTAGCAGGCTTCAAAGCCCCAACAGAATGTATCTCAGCTTTGGTAGACCAACACCTCCAACCTATCACCCGCAGACTCCCATCCTACATCAAAGACACAAACCATTTCCCAGAACACCTCAAATCCATTCCCACTCCTCTCCCACCTAAAACCTTTCTTGTCACCATAGATGCTACATCCCTTTACACAAACATCCCACATGCTCATGGTCTCTCTGCCCTTGAGCACTGCCTTTCCCAACGCCCACCCGAGGATCTTCCAAAAACCTCATTCCTTATCGCACTTACCAACTTCATCCTCACCCATAATTACTTCACTTTTGAAGGCCAGACCTACAAACAAATCAGGGGAACGGCCATGGGAACCAGGATGGCTCCATCCTATGCCAACCTCTTCATGGGCCGCATGGAGGAGGCTTTCCTGAAGACCCAACAGCTGCTTCCCCTGGCCTGGTATAGGTTTATAGATGACATCTTTGTGGTCTGGACTCATGGTGAAGATACACTCCTTAATTTCATCCATAACTTCAACTCCTTTTTGAATCTGAATTTCACACTGTCCTTCTCCAAAACCCAAGCCACCTTACTGGATGTTGACCTTCATCTTGTTGAAGCTCACATCCACACCTCTGTCCATATCAAACCCACAAACAAACAACAGTACCTTCACTTTGATAGCTGCCATCCATTCCACATCAAACGATCCCTTCCCTACAGCCTAGGTATTCGTGGCAAACATATTTGCTCCAGTGACGAATCCCTCAACAATTACACCAATAACCTGACCAGTGCTTTCCTCTCCCGCAACTATCCTGCAGACCTTGTCCACAAACAGATCTCCCGAGCAGTACATTCCTCCCTGTCCAACAACAATGTTCGTACCCCCAGACCACACAGAAGCATCCCCCTTGTCACCCAATATTATCCTGGCCTCGAATACATCAACAAATTACTCTGCCAGGGATATGACTTTCTCAAGTCAACCCCTGAAATGAGATCATCCCTTGACAAAATTCTCCCCACACCACCCAGAGTTGCCTTTCGTCGCCCCCCCAACCTCCCTAACATCCTTGTTAAACCCTACAATATTCCCAGACTACCTTCTCTACCCAGCGGTTGCTACCCCTGTAACCGACCCCGCTGCAAAACCTGCCCCATGCATCCCCCCACAACCACCTACTCCAGCCCCGCTACTGGTAAAACATACACAATTCGAGGCAGGGCCACATGTGAAACTACACATGTCATTTATCAGCTGACATGCCTGCACTGCACAGCCTTTTACATTGGTATGACAACAACTAAACTGGCTGAGCGCGTGAACGGACACAGACGAACTGTCCGCCAAGCAGATGTCCAGTACCCAGTAGCGGAGCATGCCCTGCAGCATAATTCTAGGGACCTAGGAACCTGCTACACCGTATGTGCCATTTGGCTTCTCCCACCCAACACCAGTCCCTCTGAACTGCGGAGATGGGAACTTGCACTCCAACACATCCTTTCATCCCGCCATCCCCCTGGACTGAACCTATGTTAAACAACCTCACTCCCATTTACTCTTCAGTCTTCTCCTCTTTCTCTTTCCTCTTTAGCCTTTCACGCATCTTTTCATCCTACATAGTTGTGTTTATCTTTATACTATATACCTCCTTACTTCTGTATGCATCCTCTTTGGTTTGAAGCTGGCACAGTACTTACAGTAGAATATCTTTGGCTTCCCTCTGACAACCATGCCTCCATCCTTTCTACCCTCCCTGTTTTCCTTTCCCTGTTGCTTCATAAACTGGGTTGTGAGTAACTGAATCCATTTTCCCTTCTTCCCTTTCTTTCCTCTCTCTCCTCCCTGATGAAGGAACATTTGTTCCGAAAGCTAGGAATGTAAATTTTCGGTTCTGTTTTTTGTATATCTATCGGCTGTACTGAGCTGAGGTAAGTACTGGCCAGCCCCTCTGTCTCTTTGTTAGTATTTATACAAAGGAGGTCAGTCCAAATGGTCACAGATTTGTTTGACCCATGAGAGAGAGTCACAGAAATGCTGAAAGAACTGAATCATCAGATGTGTGGAGAGATTCAAACTATCCTATGAAAACCTACATAGAAAGTTTCTAGAACCAGCTTTAAGTGATGAATTTAGGAATACATTACAACCCTTTACATATAATTCCCATAGGGATTGCAAAGACAAAATTAGATCAATTACAGTGCACAAAGAGGCATTTAAGCAATCATTCAATCATTCTTCCCCTTCCAGGAATGTGGGTTCATCCATCTCTCTCTCTCTCTCTCTCTCTCTCTCTCTCTCTCTCTCTCTCTCTCTCTGTGTGTGTGTGTGTGTGTGTGTGTGTGTGTGTGTGTGTGTGTGTGTTTGTTTGTTTGTTTGTTTTACTCCAGCTTAAAGAAGAATTACTCCTAAAGGTGGCAAATTTTCTTTCTTTTTTTGTGCGCCTATCGACAACTCAATGCTTCAGCTTTTTGATAAAAAGTAAGTTCATTTTACGAAACTGTCTTCCTGTACATATGTACTTTCAGGGTGTATACGACCCGGGAAATCCGGGAAAAACCCAGAAATTTTTTCATCTGGGAGAAAACCGGGAAAAACCTGGGAATTTTTCGCTGTTTTAGTTTTCAGTTAAATTTTTGTTATTTTGACTGGTAAGAATTGATTCTCTAGCGAAGAATGTTACTGTATCGTGCTACTGGAGAATGATTGTGCAGAATAAATTATAAACGAGAGGGGAAAAAAATAAAACTTTAGTGGCAAAGGAAATGCGCAATTTACGGCAACAAAATGCGGAGCACGCACAAGCGTCTGCAAATAGCAAGAATATGTCAAAGGCCGTTGGGCGAAGATTGTGTAATTCTTCATAACAGTATACTGCTTGCTATGAGCATGACGTCACAACTGTTCACATTAGGTTTGTTTGACCATTTGCCAGCGGGCTGATGCGCATGCACAGTTGACTCGCATATGAGCAGTACCTACTCCCGCTTTCCGCTACTTGAAGTGTGGCTGTTAGCTGTACCAGCAGTAGCCTCTGATGGCCTGTTTCTTTTATTGTGTAATGTAAGCTCTCTTAGTGCTTTATACATACGAACATGCGGGCTTCCTACACCACTGCAGCTACGTATGCGCAATAATGACTGTTTTCTGGCGCTCTCTGGCAACTGGTAAATCATACCTTTTTCTAACAGTCTCCGGATAGTATTGTGGAAGGTGGTTCGAAAAGCGTTATATTCAAAGTAAGTTTCTTTTTACGCAAGATGAATTATGTTGGTGTGAGAAAGTGGGATGTATTTCTAAGTCACAGAGCATTTAAAACTGAACACTTTGAGGACCAGCTACTTACAAGAATTTCGAGCCCAGGCATTTATGTTATAATTTTAAATTTACTGGCATATTTGTGTGATGTATCTTAAAATATAACACACACAAAAAAAGATCAATATTACATGTGAAATTTTAGCTTCTGTTGTAGCTTGTTAGTCTTAGAAACCAATATTATATGTGAAAGCTTAGCTTTTCTTGTAGCTATAGTATGTATACCGTATTAATGTAAACCGTTAACTTTTCCTCTTTGTGTGTTCGCGCTACATAACCAGTGATCTTGCCATTGGCTGACGATAACACATGTCCTATGCTCTGAATATCTGCTGTCATCGGCTGGCGTGACATATGATTGGCTCACAAAACGACATCGCAAGCTCGGTTTCAATGCTCCGGAAACTAACTTGCTGTGTTTCGTGCAATACGAATTTATACTTTCGTAATACGAAAATATGCAGCGTATATGTTGCTGCAAATCAAAGGTCTATCCAAAACTTCTCTCCTTGTTTTTTCATTAAGTCTTTCCAAAACTTCTCTCCCCCATCTTTACTTTTCTTCCAGGAAGTTCAACGCCAGTGTATAAAACGGTAACCATTCAAAGGATTGATAAGTTTTACAGTTCCGTGGGAAAATCTATGGAAAACCTACTGTCACTTAGCCCGGGGAAAAAGCATATTTTTAAATGGGATATCCGGGAATTATTTTTCCTTGTCCCCGTATACACCCTGACTTCACAAGCCTGTTGTCGTCGTCGTCTTCAGTCCTGAGACTGGTTTGATGCAGCTCTCCATACTACCCTATCCTGTACAAGCTTCTTCATCTCCCAGTACTTACTGCAACCTACATCCTTCTGAATCTGCTTAGTGTATTCATCTCTTGGCCTCCCGCTACGATTTTTGCCCTCCACGCTGCCCTCCAATACTAAATTGGTGATCCCTTGATGCCTCAGACAATGTCCTACAACCGATCCCTTCTTCTAGTCAAGTTGTGCCACAAACTCCTCTTCTCCCCAATTCTATTCAGTACTTCATCATTAGTTATGTGATCTGCCAATCTAATCTTCAGCATTCTTCTGTAGCACCACATTTCGAAAGCTCCTTTTCTCTTCTTGTCCAAACTATTTATCGTCATGTTTCACTTCCATACATGGCTACACTCCATACAAATACGTTCAGAAACGACTTCCTGACACTTAAATCTATACTCGATGTTAACAAATTTCTCTTCTTCAGAAATACTTTCCTTGCCATTGCTAGTCTGCATTTTATATCTTCTCTACTTCGACCATCATCAGTTATTTTGCTCCCCAAATAGCAAAACTCCTTTACTACTTTAAGTGTCTCATTTCCTAATCTAATTCCCTCAGCATCACCCGACTTAATTTGGCTACATTCCATTATCCTCGTTTTGCTTTTGTTTATGTTCATCTTATATCCTCCTCTCAAGACACTGTCCATTCCGTTCAACTGCCCTTCCAAGTCCTTTGCTGTCTCTGACAGAATTACAATGTCATCGGTGAACCTCAAAGTTTTTATTTCTTCTCCATGGATTTTAATACCTACTCCGAATTTTTCTTTTGTTTCCTGTACTGCTTGCTGCTAACTTTCTCTAAATTAGTATTTGTGGTCTCTATGTAGCATAAGAGTTGCTGGAACTAATACTTTTTGTATTTATATTAGTACATGAACTCTAGCTCTACAGTTCACAGTAAATTTTTTGGAGTGTTTCCCAGGGAGTTTCTCGAGCATTTCTCTGACGCTACAACAAAGACTAAGCAAGCACAAGGTCTTCTAATGTTCCCACTGTTCCATTAATCCCAAGTGATAAGTTCAAAGATAGATAAAAAAAACGCCTGAGAACAATGCTTTTGTAAAAGACGACAATAATGAGTAAATAATAGAGTATGATCTCTTGACTTCCTAAAGCTTGTTGAGATTATCACTGTTTCTCGGTGTCACCTAAACCTATTGTCATAATCTTTTAAGAGTATTATAAAATTGTAAGGCAGAATTGCTGGCCAGTACTGGCCTTCAGGAGGCACAACTCAGTTCTGTTCATAGAGGCACACAAAAAGACATAACTATATCAGTTTTAAAAGCTACTGGTGTTTGCTTGTAGAGGAGAGAGGGATAGGTTGAGGAAGATTAAAAAGGGAAAAAAAAAAATTAGTCACTCAGACCAAACAAAGGCTCAACATTTGTCAGTCACTATGAGCTGAGACAGGTGCAGTACTTTTCCATTTAAATAATGCAATCTGGAGTTCCTTCACTGAAAAGCCTTGCACAAATATGCTGTAATTCCTTCCATATTTCATTTCATCCTTGTACGTCACGTGGGATGGTCACACACATCAATGATTCTAACAGGTAATTAGATGGCAGAATCCCCATACCCATTTTATATGTTTCTAATTACTTCGCAGATAAGGGTTAAGTGTGTTTTGTTTCTGATGTCAGCATTTTTCTAAAATATCTTCTTTCTTTTGGCTTGTGTTCTCATAATAGTAAGGAAATTAATGCCATTAAACTTTTTATATTTTTAATGAAAATAATCAATTTTTGAAAATATAATGTAATTTGTTGGATAAAAAATCTACTCACCAATTGACGGCAGGGCACACATAAAAGGTGGTAAAGTTTTCAGACTTTCGGAGCCAGTTTCCCTTCTTTTGGCAGAAGAGTTGAAGGGGATGGGAGAGGGGCAGCGGAAAAGGGCTGGTCAGGTTTAGGAAAAGGGGTAGAATTCAGAAATGTCGCACATAACTCCTGTCGGGATGAGAAGGAAAGATGCCTCCCCCCTTTAGAACTTAAACACATACATCATCCCACCAACAGTGATGTGATCTTTGGAGTAGTTAGCTTTTGTATAGATGTGTGTGTTTATTGCAGTTTTGATACGAACTTAGTGTGTCCTTCATCGCTTCCCACGCACCACACTGATCCAGCAGTGAAGGTAGTTCTGTCCTCAAAAATATTGCTGTTGGACAGTCATTAGGTCTTCCTATTTGCATTGACGAGGCATCATTTAGAACTATTATACAGTCTGAATCGAGTATATCACCAGGGCTCCAACTAAGCAATGCAAAAATTATTGCCTCCAGGAACCGGAATACAAGCATTAATCATTCCCATGGTCTATATATTCAGGAGACGGATAGATTCCAAGCCAGGTGCATGTCAGGCATCCGTCAGTGTTTTCCAAGGATGCTCGGCAAATCCCATCGAAATGGCTGAAAGGATTTGATCAAGTCACCTTATACAACAGATGAGGTGACAGTATGTGTTTGGCAAATCTGTACTTTTATGTGGACAGGACAGCCCAGCAGTGGTTCAAAAACAACGAAGAGGAGCTCAGTAGCTGCGACAAAGAACAGGGCCCAAACTAAGTCATAGATACAGAATGTTTTGACCTTCGCAACATTGTAAATCAGAAGAAAATCTCATTTTTTATTAAAGGAGTCACAGAAGGCATGTACCAATCTCTTTAGGTAAAGGATGTCGCAGTAACGGAAGAATTCACCCAACAGTGAAGGAAATGGAACAGAAGAGTTGGATGAAAGAGGTATGATTGACTACTGAATGTGACCCCTATGGCAGTTGTGAAAGACCATCTTGGCTTCACTTCCCTCATAAACCAGGTTGTAAGAGAAGATACACAGCATTTTATTGCGTCCAGAACTGTTGGACCAAGTACACAAAATACAGTGGCCGTGAACGTCGACTCCTTAGGTTAGGAGCTAATAGACGATGTTCAAGAAGAGGTGTATCAATCTTTGGCATCAGTTCCACCACCAGTTGAACACACCATGAGGAATGAACTTGGCCAACTATATGCTATCTAACTGCTAATGGGATGTGACCTGATCAAGGAATGATGTCAGTAAGTGATAGCCATTCATGGTCTATTTTTAGATGCTTTGAGATCTAGAATGGAGAAAAGTCAGATTAAGCAGCCCATAGTAAAACATTGTATCAACAATGGGGATCAGTGCTCAAATAGTTTGTTACCCGTTTAGTAATGGTTAATCCGGGAGGAAGTGGAGAAGATGCTGCAAAGTGACATCATTGAATCTCTATAGAGTCCTTTGGCCTCTGCTGTGGTCCTTGTGACGAAGGAGGATGGCACATGGAATTTCTACATTGACTGACAAATGAATAAATTCTCAAAAAAATTTCTATCCATTGCCATGCATTGAAGACACCTTGGACTGCTTGGACACCTTAGACTGCCTGAAAGGAGCAAAATATTTCTCAACTATGGACATTTAGACAGATTACTAGTAAATCAAAACCGATTGGGTTGACTGGGAAAAGATTCCTTTCATTACTTCTGATGACCTCTGTGAGTTCAAAGCTATGCTATTTGGACTGTGTAACTCACCAGCCACCATCAAAGAAATGATGGTCAACCTGCTTGGACACTTTTAAGTAGACAACATATCTTTGGTATCTCGATGACATTATCTTTTTGAAGACATTTGAAGAACATCTAAGCCTCTTTGACAACCATGTTGATGTGTGTTCAGACTGCAGGTTTTCGCCTGGATCTGAAAAAGCTCCCCTCTGTTACTCAAGAAATAAAAATGTTGGGGCATGTAGTGAATGATGGTGGAGTCCATCCCAACCCAGAGCAAATAAGAGCAGTCACATATTTTCCGACTCCTTGTCACATTTGTGATGAGAGGTTTTCTAGGAAAATGCTTGTACTACTGATGGTTCTTAAATGACTTCTGTACTAAGGTACATCCCTTGCAAGAAGTACTGCAGGGAGGTGCCAGCTTTTCACAGAATGAGGTGCAAAAGAGCCTTCCTTTCCCTTAAGGAGGTGCTAACATCTGCTCCAGTTCTAGCATTTTATGGCAAGAATGGTGAGGCAGAACTTCACACCAATACTAACGGTTTGAGATAGGGGCAGTTCTTGTACAAACACAGGAAGGTGCTGAAAAGGTGATAGCTTATGCTTCCAGAGTTCTCTCAAAGTCTGAGATGAACTACTCTTCAACTGAGAAAGAGAGCCTTATGGTTCTTTGGGCCATCAACAAGTTCCAACTATATTTATTTGGCGAACCGTTTACTGTTGTGATGGATCACCATTCTCTGTGCTGGCTGACTAGCCTGAAGGATCCACCAGGTCTGCTGGCTGGATGGATACTGAGGCTTCAAGAGTACGATGCCACAGTGGTATACAAAGTGGACGCTGACTGTCTTTCAAAGAATCCTTTGGTGGAACAGAGCAGTGTGGACAAAACATCAGTCATTGGTGCATTAAATGATGTTGCTGCTGATCAGAGTGATGATCCAGCATTGCTTAAAACCATAGAATCCTTGAAGAATGAGGAACGAGCCATAGTCGGCTCCCACTAATAAATGGAACGTTATAGAAGAAGTGTGAATCGATGGGGCGGAAATGGTAGCTAGTCATCCAGCTTAGCAGCCAGCAATCCTGAAGTATTTACACCACATGACAACTGGTCTCATGGGATTCGTGAAGACTAGACTAAATCAGATGTAGGTATCACTGACAAGGTCTCTACCGATTCACGAAGACACTATGGGAGCCGCTATAAGGAAAGGCAACTGTGGAAGCACGTGCTGCAGCTACCTCCGGAGCATCTAGTATCAATCCCACCTGCAGCAGCACCTTTCCACTGAATTGGGATCAATCTCTTAGGGAGGTTCCCGAAGTCAACAAGCAAAAATCGATGGATAATAGTCTGTGCTGACTATCCTACCAACTATGCTGTCACTAAAACTGTGGCAGTTGGTGAAACTCCAAAAGCTGCTCCATGTAAAAGATGTCATTTTGAAGCACAGTGCAAGACATGATGATCTGTGATGAGACACTTGCAGATATGCTGTTGATGTACATTGATGTCAAACAGAGGGTGGGATACAACATTGCCCTTCGTGACATTTGCATACAACACAGTGAAGAAAGACTCTACAGGCTTCACACTAATCTTTTTGCCCCACAGTCACATGACCAAAACAATAATGGTTACACTGTTCCTATTTCAACCAGATTATACTCAGGTTGACTGTGTGAAACACTTCATCACCAGGACTGAAGAAGCAAGGCAGCTGGCTTGCATATTGAGCCTGGACACTCAGGAGCAAGGCTAGTAACATTATAACTCCAAGCACTGGCAAGTGAGATACAGCTAGGGAGATTTAGTACAGATTCTTTACGCTTGTGCAGAAAGTGTGAGTAGTCCAAAAATAACTAAAGCACTGCTTTTGTCTGTATTGTATCCTTTGTTGCTTGTTGGATGTCACTTACAAAGTTGAGGATTATGATCTACCATCAGGAAGACAAAAGCATCGAAGCACTGTCCCTGTCCTCTGTATGAAGGTCTACTGCAGTCCAGAGACCAAATCAACAGTGGGAGGTTCAAGAAAACTGAAGACCCGCTCGATGATCTGGAAGCTTCGATGGGAGGGACTACCTTCAGGTATCATCGTTGTGAAGAGGATGTAACAACATTATCAGACTGCGTGGGCATGCCAGTGCTGCCAGCAGAGGACCGTTGAGAAGATCTAGATCCATTGAGAACTTACAAACAGCGCGTCACTTTCACTCCAAGAGACAGAGCAATGCTGTGAACTGTGTTGCATGCAATGTAGGGTAGTGTTTGGCGTTGCTGGCTGATGTGCTTTGGGTCACCAACTCAAACCTGATCACCAGCAATTATTTGTTATTGAATATTTATCATTTCTGAAAGATTCTTGAAGTGTCTTACGTTTGTGTATGTGGGAAATTTTATACGTGTGAAAATAGCAGCATTCTGGACTTTCAGATGTTTGTAAATAACAGCACTCTCCGTCCAGGACATCAGTTCTGTTCTGGGTGTGGTATGATGTTCATTGTAAATGTGCTTTCAGTTCTAAGTATTGTACTTCTTTGGCATCCCTGCTTTCAGCTTTTGACCGGAGGGTCGTTACAATGTGACAGTATTGTAGTCAATGAGATTTAGGGTCAAATGGGGCAAGAGGAGGAGAAGGTTATGAACAGTGTATTTGCTTCTGGACTACAAAATTCTGATGTAGTCAACTGTAGTCTTGATACGTGATGGACTGTTGAATTTGTTGTGGCATCTTTCTGTCATTTAAAATTGATGATTATGATAACAAAATAGTGTTTGTTGCTGGGCAGAGATAACACACCAATATATTAAAAGGGTTGCGAACAACCAAACACATGCGGATCACTGTCTCGATATTTTTATTTTACTCAGTGAATCTTCCACTCTGCAGCGGAATACGTCCTGTTTTGTAAACTTTATGGCAGATTAAAACTTTGTGCTGGACTGGGTCTTGGATCCTTTACTTTCTCGGACAGTCCTCTTATTGGGTGAGATATATTGGCATGAGAGACAGCTTGCACAAGGAAAGTTTTCAGGTTTGAGTCCCAACGTACACTATGTGATCAAAAGTATCTGGACATCCCCAAAAACATAAGTTTTTCATAATAGGTGCATTGTGCTGCCACCTACTGCCAGGTACTCCATGTCAGTGACCTCAGTAGTCATTACACATTGTGAGAGAGCAGAATGGGACACACCGTAGAACTCACGGACTTCAAACGTGGTCAGGTGATTGGATGTCACTTGTTTCATATGTCTGTAAGTGAGATTTCCACACTCCTAAACATCTCTAGGATCACTGTTTTTGATGAGATAGTGAAGTGAAAATGTGAAGGGACACATACAGTATAAAAGGTACATGCTGACCTCGTCTCTTGAAGAGAGTACTTATGTGTAATAGGCAGACACCTATCCAGACCATTACACAGGAATTCCAAACTGCATCAGGATCCACTGCAAGTACTATGACTGGCAGAAGGTGAGAAAACTTGGATTTTGTGGTGGAGCGGCTGCTCATAAGCCACAAATCACACCGGTAAATGCCAAACAACGCCGCACTTGGCGTAAGGAGTGCAAACATTGGACGATTGAACAGTGGAAAAATGTGTGGAGTGACGAATCGCGGTACACAATGTGGTGATCCAATGGCAGGGTGTGGGTATGGCGAATGCCCGGTGAACATCATATGCCAGCGTGTGTAGTGCCAACAGCAAAATTTGGAGGTGGTGGTGTTACAGTGTGGTGGTTTTTTTCATGGAGGGGGGTTGCACCCTTTGTTGTTTTGCGTGGCACTAGCACAGCACAGGCCTACATTGAGGTTTTAAGCACCTTCTTGCTTTCCACTGTTGAAGAGCAATTAGAGGATGGTGATTGCATCTTTCAACACGTTGGAGTACCTGTTCATAATGCACGGCATGTGGCTGAGTGGTTACACGACAATAACATCCATGTAATGGACTGGCGTGCACATTGTCCTGACCTGAATCCTATAGAACACCTTTGGGATGTTTTGGAACTCCGACTTCATGCCAGGCCTCACGATCTACATCAATACCTCTCCTCAGTGCATCACTCCATGAAGAATGGGCTACCATTCCCCAAGAAACCTTCCAACACCTGATTGAACATATGCCTGTGAGAGTGGAAGCTATCATCAAGGGCAAGGGTGGTCCAACTCCATATTGAATTCCAGCATAACCAGTGAAGGGTGCCACAAACTTGTATGTCATTTTCAGCCAGATGTCCGTATACTTTTGATCACATGGTGTAGGTTAGGATATATTTTTGAGGAGTTGAGTGTAGATGTGGCCACATTGGTAGATTCCAGAAGGAAGATTCGGGTAAAAGCCCTGCCGATGCACTCACCCAGCACTTTTCCAGCTCTGACACTGGATGTAGGACAACCTGTGGAATTAGTCATATCACATACACTAACTCTGCTGTAACTTCTGTACAGTGTTTTACATGGGCACCATCGCAAACCAGGTGCTCATCCAATGAATGTGCACTGCGAAACTGTGACCAAGAACAAAGCTGACCCACCCATTGACAGAACATGTTGAGCACAACATACACAACTTGCAAGTCATTACATCACAACCTGTGCCATCTGGACCTAGACACACCAACACATCACCAAACCAGCCTGTCTGAATTACATAAATTGTAATTTTTTTAAATATTTGCATCTACTTTCTTTCTTAAACTGTAAGTAAAATTTTGTTGTGCTTCGTATGGACAAAATGTTGGAGGTGCTTCCCCAGTTGTAACTATAATTATAAGTTAATGAATCTTGTTTCATAATGCAAACCAGTAAATCTGGTCTCGTCTCCATCAGCATGGCACAAACTTTAATCTGTGTCACTCAGTGCAAATAGTTATTTTTTTTATCCAGTGTCTGATAGCTTTCTGGAATGCAAATATATATCAATAACTGAACTATGATTTCACAGAGAGATTAATTTTAATTTTGTGTTTTCAGTACAGAATCTGCACCCACTGTACAGTATTATTAAGTGTTTCACAGTCTAAATGTTTTTCTTTTTTTTTTTTTTTAACCTTTAGAAAGTGGTGGCATCAACTAACTTTGCTTTCTTAAATACGTAAACCTTCAATATCGCGCATTCCAGCCACGTGCCGGACTGCCATACTGTGTTTGAATTAGTCCCTACATACTAGTAAGTTTTCTAGCTTCTCCCAAAACTTCATCACCACATGTGATTTGCTGCAGACAGTAACATTGTTTAGCATTAAAAAGAGTCACTTATCTAGAGTATAATGTTTTCATTCCATGTTAGATTTAAAAAAAAAAAATTTACTACAGTGAATAGTCCCTCACAGTACCACCCATTCCTCTGGATAGAAAGCTAGCACTATGGTGTATTTGGAATGCAAAGAGACCAGGAAGGTAAAATGCTTATATATAATCAAGGCAAAATAAGAAAGTCTTTCATAAAATGTGGAATCATTTTATAATATGCACATTATTCATAAAAAATGAAGGACTTATGTTCATGGCAACTCAACATCAAAAAGTACTAACTTTCTGTTACAGTATGACAGAAGGTGCTCAGCAGGCTCTGAGGCGTACAATGGAGTTGTACAGTAAAACAACACGATTTGCGTTAGCATGTAACAACAGTGAAAAAATCATAGAACCAATACAGTCTCGGTGTGCTGTGTTGCGATTTGGCAAACTTAATGATGCTCAGATTCTTGCCAAAGTTATTGAGGTTTGCCAGAAGGAAGGGGTAAGAAACATCTTCCACAATTTACATGAGATTGTTGTTAAGTAATTGTGCATGTGAATAGTACTTTTTGTGTGTGTGTTTCTTCTAGGTCTCCTACACAGATGATGGACTGGAGGCAATTGTGTTTACAGCACAGGGAGACATGCGTCAAGCATTTAACAACTTGCAGTCAACATTTAATGGATTTGGACATGTCAGCAGTGAAAATGTTTTCAAGTTAGGTATTTTATTGTACTCTCACTACAGGGTCATTAATGTATTTTCCTACAAAATTTGTATTTAGGTGCGCGCGCGCGCGCACACACACACACACACACACACACACACACACACACACACACACACACACACACAAGCCACTGTACAGTGCATGACAGAGAATACTTCATACTGGTTCTAGCAGTTTTGTGTCCTATTCCATTTACATACAGAGTAAGAGGATAATTATTCTCTATATGCCCCTGCACACCATAATCTCTCTTATCTTATTATCATGATCCTTATATGATATATGCAGGGACTTGAGAAAGTAAATTACATGTCATCCCATGCTAAGACAATTACCCTACAGGAGTGGCTTATTGTCAGAAGAGAGCACATGTTTTGGATTTCCTGCAGGCATGGTTCTGCTGTTGTACAAGTGTGGGAGTGAATTGGTGTGGCAACTGGAAATGTACTCCATAGTTGAAGTGTGCAGGACAGTAAGATTCTTGTGGGCAAAGCATCTAAATGCACCTAGATTCATGGTGAAATTCCGAATGTCACAGCCAGCCATAGTGAAATGGTGCCAACAGTTTGACCAAGGCTGCACAGACAGTGATGCTAATGAGGAAGGAACATCTTTCAGCGTGGGATTTCCATCTTTCCGCCAACCTGAAAGAATTTCTTCGGGAGGGGTTTCAATGATGACATTCACACAGCTATTCTTCGATGGCTCTGCTACCGAGAAGCGATTTCTCTTGTCAAGTAATTGGTTGCTTAGTAGAATGTTCCAACCATTGTTTATAGAGATTGTCCAAAAGATATTGTACTGTATCTGTGTCACTTTGAAGTGTAGTGCAACATTCAAGAAAAGTTACTTGACCTGCCATAATAACGTGTAACTTACTTTTATATAATCTCCTCGAACTATGTTGATGGTAGAATGGTTGCACAGTTTTCCTTGCATTCCAGTTCTCTAATTTTGCTGGACATACACACATCAAAAAATGTTTTGCATCACCCCAGTTCCCAGAATTCCTGAAGATAGACGTTGACTGTGGATATTGTATCACAGATACAGTCGCTTTGTCTGGTCAGAGATGTCACTAAACCCGCCCAAAGATGTAAACAACTATGCATGAGCAGTGCTTATTAGACAGGGGGTCCAACAGCCGGTCAGTTCCAGTCATTCCACCCGGAAGGAGGTACACGGCTCGTGTTGTAGTTCAACCAAGCCTAGATGGTCAGTATCGCAGTTCGAGTGTCTGCATTGTTACTTTATGCCAGGAAGGGCTCTCAGCAAGGGAAGTGTTCAGCCGTCTCGGAGTGAACCAAAGCGATGTTGTTTGGACATGGACGAGATACAGAGAGACAGGAACTGTCGATGACATGCCTCACTCTGGCCCCCCAAGGGCTACTACTGCAGTGGATGACCACTACCTACGGATTATGGCTTGGAGCAACCCTGACAGCAATGCCACCATGTTAAATAATGCTTTTCATGCAGCCACAGGACGTCGTGTTAAGACTCAAACTGTGTGCAATAGGCTGCATGATGCACAACTTCACTCTCAACATCCACATAGCGCAGTACAGATGGGCCCAACATCATGACAAATGGACCACTCCGGATTGGCATCATGTTCTCTTCACTGATGAGTGCCACACGTTCCTTCAGCCAGACAATTGTTGGAGACATGTTTGGAGGCAACCTGGTCAGGCTGAATGCCCTTGACACACTGTCTGAGTGCAGCAAGGTGGAGGTTCCCTGCTGTTTTGGGGTAGCATTATGTGGGGCCGACGTACATCGCTGGTGGTCATGGAAGGCACCGTAACGGCTGTATGATACGTGAATGCCATCCTCCGACCAATAGTGCAACCATATTGGTGAGGCATTCGTCTTCATGGGCGACAATTCACGCCCCCATCGTGCAAATCTTATGAATGACTTCCTTCAGGATAACACCATTTGACTAGAGTGGCCAGCATTTTCTCCAGACATGAATCCTATCAAACATGCCTGGGATGGATTGAAAAGGGCTGTTTATGCATGACGTAACCCACCAACCACTCTGAGGGATCCACGCCAAATCGCCATTGACGAGTGGGACAATCTGTACCAACAGTGCCTTGATGAACTTGTGAATAGTATGCCATGATGAATACAGGGATGCTTCAGTGCAAGAAGTACTAGTGTATACAGCAATCTGGACCACCAGCTCTGACGGGATCGCTGTGTGGCGGTACAACATGCAATGCGTGGTTTTCATGAACAATAAAAAGGGTGGAAATGTTTATGTTGATCTCTCTCCCAATTTTCTGTACGGGTTCCGGAACTCTTGGAACCGAGGTGATGCAAAACTTTTTTGATGTGTGTAATTTAATGAAAATGTTACCACCTTTTATTCAAAGATTCTCATTTTACTTCCTGATTATCACTGCTACATTTTAATACGGGCATCTGTGAATTCTCTCTTTGTTTTTGTCCCTAGTTGATAAGGACTCCAAATACTGGAGCAATACTATAAGAATGATGTCACTAGTGTTGTGTATACAATATCATTTACAACCCTTTGGACAATTCTTCCATGTACTTCTTCCTAATAATGATGTGTTCATCTCATTTCATGTTGCTCGTTAGTATTGCTGTTAAATAATTGCATGGTATGACATGCTCTAAGTACTTACCAGTAGTTTTGTCCAGCCCAAGATGCTGGAGTTGACGGTTGTGTGTGTGTGTGTGTGTGTGTGTGTGTGTGTGTGTGTGGGCGCGCGCACGCACATTTTACAGACGAAGACTATGGCTAAAACCTACCGTATTTACTCGAATCTAAGCCGCACTCGAATCTAAGCTGCACCCGAAAAATGAGACTCGAAATCAAGGGAAAAAAATTTTCCTGAATCTAAGCCGCACCTGAAATTTGAGACTCGAAATTCAAGGGAGAGAAAAGTTTTAGGCCGCACCTCCAAATCGAAACAAAGTTGGTCCATTGTAATATGAGACACAATTTAGGTCGAATGAATGACAATACAGCTACAGTAGTTTGGTTCAAGTTGTAAGCTTAGCAGTTACGCTTTACCAGGTAGCCATTGCTATGCGTCAGGCGCTCCATCCATATTTATACGGGTACCCTTCGTTTTCCACGTGCTTCGTCTGGTTTGAATCGATTGCTTATTTTTCTTTGGTCTGATAAGTGCCGTTCTCTTTGTTATAGGTGTTTACGTCACTCTTAGCTCAAAATGCGTTATTGGACTGTGTCATGCATTGTTTGTTGCATTCTGATAATGTTTGTTTACGACCTATCGACGCTCGCGGCATCATGGCTTCTTTTGCGCGCGCTACCGCCGCTTACGATAAAAAAAGAGAGGAATTGTCTCATTAGCGAAACAATGGCAAGAGACTGCTGTTTGTTGTTACTTACACTGCTGCTTTCTTTGATAATGATCAACAAGAACCAAATAATAGACTGCGTACGATAGAAAATGTTCTGAACTAGAGTTTAGCTAAAATTTTTCGCTGTTTGAAAATCTTTGCAAATGCCTCTTTTGTACATTACATTCTGCACAGAAATTACAGTCATCTTAGATTTAAAAATCTAGTCAATTGCTGTGCTTCATTTCTGACTGTATCAGTATTAGGCATAAGAATAATACGAATATAAACATGACATGCTACGTATATTCTTCCTCGTTTGCTGTTATCTCACACTAGTTTCGTAGTTTATTAGGCAAACAGGATTTAAATGAGATAGCAGCAAACATAAAAGAATACATACAAAATGTTTATATTTGTATTATTCTTATGGTGAAGAGAATACTGTATATGATTCACAATTCATAAAAGTTCCTATTAGCAACCATCTCTTCTCACAGGTAGGAAAAAATGCATAACGTAGAGTTGGCCATATTGACAAACATCCCAAACAGTCTTGCCAGTCGGATTTTCGTAGTACGTTGAAATGCTGCTACATTCGAAGATTAACAATACGGAATTTGTATTTACTTCGTTGGATAATGTATGAAAATGCAGTGATCGAAACTCGGGGCGGAGAAAAAAAGCTCGTCTTCCACATTTTTTTCAATTTATTTACTGACTCAAGAGGTTTTGACGCCAGTATTTATCTTTGTGCCTGCAAAGCATGCCTGTGTAGTGCTACATATATTCGATGGTGGAAGTTAGTTGTGGCGACACCTACCAACATTTTTCAGAACTTCCGCTTAGTTTGCACTCGATTCTAAGCCGCAGGTGGTTTTTTTGGATTACAAAAACGGGAAAAAAAACGCGGCTTAAATTCGAGTAAATATGGTATACGTGAGTATCTTTCTGGAGTGCCTCTCTGGAACATGATGTGTCTTCGTTATAGTAAGCAGCAATCTGTCTTTTCCTACATTGTTGATATTCCTACCTGGAGTTTCCACTGTAATATCAACACTATAGTAGACTTGGTTATAGGATAACTCTGTATTCTGTTTGGTAATTTGTTTATGGTGAAATATTTTCAAATCATTATATTGCATTTTCAGTCATTTATGCTGCACAAGACAACTATGCTAAAAATATAAACTGCTACTAATTTAGAGGTGACAGCAGAATGTAGAGATCTTTATGTTCTGACAAATTATTATGTTTTTTAGGTATGTGATGAACCACATCCATTACTTATTAAAGAAATGCTGCAGCACTGCATGGATGGAAATGTGGAGAAAGCGTACAAGGTATGCTAAAACTTTATTTCATTGAAGACAAATTAAAATATTGAAATTTATTACAAAGTTAGTAATGACTGTAAAATTGCAGGTGACTGCTTTATTAACGTTTTAAATGAAGGTGATCATAAATTTATCAAAACAGAGAAAGTTAGTCGATTCACAATTGTGTCCATCATAGTGATCTGTCTATATAATTATACAAGTATTACACAACAAAGCCAAGGGTTGTTCCACCACATGCCAAGTAGTGTGTGCTGTTATTTCAGCATTTTGGCTTAGACAGTGGCACAGAAAATATGTCACCATTGAATCTGACCACTTAAGATAGAACTGCTGGAAGAAAAGAGTAAACATTTCTCAAATGTTAATTGCTAAGATGATGATAAGTCCTTTGTAGTATACAGAGAGCCGAATAAATAATGGTATAGAGCAATAAATTGCCACATAAATAGTCAGGAAAAATTCTCATTTGCAATAAATGTGAATTCTGCCTCAAAATGTGAAAACTGAAAATTACCTACTAAATGCTGCTCCATAGTGAATTGCATACAGATGAACTATTTTATCAGAGATTGTTTAAAATATCCTCATTTTCACCACATGCAAGGGCTGTTCAAAAAGTAAGGTGACTTCTAATTGCGCGGGCAACGTACATTCAATTGTCGATCCCCCCCCCCCTTCCCAATGCTTGTCCCGAACATATGTTCACAGTTTCAAGTGTACACGTACTTTGTTTGTTTTTGACAGATAGAAAGGTTAGATGGGTTTCAGTGTGCTCACCAATTTTCGATTATTGTAAAAAAATGAAGCAAATAAAAATGGAATCAAGTGCTCTAAAACACTTGAAATGTAGACAGTGGCACATGGTGAGTCCACTCTAAGTAAGAAAGAAAAAAAAAAGTTTACAAGTGGTACAAGCTCTTCCAAGATGGCTGAGAAGATTCCAGTGACAAACCTTGCTCTGGATGCCCCAGCACATCAACAACAGATGATAACGTCGAAGCTGTGAAGAAAATTATTTTGGCAAATTGCCAAATTACTGTAAGAGAAGTTGCAGATACTGTTGGCATATCAGTTAACTCATGTCATAAAATTTTTTTTGAATGTCTTGGGTATGAGATGTGTGTCAGCGAAGTTTGTTCCAAAACTTCTCAACTTTGATTGGAAGAACCATCGCATGAGCATTGCTCAGGAGCTGTTGAATTGGGTTTACAGTTATGACTTATGACGTCGAAACCAAAGCCCAGTTGTCCCAATGGGAGCATCCCAGAGCACAAAGATCGAAAAAAGCCTGCCAAGTTCGATCAAATGTCAAAGTGTTGCTCATCTTTATTTATTTATATTTTTTTTTCCTATCTCCAATTACCATGGTGCACGCATCATGAATTTTTGTATCAAGGTCATACGAGCAATAAGGAGTATAACCTTGATATTGTGTTCCCGTTTGCGAGAAGCAATATGCAAAAAACATCAGGAATTGTAGAAAAACAATTCATGGCTTTTGCATCACTACAATGCAAGTGCTAATTCATCATTGCTTGAGGGAGATCTTTTGGGCAAAAACAACCTGACAATCGTGCCTCAGCCACCATATTTGCTGGATTTGGGCCCCTGTAACTTTTTACAGTTGCCAGAACTGAAGAGACCTAAGAAACTACAAAGATTTTAAACGATTGAGGAAATAAAAACTGCATCGCTGGAAGTACTCAAGGCTGTACCAAAAAGTGCTTATGAGCAAGTGCTTTGAGGATTGAAAGAAGCGTTGTCACTAGTGTATTGCATCAGAGTGGGATTACTTTGAAGGGGAAAACATGAATATTCATGAATAAATAAATATTTTTTCATAAAAATATAAAATCACTGTACTTCTTAAACACACCTCGTAAATATAAAAAATGTAACAAATTTACAGCTACTTCTATGTTTCACATCATTGGGCAAAGCCTAATGATGTGTGAGACAATACGATGTCATACAAATACACTCAATGCTCTGGTGTCACACCAATTGTGGATGATCGAAAGGTCTGTATAATATACATGCCATGCAATGCAACTTAGAACTTAGCCATGAGACTTAGTATCTTAGAACACAGAAAAACCCGTTTGTTGGCTAGCTGAAGTTCAAAAGTTGGTATAATGTGGACACTGTGACAGTTTTAGGTGGCATATGTTTTGAACTGAGGTTGCATCATACACCGGTAGATGTTGCACTTGAATTACATCATTTACAACACTGGGAACGTAAGCAAGCAATTGCTTGTTAGCCATTACTGAATATTGTGTGGTGTGTGTTGCTTATTATTTTTCCTCTTCTTTTTGAAATGAATGAAGACACTAACATTGTTCCATCACGGAGTTAGATTATGGCCCCCATCACACTAGAAGGGATTGGCGACCCCTGTGATCATGTGTCGGCTCTGCTTTCATAGAAAGCACAGATGGCTGGCTGACCTGTGAGTGGGAAGGGGGGCTTGTTTTCTTTGTGCCACTCCTTTCCCTTCTGGCAGTCATACATTGAGGTGACGAAAGCTGTTGGATACCTCCTAATACCATGTCGGACCACCTTTTGCTCGGCATAGTGCAGCAACTCGATGTGGCACGACTCGACAAATTGTCAGAAGTCTCTCGAGAAATACTGAGCTATGCTGCCTCCACAGCCATCCATAATTGTGAAAGTGTTGCCAGAACTGTTCTGGTCCAGTGGCAATTCCATCATTGTGTCGGAACATGAAGTCCATGAATGGCTGCAAATGGTCTCCAAGTAGCCAAGCATAACAATTTACAGCAATGATAAGTACACTCAGACCGGAGGACCCAGTCCAGTCATGCAAACACAGCCCACACCATTATAGAGTCAAAACCAGCTTGCACAGTGCCTGTTGACAACTCAGGTTCATTGCTTCATGGGGTCTGCGCCACACTCAAACCCTACCGTTAGCGCTTACCAACTGAAATTGGGACTCATTTGACAAAGCCATAGTTTTCCAGTCTTCAGGGGTCCAACTGGTATGGTCACAAGCCCAGGAGAGGTGCTGCAGGCTATGTGGTCTTAGCAAAGGCACTCCTACCGGTCATCTGCTCCTGTAGTTCATTAACTCCAAATTTCACCTCAGTGCCCTAACAGATATGTTAGTCATACATCCCACATTGATTTCTGCAGGTATTCCAAGCGGTGTTGCTTGTCTGTTAGCACTGACAACTCTACACAAATGCCGCTGCTCTCGGTCACGCCATTGGCCAGTGCATTGTCTGCGAGACAAAATTCTTTAAATTTGGTATTCTTGGCATATTCTTGATACTGTTAACCTTGGAATATTGAATAGTGCATCTAGCTCCAACTACCATTCAGAGTCTGTTAACTCCCGTTGTGTGGCCATAATCACATTAGAAATCTTTTCACATAAATCATGCGAGTACAAATGACAGCTCCTCCAATATACTGCCCTTTCATACTTTGTGTGTGCGATACTGCAGCCATCTGTATATGTGAATATCATGATCCCATGAGTTTTGTCACCTCAGTGTGATTCTAGTTTGTTTGTGCAGACAGCTGGCTACCAGTTCAAAATCCACACTCTGCACTGTAGCGATCGGAAAAGAAAATATGTCAACATATGTCGATCACACCGAGAGTTTCCCCGTAACACTCAGTCATTTTCGCTTCTATTTGATTGCCAAGTATCTTTTTGTTTCCGTGTGTAGCATTGTAAGGATGGGTCGCACAGCTACGAATGCCCACAACAGTTCGAAATCAGTATTCTGCTGATTTTGTAACAATCAAATTATGCATGAGAAGAAAAATAATGTTGAGAAATACGTTAAATCAGAGAAGCAATCTGTTCACTGGCAGGAAAATGGTGCTGCATCCCAAGAGAAACAATCATT
Organism: Schistocerca americana; assembly: GCF_021461395.2. Classification (NCBI taxonomy): domain Eukaryota; kingdom Metazoa; phylum Arthropoda; class Insecta; order Orthoptera; family Acrididae; genus Schistocerca; species Schistocerca americana. Next base: position 1,073,232,741 of record NC_060119.1, read on the forward strand.
TGTTGCAAGCTTGGATAGAGACGAAGAAGAAAACAAACTCTGACCATTTCTGAAAAAAAACTGTTGGAAATTTTGGCAAAAGCAAACATTAAAGCCAAAATGTTCCCCAATCACCACATTTTTTAAAGTCAGTTTCGAAGCTTGGAAGACTCAGTTTTCTGGCACCCAGCATAACAACATTTTATATTAGTATGTCTAATCATTTTACAAACAAAGAAAAAAGAAAACAATTTTCCCCAAAACAGATGATACATTTTCAAGTCCCTACACATAAAGAGTAGTGTATGACAGCAAGTAAGTTACTGATGGAAAGTCTACTTTTAAATATTTTATTGAAGATCTGCATAAGTACTGTGGGTCAGTGCTTTGTTCAGTAATTGTAAAAGATTTCACATAGGTGAATGGTAAGGGAAACAAATTGGCAAAAGGATTATTTTAAGATATTCCATTTTTAAAACTTGCTTGATGAGTAACCAATTGTGAACAGAAAGACATTTTCGGAAATTGGACTTACAGAAAAAAGGAGCCAGCAACAGTGATGTTCACGTAATAAATTAACAACTAAAACAATGGTGTATAAGGAAATTCCTGGGGGACAAAGTCAGTCATGTTTTGGTTTTGTTTGTGGTATTGGTTCATTTGGATTCAGTGCTGTCAAAATAAGGGCCCATCCCAACTGAAGTTAGTAATGAGAAAAATGTAGTGTCACATATTTTCAGTTATTAAGGCATATGTAAGTTTTATAGAGTGTTCTTTTACAAAACTCGATAAGCTTTTGACCTGTTATTGTAAACTTTTTTATCGCTGGTGTTCTTTGTTTTACCCCAAGAATATGCTTGAAATAAAAGCAAGCATTTAAAATGTAAACCAGAAAACATTTTAATCAGTAATTTCAGAAACCCCATAAGTCCACTTTTTTTTCTGCCGTTAATGGTCAATGGGGTTGAAATACGGTGTATCAAGGAATCATGCTTGCGTTGAAAAACTGCAGTGGCTTAAGAAAAAATAGTAGTCGGCTGTTCATATTGTCTCTGCCTCAGTTCACAGATATCACAGAACTGTACCTCAACACTGTTAGTGTGTTGGGTAGTAAAAATATATATATTCTCATTGCTGTAGAGTTTTTTAATAATTAATACCAGTTAAGTGTTGAAAGTTTGCCAGAGAAGAAATAAAACTGAAAAATTTCTCGTGAGAGGCTAAATATCAAAGCTTTGGTATAATAAAGAAAAATCTCCAGAAATATGGTAGCATGCATGTTGGAAAATAGAATGAAGCCCTAATCAAACAATTGTACATTTAGTTTCAAGTGCTGAAGTTTAAATCCCTGCATGTTTTGAAATATGATAATTGGTGGAAAGACTACTGCAAGAAAATAACTTGAGCCATAGAATTGCTGGAAAAGACAATTGCTGTTTAACAGAAAGTTAAATTTCACTTAGGAAATACCAGTACATGGAAATTCATTATGATTACCAGCAAAAGGAACTTCCTCATTCTTACAAGTTTTGATAGTGTAGTGTATCCCTCTTCCAAAAGATACAGTAACATCAAGCTTGCCAGCTCTTTTCGATAACCTTCTGGGACTGCTACACTTCTTTGTTTATTACTCGTATTATCTTTGGATTATTTGTCTTGTGAATTTTCAATATATTTCTTATAACATCTTATTTATGTTTAATAGTCTCATAAAAGTGTTGAAAATTGCAGCTGTTTTGTAATAATTCAGTGTTTTTCATTTGGTAATGACATTTAGAGTTCTCTCCACTGAATTTTTATTTTTAAAAACTGCAATTGCAAGCAAGTTCAAAAGATGATAGTACCAGTATGTCTATATGAATATGTGTGTGTGGGTAGAAGGGGGGGGGGGGGCTAGAAATTGATCCGTAAAATGAAGGATTTTAGTCATTTCTGCAATCATTCTGTCTGTGCTGTGAGACTCCTCTAGAATATTTCATGAGATTTAATTTGACTGTATTTCGAATTTTTAATGGGTTATTTCATCTGCAAGCATCATGCAGCACATGGCATTTTCTTTTCCCTTTGTGTGAAATCAAAACAATTAATCCTCGAACATAACATGATGTACTTTGTACACATGTGGAGAATAGCTGTCTTTCTGTTACCAAAATCACAGTTTAATCTTAGTTTAATTAAACAGTGATAAAATACACTTACATTACATCAGCTAAAGTATTGTTTAATTAAACAATAATAAAATGAACTTTCATTATATCAACCACTTGTAGTCATGGGCTTGCAATTTGGGGGGGGGGGGGGGGGGGGGAGGCAATGGAACAGTACAAAACTCTGGCGACATCGTGGTGCAATTGCGTAGTGTTGTATCGCACGTGTTGTCTGCATATGTTTAGAAACAAGCGCCCCATCAAATATTTCCTGCCAGCACCAGAGTTGCTGTGGTCTGTTTTGGCTTTGTTATTCTTTCATTATGCTTTTTACTTTTATTGTATCTTTCATGCTGGCATGAGTTCGTGCGTAGACACGGGATAACTCTGATGTATTGTTGCCTGCATGTTAAGTTATTTTCAGTTGAGAGCTCGGAACGATTGAACAAGCCTTGTACTCATCTCCGTCTCCTGTGACTGTAATCAATAAAGCTAATGTTAATATAGTAAAGGGAGTGTGGTTCCGTCGTATTATGTAAAAGCATCTTCTAATGGTTGAACAACAGACTGCCCAGCTTTTAACAACAAAGTGGTGACCCCGACATGATTTACCTCATAGTATTATTGGGTTGAGAGCGCTTACTCAAGAGATTTTCAAAATGACTGACATTCACCGCTCCATGTCATGATTGGCTGTAAGTCTACCACCTTTCTGGCCACACAATCCAGGTTTGCGCAGGTGGAGGCCAGCTTTTTCTATTCTGGAATTTCGCCAGACGCTACAAAGTTTGCGCTGTTAGTAAGCCAATTAGATCACGAGTACGCTGCAGAAGTACAACATGTAATTACCTCACCGCCAGAAGCTAACTCCTACAACCGGCTTAAAGCACAATTGATCTGACGAATGTCAGCACCACAGGAAGAGCAAATCCGTCAAATTCTCACTGTGGAAGGTATTGGAGACAGAGACAGCCTTCTTGCAGCACCTAAGAAACAAAGTAAATGTGGGAACCATTCCAAACAGCTTACTGCGCTCAATATGGAGCAGTTGCTTGCTACCGTCTGTCAAAGCAATTATGTTGTCACGGTCTGACACGCCCTTGGACATAGTAGCGGAGTTTGCAGATAAAATCTAGAAGGCGATGACGCCATTTCCTGCCAGTACAATCACTGAACAATGCGGTAGCGTGACTTCAAGTGTTTCGCATGCAAATTATGAGGGCTTGGCAGGCAAAGTAGATCTATTGACGCAGCAGATCGGCAAACTTCTCAAACTGACCCAGAGTCGATATCGCCAACACTCGCGCAGCAAGTCAAAAACAACCTCATCTGCAACTGAACCTGAGCAGCTAGGCATCTGCTGGTATCATCGAAATTCAGGGAGCAAGTGCGCAGATGCACAACCTACTGCACTTACCCAAATGGCAGCAGCGGTCGGAAGTAGATGCCTGCTCAGATTGCCGATCAGTGCCTCTGTGGCTGCTTGTTAGTGATCGGTGGTCCGGCTGGAAATACTAAATAGACACTGGGTCCAATTTGTCCATTTACCCATGGACCATATTGCACAGGAACCAACCACCCACTTTATTCTGTCTGACTGCTGCTAATAACTCAGTCATAACAATGTACGGCAGTCTGTGCTTCGAACTAGACCTGGGCCTACAAGAAGCCTTCACGTGGGATTTTACCATTGCAGATGTTGCCGAACGTGTCATCAAGTCCGACTTCCTTGCCCATTATAATCTACTGCCAGACATGAAGTACTCCTGCCTAGTTGACAACACCACGGGTTTAACAGTGTTCTGATTTTGGTGGAATGCAATCGTACATACTGCTAAACTAACACAGGTGGTGGATGGTGAGAACATAGAGCTGGTGAATGGATTTCCGGCTCTGATACGATCTCTCTGATACGGTCTTTCGGAGCACCTAAGGAGGTAAGGCACAACACTGTCTGCTACATAGAGACTACCGACGGTCCTCTCATGTCTTGCAAACCGTGATGTTTAGCTTCATATCATCTTAAAATTGTAAAAGCAGAGTTTGACGTTATGATTCATGAAGGTGTAATGCGGCCTTCCAACAAACAGCCCCTGGTCCTCACCGCAACATTTGGTCCCAAAAAAGGATGGTGCATGGCAGACTTGTAGTGACTACAGAGCTTTGAATACCAGAACAGTACAGGACAAATACCCTGTGCCATTGTTACCTGACTCTGAACTGTGCGTTGAGTGGTGCAGCTATTTTTAGCATCCTGGACTGTGCAAAACCGTACACACAGATCCCTATAGCTGAACAGAGAAGGTCCCAAGACAGCGATCGTCATTCCTTTTGGCATGTTTGAGAGCAAATGCATGACTTTTGGATTCAGGAATGCTGCTGAAACATGGCAACACTTCACTGACTCAGTCCTACAGAGCCTAACTGTTGCTTTCACTTACTGGACAGTATTTCAGTTTGTCATCAGCAGAGCAACAGCAACATCATTTAATGGAAGTGTTTAAGCGATTGGAACACTACGGCAAAGTCCTGAACACTGCCAAATGTATGTTTGGCTACCGGCAAGTGGATTTTCTAGGTTTCGAAAACAGCAGGATCGCTACCACTGCCAGTGAAGGTGGAAGCCATCTTAAGGATTTCACACCCAAGTGTGGCCAAGGAATTGCATTGATTCCTCGGTGCCAGCCTGTGTGGCCGAGGGGTTCTAGGCGCTTCAGTCTGGAACCGCGCGTCCCTACGGTCGCAGGTTCGAATCCTGCCTCAGGCATGGATGTGTGTGATGTCCTTAGGTTAGTTAGGTTTAAGTAGTTCTAAGTTCTAGGGGACTGATGACCTCAGATGTTAAGTCCCATAGTGCTCAGAGCCATTTGAACCATTTGATTCCTCGGTATGTTAAGTTTTTATCTCTCTCACTTGCCACAATCTGCAGAATTACAGGAACCATTAATTGCAGCACTCACCGGCCCATAGAACAAGGTAACTTGCCTATAACATGGACTAATAGCATGTGTGGCATTTGAAGCGGCCAAAAAGAGCATTGCAGGCACCACCCTTTGGCACACCCTGAGCCTATTGCACCTTTGGCTCTAGTGGTTGATGGTAGCTAGATGGCAATCTGCACAATGTTGCAGCAATATGGCAACCACATACATTTTCCTCATGCTAACTACTGCCCACACAAAAGCTATGGAGTGCCTGCAACAGAGAACTTTTGGCCGTTTGAGTATGTCAGATACTTCAGATCTCAGCTGGAAGCTAGAGACTTTATTATCTACACCAATCACAAACCGCTAACTTATGCATTTCACCTGAACAATTATGCCAAAGAACTACAAAGTAGATAAAGATCTACAAGTACTTTTATCAGCAGAAACATTGGCGTTTGATGTGCAACTTATCCAAATTCCAGGGAGCAATGTCGAGCTGTATTGTGAAATCTGCTACATGACTTGTGCCACCCCAGTATTAGATCGACAACCCACCTAGTGATGAATCGTTACATGTTGGAGGAGGAGATTAGTGTTTAACGTCCCATCGACAACGAGGCCATTAGAGACGGAGCGCAAGCTCTGGTGAGGGAAGATTGGGGAAGGAAATCGGCCATGCCCTTTCAAAGGAACAATCCCGGCATTTGCCTGAAGCGATTTAGGGAAATCACGGAAAACCTAAATCAGGATGGCCGGAGGCGGGATTGAACCGTCGTCCTCCCGAATGCGAGTTCAGTGTGCTAACCACTGCGCCACCTCGCTCGGTGCCATTACATGTTGACCAGGTATACAGAAAGACTGCCGTGATTGGGGGAGGAGTTCTCAAATGCCAACACAGCAAGTTACACCACCACATGCAAGCACGATAGCGAACTTTCTGACAATGACAGTCCATTTCAGTCATGTCCACATAGACATTGTTGGTCCATTGCCATCATCTGACAGCGAATGTTACATTCTTACAATGATGGATCATTACACCTGCTGGCTGAAGCTGCACCAGTGGACAATGTTACAGCAGAAATTCTGGCTTTCGCTTTCATGTTCATTGGGTGTTGCACTTTGGCTGTCCGTTACACATCATCACATATAAAGGACAACAGTTTGAATCCGACCTTTTCAGACAACTTGTGAAGTTTTGCGGCACAAATCACCACAAAATATGAGCTTCCACACAGCCAGTAATGGGATGATCGAGAGATGGCATCGCTCACTTAAGGCCACACTAATGTGTCTTGACTCTTGAGTGGACCTAGGCGCTTCCCATGATAATGCTCGGCCTCAGAAACACGTTCGAATCAGATCTAGACGGTGCTTCAGTGGAACTGGTGTATGGTGAGATGTTGAGGCTTCCAGGAGAATTAGTGGAAACAAATGCTGTGTCACAACCAAGGGATGATCAATCGGAGTTTCTATGCCAGCTGCAAGAGCATGTGGCCCAAATATGCCCACACCATCCTCATAGACACGGTACAGCTACCACCTTCATGCATCAAGACTTGAAAACCTGTTCACACATCGTGGTATGCACGGAAGGCATCATCCATCATCGCAGCCGCCATACTCAGGACCCTACCATGTAGTTGCAAGGGGAGACCGGACAATTGAATTTCAATTAATGGAAAGGCAACCGCTGTTTCTGTAGACAGACTAAACCGGCTTATGTCTTTGAAGAAGTGACAGTGCCAGAGCTTCCAAGACTATGGCCTCACCCAGCAGCTGCCTCATAACTGCCGCCATTGCAGATTACAATGGCAGTGTACCTATCTACACGTACTTCAAGAACTGGTCACCGCATCAACTTTCAGCATGCTATTTGCAATAATGCTCTACTTCCATCATGGGGGCTGATGTGGTGACATCATGTAGCTACATAGTGTTGTATTGCACGTGTCGTCCATGTGTGTTTCGAAACAATCGCATTGTCAAACATTTCGCACCAGCCATCAGGGGCACTGTGTTTTGTATATAAGTGTTTTGGTTTTGTCGTTCTTTGATTGTGCTTTTTATTTTTTTGTGTCTTCCGTGCTGTTAGCAAGTTCTTGCGCAGTTAAGAGATAATTCTGATTTTTAGTTGCCTGCATGTTTAAATTATTTTTAAATTCAAGCTCGGAATCATCGAACAAGCAGTGTATTCTTCACGGTCTCCTATGGCTGTTGTCAATGAAGTTTACATTAATATTGTTCGAGGGACTTTTTGTGTACTATAATTCCGTCCTATTACGTACACGCAGATACTAGTGGTCAAATGACAATCTGTCCAGCTTGTACCGACAAAGACCTGGTGTTATTTGTGGTTAGCGCACTTTACATGTAGGCACGTCCACCCAAGCAGAAAACATTTTATATACCTTTTTTTTAATTATTTTTTTTCTTTTATACTAAGAGATTTTATTTCACCAGCATTTTATTTATATAGGGAAATTCTTTGAAGCTCTTAGTCTTAATTTTGGTGAGTCTTTAGTTCAGCCCGTTGTGCAGATTAATTATTTCTTATATTCTTTTTTGTAACTTCCTATTACCTTTGTCACATGGAAAGAAACGTGTTTTAGCAAAATAAGCATCTGCAATCTGTCAAGTGTTGTGATAGCTGCATTAATATTAATTTCGGTAATTTCCAAGAATGATTGTCTATCTAACACTTGGGTGAGTAATGACATTTATTGAACTTGCGTCTCGATGTTGAACACAACTCTGGTGGTGCGAGTTATGGATACTGTTTACAGCATTCACTAGGGCTATGACAAAAGACGAACTTTACAAAGTTACAATTAATTACAAATGAAAGTAGTAACTTTAGTTACTTTACTACCGTCTTCATCCAACAAGAAACTACAATGATGCTCATCTCAAAGGATAATGTGGAACTGTCAAATCATGTGTTCTTTCTTACAGACGTTCTCTTCTGACACTGCACACAATACAGTTGCAAAGAAAAATTACATCCGCACCTCCCTTGCATAGTTTCACAGTGTTAAGTCCACAACATTCTACACAGTTCCTGCTATACTCATTTGGGAGCTATTCTAAGTGCCAACAAAGTTCCAAACAACTTTCTAGACTACATAACCATTGAATTAGATTGCTCCATATGTGACTATCGGCACTCGAAATTGCAATGCTTTCACTCATTGCTGTTCACAACTGAAAATGATAAATTATGTTCCCCTGGCAATGCACTAAACACTTCCCATAACTTGTGCCACCAGAGTTGTGTGGTTGACATCGAGTCACACGTTTGATATATATTGTTCGGGACCAGGGCGTTCCATAGGCAACCAATCTCAGAAATTACCTTCATTTCTTTTATTATTGCTTTCAGCAGATAGTTTCTTCACAGGAATCAATTCCCCAAAGGCAGAATTAGGTTCCTTCCTGCGTTTGCACAAAATTCCTGCTGTTCAAGAACATTTTTGCATCTCATTTTGGATTCATTTCTGCTACTGACCTCACTAATTACATTAGCTTCAATGCTGTACTTGAGTCTGTATAAGAAAATCCCTAACAATTGCAGTGGTCTGGGTGCAGTAACTTTTCACACATACATCTACCAATCACGTTCCACAATTTTGTAAACATCTCTATGGCAATGCCATATTGTTGTCACAGCTCTATAGCCAGCTGTGTTTTCACCTGCAGCCATTTGCTCTTCACAGTTTAAAGCTGGCAACAGTGCTGTAGGCTGTCAGACACCTTTTTATGTTGACGCTCCTAGGCAAATTACTTTTCTGTGATCCGATGTTAGATGGAGCAAGATACATGTTGTAAGCTTAACTCATTTTCAACCATCAGTTGATGAGTTTTTCTTCCACTGTCCACACTGTTGTGGAAGAGCAGCTTCACTCAGAAATGGGTAGCAAGAGTTTAAAATAATAGCTTGGGGATAAGTGTGTTTTAGGGCTGTTGCTTGTGAAGTTTGCCATCCTCATTAATGTACCCCTGCGGGTTCGGGGGTTAGAATAGGCCCGCGGTATTCCTGCCTGTCGTAAGAGGCGACTAAAAGGAGTCTCAAACGTTTCGGCCTTATGTGATGGTCCCCTCTCGGGTTTGACCTCCATCTATCCAAATTATTCCGAAGAGCGAGCCAATTGGGGAAGGGCACCTTACATGGTGCACTGTATCCTTCGTGCAATTAGACCTATTGCCGTCTTTCTCGTCGTTGCGATGGTGTCCCGCTCGTTTTCGATCTCATGGGCGATTACCACGCTGCACTCTGCAGTGTTTCTTTTAACTGTGACGATGACCTTGGCCATTTTTGCACCTAAGATCCAGCACGGTAGCCAGTCCGTTGTGGTGGGGTCGCCATGTACCCTCTTGGTTGTAGCCCCCTGACAACACAGGGATCGCTCTACTGATGCCTGCGCCGTTCACTCCCCACGTATGCCAAGGAGTAGATGCCCATCTCCCTGGGGCCTCGGGACTCCCGGCAATGGCCATCCTGCCAGGTGGCCTTTGCTGTGGCTGGGTGGCGCCCGTGGGGAGGGCCCTTGGTCGGAGTAGGTGGCATCAGGGCGGATGACCCGCAATGAAGCGTGGTACATCATCTGTCGCTGGCGGCCAGCCGCCAGCAGTCTCTAAGCGTTCTCGGGCTCAATTTAATGCTGAAAAGTACAATCCGAAAACGTTCCCCTCTCTGGCCACGCCGTGGGAGGAACGTAAATCTCAGGATGGCAGTAGCACTTATTCGCCCCGATTCTTAGTTTGTACGAGAGCTGATGGGGAGTCTTTTCTCTCAACAAAGCCTCAGTTCTTCGTCGAGCATTTAGAGGACAAGTTTGGGGAGGTGGAGGGCTTGTCAAAAATGCGCTCTGGATCGGTCCTGATCCAAACGGCATCCTCTGCCCAGTCACGACGGTTACTTGCTTGTGATAAGTTGGGGGATGTTGCTGTTACGATCACACCGCATAAGAGTTTAAATATGGTCCAGGGAGTTATTTACCATAAGGACCTTCTTTTGCAGTCTGATGACGAGCTGCGCGCCAACTTAGAGCGCAGAGGTGTCCATTTCGTCCGGCGCGTTCATCGGGGTCCGAAGGAAAGTCAGATAGCTACCGGTGCCTTCATCTTGGCCTTCGAGGGTGATACGTTACCGGAAAAGGTCAAGGTGATGGTCTACCGATGTGACGTCAGGCCCTATATTCCTCCCCCGATGCGGTGCTTCAAGTGCTGGAAGTTTGGCCATATGTCTTCCCGCTGCACTTCCAGCCTCACATGTCGAGATTGCGGACGCCCGTCTCATCCCGATACTCCATGTGCCCCGCCTCCCATCTGTGTCAACTGCGGGGAGCACCATTCACCTTGCTCGCCAGACTGCAGAATCTTCCAGAAAGAACGCAAAATCATGGAATATAAGACCCTGGACCGACTGACTTATACTGAAGCCAAGCGGAAATACGACCGATTACATCCCGTGCGAATGACGTCATCCTACGCCGCCGCTACGACACCTGTGCCCGCCCCATCAGTTTCACGACTTCCAGCCAGCTCGATAACCAGTAAGACTCCTCCTGCCCCCTTGCCAGTGGGGGGCTCTACCCACCGGGTTGCTCCTGCGCCACCTACCTCAGGGGCAACACCATCCCCCCCATCAGCGACGTCCGTCCCTGCTTCTAAGCCGGAGAAGTGTCCAACTTCTTCGGCTTCTCACGCTCGCAAGGGGTCCCTCGGGTCCCTCCCTTCCCAGGTTTCCACCAGTGGGAAGGCTGACGACCGCCAGTGGCGTAAGTGCCCGCAATCAGCTGGTCGACGGGCTTCACGATCCTCCTCAGTCCCGGAGACTGAATCGGTGAAGCCCTCCCAGCCAGTTAAACCCAAGGAGCAGCGTGAGAAATCAAAGAAGAAGAGCTCTAAGCCCAAGGAACTCGCGGTGGCAGCCACCCCACCGCCACCTTACAGCTCTGCGTCTGAGGACGAGGTGGAGATCCTGGCGTCCGCTGAGGACCTAGAACTCGCCGGTCCCTCAGACGCCATGGATAACACTAGCACGGGTGCTCAATCGGAGGCAGCGGGTGACCCAGCGGCGTAATCTGCCTTCCCCGTCCTGTCACGCCTTTCTCAGCCATGGACAATACCATCCTCCAGTGGAACTGCAGCGGTTTCTTCCACCATTTAGCTGAGCTCCGCCAACTTCTCAGCCTTCGCCCTTTCTTCTGCATTGCTCTCCAGGAAACTTGGTTTCCGGCGATGCGAACCCCCGCCCTCCGTGGCTATCGGGGTTATTACAAGAACCGAGCAGCTTATGAAAGGGTGTCTGGTGGCGTCTGCATTTATGTCCTTCACACTCTGCACAGCGAATCTGTCCCTCTCCAGACGCCTTTAGAGGCTGTCGCTGTACGCGTGTGGACGCCACAGGCTGTTACCGTCTGCAGTCTTTACATTCCACCGGATGGTGATGTCTCGCAGCATGTCCTGGCTGCACTGGTCGCCCAATTGCCGCCACCTTTCTTGCTATTGGGCGACTTCAACGCTCATAACCCTCTGTGGGGTGGGTCAGTGGCAACAGGTCGAGGCGCCATCATTGAGCATTTATTGTCGCAGCTCGATCTCTCGCTGTTAAATGATGGTGCCTTCACACACTTCAGTGTGGCGCATGGCACCTACTCCGCCATTGACCTTTCAATCTGTAGCCATAGCCTCTTACCGTCTGTCCAATGGAGTGTGCATGACGACCTGTGTGGTAGTGACCATTTTCCGATCTTTTTGTCACTACCACAGCGCCACTCTTCTGGGCGCCCTAGCAGATGGGCTATGAATAAGGCTGACTGGGACTTGTTCTCCTCCACTGCCGCTTTTGAGCCTCTCTCTACCGATGACATTGATGCGGTGGTTCAATCGGTCACCACCGGCATCGTTACTGCCGCCGAATCTGCCATTCCCCATTCCTGTGGGTCCCCTCGGCGGAAGGCTGTGCCTTGGTGGTCGCCTGAGATCGCTGAAGCGATTAAAGATCGCCGGTGGGCGCTCCAGCGTCACAAGCGACACCCCTCCCTCGACCACCTTATCGCCTTCAAACGGCTGCGTGCGCGGGCCCGCCTCCTTATCCGCCAAGGCAAGAAGGAGTGCTGGGAGCGGTATGTGTCCACCATTGGCCTCCATGTCACTCCCTCGCAGGTCTGGGCCAAGATTCGACGCGTCTACGGCTATCGGCCACCTGCCAGCGTCCCTGCGCTCTCACTGAATGGAGCAGTTTGTACTGACTCCGACGTCATTGCCAATCGCTTAGCAGAGCATTTTGGTATGAGTTCCGCTTCTGCGAATTACCCCCAGGCCTTCCGCTCCATTAAAGAGCGGATGGAACGTCGGAGCCTTTCGTTTCGCACCAACCACCCAGAATCTTACAATGCTCCATTTAGTGAGTGGGAATTTCGCAGTGCCCTCGCTGCTTGCCCTGATACCGCTCCTGGGCCAGATGGCATCCACTGTCAGATGCTGAAACACCTTTCAGTGGACTGCCAGCGGCGCCTTCTCGATCTTTACAACCGTCTTTGGGTCGAGGGGGAGTTTCCGTCGCAGTGGCGGGAAGGCATTGTCATCCCCGTTTTGAAGCCTGGAAAGAACCCTCTGGAGGTGGACAGCTACCGTCCCATTAGCCTCACCAACGTTCTTTGCAAGTTGCTTGAACGGATGGTGAGCCGGCGCTTGAATTGGGTACTGGAGTCTCGGGGTCTTCTGGCTCCATCTCAGGGTGGGTTCCGTAAAGGCCGCTCCGCCGCCGACAATCTGGTGAGCCTGGAGTCGGCCATCCGTACTGCCTTTTCCCGCCGTCAGCACCTGGTCGCTGTCTTTTTCGACATGCGGAAGGCGTACGATACGACATGGCGTCATCACATTCTTTCTACGCTTCATGGATGGGGTCTTCGGGGTCCTCTGCCGATTTTTATCCGCAATTTTCTGTCGTGTCGTACCTTCCGCGTGCAAGTCGCGGCCTCGTATAGTTCCTCCCACGCCCAGGAGAACGGTGTGCCACAGGGCTCTGTTTTAAGTGTCTGTCTGTTTTTAATAGCCATTAACGGGCTTGCTGCGGCCGTGGGACATTCTGTCTCCGCTTCCCTGTATGCTGACGACTTCTGCCTTTATTACAGCTCTACTGGCATTGCAGCTGTTGAACGTCAGCTACAGGGCGCTATCCGTAAGGCGCAGTCTTGGGCTGTAGCGCATGGGTTTCAGTTTTCGGCAGCCAAGACCTGCGTTATGCATTTCTGCCGGCGCCGAACAGTCCATCCTGAGCCGCGGCTTTATCTTGCCGACGAACTCCTTGCTGTGGTGGAGACCCACAGGTTTTTGGGGGTGGTTTTCGATGCCCGGTTGACTTGGCTGCCTCATATCCGGCAGCTTAAACAGACGTGTTGGCGGCATCTAAACGCTCTGAGATGCTTGAGCAACACCCGCTGGGGCGCCGACCGCTCTACACTGTTGCGGCTCTACCAGGCGTTAATCCAGTCCCGTCTGGATTATGGGAGCCTGGCTTATGGCTCAGCATCCCCATCTGCGTTACGGGTGCTGGACCCGATTCTCCACAGCGGGATACGCGTTGCCACTGGTGCTTTCCGCACCAGCCCTGTGGACAGCGTACTAGTGGAGGCAGGTGTACCTCCACTGCGGTTCCGACGCCAACGTTTGCTGGCCGCTTATGCTGCCCATGTACTAAGCTCGCCCGGGCATCCAAACTATCGCCTCCTGTTCCCGCGGTCGGTCGTCCGTATGCCAGAACGTCGGCCGCGGTCTGGTTGTACAATAGCGGTCCGCGTCAAAGAGCTTCTCTCTGGGCTCCAGGGTTTCACTGTTCCACCTCCTTTCCGGGCTACTTTGCATACACCCCCATGGTGTGTTCGTCGCCCTAGCCTTCGGCTCGACTTGGCACAGGGCCCTAAGGACTCAGTCCCTCCTGAGGCCTTCCGCCGCCGCTTTTATTCCATCCTGGCCACGTATCAGGGCTCTGGTGTTGTTTACACTGACGGTTCGATGGTTGCTGGTCGTGTCGGATATGCGCTCACTCTAGGGGACCATTCCGAACAACGTTCCTTGCCGGATGGCTGCAGCGTTTACACTGCTGAACTGGTCGCCATCCTTCGTGCCCTAGAGTATATCCGCTCCTGTTCAGGTGAGTCCTTCGTTATCTGTAGCGATTCCCTGAGCGGTTTACGAGCTCTCGACCAGTGTTTCCCTCGTTCTCGTCTGGTGATGGCTATCCACGAGTCTCTGCATACTCTCGCCTGTTGCGGCCGCTCTGTGGTCTTTGTGTGGACCCCCGGTCATGTCGGTATCCCGGGTAACGAACATGTTGACCGCCTGGCGAAAGAGGCCACCAGCAAGCCATCTCTGGACGTTGGCCTCCCAGAGACTGATTTGCGGGCAGTCTTCCGCCGCAAAATCTTGGCGCTATGGGACGCTGAATGGCGGGAACTGACAATGCGCAATAAACTCCGTGCTGTCAAGGAGACGACGGCTGTGTGGCGGTCATCCCTGCGAGCCACTCGCAGGGACTCAGTAGTTCTTTGCCGGCTCCGCATTGGCCACTCCCGGCTGACACACAGTTATCTACTGCGCCGGGAGGACCCTCCTCTATGTCGCTGTGGGGCAGCTTTGACAGTGGCCCACATTTTGCTGGCCTGCCCCCTTTTAGCTGTGGTCAGGCAGACATTTGCGCTGCCTGCTACGCTCCCTGCCCTTTTCACAGACGACTCCACTATGGCTGACTCAGTTTTACGTTTTATTCGGGCAGGGGGATTTTATCATTTACTCTGAGTGTTTCTGTTTTCTTTTAATGCTTTGTGTTGATTCTGGCCTTTGGCTTATGGTTTTACACTGCTTTTTTAATGTGTTTCTCAGTGGTTGGCCTTTCCTTTTTATGTCTATGGTCGGCCAACCACCGTCACACTCTGTGTGGTTTTAGTTTGTTTTGTCTTGTCTTTGTCTCAGTATCTCTTGTTCTGTGTCGTCTGTGATCTCTTCTGTTCCTTGTTTTTATTCTCTGTGGGTGTCCTTTGTCTTTGGAAAAAGGGACCGATGACCATGGCAGTCTGGTCCCTTTAATCCCCCAAACCAACCAACCAACCATCCTCATTAATGCTTCATGTCACTGAACAGACAACAGTAATGATCTCAATCACTGAACAATAAACTGTACTGTGCAACATCCTTTCATACAATTATGGCTTCCTAAGATTAGCATGATAATAGGCTGATGTAAGGGAACCATTCTTTTTCCTTCATTAAGAAATGCAATACTTTTCCAGCATATTCAGTACATTAATAGCAAGAATTTTATGACTCTCCTCTGACATCCGTCCGTTGATTTAGCTAGAAGTCTGTAATACAGTTATAGACGTTATGTTGATAGTATGTCCTGTTCTTGTGCTTGAAGCAGCATGTAAGTTACCTTGGTGATTGTTTTCTTATGTAGAGCATGACACCGCGTCCCTCATCTTCAGTCTTAAACATCAAAATTTTATTTCATTGTAACAGATAATAGCGCACTTGTGGAAGCTTGGATATGCAGCAGAAGATATTGTATCGAACACATTCCGTGTATGCAAGAACATACCAATGCCAGAAAGCTTAAGAATTAAATTTATAAAGGTATGTAGCATTTTGCAAATTTTTACAGATTTGGTTTTAATTTGAAAGTGAATAATACTTTTTTTTCTGTTGAATGTTTCATGTTTCACTGTTAAACTTAGATAAATTAATATAAATAATATCGGTTTCATTCTTATTTCCAGGAAATTGGTACTATTCATGTGAGGATAGTGGAGGGGGTGGCTTCTCTGCTCCAACTTAGTGGAATGTTAGCACGTTTGTGTCAAGTTGCAAGGGATGAAGAGTAACTTTGAGATGTGTGTTATCATTGTAACATTGTGTATTTCTATGCTGTTTTGTATTAAACATATTAAGAGTATTTTGATCTCAAAGCAACAATTTTTTACTATGTCAAACTTGAAGAAAATAGCGAGGATTTCTTTTCTTCATGCCTATGTGACTTAATTACCTTCCTCCTTTCTCTTTATTGCTGTGTGTAACCTAGGGGCTTTGTGCCAGCAACAAGAAAGCAGACAGCTCATGTATCCAGATGAGTAGGAGGTAATGTTATTCTCCTACTACTTATGCTACTTTATCTTTGGGAAAGTTGTGATAAATGGAAAATAAGTGTAGAGTACAAGAGTATCTGATTGAATGGTTTTTGAAGCCAAGGGGTATTTATATAAGTAGCTGTATGGAATTAAACTACCTTTACACTTTTATTTTATAATGAATGGATAGGCTGTATAGCTTTTAATGTTAGAAAGCTGTAACCAAAAGGGAAGAAAAACCCTCCAGTGTGGAAACAGTAAAAGAAAATTACAAAAGGAAACTAGTCACATACAGCTGATTGTCATGTTCACATTGAATGCAGCTCAATAACCGCAGTACAGCTGGTATATGATGTGGCTCTACTCTTTATAAGATACGTTAGGCTTGTGACAAAACTATAATAAGATGTGGTGTCTCGTAGCTAGGTTGTCCATAGGGTAGGAACTCAAGTGGTGGGGTCAAGGACCCATCTGTTTTGACCTAAGATGTCTTGTGTGATGTGTTCACTAACTATGCTGCTTATTCGAAATATGTTGCAAGGCACGAGTGTGTGGTTAGGGTTGAACAGGGAGTGCAGCTGAAATTGTTGGTAGAGAAACTAGTAACTATTTTAACATACACAGGGTGGTCAGAAACAGACTGGAAAGCTTCTAAGGGTGTTCAGGGTATGCTGTGCTGAGAAATAATTGTTTAAAAAATTGGGTTCGTTACACCATTTCAAAGTTAATTAGCATTGAAGTTAGTCTGTCAGGTTGTTGCACACACACATTCAAGTGGGCCACTGGATAGATATTCTCATGGCATAGATGACAGCGCATGAGACTTCTCAGCCTTTGGCTCGTGTTCGACACTTACTACCATCCCATGTACAATTTTTGTACCGCTGTCATTTGGTTTTAGGAAACCAATTGATGAACATGTTTGGCTACACCATCTCTGATGGGCCACTTGAATTTGCATGCGCAACGGCCTGATTGGCTAACTCGGAAACGATGCAGCATATCAAATTTTTTCCTTAACAGTTATTGCACAGCACAACCTACCCAGCAATATCCTTACAAGGTGTTTCAGTAGGTTTTTGCAATGTTTAGCTGGAGTCAGCTCAGTGATTATTAATGATAAAGTTCTTCATGTGACGCCCTTTGCTGACAGAAAGTACCAGATAGAGTTGATAGAAGAGAGAGAGAAGATCCAACGGAGAGCAGCGCGCTTCGTTACAGGATCATTTAGTTATCGCGAAAGTGTTAACGGAGATGATAGATAAATTCCAGTGGAAGACTCTGCAGGAGAGACGCTCAGTAGCTCGGTACGGGCTTTTGTTGAAGTTTCGAGAACATACCTTCACCGAGGAGTCAAGCAGTATATTGCTCCCTCCTACGTATATCTCGCGAAGAGACCATGAGGATAAAATCAGAGAGATTGCAGCCCACACAGAGGCATACTGACAATCCTTCTTCCCACGAACAATAAGAGACTGGAATATAAGGGAGATAGAGGTACTCAAGGTACCCTCCGCCACACACTGTCAGGTGGCTTGTGGAGTATGGATGTAGATGTAGATAGTGGGGTTTGTTTCGTGTTCCAGGCAAAGTTATTTTTAAAGTGGAATTTTCTGTGCCTAATTGGTTTGAGTGGTCCCAAATTAGTCTAGTGCAATTTTTTTTTTAGTTGTAATGTATGAACACCTGTTAATAAACATAAAGAAAAAAAAATCACTAAACTAATTTTGACAGCTCCATTGGATGGGCATGTAAAATTGCATTTTAAAAATAGTTTTGCTCGTAACGCGAAACATACTTTACACCGACACTGGGCATTGCATGAAAGACATGATAAGCAGTATTTCTTTGGGCTGACTGCAGGTACACATAGCAAAAACTAATTTGCAAGTATATTCTGAAACACTGGAGAAAATATGCCTCTGAGGGTAAGGTTAGGCAGGAACATAATAGCTCAATTTAAATTGTTGCGAGTGGATTGATTAGTGATTAATGATTATAACAATTACGTTGTTTTTACAATTATTTCATTTCTGTAACATGGCAAATCTGTTGAGGGTAAGATTAGCCATGAATCTAAGTGGATAACTCAAATGGTCGTCAGATAAAAACGTAGTGACATTGTCATGTTTAATGACTGGCAGAAACCTGATTATTCAACATGACAGCACCTTGCCGGGAAAGTCTGAAGAATTAAATTAAGTAGTGATGTTATTTACAGTTTAGGTGTGTTCAAATATTTGGCAGTTTTTGTTTTTGTATCTTGCTCCTCCCAAAATATAATATCGTGGGGCCACTGTGTATCGCTTATAGCAGAGATGCTGGGTTGCAGATGGCACAACAAATAAAAGAATGTCACAGTATAAGCTTTCGGCCATTAAGGCCTTTGTCGAAAACACACACACACACACACACACACACGTGTGCGACTGTAGCCTCTGGCAGATGAAGCCACACTCAGTGTGGCTTCAGCAGAGAGAGGCTGCAGTCTCGCGCACGCATTGTGTGTGTGTGTGTGTGTGTGTGTGTGTGTAGTTTATTCTAGAGGCATCCATGTGTGTGACTTCAATATTTTTGTGGCTTTGGGATAATTTTAACTTAATTAATAGTTTTAAAGTTGGTCCCCACCCAAAACCCCCTCATTCCCACAGTTGTCATTTTAATTTCATATTGTTAGTGTCCACCCACCCGCACAACTGTCTACCTTGTGGTTGCCATATTGAAGAATGTAATGTGCCTGTTATGAAATGTTATCTATGGTTGTCTTAATCGTTTGTGTAAGCTCTGCTCTATACTTGAAGTATGACATCATGGGTCAAAGTAAATGGGTGAAATTGGATCCTGCTCCATTCCCAAGTGATGGAAGAAGGGTTAATGTAGGAATGGACTAGGATATTGCTTAGGTTGGGCAGACAGTGGAACACTACAGCTGATGGTGACAGAATTTTTGGTAGCAAACCACTCATCTCAGTGCCTAATGAGAGATAACTGAATACATGCTTGAAAATGTGCATTGAGTTTTTCAAGTCGTGAATGATTAGAGGAGTACTCAGCAATCATTTGTTCACAGTGCAGTAGCTTTGTTGATGTCGTAGGTAGAGATGGTTCGGGAATTTTCATTTGTGTACCAGCTGTAAAGCCATTGCCAAGATTACTGGTATATGTGGATAACTCCCACTTCCCTCTGCAGCTGTCAACCCAAAAGGTGACAGGACTGTATTCATTGGGAACTCCAATGCTTGGTGGGCAGTAGAGTGAAGAAGTGGGCAGGAATGTCAGTAAAATACTAGGGAGTATCTGTCAGGTGTGTTGTCAAGTGGAATGGCAACTTGTAGAAAAAGCTACTGCAGTTCAGTGGAAGAAGCCAATTGAAATGTAATGAATTTGCCCATCTGTCTGGAAACCTTAAAAAGCAGGATTAACAGAGAAGGGAGTAGTTTAACACAGAGAATATTAACCCTTGCATATCAGAAAGAAAAATTATTGAAAATTACAGCACTCCATTTTTTGACTAATGGTACAGGAACTTCTTGATTTGTTCAAGAAAGAATAGATAGTCTCGGTTGTAGGACAGTTTCTTATTTATTTGTGATGTGTTTGACTCACACCTGAGCATCATGAGACAACTGGGAGGGGGGAGTTTCCTCAGTACAAATTTATGAGCGAGGAATCAGCTATAAATGTACATTTCAGTCAAATAAAGTAATTGGGAAACCATGACCTGAGTTCTGAGTATAATGTAACCAAAGACAAACTCACCAGGTAAAAAACTCTAGGCCCACTGGCAAGCATTCAGAAAGTCTCGCAATCACCAAAAATAGCAAGTCACCCAATAAAATTTACAGGAGACATCCGCCAGGTGACTCAAGGACCACTGGCAATTATACAGAATGTCCCGCATGTCATCCAGTAAAATATACAGGACACATCCATGTACAGAAATAAATAAGAATATGTTTCAAGGCAAAGAGCAGAAAGTGGAACAAACATACCAAGAGACCTCGGCTCACAGAGTATGTGAGTGATATAAGGAATAAAATCGTACAATAGTCACACGTTTTCTGTATTTACGCGTGCTTGCCCTTATCTCAACGCAGGGTATGTTTACTACGTAGGCCAGGGGTATAAAGTGCCCTCATTGACGCTGTACTAGGTGGCACTGCCATGATAAACTTAGATCCATTATATAAGGTAAAAACAAGGAAGTACAGTAAACAATATCTGTGTATGAATCGAAGCCACATGTGCATAAACATCTATTTAAAAAGTAACATCATAGCCTCGAAGTAGCCCTGGTTATGAAAGGTCAGCGTCTCGTTGAGCAGGCCTGGGCTCTTAAAATAGACCCAATTCGAAATTTCAAATTCTTCATGGATGTTCATCTCCTTGCCTTTTTGTACAACTTGCAGAATATCGAGATCATTTGGTTTCATGTCTTGAAGCAGGAACTGTGTTCCCACATTTCTAGAGAACACAATTTTTGCCCTAGTATTCCTAAACAGTTTTTTCAAGTCGTAACAAAAAGTATTAATGCGATATTAGTTAACTGTGGGAGCACCCATAGTAAACCCCCAGAATTAAGTCTCTGTTATTGATAGTAATAATACCCACATAGTACTAGAAACAGGTAGATAGCTGAAAACAGTAGTGAAGAAGAAGGAAATTGTGAATTCTGAGTGTAATACTTAACCCAGATATAGGCTTGATGCTAGTAGTGCTGGCATATTGATTCTCATAAAAAAAAAAACTTGATAAGATGTTGAAAGTCTATTAAAGACTATGAATGGAAAATCTGGGTGAAGGTAAATGTCAGAAGTGAGTCAGACATGGAGGCCAGGTCTTCGTGGACCACCTGCCTCAGGAGTTGCAGTAGCAGAATGCATCAAAGAAAAGCTGATAGTTATCATGAGTAATGTGAGATTGTTTGGAACATCTTTGTGAATATTCTCTGCAACTGTTAGGGCAGATGAAAGCAACATCTTAGATCTTCTAGTAACTAATAGCCCTGATATTTTGTTGTAGAGGAGGGAATAGTGACCATACAGCTGTTGTAGCAGAAATGACTACAGATGTTAAAAGCAACGTCAAGAAAGGTGGGTAAATATTCTTGCTGAATAACTCTGACATGTGTCAATTAAAAATTATTTTTAGTCAGCATGAAACACTAATCTCAGAGATGAAGATTTAGAATATCAATAAGATTCAGTAGTGTTGTATTGTAAGCTTTAGCTGTGTATATCAAGGGAAGTTGTGAGCAATGGGGAAAATGTGCCATCGTACAATAATCACATTTGAAAATTTCTGCAAAGCGTAGGGAAGCTTCATCATAGATTTAAACAAAGTCAAACCCCCTCTCACAAACAACTAGACGAAACCAAACTGGGCGTATGTAGAACAACTTAAGAAGCTCTTAATGAATTTAAAAGTGAAATTTTGCCAATGACTATGAGAAAAATCCTAAGAAATTTTGGTCTTACATAAATTCAGTGAAGGGACCATAATCATCTGCAGAGTCACTCAGTGAACATTTGGGCACTAAAATGAGAAAGGCAGAAGACTGAAATTAGTTTTCCAAAATTGTTTAACTCTTGAGTGGCTGCAATAAACTTCCTCCTTCCAATCCTGCCATGAACATTGGTAATCTGGTTGTTGAGAAGTAATAGCATCAGGAAAAATCAAATCGGGCTTTCTGCGCGTTGTGCGTGTGTGGGTGTGCATATTTCCTCTATTTTCAACGGAGGCCTTGTTGGCCAAAAGCTCACTTCCTGACAGTTTTTCTCTTATGCCTATCTGTGACTCAGCACCTCTGCTATATGGTGAGGAGCAACTATCCTTTTCATAATATTGTAGATTAGATGTAGGTAGATCGAACATTGACAGCCGATAGTCTACTACAACACACAAACCTAACAGGAAAAACACTTTTTGGATAAAGTTATGTTATCACTTTACATTTCAAATTAACTGTAATGAATTTTTGTGGAATCACATAGTACTATGTGTTTTTATCTTGGATCTGTTGTCACTGCCTCATAAATCAAAGGTACCTCAGTTCAGTTATACTGATATTATCACGGCAATTAATTTTAAGAAACTAAAGGATGCTTTTATTGCTGCTATGACAGAGATGTTTTGATAATCGTAACATTAAAAAAGGCAATTATTAATACAAAAATTTTCACAGTATTGTATTGGATTAGTATAGGTTACAGCCTATGGTTTAATTGTTACTAGTACTTTAGGAACTATATGTGTAAATGCTTTTCTTGCCTTTTCTTAGTGATTTAGAATGGACTTGTGGCCAAAGCTAGTTGTGGTGAGGCACATATACTCATGCTCATAAATTAAGGATAATTGCAGAATGTGGTGCCACACAACATAGCACTATACAAAACTGGCACTAATAGCATAGGCACATAGGGAACACAAACAACGCAGATCTGTAAGGCGTCCCGAAACACATGCTACAAAACACCACTGTTTCCTGTGCGTGTACCCTGACATCAATATGGGATATGATCACCGTGCACACATATTGCACTGAAGCATCCCTGTATTCATTGTGGCATACTATTCACAAGTTCATCAAGACACTGATGGTCCAGATTGTCCCACTTGTCAATGGCGATTCGGCGTAGACCCCTCAAGAGTGGTTGGTGGGTCACGTCGTCCATAAACAGCCCTTTTCAGTCTATCCCAGGCAAGTTTGATAGGATTCATGTCTGGAGAACAAGCTGGCCACTCTGGTCGAGCGATGTCGTTATCCTGAAGGATGTGCACGATGGGGGTGTGAACTGTCATCCATGAAGACGAATGCCTCGCCAAAATATGGTTGCACTATCGGTCAGAGGATGGCATTTACGCATCGTACAGTCATTTCGGCACCTTCCATGACCACCAGTGGCATACGTCGGCCCCACATAATGCCACCCAAAGACAGCAGGGAACCTCCACCTTGCTGCACCTGCTGGACAGTGTGTCAAGGCATTCAGCCTGACCGGGTTGCCTCCGAACACGTTTCAGACGATTGTCTTGTTGAAGGCATATGCAATACTCATTGGTAAAGAGAACGTGATGCCAATCCTGAGTGGTCCATTCGGCATGTTGTTGAGCCTATCTGTACTGTGCTGCATGGTGTTGTGTTTGCAAAGATGGACCTCGCCATGGACATTGGGTGTGAAGTTGCGCATCATGCAGCCTATTCCGCACAGTTTGAGTTGTAACACAACGTCCTGTGGCTGCACGAAAAGCATTATTCAACATGGTGGTGTTGATGTCAGGGTTCCAAGCCATAATCCATAGGTAGCGGTCACCCACTGCAGTAGCAGCTCTTGGGCGACCTGAACGAGGCGTGTCATCCTCCTCCATGTCCGAACAACATCTCTTTGGTTCACTCCGAGACGCCTGGACACTTCCCTTGTTGAGAGCCCTTCCTGGCACAAAGTAACAATGCGGATGCAATCGAACCATGGTACTAACTATCTAGGCATAGTTAAACTACAGACAACACGAGCCATGTACCTCCTGGCGGAATGACTGGAACTGATCGGCTGTCAAACCCCGTCTGTCTAATAGGCGCTGCTCATGCATGGTTGTTTACACCTTTGTGTGGGTTTAGTGACACCTCTGAACAGTCAACATCTATCTTCAGGAGTTGTGGGAATCAGGGTGATGCAAAACATTTTTTGATGTGTGTACATTTCTGAAAACGACGATAATGGTGCCTAGATGTTAGTTCAGTGCGAATGCACAAGTATCAGCCAAACTCTTACAGGAGTCAGAATTTGTGAATAGAGTGTTCAATGGATGAGGGAGGTTGCGTTGCAGTGAGAAATATGTTGGAAATTTGAGTCAGTCAGGGACCTCACCCAGATGAGCAAAGTGGTTAAGTCAACCATTCATGAGAATTTTTCAACTTCTGCCATTGCGCTACTACAATGCCCTGTGGAGCTAGCTGGTTCTATTTTCCACCCAACCTTTCTCTTTCCTTTCCCATATTTCATGTTTCTGGGATGTAAACAATCTAAGGTGCAAATACTTTGCTCTTATGACACTGTATACTGTAAGAGGGCATATTCAGTAGTGGGTTATGTAATTGCAAGATGCACTACAATTATCCAAAAACTTTGGAGTAATTAAAGTGTACACTACTATTTACTTTCTTTATTTATGGGATAATATATCTTCTACAGACTATCGTAGTGTCGTGTTACAGACAATAGGCATGTTAAAGAGATGTAAGTCGTTTTCATCAGAAGTAAACAGGGTAGCATAATATCAAATTAAAGAAAGTATGCTTTAATTTTTCAAAAATAATATGTAATTATTCAGAAATATACATAATACAAAATATACATTCTTATTGCTTTCCAGCATTTGTACATAATCATTTGATGCCTAATACAAATGGAAACATCTGAGACCTTAAAATATTCTTCGGTCTCCTTCTGCCTCTTTATTCTCCACAGTCATTTATTTAAAGCTTTTACTTCCACCATTACAAATTACTTGAAGGAACAGTCAAATGTGCTTATGAAGTCTCACGCATTTTCCCACAGACACAACACTGAGTTTTTACATGTATGACATATTGATATACACGTCTCCTGTTCATCACAAATTTGAGTATTGTTGTTTTTACTGCTTTATCTAAAACACAGACACAACACACAAAAGCTTTGACTACAAAAAGAAGCTTCTAAATTTGACCAATTTAGTACCACTTTTCAGAATTTCCAGATGTGCTTATAATGCTGGTACGGGATGTATTAAGTAGAGAATTCTGATGAATACTTTCTGTTGATGGTGGCCACCTTAGTGCTGATTGACAAGACTCTGCTCTAGAAGGAGTTCTGTCATTAGCAGTTACTGAATCCTCTGTCCTGTGGTTTCTCTTTGTTAGTTTCCGCAAATGAGAAGTATCTGTGGAACACAATTGTGTTGCAGCTGGTAACAGAGATTGTGACAAGGTAACAGACTGCAGACTAGTTGCCCGCTGCAGGGAGAGGCGTAGTGGTTTCTTTGGAGGTGTCGGCCTTTGTGGTTTTGTTTCTCTAGGTACAGAATTATTTCCGAGTTTGCTATTGTCTCCATTTTGACGCAGCATAATTACAGATGATTCAGAAGTGTAATCAGAGGACTTGCTGCTCTGGTTATCTGTGTGATCATGATTATCAGACTGATTATGATTTGCACTTCCCCTCAATTCTGTTTCAGAGTCCATGCATTTAACACTCCGCACTTCATAGGATTTGCATATCTTTCCATCTCTGAGTGTTTCATTCACACATCTAAGATTTCTTGTGGTGCTTTTATGTTCTGAGGTAGGTAGGCCATTGTCACTTTTCCGATGATGGTGTGATTTTTCGGGATCTTTATGTCTTGTATGCTTCTGTTGTTCCAAAGTATCTGAACCATCTAAAATATATGAATCTGATGTGTGATGCCCATTCCTTAACTTGTGGGTCTCTGATAGATGATGTCTGCTTCGAGGTTGTAATAAATGTTTTGAGGCAGAGATCCTGGTATGGCTTGCATCCAGTGAGTTGGTGCTTCGGGCACTATGTAAGCTATGTTTATTATGTCTATGATAATGATGATGATTATGATGATGAAACTGTCCCCCCGATGACGAACAATCTGAATTCCCACCAAAGTCTAGAGATTTGCTGCTATGAGAATCTTGGGTCCTTGACTTCGGTCGTAGTGTTGGCAAGCAGTTTTTGGGACTAGCCATGCCTGGCAGGTTCGCAACAAGGGCCGTTACTTGCGGTCCTTTTTGAAACACCTATAAACAGATCACATGAAAACTAGAGTTAGTTATGAGTGTACATGAAATCAATTTATATTAAGGAATTTCACTCGTTTCTTGCATCAGACAGATGAAACTGTTTCAATAAAATGACTATCTCAGAACAAAAGCAAAGCTCAAAGGAATGAAACTTAATTTCTGCAAAAAATTGTACATGAAACAAATTTATTTTCTTTCCCTGCAGTTACCAGATGACTTGTAGCTAATAACATCACAAGGATTATCCTTTTAAATTACAATCAGTGTTTCATAAAATAATTGTCATGTCTAGTTTACTATCTATGCAGTCAGCTCCCATGCTGCCCATTATGTAATCTGGTTCATTACATAAGCAGTGTACAATAATATATTAGCAAGCAATGAAGAGTTGCATTCATTCACAGAATTTGAAATTGAAACCTTCTTCTCTGTGTAAAAAGTTAATTAATTAATTAAAAACAGATTTTATTTTTGATTCTTAAACATTTCATCAGTTTATTATACTGTCATAAAACTGTTAATATAAAAGAGCTTCAATCTGTAATGTTTAATTTCATTCTTTATCAAAAGCAGTTTTATTTAGTCCTGGTATTGCAAAAAGTAAGTCATTGAACTTCATTTACTCAATTTATACATGCACAAAAATGAAATTGAAGTCAGTACAAGAAATAACAAAATGAGGAACACCATGCTGTGTTCGGTTAAATCTACTGCCCAGCCAGGGCCACAGAGGCACAATAGAGTCCTTCTAACTCACTTCTGGATTGATCATTGCCTTATTATGCATGAAATCTTTTAACTGATCAGAGGACTTGTTACTGTGGGGTGCTAGTTGCAAATGTTCGTGCAGGTTATGGTTTGTGTGGTAACTCACTCTCTGTTTTGGTCAGCAGGATCAAAAACCCAAATGTGAACCAGGATTTTGTATTTTATCCTGGTGGTGCAGAAGAAGAAAAACTACCAAGTTCTAAAATACTTCAAGTTCGTTGGTCTATATTATCTTCAGAACACTTGTCATATTTTTCTATTCTGCATAATGGTTGCTTTTAATAACTTTATTCTATTATGTAATGTATTTACCATGAACATTTACTTATGGGGGTACTAACTAATATGCAGTTTTGCACCTTAGCCCAAACACTCTCAGTAGTTTTAATTTACATTAACACCTTAACACTTACTTTTTAATTGTATTTATTTTTTATTACATTTGCTTAAGTTGAAAAATGAAATGACATCGTCATTTTACTAACTTTCTTGATGAATGTTGACAGATATATTCCTTTGGTTGTATTTGTTCTGTTTTTGCTCATTTTGTATCCTTCTGTATAAGAGTTGGTGGTTTCCTTTATTTCATTACTTCCTTGCAACCTTACCTCTTCCATGTTTGCTTTACTTAGAAACTTAGAAATAAACTAAGTGTCAAAAGCTGTAACATTTGTTGTGAGAAATACGCGCATTTTTTGGCAACAAGACTGTGTATGTCAGTAAAGAGTGGGAGCTTTAAGGGACACAAAAGATCCTACAAAACTATTTTCAGTATAATACAAAACAATTATACTCTTAAGTGGAATGTATTCTCAAGGAGGGGGCAAATGGCAGGCTGGCTGTAGCTTATGGATTCTCGTATCAGTCAGCTCACAGATGTGGTGACAACACCACTGGCTACAGAAAGAAGAAGAGTGAGTCACATACATTGTTTCTTATGGTCACTGGAGAAGACAGGAGACTGTCACCTGTCAAAAAATTCTTTATTGTCTATATTATCAACAGCTGTAGATAAGGTCAGTGACACAAGCAGAGGTGGAATATCAAAGAATGATGTTACAAAACATAATGATGAACACAACTGGAAGAATAATACTGCATCTGCTCCAGAGACCAACACCCTTCATAGAAAGCTGGAAATAAGAAGAGAGACTGCAGTATGACAGGGATGATGAAGTCAGTGGTTGGTGCTAGGGAGAAGATATCTCCTGCCCACAACCAAAAGGGACACCAACTCAAGTAGGGGTGACCTGAAGTAACCATCCCCCAACTGTTGCTTTCCACAGGCACAGGATAAGTATCTCCTACAGTTGGCAAGATGCAGTCGCGTACTGCCAAAACAGTGGATACACCTTGTGTGTTGTACCCTTGGCACCAGGCTGTCCAGAACCCTGGTCTTGTTCTAATACCCAAAATTGGCACTCTGTTTATAACATAAACACTTTTGAAGCAGCTTTCTTGCAATTGTTTGCAACATTACTGTTAATTTAAATAAGTGTGCCATGATGTCACATTTAATGGGACTAAAATAGAATTGGAGGGCAGTTTAGTGACATGACTAGCTATTCTAACAATTTACAATTATTTTGTTTAATTGCACAATTAGACATAAACCACTAATTATTTCATATGAACAGACTGATTATGTCCACCCAGCCATTCCTCCATTTGCAATATCTTTCTTGTGTGTGTGTGTGTGTGTGTGTGTGTAGATAAGTAGATAATGTTGGTGACACAAGACAGAGGTGGAATGTCAAAGAATGATGTTACAAAACATAATGATGAACACAATTGGAAGAATAATACTGCATCTGCTCCAGCGACGAACACCCTTCATAGAAAGCTGGAAATAAGAAGAAAGACTGCAGTATGACCCCTATCAAGAAGGGAGCTGAGATGTGATGGAGAGCTGTATGTGGGAGGCAAAGGCTCTGCACAAATACTGTGAGGGTTAGCCACTATATGAGCAGAGCAATATGGAACCAGCAAGCTTCATGCATCCTCAAGTCACACTCCATCAGATGCTGCAGCTCAGAGTTTCCCCTTGTGTCCAAAGTTTTTGCTCATACCAAAAAGGGTCAGAACTTAATAATTTCTTATCTGTATGTGTACATCACTGAAAGTTAAAAGAAGCACCATTTAAACTGACCTGCAGCAGGCCCTCAGTGGGGGCTGTAATGTCGGCCCTCACGCCATGAGCAGTGGCAGGATGCGCAGATGTCACGGCACTGGCAGCCCTCCGCAGTTCAGCCACCTGCTCCTCCAGATATGAGATCCGGTGTGAGAGGCGCACATTGTCACGCTCGGCGTCTTCGGCCCGCTCGCGTTCCCGTGTCACTTCCAGTTGGCTGCTGCAGGTACTCTGATGTCCGTGTTCACTGTCTGCATCACTGTGGCTGTGGGTGCGTAGCACCACCAACTGTGCGGGTGCCGGGGACACAGAAAGCAACCGCTGCAGATCAGCTGCTGATTTGCTGCCAGACATCACCAGCTTGCCATTCACCTCCAGCAACCTACAGTTCCGTGATAAACAAAATAATTATGTTAATAAATTTTGAGTTCTTAATGACAGGTTTACTTTCCAAGAACAAATTATCTGTATCAGCTGCAGTCAGAAAACTAAAAATTCTAATTTATGTTACAGATGTCTGTTAGGAACACGAGTAAGGTCTGTGTAGAATGATGTTACAGAGAAGTGGCATGACACATTTGTTGCGAGCAAGGGATATGATGCATTTTGTTATGTTAAAGTATTTTGAAGATGTCATAAATTAAATTTTTCATCTCAATTCACGTTACATTGTACTGACTTTATATTGAATCATTTTTAATCTTACAGGTCATCAAAATAATATGTACTGATTTTCATAATTTAAACTGTAGTCACAGGCATTCTGAGACATTACACACATACATCACTGTTAAACTGAGGTCAAGGGCTCTTTATTGTGTAACGCCCTCTTGTTTTACTGGATCCAAACACAAAAAGACGTCTGCAACAGCTGTAGGTTTGTCCAAGAAAGCAAGTGCTTTATTGCTTGACATAAAAACGCATCTCTTTATTTCCACAGAAATCGACTGTTGTATTGGGTATCCCATAATATATCATAAGCAGTTCAAGGCATTGAATCAAGGTTTCCAGTAAGTGATAGTTTGCCAATGGCAAATACTGCAATATCTAATAATTGTCAACATTTTTTTTTTTTACCAAAATACTGATGTAAATATGGGTTTAAAATGATTTCCATACTTTTCAGTGGTGGTTAAGGAACAACATATTTGATGCTTCATCAAAATGACTTTTAACGCACAATTTGAGTTGTGGATGAATGAGTTGATGCATAGGGATGTTAATTAACCCAAATTTTAATTTGTGGAATGAATTTACACACATTAAATGTGGTGAATGCAACCACAGAATGTGTGTGATTTCCTGTTGTTGATATTGTGGTTAGCTGCAGCCCTGAAAAGCAGTTGCCCACACTCACTACCAAGGGATGTATCTGTGTCATCATCCATGGACATTTTGGATAAGGAAGATTTCAAGTGCTTGGAGGATCAACTGTGAAAGTTTTTGATTTGGCCTCTATGTTACATGGTTTCCTTTCATGTCGGAAATATGTTTTCTATACCTAAGTATACAGAAAAATCAAGCCACATCCTACCAGGAGTCAGCTTAGAACAAAAGGCTAAAATTAGCTGAAGTAGATGCAAAACCTATAGGGAGGCCTGTTAAATGAAGCATAAGCAATCAGACCATAACCGAAAGGAAAATTAAATGGAGAAAACTAAAATTACAAGGAGAGATAATGGCTGACTAGGCTTGCCTGGAACAGGCTAAATTTCGTGTATCTACGTACAAAAGAAACCACACACACGTGTAGAAAAATGCTACCTATAGCGGAGACACTGAAAGATCACCCTTGACAACTGGCAGTGCTGTTGCCAGCTTTCAATTGGACTGCAAACAGCTGAAAGTGAAAACAGTACTCGTCTGTGGAGCTGCAGCAACACTTTGCCATAGAGACACGCTGTACATATGCAAATAATCTGCACACTATAGTTTTAATGGAGGAGGAGGAAAAAAAGAAATGTTGACTATAATTTTTGTTTTATTTACAAAGAATATTTTAACATAATGATTCTATTCACCATCGCTACCAGAAGAATGTAGTAACTGCAACACATATGTTATGCCTCCAGGGATAGTGACCAAATCAGTTTTCCCTGTTTGTATTTTATCTTGCACTTCCTCAGTTGTGTGTCTGCGGAAGCTGTGCAGGATCAACGTATTTCATAAATTCAGTAATACATCAGGGCGACATTGCCAAATATGTATCACCCAGTCAACCACAAGGTCATGGCCCATCCGCCCTTTTGGATTCATTTTTCACTAATGTTTTCAGAGTAGTTTCCCTTTGAAATATCACGTAAGGTGGTAGCTTTCATCCATCACCAATTACACACATCATCACTGTACACCTTTGCTTCTAAATGCCACTAGTTCTTATCAAGATGCTAGAGTCACTTTTCCTGCTCACGGTGCTGTCGAGTAGCATATCAAAATAGATTCGAGTTTGATCCACATAAGCAATTTTTGATAATATATACCAATGTTCACAGTTCAAATTTATTACGAAGTGATGAAAATTCACTACTTTTTCCTTATCATCATCTGGAAGATGTTAAGCAAAGGTAAATTTCCTTCAAAAGCCTAATCCATCTTGATAGCCAGCTCCAACTAGCTCTGAAATCAGTGCTGCCTATTTCTTTGGCTGAAGCCATTGCTTTGAGTTGGTGCATCCATATTGTTGCTTCTAATCTATATTACTGCAGAGCCATTCAAACACTCCCCTCCCTCCTCATCCCCAAGGTCTGGATTCTTTGCTTTACAGCTACAGAATGCTTGCAATTACTATTTGTTTCTGGAAGCCACATTTTGTTTTTTTGCCAGTCGCGAATACAACCCTATCTCACATTGTACTTTCCTCCCACTGCACAGTTTTCAGTGTCCTCTTCTTCTTCTTCAATAATTTTAAGTTTCTCTTTAACTGTGTATGAGCAATAATGATCACTTGTAACCATAATTAACAAGTTAATATGTGATTAATACTTCACCTCTAATGTGCTACTGACTTGTCACAGACTGAGGTCGCAACAGCGCTACAGTATAATGGAATCTGTTGTTGGAAGCGGAGCAGTACTAACCATATGAAAATTAATCCACACATCCCAGTTTTTTTTTCCTTAAATTCAGAAAAATGTCTTTGCTGATTATTTGCAAATCTATGGTATACAAAATTGCGTTACACGATTGGTTAAGGAAGATGTGCGAACAGCCACACAAAGCCCATTGCAACTGTCGGGGATCTTCTTTCACTGCTTCTACTATAGCTTCTTGAACTTGCATTGTACTTTCCCTGGGAGGATGGTGTATAGGTTGGTGAAAGCTGGAAAGGAGTGGCAGTTTCCTCAGACCTGAAACTGAGAGGGATTAACCTGTTTTGAGGAATAGATGTACTGGCCTCATAAGAGGTGAATACCCCTCAACCTGGGGTCTGAGTGACCTGCCCTCCTTTCCAACTTTCCCCAAACTGCCCCCCTTTCATCCCAAAGAAAGAAACATTCAAGCTCCAAAAGCTAGATTTTTCTACTTTTAAATGTTTTGTGAGGTAATCAGTAACTGGATTTCACTGGCTTGAAATCCTAGTTTTTCTGGCGTTGTTGTGGACTCGGGAAATAGATGGGTTGTTGTGGACCTCCATCAGCTCTCAGTAATTGATAATCAGTCTCGCTGTGAGTGTGCGCATTTGGGTGTCTCTGTGAATACATGCACGTTTCCTGGAAAAAAAAAGGAACAAGAGCTCAGTAGCTAGTTTGACTACTGTTTACTGTTAGAAGTGTCTGTGTGTAGCCACAGATGTCGGTAAAGTTGTGTTTCAAGAGTGTAAAATTAGTTTAAAATTTGCAGTTATATTTCTTTTTGCTACTTATTGGAGACACTTGAGTTTTTTCATGTAGCCTAGGTGTGAGGAATTTTTCAGCAATTGTATTGGTTGTACAGATAATGGTGAGATAAAAGAGTACTAAGTGACCAAATATTATGGAAATAAACTATATTTTTTCCATTGAAACCAGTGTGTTTGATTCTTATGCGTCTAAACTATTATCCCATAATTGTTATGTGATTCCAAGGACTTTACAAGCAACTGTGTAAGGGTAACAGAAGGCTCATCAGACTTTGTTTTGTTGTTGGAGTTTATATTGTAATGGTCTTCTACTTACTATATGGATACAACTGTGTTTAGTAGGTAGTCCTGTTACCATTATACTGTAAGTTTCACAGTTCCTTTATTGGTTTGCACAGTAAAAGGTCTTAGCACAATAACAAAATTGCCAAGAGGATTACTTTCTTCTTTGCTTCTATCCAAACTTAATTTGTTAGTTTCAGTATGGGTTTTGTTGTATGAGGAGGTGCCCAAAAAGAACCAGAATTATTTTTTAAAAGCTATATATTTTCAAATTGTTTACAAAACAACCTTGTCTCCTTCAAAATACTCTCCATTACAACTAATACATGTGTCCCACTGGTGCTTCCTCTGTTCTAAACATTCTTTGTACTCATCTTTAGAAATGAGAATAAGGTTTGTCATCAATCGACATATCACCATTTTTAAATTGAGCAAACCACTCAT
Organism: Schistocerca americana; assembly: GCF_021461395.2. Lineage (NCBI taxonomy): Eukaryota > Metazoa > Arthropoda > Insecta > Orthoptera > Acrididae > Schistocerca > Schistocerca americana. The sequence continues at coordinate 1,073,266,176 of NC_060119.1, forward strand.
ACATTTGAATTTTTCCCATAACATCAACCTGGTAAGCTATTTTCAACATTAAAACAGTTTCAGGAGCATTGTTACCAGGTAGAAAACAAAATTTCACAGTTGCACATTGTTCACTTAAACTTGACATAAAATATGCGACACAAGAACAAAACAGCAAAAACAAACATTGCAAATAGAACAAGTCAGGTTGACAACGCAGGCGGCACTGAACTGGCAAGGAGTTGCACTACACATGCTTAGCGGCAGAATTGCGTATTACACAAGCTCCGCCCTCGCAATGTTATTCTGGGTTTTCTTTGGTACACCCTTGTATAGTAACTTTTACAGATGACTAGCTAAAAACAAAACTTCATCTGAAATATGCACCTTTTTCTACCATGTACAACTTATTCAAAAGCACTTGAAAGATTGAAGGCTATGTTATGGATGCGTAATTAGACATTACTTGCTTATCCCCACTTTTCTAAATGAACATTATTACTGTGCATTTCAGGAACTACATCTGCAATCAGTGACTTGCAACAACTGTAGTTTATGGAAGGTCTTCTCAAACACTAAAAGATTTCAGTAACTTGACTTTGTCCCACAGACATCCAAAACCAGATGAATTACTGCTTTTCCTCTGTCTAATTTTGTTAGTGGCTGTTACAACTTTGATTAGTGCATATTTCACCATTGTCACTATGAGGTGCTTCTAACTTTTATTTTCATCTCTGGTTCTGTGGGACCACTGTAGCCAAAGCTAGTTGTTGTTCAAACAAATCACTACATGTAGGATGTGTGAGTATATGAATAAATAAAATATTGTAGCAAAGAGTACCACAAGGAAGTCTTTGAATTAAGATTTGAAAACATAGGCTTTGTTAATAACATTTTCAGTTCTGCAATAAGCACACTGAAAACGGAATCTGCAAAATAGTGTATACATTTCTGTACAATGGTTAAGAAAGTATTATTCAAGTCTGAATTGTTTTTCTGTCTATTGTTCACTGAATGGCTGCTGCTATTATTTTTGAATGATAACATATTATTAAATACAAATGTCTTAAAGGAAATTATGTAAAAGGATGACAGAACTCCGAGTTCAAGACATCTGGATAATAATGCACATAAAATTTGCAAACTGACACCGCAGACTGCTCTGAGTGCACTATGCTAGGCTAAAGGATATTCTCTGCAAATTTGGAGTTTCCCCCAAAAATGATGTCAGTAGGACATTATGAAATGAAAATAAGTGAGATAAACAATTTTTAAATATCATGTCAGTGACTATGGTTATTATTATTATTATTATTATTATTATTATTATTATTAAGACAGCAGCACCTAATTTCCACATATTGTTTTCCAAGTAAGCTGATCTACTTTTAGTCCCTGGAAAATTAAATGTTATACTCCTTGATTTCTGATGTGTGACAACAAAAAAACACTTTTACAGCAGTTTTGCGTGATCGCTATGTTTTGTTGCAGTTAAGCAACAGTCTCTTTTACGTAAGATATGGCCTTATATTTCACACTGCTGTATTTTTTAAGCACTCTTTTTGTTGAGTGCTATATAATTGAAACATAGCAATAAAAGCAATGGACATAGAATAAAAACCTGCCGAGCCCCGGGAATTAACAGCGCCTCAGTCAGATGGAACTCTATTTCTTGTTTTTTGACATTGGAGGACACCCACCCACTTCATGTTTGCTATCTATGGAAACAACAATTTGTGAACTTTTTTTTTAATTGCATAATACTCTAACTTGTGCAAAACTATAGCATAGTCCTCATAATGAAATACATATGTTTGATCCAAGAAGATATTTGTCTACTGCTCTACTTTACATTTAGCCCTTCAAGTGCCTTGCACTGAGGAGATATCGAGAAAACTCTGTCACACATTACCTGTCACCCTTGATGATGCCACAGTCCGCAGCAGCCCATTCAACATACAGTCCTGGGGCAGAGTCACGGGTACTGGCTCCAAACCGTGGGCTCTTCACATCATAGTCCACAGAGATAGCATGCAGTGTCACTCGATCTGCACCACTCACACAGCTGAAAAGAGATCCTTTTGATATTAACTCATTTCAATGACAGAGAAAACTACAAAGAAGAGCAGCAAATAGCTCACGTTGCTCTTCATTGTCACAACACCCTTTTTTTGTGTCAACTATTAATGAGCACAGAAATGGAGATACAAATTATTTCATGGAAACAGACTAAATTATAGTTATTACTTTATGTAGTGGTATGAAATCAGTTTCTCATGCCTCTATGCAAGTGTGACTATATCTGTAAATACAGATAATGACATTACTATGCTGTATTTTGTATTTTGACTAGTTGGACTCTTCCTCAGTGTCTAGGACTGCATGATGTGTTGGCAGATGAATTTTGTGAATACCAATGGTTTGCAAGTAACCATTAAGACATTTTGGCACTGCTCACAATGTGCTGCAAATCACTGGGATGACATACACTGGTTTATGCCAGATGTCTGGTATGTTGTGTTCCAGCATTTGAACTGTCTGAATTTTGAAGTCCCACAGTAATTTCGCATGTTCGTTTTCAACTCTTTCTGACTTAGGGACCCACCAGTTCTTTGGCACCACTGATAGCAATTTCGGCATAAGTTCCAGCTGATCATTTGTGCCATAGTATGGCTTGTGTTCTGAATTCTAATTTTAATTTCATATTTTTCATAACTTGCTATATTGTAAAAGATTCTCAGATATTTAAATTTTTTTACTTGTCTGAATGTTTCAGTGTGGACTTTCATGTACAGGTGCGCACAAAATATTTTGTTTTGTTGAGATTTAATTGCAAACCTGTTTCTTCTGAGAGCTTCAGTTGACAGCTGTTTGAGAGCAATAATTTCTCTTCTGTGGCTTGTTCCCATATGATAATAATCAGTTCTTCTGTTTTCTTCTTTATGGTTTCATCTGTCAGCCAAAAACAGATCTTACCATATCTGTTTTACCTTTGATCTTCAAAAACCGCCCATGCAATGCTCTATTGGCACTGGATTCCAGCTTTCCAATATTGATTCTTGCTTTTGGGTACTTTGAGAAGCTTTCTTTTTTGACCTCAATCAGAACTGGTTCTTGGCTATTTTTAACATAATCTCCCAATGCATGCTTCCCTTATTCCACTGTCCAAGATCCATGATGGAGTGGTTGGACCCTCGTGCGATCCCCAACATGGAGTCGCTGGTAATTTTTGAAGATTTTCTTTCCATTACCTCTGGTAAATAAATATTGATAATAACTTTGGTTCACCCTGGGTATTTTACTTCCGTGGTTGTCACCACATCTATATCATTCTGCACCAAGAGTGACAGAATACTTTGCAAGGGTCGCCACTATGCTCTCTGTCAATGTCCTGCACTTCACACTCAAGTCGTTGCCTACACTGGTAACTGGCAACACAGGGAAGAGCGTTACACCTGCCCACAGTTTCTGCTTCTGACTCTGGCTAGCCAAGTTTATATGCCTGGAAAATGATCACTTTTGCTTCTTAACATAATACTTGTCATGTATGTGTTACGCCTCCCATAATAAACACTATAGTGACTAAGTAACCTCACCATATCTAAACTGATCTGAAAATCAACACTAAGTGATCTACATGCACCCTGCTGCATATGTTACACTCAGATATGGCAGAAAGACACTACTGGGTGGAGTGTCATGTGGTATATTGCTTCTTACCACTGCATGTTACCCCACCTTTTTTGAATGTTCCCCTATACACACCTGCCACAGCTTGTGAGAACAGTTGGCTGCAGATTTAGCTTACTGCTTGTATAAGAGTGGTTTGAAAAGTTCTCGGAATCACCACAAGTGATCAGTGCTAGCGCAAGTTGTTCACATGATATTCATTGGATCTTTGCCTGTAGATACATGTCACATCTGTGCTCTTGGAAGAGATCTGTGGCGGTGATGTGGCTCTTTTGTTGTTCCCGCATAGTGATTTGTGAAAATGAAAAAAATCGAGATTCGAGCAGTGATTAAGTACTTCCTAAATAAAGGTATGAAAGCAAAGGACATTCATGCCGATTTCCAGACTAAACTGAAGGACTCTGCTCCTTCATATTAAACTGTTGCCAAGTGGACAAATGAATTCAAATTTGGTTGGGAGAGCTTAGATGATGATTCGCGCAGTGGTCAGCCAAGATGTGTCACTGCTCCAGATATCAATGCTAAAGTGCACAAAATGGTCATGGATGATCACCAATTGGAAGCCCATAAAATTGCTTATGCTTGCCAGATGTCATCTGAAAGGGTATGTCACATTTTAATTGAAGAATCAGAAATGAAAAAATTATCTGCAAGAATGGTGCCACGCCTATTGACACACGCTCTTGCACACGTGCCATCGCCATGCAAAATTACACAAACTAAGATATGAATTGTTGCCACACCTGCCTTATTCACCTGATATGGCCCCGTCAGACTTGCATCTCTTCCCAAAACAAAAAATTTTTCTTGGTGGATGAAGATTCACTTCAAATGAAGAATCGATGGACAGAATTGACAACTATTTTGCAGGCCTCGAGGAAACTCATTTTCAAGATGGGATCAAGGCACTGGAACATCGTTGGATGAAGTGCATTAGTCTACAAGGGGAAAACATTGAAAAATAAAAAAAGTTTCAGTGATGTAAGTCATTTTTTCTGTCCCGTTCCAAGAACTTTTCAAACCACCCTCGTACATTAAGCATGTATCATGAACGAGATAGGAATCTGCAGCTACTTTTATATTTAGCAGGCCATCTTATAGTGTGTGGTGTAGGGTATTTTATGCATCAAATAGATCTCACCCGTAACCCACCTCCCAGCTCCCTGCCCAAATTTTCTATTCCATTTACCAAGGTACTTAGAAAAAGATGACTGCTGGTAGGTCTCTTTAATTTCTCCAATTTCACGAGATATTTGTGGCGGTAGGCAACTTGTTGTTCAACTGTTCTTGGGATATGTACAGCAAATAGCTCCTTAATGGACAACTTCCTTCTTGCAGCATCTGCCACTGAAGTTGGATGAATATCTCTGTGACATTTTCACATTTACTAAATGAATGCTTAATACAACACACTTCTTTTCCCTGGATGATCTTGATCTTCCCTATTGTATTGTATTGTATTTTATTGCATGTTAACTGGAGGCCTAGAAACAACAGGAGAGACTCCGTCCCAACCGCAGCCGCAGTGGTCCACAACCCCATTACGACTAGCGCAGTCCACTTCACCCCTCTGCCGCCCCACACCGAACAATTTTGGGGTTGTCGCGTGGTTTGGCCCCCGGTGGTGTCCCCCCCCCCCCCCCCCCCCCCCCCCCCCCCATGGACGTCTGACACCAGACAAGTGTAACCCTTATGTTTGCATGGCAGAGTAGTGGTGGTGTACGTGTATGTGGAGAACTTGTTTGCGCAGCAATTGCCGACATAGTGTAGCTGAGGCAGGATAAGGGGAACCAACCCGCATTCACTGTGGTAGATGGAAAACCGCCTAAAAACCATCCACAGACTGGCCGGCTCACCAGACCTCAACACAAGTCCGCCAGGCAGATTCGTGCCAGGGACCAGCCGCTCCTTTCTGCCTGGAAAGCTGTGTGTTAGATCACATGGCTAACCAGGTGGGCAATCTTCCCTATTAATACTACTTCATAAGGGTCACATACTAACAAACAAACAAGAGTCAGTTAAATAACAATTTTGTAAGTTATCTCATTCCTGAGTGAGTTTCAGTTCCTTTGGATACTGTGAAATTATCTGTCTGGCACCTATCTTTCAACCATCAGCTAGTTTTATGTATTCATGTCACAATAAATCACTCCATATTTGTACTACTGATATTTAACAAATGTGGCTCCTCCCCGTGACTGATCACCAGTCATTTAACAAAGCAGTAAAGGGTCTTTGAGGCTATTTATGCACAGTATATTACATTTGTTTATGTTGAAGGTCCACTGCCAATCCTGGCACCAAACATCAATCCTCTGCTGATCATCTTGAGTTTTACTATAATTTTCTGACATGCAATAATCATATATACAACAGCATTATGAATCTTTCGGCATTATCCATCAGGTTATTTATATTTAACATTAACAGCAGCAGTCCTGTAGCACTTCCCTTTAAAGTTATTCTGAAGCTACTTTCACAACTGACGTTTTCTCCTAACTAAGAACAGTTATTGAATTCTGTTTGCTAGGATGTCTGTCCACTCATAAAATTAGTCCAACATTTCTTAAGCTTGGTGACCGTGAGGAACTGAAATGAACATTTCAAACAGGGCACCACTATCTTCTGAATTGAAGGATGAATTACGTAAGCTTAATTTCTCAAGGTCACTGTTTGTGGACTATAAGCTGATTCCTATGAATGAGATTTTCTGTTTTGAAAAAGTGGAATATGTGCATACATAAAATGTTCAATTCTAAAACAAACTGATTTCAGCAACATAGGCATGATGTTACATGCATCCAGCCAAGAACAATTCTTGTAAAGAGAACGACTCACACCTTTTCTAATCATTTGGAATTCTTCAGTGATCCCTACTAAACTACTTTTTATAGGAGAACAGTTTCTTATATTTCTATAAAAAGTCATACAGATATTCCTTCAGCTCCACTTGCTCTTCCTCTGTTGAGTGATGTACGGTGGACAGTTATTTCAATATCTCTCATTTTGGAAGTAGTTTAGTTGATGATCCTCAGCAAAACAGTTTCAGAAGATGGAATTCAATATGCCGCCTACCTTCTCAGTGTTGCAACCAGTGAGATTGAGACAGACAGGGAAGGGTAACTTGCATCCTGCCCCATGAGACAGATGGGTGTATCAGTTTAAATAAAGCCATAATCGACTAGTAGTAAGAGTACCCAGAACAGTTTGTCATGAAATCTCAAGACTATTTCATTGTTAACCGCAAAATTAACATAAGTTGCTCCCATACCCACAGCTCAGGTCCTAGATATACTCTTGCTGTGTTGTCTTCCATTTTGGTGCAAGTGTTATCATTGAGTGACAAGATGGATAACTTTGGCCCATTTACTGGTTTTACATAGACCCAGAAATTCTTTGGAATTTCCATCACATCAGTAGACAGAATTTGACTCTTGACTTTATTGAATACTCATCACATTGCTCTCCATACACTCACCTCGGTTTCATTTCGCTTTGTTTAAAGCTGCGATGAAATCACAGTACCACTCACATGTGGGTCAATACATGCATGGCTAAAGCACACTTGGCACTACTCTAGAAATTCATCTTTTGATACTTCTTATTTTTAGTCCATGAGATGAATGTTTTGTGTTGTCCATTCAAATAACCCTTAATTTTTAACCTAAAACTGACACAAAAATCTCCTTAAACATCAACGTACAGATTTCTACTTCAACCATGAGTTAACGTAACATCCATCTCACTGGCACAACGTACAATTACAGCACATGATAGATAATCTGTACATTACCAGAAGCAGTATTAGTTTTAGGTTACCTATCTGACAGCTCCCAGGGGCAACAAAAATTTGATTTTCAATATTTCATGTAATTATTGACTGAATTTGAAATTTAAAATGCTGTCATAATCTACTCATGAAGAGGTACAGTATAATCTTAAGTTCTAAGTCTAACACAATAAGGCAATTATTACAGTTAAAAATTTTGTGTGTGTGTGTGTGTGTGTGTGTGTGTGTGTACACATGGGAGAGTCGGGTTTTTACTAGTTTTCTATATTTTGAACCAGTTTCTTTCTTTTATTGTGCCTTTGCCCCACACTAGTGGAGTATCAGAATGACTACGAACAGATTTGGCAAGGTTAATTTAAGAGGTGGATGGATGCCTTTCCTGCCACTACCATGTGATCCACCCCCGAGACAGAATACATATGCCTCAACAGTCTGTAGTGTTATATATGTGAAAGCCATCGAAAGATTTCTAAATGTTTGCGAATCTTGTAACTGAGGCAGGACTTGGCCATTATTCACCTAGTGGAATATGGGAAACTGCCTAAAAACCACATACAGGGGCTGGCCGGTATACCGATCCTTGTCATTGATGCACTGGGTGGATCCGATCCAGAGCCAGCACCTCTCCCCATCCCAGAAGTCGCAGTTTAACAGGCACAGCTATCTGGGTGGGTCTCTATTCTGAATCAACACTATACAGGTATAGTGTATAAAACAGCTTGAAATAACTGATTACTTTACAAATGAGTTAATGTATTCAATATTTGATGTTAAAAATATAAGTGATGCAGTTTTCAGATCCGAAACCCCTTGTATATCTACTCCAGGGGAAGACATAAATCACCAACAACAATTTCATGCTGTGAAGGCTGCAATGGGTGTACACAAAAGGTGTGTGTTAGATCTTTGTTCAACTACAGTGCATGTCTTTAGTGATGTGGCAATATTAATTTAGCTCCTACTTTTTTTGTGTAGCAGTTTTGCATATGCTGCCATTTGTCGGCCATAATGCTCTTCGAACATTTGAGACTTTCATTGTAAGTATCACTGTAATTAAACATGACACAACACACCCATTTTCCAAGCTGCACTAAATAAAATTCGAAGTCCATCACAGTGACCTTAGCTTCTCTCCCACAGAAAAGATATAGTGGAGGTATCTTACAGCTGTCAACATCTATGTAGTGTAGCCCACAAAATTTGTTCACTAAGCTCTGAATTCTGAATGTTTTTTCTGAATAAACAATTTTTTTTCAAAGATTAAAGCACAGGACCAAAGTCACTTGTCATTTGAAGGATCAGTAATACTTGCATTTTTTTAAAAATACGTAATGCAATGACCATGTGTATAGTGAAATCCAAGAACAACATTTAATTTATTTTGATGAAAACACAGACTGACCTGAACAAAGATGCATTCTCTGGAGAATTTCGTGCACTGTCAATTTCTTCCAATGAAGTTTGCAGTGCCCGTGCTTCCTCCAGAAGACTAAGTAGATTCAGCTCCTCACGACCAAGCTGAAACTCTAGTTCTGCTTGCTGGATTCGCGCATCAATATTACTGTAAAATTACCAAATGTGTGTTATTTTCATACACAATACATTGTACACTACTGTTATTCCAACTATTGTAATCTTTGATAATAACACAAAAATAAGTACTGATATAACACAGTGAAATTTACATTTGTGAGATGATTGGAAACTCAAAACCTATTAATCCACTACCTATGAGTTTTAAGCTAATTAGTTACTCATATGTTCCATAAATACCAAGGATATTAAACATACTGTCACATACATTGAGACATATCACAAGTTTACCAGTTCTCTCTCTCTCTCTCTCTCTCTCTCTCTCTCTCTCTCACTCACTCACTCACTCTCTCTCTATCACACACACTCATTCCAACTTCCAACTCTTGCCTTTTCCAACTTGGAAGATCATTGTCCAGTTTTCTAGTTTTGTTTTGGTACAGTATTTCAAGGATGAGATGAGTCACTATCATCAGATTCTACAATGGATGAGCTCAGATGTTTTACTTATTAGGATTGCAGCCTTGCTGTTGGAGGTTCAGTCTGGTTATGGTCAATATAAGTAATATATCAAAATGTATTGTTCATACTAGCCACGAAAAGTGTCTAGTGGTACTTGTCAAAATGTTGTGCCAAAATACAACATGTAACTCAATGGACACCTAGAAATGCATATATATGTGAATTAACTCCATTTTTGTTCTTAGTTTATGAATCCAGATTTGAGCCTCAATCTGACACACATATTGCACATACCTCATTACAGAGTAAAATATCCATACTCGCAAAGCATTGTTTGCCATGTCACGCCATTATCTGTATTATCGTGACATAAGGGAGAGAGCGTTACATATGTGATACGGGAATTGGCGCGGCAATTGTTAAAATAAAGGCATGTTCTGTTGTGGCAAGGTCTTTTCACACAATTTCATTTACCAACTTCTTCCTCTGAATGCCAACTCATTTTATTGACTCCCACCTACATAGGGAGAAATAACCATCATAATTAAATAGAAAAAACTGGAGCTTACATGGGAAGATCTGGATGCTCATTTTTCCCACACACTATTCCAGAGTGGTATGGTCAAGAAATAGTCTGAAAGTGGTTCTGTGAACCACTCTGCCAAACACTTAAGTGTGAATAGTGGAGATACAATGTAGATTCTTCAGTCTTGAAGTAATGCCTTCATTTCCTCTCTTTTCGTTCTTTCATAAATAATGCTTAAGCTTTCTGAAGACCATACATTCACTGAGCAGTACATTCTACTCAACTGTGGCATGTGAAATAAATGTGTTTGACATTTTTAGGTTATATGCATGGTCAGGCTGTAAATCAAAGTTCAGGAGCTTACAAAATGCCTAGCTCCAACCTACAATGAGAGTACAATCTCTTATTTGCTCTGTCACATATCCCGCTCCAGTGTTATCAGTCTGTGTGTTGCAGAATCTTTCACAGAGCAAGATACTGGGTGTGTTGCAGAATCTTTCACAAAGCAAGGTACTGGCATACAGCACAGTGTATGCCAGTTTCACCACTTTGACTAGACAATGCATGTACGCCAGTGTGACATTATGTTTCCATATCCTCCTAGTGATCTGATATCCTCCCCCCCCCCCCCCCCTCAAACACACACCTCTATAGTTTTAACGGTAAAATCCAGTTTAATTTCATTGTTTATCTGAAGAAATAAAAATAGGATGATCAGTCGGGTTGTGACTCACATAAAACAAAATCTGCACAAATTAGGTATTTACTAAGGAAGCTTACTCTGAGACATCCAGCCGTTCGAGTGCCAGAGCCAGATTCTTAATTGCAAGCCGCTTGTTGTCCATGTCCTGGCGTAGCCTATTGAGACGATCACGGGCTGCACGCCGCTCACAGTCACTGGCCAGTGGCACTGAGCCCCCGCCTCGCAAGAAATTTATGCCTCCTGGTCTTCCTGGGTTGCACAGCTGGCCTTTCAGACTGCAACACAGCGAAGTGTTATGAACAACTACCTAGCTGCCACTACAATTAGAATGAAGAACAACACACATTCAAAGGAAAAAAAAAAAAAAATTGTGTAAGGGTTCTGGTTATGAAATTCTTAAGTTATGTGCAGTATTTAGTCCACAGTGTAGTTACAGTCACATCAGACATTTTTTACTATACAACAAAATATTACAGAAAAACAAGGCAGCACATAAACGTCATTTCCATTCAGTAAACAATGATATTCATGAGAAATGTTTAGCTTAAATGTTGTTAGTATTGTAGGGCTCAGTTTGGCACGCACCCCTCTACAACTCATTCACAAGTTCAAATTCACATGCAGCCTATCCAAGTATGAGCCTCTGTGAAACACAAGGAACAAGAATACAGAAAAAGATGAATATTTATGAAAATTAAGTCTGTCATTAGAGAATTAACTTGGAATGGTTATACAAATAAAGTTACACATGGAAAAACTTCTCTGGCAGGAGGAAGTCATCAGGTCCATTTCTGAAATTTACATAACTATGCTGTTTTATAGGCCTCATTTTAAACAGATAGATACACTATGAGTTTCTAGGTACAGAGCTATTTAATACATCACCTTCACAAGCACATCATTTGCCACTAAATGTCTTCAAAAATAAAACACAAAAATAGCTTAGAAAAAAGGCTTATTACCCATTCAAAAAAGCTGAAATCTCGTCAAATGATAATCCACTTTACTAATTAAATCATAAGACTAATTAAACCTTTATCCAAGATATGTTATATTTGCTCTTGTAATGTGTTCTTTATACACATTCATTTGTTAGTTGATAGTGTATAGGTTAATATATAACTTAGTATGTATTACAATACAATATATAACTATGCTTCCCTGAAATGTCAATAACCGCTGTAAAAATTGTTTCTAAATAACTCATATGACAGTGAATGCACACTTTGACACTTAAAAAACCATGGCATGTGTGTGTTGGTGTGTGTGATGGCCAAACCAGATACCTTTGTATGACATTCTCCTTATCCCGTAGTGCATTGCGCAGTGCCTCCAGCTCACGAGCCACATCTCTGGAAGCCCTCTGGAGTTGTACACCGCCTGCAGAGCCTGTACTACTGGCTGCCACCTTCTTACGGCGAGGAGTCGTTGTGGCAGTTGTTGACAATGACACCTCAATACTTGCCATCTGAAATGCAGAAGATTCACTGAGAAAGCTGCAACTGCACTCTCTTCGTGTACTTCTCCCCTATTCCCGATCTGCAGATCAAAGTTTCCAGAAAACACCTGAATCAATTGATTTAAAAAGTAATTTGTAAATCTAAAAACATAAACCTAATAATAACAGTAAGATATAGCAAAAGATATGTGGCTGACAGGGCTGTGTAAGTTAAAAAGAAGCGACATTTTGAATGAATCACAACAGTACTGCAGATTAGCTGTAGCCACCGTGGCAACCACTGTGGCAACTAGTATGCATTTTTATCTCTGGGAATGAGTGAATATACTTCACTGCTTAAGTTCCAAGAGTCCACAATGCAGTACATGTTAAGAAACTTATTACTTCCTCCAACATATACTGACATCCACTGTCCACCATGAGACTGAATGCCATGTGGTGGCACTGCAGACACATCATATGATAAGGAAAATATAAAAGTCGACCAGAGACAAGTAGAGAACCATTCTAGTGATGGTATGGGGAAATCCACGGACACAAGTGACTTCGTCAGCAGACAGATTATTATGGCCTTGAGCCTGGAAACAAGCATCTCCGAAGCAGCAATGCTGATCAGCTGTTCAAGTGCTACTGTCATGAGATCTGTGGGAAGTGGCTGAAGGACAGTGAAACTGGAGTTGGTGACAGGGTCCTGGACATCAACACCTAATCACAGATTATGGTAGTTGGGGGCTTCTACACTACTGGCCATTAAAGTTGCTACACCATGAAGATGACGTACTACAGACACGAAATTTAACTGACAGGAAGAAGATGCTGTGATATGCAAATGATTAGCTTTTCAGAGCATTCACATACGGTTGGCGCCGGTGGCGACACCTTAAACGTGCTGACATGAGGAAAGTTTCCAACCGATTTCTCATACACAAACAGCAGTTGACCGGCGTTGCCTGGTGAAACATTGTTGTGATGCCTCATGTAAGGAGGAGAAATGCGTACCATCACGTTTCCGACTTTGATAAAGGTTGGATTGTAGCCTATCGTGATTGCGGTTTATCGTATCGCGACATTGCTGCTCGCGTAGGTCGAGATCCAATGACTGTTAGCAGAATATAGAATCGGTGGGTTCAGGAGGGTAATACAGAACGCTGTGCTGGATCCCAAAGGCCTCGTATCACTAGCAATCGAGATGACAGGCATCTTATCCGCATGGCTGTAACGGATCGTGCAGCCACGTCTCAATCCCTGAGTCAACAGATGGGGGCGTTTGCAAGACAGCAACCATTTGCATGAACAGTTCGACGACGTTTGCAGCAGCATAGACTATCAGCTCGGAGACCGTGGCTACGGTTACCCTTGACGCTGCATCACAGACAGGAGCATCTGTGATGGTGTACTCAATGACGAACCTGGGTGCACGAATGGCAAAATGCCTTTTTTTCGGATGAATCCAAGTTCTGTTTACAGCATCATGATTGTCGCGTCCGTGTTTGGCGACATCGCGGTGAAGGCATATTGGAAGCGTTTATTCGTCATCGCCATACCGGCGTATCACCCAGCGTGGTGGTGTGGGGTGCCATTGGTTACATGTCTCGGTCACCTCTTGTTCGCATTGACGGCACTTTGAACAGTGGACGTTACATTTCAGATGTGTTACGACCCGTGGCTCTACCCTTCATTCGAACCCTGCGAAACCCTACATTTCAGCAGGATAAGGCACGACCGCATGTTGCAGGTCCTGTACGGGCCTTTCTGGAAAAAGAAAATGTTCGACTGCTGCCCTGGCCAGCACGTTCTCCAGATCTCTCACCAATTGAAAATGTCTGATCAATGGTGGCCGAGCAACTGGCTCATGGCAATACGGCAGTCACTACTCTTGATGAACTGTGGTATCGTGTTGAAGCTGCATGGGCAGTTGTGCCTGTACACACCATCCAAGCTATGTTTGACTCAATGCCCAGGCATATCAAGGCCGTTATTATGGCCAGAGGTGGTTGTTCTGGGTACTGATTTCTCAGGATCTATGCACCCAAATTGCATGAAAATATAATCACATGTCAGTTCTAGTGTAATATATTTGTCCAATGAATACCTGTTTATCATCTGCATTTCTTCTTGGTGTAGCAATTTTAATGGCCAGTAGTGTACATTCTGTAAATCAGGATAGGTGGCAATCTGGGGAGGTCTGACAATAGAGTACAATGCTGGTATGGTTACAAGTGCTTTGAAGTACAGCATTTAGTGCACATTGTTGAAAGGGGTTGTGCAACAGATGGAACCGATGTGTTTCCAACTTGACCCAACATCATCAATTAAGATTACAATGGCCACAGAATAACTGATATTGCACATTGGCTCTTGGAAACACATTGCCCGGTCACATGAATTAGGTATCTTGGGACACAACATTGACTGTTTGACTGTTGTGCCTCAATATCCCATCATCTAGGCAAATGGATGCTCGAAATAGGCACCACGTCGTAGATGTTGGCCAATGGGGGGAATATTAAGCAATGGGAGACATTCACCTACAGACTTCTGGTAGTAATCAAGTGTAAGATGACAGCTGTGCACAACATGAACCTTATTGTCAACCACTTGCATCCCTTCATGTTTGATGTCTTCCTCAGCATTATTGTGAACCACCTGCATCCCTTCAGGCCTATATCTTCCCCAATGGCTATGGCATCTTCCAGCAGTGTAACCATCCATGTCACAAGGTCAGAATCGTGATATAGTGGTTTGAGAAGCCTGCCTTGGGTGCCAAATTCACCTCATCTGAATACAGTGGAACATGAACCACCAACACATAATTTACAGGAATGGTGTGGCCTGTGCACAGACATATGGTGCCACATACCTAGGACTTGGCAAATACATATTGCATCCCATCGCTGTGGTATTGCATTATAAAGGTGGACGAAGGTGCTGTTATGCAGGTGATCACAATATTTTGCCTCATCAGTGTATGTGTAGCACATTGAAGACAAGGGCACAAATTAGAGAAATTCAAGCATGTACAGAGCAGTACTGACAGTCTTTCTTTACAGTTTTTATCTGTGACAAGGATAGAAAAAGGGGATAACATTCTGAAGTACCAAGTACTCTTCGCCATATGGCTTACATTGGCTTATGAAAACAGTATTGCCCAAATTGAGTAACACTAAGACTTTATTAACAGAACCTCATTTGCAAATCAACTCACCAATGTCTGTGTTTTAATGCATATGCCACCAAAACTTTATTGCAAGGAAGATGTGAAGTAAAGCTGATAAACACAAATAAGGTTCTGTGATCTGAGTGGCTCACGAACCGTGTTACGCTTGGTTAACTCACAAGATAGCTGCCACAAGAAATCTTCCTGTGGATCTAAAGAAGAGATTGCATCCCAGATAGTCACGGGCATTTAGTCTGGAGCCTGCTGGATGGCAATGAAATGGTAAGCAGTCCTGTCTGTACCACAATCTGTAGTCATTTTTCGATTTGTCAAGTAAAATGTGGTGGCATTAAGAACTTACATCTCAGCCACGGGGAGGTTTTTATTTAACTACTGGTTCACTTACAAACATGAGAAAAACAAGGCATCAACCTCTCCTGTAGTACATGCAAACAATGGGATATAATGACAATAAAAGTTAGGTAGAGACACTTATTCATCACATAACACACAATTTCAAATCAATATTTATTTTATATATTGGAGACATACAATGATTTTTACGTTTTTTTAGCTACAATTCTAGCAGCACACCTCTCAGACTCTTTGCTGTGGTGATGCACTGGGACAGTATTATTGAATAGTTAGCACAAGAGCCTTGCTATTCTTTTATTTTGTTTCTCAGTTGTGCCACAGTTTGCCACTTACTTACTTACTTATTCATACTCTCCAGCCCCCCCCCCCCCCCTAAACCACAGCCAATTTTCGATCTTGTCAAATAGCCTCCTCCATAGCATTCTGTCCTTGGCATCTTCTTCCCTTGCTCCAAGTATATGAAGATGCTTGGCCACCTGGTCACTCCATCTTGTTTTGAATCTGCCTAAAGGTCTTTGGCCTACAGGTTTCTTCTCTGACACTTCTGCCAGTCATGGTCCTTCCTCTCTTCTACAGGCATGGCTGGCCCATTCAGTTTCCTTGTCTTGGCCTCCACTACAGCACCTGATCCATTGTCTGTCTCCCTGGGCTCCTTGTTCTTTCTTTGTTGGCATTCTTCTCCATCAAAAATTGGTCCAAATATCTTCTGCAGCATCTTATTTTCAAAATCTTTTATGTTTCTCTCTGTACACTTACCTGTTCTTCATTTGTCCACCCTGCATAATGATACTGATCTGGTCTTTATTGTGATTCCTCCTGAAGAAAATGACAGTAATTTCTTGAGTGAATATAATGCTCTAGATTTTGCATTGATCCTCACATCTATTTCTTGTTTCTCATCATTTCTGTTATTTACTGCCATCCCCAGATATTTAAGGTCATCTGCTTCTTCAAACACGTGGTTATCACTCAACAGGATTTTCTGGTTTTTTGTCTTGAAATTTCTTTGTACTCTCACGAATTTTGTTTATTTGTCATTTCTCCAAACCAACTCCCATTTAAACAGCTTTCTTGCTAATGTTTTCAGGTCATTTAGATTTTCAGCAATCATCTGCAAAAATCAGTAGGCTATTTCCCTCTTCTGCTATGCTTGCTGCATCCAGTGCTTCCCATATTATAATGCTAAATGACAGTGGTGAGATTCCACATTTCTAATAAAATTTGACCTCCCTCTGACTGACTTGTACAGTGCCTGACAGAATATTCTAAGGTGTCGCTGATATTTGATTTATGGGCACAAGGCTATGGTCCAAGGCATAATTCTAAGCCTCACATTTGGTCTTCCATTGGTGGAGATTTCATGTGGTCCTAAATGACGTAACTGTACCCCATATGCCCTGTGGTTCAATATACCTAAGTGGCTATTTCTTGGTAACTATGAAGAGAATACAATAGATGACAGCTCATGCACATTTGGCAAGCTATGTCAACTAGCTCTGTGTCTCACCCAGTGCACAGTGACTAACAGCCATTTCATGAATGAGCTTTGTTGTGTTACTGTTTCATACAGGTAAGTTTCTTGTGTTACTCATTCGTTAAACTTTTTCTACAAACATGGTACTGTGTCAGGTACTACATGCACCTTTGCTGAAGTTTGTGAAAAATTCATGATCATATCTGACATCATATCTGGGTTTAAGGCTACTGGACTGGATCCGTATGATCCTACTGCAATTCCAGAAGCTGTATTTGAACCTAGTGCAGCTTCTGAATTACAAAATCCTGCAGCTTCAGAATGTCTGCCACCACCAATACTGCAAAAATCAGGTGACACTTCCTCTTCAGAGCCTGCACCTTCAGGTGTGCCAAATAGAAATTTGAATAGAGTATGCATATTATATGTGGGGAAGGATGACTCTGTCATTGATTCAGATGACACTGGAGCTGCTGATAATGAGCATATTTGCTGAGCTACTCCCAACATCAGGTATAAAAAAAGGTAGTCAGGTGTCAAAGAGAAAACCCACTCAGAACAGTAAAGGTATCATTTTGAAGAAACCACTAGTTTTGACAAAAGATAAGATCAGAATTCCTAGAATACCCAAAATACAGCCAGACCTATCCAAGGAGTCAGCAAAAAAAGCCAAACTGACACAAGGATAAATCTTGGTTTTGTAATACAAGCAAAGAAGATTCAGTGAAAGATGTGTGTGTGTTTGGTTCAAATGGCTCTGAGCACTATGGGACTTAACATCTATGGTCATCAGTCCCCTAGAACTAAGAACTACTTAAACCTAACTAACCTAAGGACAACACACAACACCCAGTCATCACGAGGCAGAGAAAATCGCTGACCCCGCCGGGAATCGAACCCGGGCGCGGGAAGCGAGAACGCTACCGCACAACCATGAGCTGCTGTGTGTGTTTCATTTGTGTTCATTACATCCATGAGGAATGTGGCAAATTAATGAAAGAGTACAAGGGCAGTTTTACGTGTCAAGCTGTGAGGACAGTGATACACAAAATGTAAAAATGTTTTTCTGTCAGTTCAGCGTAACAAATAGCTTGTTGTTGTTGTTGTTGTTGTTGTTGTGGTCTTCAGTCCTGAGACTGGTTTGATGCAGCTCTCCATGCTACTCTATCCTGTGCATGCTTCTTCATCTCCCAATACCTACTGCAGCCTACATCCTTCTGAATCTACTTAGTGTAGTCATCTCTTGGTCTCCCTCTGTGATTTTTACCCTCCACGCTGCCCTCCAGTACTAAATTGGTGATCCCTTGATGCATCAGAACATGTCCTACCAACCGATACCTTCTTCTACTCAAGTTGTGCCACAAATTTCTCTTCTCCCCAATCCTATTCAATACCTCCTCATTAGTTATATGATCTACCCATCTAATCTTTAGCATTCTTCTCAAGCACCACATTTCGAAAGCTTCTATTCTCTTCTTGTCTAAGCTATTTATCGTCCATGTTTCACTTCCATACATGGCTAGACTCCATACAAATACTTTCAGAAATGACTTCCCGACACTTAAATCAATACTCGATGTTAACAAATTTCTCTTCTTTAGAAACGCTTTCCTTGCCATTGCCACTCCACATTTTATATCCTCTCTACTTTGACCATCATCAGTTATTTTGCTCCCCAAATAGCAAAACTCCTTTACTACTTTAAGCTTCTCATTTCCTAATCTAATTCCCTCAGCATCACCCGATTTAATTTTACTACATTCCATTATCCTCGTTTTGCTTTTGTTGATGTTCATCTTATACCCTCCTTTCAAGACACTGTCCATTCTATTCAACTGCTCTTCCAAATCCTTTGCTGTCTCTGACAGAATTACAATGTCATCAGCGAACCTCAAAGTTTTTATTTCTTCTCCATGGATTTTAATACCTACTATGAACTATCCTTTTGTTTCCTTTACTGCTTGCTCAATATACAGATTGAATAGCATTGGGGAGAGGCTACAACCCTGTCTCACTCCCTTCCCAACCACTGCTTCCCTTTCATGTCCCTCGACTCTTATAACTGCCATCTGCTTTCTGTACAAATTGTAAATAGCCTTTTGCTCCTTGTATTTTACCCCTGCCACCCTCAGAATTTGAAAGGGAGTATTCCAGTCAACATTGTCAAAACCTTTCTCTAAGTCTACAAATGCTAGAAATGTAGGTTTGCCTTTCCTTAATATTTCTTCTAAGATAAGTCGTAGGGTCAGTATTGCCTCACGTGTTCCAACATTTCTACGGCATCCAAACTGATCTTCCCCAAGGTCAGCTTCTACCAATTTTTCCATTCGTCTGTAAAGAATTCGCATTAGCATTTTGCAGCTGTGACTTATTAAACTGATAGTTCGGTAATTTTCACATCTGTCAACACCTACTTTCTTTTGAATTGGAATTATTATATTCTTCTTGAAATCTGAGGGTATTTCGACTGTCTCATATATCTTGCTCACCAGATGGTAGAGTTTTGTCAGGACTGGCTCTCCCAAGGCCATCAGTAGTTCTAATGGAATGTTGTCTACTGCCGGGTCCTTGTTTCGACTCAGGTCTTTCAGTGATCTGTCGAACTCTTCACGCAGTATTGTATCTCCCCTTTAATTTTCCTGTAGGCAGTATCTATCTTACCCCTAGTGAGATAAGCCTCTACATCCTTACAATTGTCCTCTAGCCATCCCTGCTCAGCCATTTTGCACTTCCTGTCGATCTCATTTTTGAGACGTTTGTATTCCTTTTTGCCTGCTTCATTTACTGCATTTTTGTATTTTCTTCTTTCATCAATTAAATTCAGTATTTTTTCTGTTACCCATAGATTTCTACTAGCCCTCGTCTTTTTACCTAATTGATCCTCTGCTGCTTTCACTATTTCATCCCTCAAAGCTGCCCATTCTTCTTCTACTGTATTTCTTTCCCCATTCCTGTCAATTATTCCTTTATGCTCTCCCTGAAACTCTGTACAACCTCTGTTTCTTTCAGTTTATCCAGGTCCCATCTCCTTAAATTCCCACCTTTTTGCAGTTTCTTCAGTTTTAATCTACAGTTGATAACCAATAGATTCTGGTCAGAGTCCACATCTGCCCCTGGAAATGTCTTACAATTTAAAACCTGGTTCCTAAATCTCTGTCTTACCATTATATAATCTATCTGAAACCTTCTAGTATCTCCAGGGTTCTTCCACGTATACAATCTTCTTTCATGATTTTTGAACCAAGTGTTAGCTATGATTAAGTTTTGCTCTGTGCAAAATTCTACCAGGCGGCTTCCTCTTTCATTTCTTAGCCCCAATCCATATTCACCTACTACGTTTACTTCTCTTCCTTTTCCTACTGTGGAATTCCAGTCACCCATGACTATTAAATTTTCGTCTCCCTTCACTATCTGAATAATTTCTTTTATCTCATCATACATTTCATCAATTTCTTCATCATGTGCAGAGCTAGTTGGCATATAAACTTGTGCTACTGTAGTAGGTGTGGGCTTCGTGTCTATCTTGGCCACAGTAATGTGTTCACTATGCTGTTTGTAGTAGCTTACCAGCACTCCTATTTTCCTATTCATTATTAAAGCTACTCCTGCATTACCCCTATTTGATTTTGTATTTATAACCCTGTATTCACCTGATCAAAAGTCTTGTTCCTCTTGCCACCGATCTTCACTAATTCCCACTATATCTAACTTTAACCTATCCATTTCCCTTTTTAAATTTTCTAACCTACCTGCCCGATTAAGGGATCTGACATTCCACGCTCCAATACTTAGAACGCCAGTTTTCTTTCTCCTGATAACGACGTCCTCCTGAGTAGTCCCCGCCCGGAGATCCGAATGGAGGACTATTTTACCTCCGGAATATTTTACCCAAGAGGACGCCATCATCATTTAATCACCCAGTAGCTTATGTAAATGAATAATGAACTATTTGCTAACCATTACATTTGTTGAATACATTCTTGGAAAGAATTTTGTGAGACTGAATCATAAGCATTGTTTAAACCCTTTTCTTTTCTATATATGGTGTAAATACCATTCCTTAAAACTACCTTTGTCAGATAAGTAATTTCAGTTTAAATGCTAGTTTGTGTTACACATTGGGAACACAGTGTACTCAAAATACCCAAAACCAATCTTTTTTTACAGTATTATTATGGCTTGCCTAATCATTTTACTTGCTCCATGTCATAATATTACACTCCAATTTGATGTACTGCACATTGCAACCAACCATCACAATTTATTGCCACACATAAAAACATAAAAAATAACTTTCCTTGGGCAGGTCATTACCTTACATTCCAATCATATGTTTTACTTTTGTTTGCAATGATTCCTTCAAAATCCTGAAATGTAATGCTGCCATAGAAGTGGTAACACTAGATCATCAGTCACTTGCACACAGTGGATTCTTCTAAGTTCCCACTGAGTGAGGCCGTCCTCATTTAGGTTTTCCATGATTTCCCTAAATCACTCCAGGCAAATGCCGGGATGGTTCCTTTGAAAGGGCACGGTTGACTTCCTTCCCTAATCAGATGAGACCAATGACCTCGCTGTCTGGTCTCTTCCCCCAAACAACCACAACCCTCTAAGTTCCACAAGTATTCTCTCCAGTGCCCCGACACTGATATTTTCCACTAACTTGGGTGATATTTGTGTTAGATATATAGTAACTGGTATTATTTATTGAGGCGACATACAACTTCAGCAAGGCAGTTTACCATTCCCGAATTGTGTCAGATTGTTTTTCCGAGGAACGTTTCACGGCCGGCATAAATCCGCCTGTGTAGCCTTCCACATCGTTGGTGTAGACTTCCACATTGCTGACCTCGCTTCTGTTGAGCACCTCTGGGATACCACTGACATGGTTGTGCATGTGGGCACTGCACTGGCCAGTCATGGGTGATGGCTGAGTGGTCTTCAGGATAGCTCTTCAACGTTTTAGATTAGTCATACCACATCGCGTCACGTCATTGGGGCGGAACCGGGGATAACATGCTACTAAATATGTGTCTCGAAGTGCTTTGATAACTATCTGCAATTCTTGAAAGCTACTTTTGAATACTGTTTTGTAACTGGTGTACCACTGTGAAAAATTACCGAAAATACCGCTCTGAGGCTGTCTATCAGGCCTGACTTTAAATCACACAAGCAGCCAAATTCACCCGCTCTTTGGAAGAAACAGTGCATTGAATGTTGATACGGCACCCTCCTGTGATTACTTACATATCTAAATACTTCCGTATCTGTCAATTTACCCAACTGTTGCGTATTTAAGTAAGAAAATCTCCTCTACAAAAGACGATAATAAAAACTGGAGATAACTAAGACAAAAATTAATTTGTTTTTATTTTAGTTCTAGTGGATCAGGCGATAATCTCTGCCCACATCCAGTAATCAATCTGTTAACTACACAATACCATTAAATGAACGACGAAATACTACTGCATATGCAGAATAACTATAATAGTAGTTACATTTTTTTTAAGAAAAAGAAAATGCACCAAAGCCCAGCAGATGTAAGTACAGCTTATAATGAGTGGCTCAACTGCTACGAACATTGGTTAACAACAGGTGGTCACCCTGTTGCCAGTCAAAATAGGCACTTTTGTCACAGCATAGGTGTGGAGCGTTGTTACTTAATAAATAGTAGCCAACGTAATGTCATATGTTGAGTGATGTGCTTTGTCGCTGTTATAACTTTTTTATTTAACGAGTGTGAATAACTGGTGTACGTTTGATAGTGCTTCGACGCATAAATTTTTAAAAGTGTGGTATTAGCGTTGGAATAGGAACAGCTCTTGGATACAGTGTCTGTGAACAAAATGAAATGAGGATTAGAAGAAGTCACAGGTATGATTTGTAAGTTACTAAATTTGGAGGTTGATCTTAAGGTGTACTACGGCTATGGCTGCACGATGCTCGAAGCCTGTCACTCTCCGAACAAATAGCGGGCTCTAACGAAAAATGCCCCGCACTTGAGAAAACACACTCAAGGAAAGCTGCGCATATTCCGTGTTTTCAAGAGCTCATAATCATTTGGAGCAGCCAGTGAAGGGATCTAACCAGGAGCCCCGTAACTCGATAGCAATGTACTGAAACTAGATACGTAATTATTCTAGAAATTTGTGAGCCCAGTATTGAAATACCGCACCTGCAAGTAACACCGAACAATGCAACAGCACAACAGTTGTTTCTCAGTCATAATTGTAGCTGCCACAATGTGATACTATTCAATTCACAGAATATACTTTCGTGGACCGGACTGAACCATACTGTAAAATGAAGATTTTAAAAAAAATTATAGAAAGCCATGAAGCAGGCAACAATATTCTTCCCCTCTCAACATGTACAGTACTGACAGGTAAAATGGAGTACAGTTTTGAAACCTGGTTAGCCTACAAAATCGGTAGGCAATATTGCCGAATAACGGTACTAACTTTGACCTGCAGGGGGTCATTATCAAGTGTTGTATGGGGTAGCGAGATCCTTTTGTTCTGAATAAGTAGTGATTTCAGGCGTGGTGGTTAGGTTAGGAGTTAATAACTTAACATAAATTTGTTTGTGAATCGATCTGCAATCATGATTGTTGTCGGCGAATCTAGATGGTTGTTGGGTTGAGACCTGCACAGCGAAAATTAATCTACACATTCCACTCTATATCATACTCAGGCGAATTATATTTCGTTGTGCCACCGGCTGTCTTCATACAGGCACCGGCTAAAATTTTAGCAAAAGTCAGAAAGCGATTACAAAGCAAAGGCTGTAGACAAGAAGTGTAAATATTACTTGAAACCACAAAACAGTTGTATTTAAATTTAATCAATTCATAAAAACTAGAACACTCCGAAATATTTTTCCTTCTCTTTTATCACGTACTTCGCTATATTTTACATCAGTTTGATGCTTGTTAAACGTTCTGGATATAAAGTTTAGACTATTAATATTATGATACGCCTTAGAATGTTTTCACAGCAAGTGCCTCCACATATTAATTGCACTGAGCAATATGTATGTCAACGTCTAAATTTTAATCTAACTTTCAAGGTATTAACGTCTGTAACGGAGGCTACACTTGTGGTCGCGAGAGTATTACCATTTAACTAGTAGTTATCGTACCGGGTAAGCCCACACTCATGAATAAAAAAAAAGCGTAGAACGTCAGCTAGTTGTCTGTAGCGTATATGAACCCATCACATGCTCAATATTATTGACAACACAATAATATTGTGTCAATATATTTGCACGGATGTGCGACGTCAAGAATGGCACAATAATATCGCGCGTAATTTACGTCTGCGGGGGGAGGGAGAGGGTCAGAACGCTGCTTATCTGCACCAGACTCAATGTGCGAAACGCAGAAAAACAGTCAAAAATATGTTTGAAAATGCGTTAGCTAACTGTTCCTCGGCACTAAAACACACCCGTGGCTTTTTAGCGCACTTTGTAACCATTTTTCATACGAAATTTACCAGACTGGCAGATATTGCTGCACTATGATAGAACGTAGCACAATGTTCGTTCAGCTGTCACGTCTGACGTAACTCACTGGCGCATTACGCACCGCATTCAGTGGGAAAACACCTTTACTATTTTTGCTATTATCCAGGGAACGACGCACTACACCGGGCGCAATACGTCCTACGGGGCGCAAAATTCCTACTCTTGGGAAATCCCGGCATGTGTTGCGATGGAATTGCTCGTTTTGCAAAACAAAAGCAGAAATCGTGCAGAACAAGCGTGAAAGATCTGAAAAGCTTCCAGTTAGCATTTCAGTGGGCCAGGGGCTCATTTAAAAATGTTTCAAATGGCTCTGAGCACTATGGGACTTAAATTCTGAGGTCATCAGTCCCCTAGAACTTAGAACTACTTAAACCTAACGACATCACACACACCCATGCCCGAGGCAGGATTCGAACCTGCGAACGTAGCGGTCGCGCGGTTCCGGTTCCAGACTGTAGCGCCTAGAACCGCTCGGCCATCCTGGCCGGCGGGGCTCATTTAGGACGGCATAGATTTGTAATTCACAACAACTAATTACAAAAAAAAGTGATCTGCATAATGTATCTTGCACATGCGCAGAATTCTATGTATGTCTCTACTGTAACGATTGTTGCCAGCGAGATAAAGCAAGTGTTCAACGAAAACTGATTGAATGCTTATATGACCATTATGTCTCTGCTGTGACGACTGTTGAAGGAAAATAAACATGTTACTCGCTGGACGTCTGAAGTAATCTCATATGTAAACTACGTAGTTTAGCGCCCGCTACGTCGCTCGCTTAGACTGCGTAGATTTTTTAAATCGAATTTTTAAGTTGTTCAGAAATTGCAACACCCTCTAAACTTTTCATGCCAATTAAGGCCATAGAAGCATGTTTGTTTCCGAATGTATCGGTACTTCTGACCAGATAGCGATTCTGTAGATAGAGTCCAAGGTTTTTGTTAACCGTGCCCTTTGCGTTCTTGTATTGATATTTCCGTAGAAACTTTAATCTCCCAACACATTTCTTTATATCTAACCGAGAACAGAAGTACCAGTTTTAATAGATTTAGCTTCAAAAATTTTTCAATGTAGCTAAATATTTTCTTAAGGATTGTTATCATGTATTTCTCCCCGTTGGGAGATGAATTCCCAAAAACACTGAAATACGTATTTTTTATTTCTAACTCATGAAGCATGGGTGGGGGGCTTGCGTGCCTCATCGATACAGATAGCCGTACCGTAGGTGTAACCACAACGGAGACAAACGTGTGGTTCCTGAAGAGGGGCAGCAGCCTTTTCAGTAGCTCTAGGGGCAGCAGTCTGGATGATTGACTGATCTGGCCTTGTAACATTAGCAAAAACGGCCTTGCTGTGTGGGTACTGCGAACGGCTGAAAGCAAGGGGGAACTACAGTCGTAATTTTCACTGAGGGCATGCAGCTTTACTGTATGGTTACATGATGATGGCGTCCTCTTGGGTAAAATATTCCGGAGGTAAAATAGTCGCCCATTCGGATCTCCAGGCGAGGACTACTCAGGAGGGCGTCGTTATCAGGAGAAAGAAAACTGGCGTTCTGAGTATTGTAGCGTGGAATGTCAGATCCCTTAATGGGGCAGGTAGGTTAGAAAATTTAAAAAGGGAAATGGATAGGTTAAAGTTAGATACAGTGGGAATTAGTGAAGTTCGGTGGCAAGAGGAACAAGATTTCTGGTCGGGTGAATATAGGTTATAAATACAAAATCAAATAGGGGTAATGCAGGAGTAGGTTTAATAATCAATAAAAAAAAAGAAGTGCAGGTAAGCTACTACGAACAGCATGGTGAACACATTATTATAGCCAAGATAGACACGAAGCCGACGCCTACCACAGTAGTACAAGTTTATATGCCAACTAGCTCTGCAGATGACGAAGAGATTGATTAAATGTATTATGAAATAAAAGAAATTATTCAGATAGTGAAGGGAGACGAAAATTTAATAGTCATGGATGACTGGAATTCGAAGGAAGAGACGGAAAAGTAGTAGGTGAATATGGAATGGGGGTAAGGAATGAAAGAGGAAGTTGCCTGGTAGAATTTTGCACAGAGCATAACTTAATCTTAGTTAACACTTGGTTCAAGAATCATGAAATTGTATACATGGGAGGGTCCTGGCGACACTGGAAGGTTTCGGGTTATATAATGGTAAGACAGAGATTCAGGAGCCTGGTTTTAAATAATAAGACATATCCACGGGCAGATGTGGACTCTGACCACAATCTATTGGTTATGAACTGTAAATTAAAAATGAAGAAACCGCAAAAAGGTGAGAATTTAAGGAGATGGGACCTGGATTAACTGAAAGAACCAGAGGTTGTAGGTGTAGACAGGACACAACAAACTTTCAATAGGAAATTGAAAAAGAATGTAGGAAAGTCATCGAAAAGGAAGAAAGTTTTGTTGTTAGGCAGTTCTCATGCCAGAGGTGTAGGCCAACTTCTGCAGGAGGAATTAGGACCAGAATACCAGGTCACAAATTTTTTCAAACCAAGTGCTAGTCTGGATCAGGTGACAGAGGATTTAGGTTCACTCTGTAAAGGATTTACCAGGGAAGACACCGTGGTTATTGTGGGAGGGCCAGGGAACAGCATCGACAGATATCCTGGGTACAGTATAGAGTGTGACCTGGTAAAGATTGCGTCGGCATCGAGACACACCAATGTTGAATTTGTATCTGTCCTGAGATGCCATGACCGGCCTCATTTGAACTCTTCTGTTGGGAGAGTTAATTTGGAGTTGGAACGGCTGCTTGGGTCGGGTGCGGGGGCTCATATTGGTGTGGTTCCTGTTGATTATCTCAGTAGGTGGGACTATACCAGGCACGGCCTACATCTCAACAGGAAAGGGAAGGGGAAACTGGCTGGGGTAATAGCAGGAAATTTAAGGGGGGGAGGCACTGCCATGAATGGTAAAATACCAGTGGTTACAGGTGTTGGAGCAGCACCTTTTTTAGGATAGGTAAGACAGAAAGATGTCAAGTTCTACGAGAGGTCAGGATTGAAACAAATCTTCAGTTCACGAAAGAAATAAAACAGCACAATTCTAGCACATTGGATCACCAATCACAGCTATCAATTATAAATTTTCACCAATCACCAGAAATTTTATCTCCACCAAGTTGTATCTCAGTCCTAGGTAATTGCATTGATGAATTAAAGTCACCCAACCCAGTTGACATAATCTGCCTCTCTGAACACCATGTGACCACTGGTATAGGAACTAGGCCTAAGCACAATGAGAAACTCAGACAGGAGAGTACTGCAAATGTTAGAATAAGGAAAGGTTCTCATAAAAGTATAATTAAAAATAATGTAAGTATATTTCATTAAAATATTGGGAGTTTAAAGAGTAAAGTAGATGAGCTTCTGGTTTGTTTAGAAGATTTAGAAGCTGAGAATGAAATACACTCCTGGAAATTGAAATAAGAACACCGTGAATTCATTGTCCCAGGAAGGGGAAACTTTATTGACACATTCCTGGGGTCAGATACATCACATGATCACACTGACAGAACCACAGGCACATAGACACAGGCAACAGAGCATGCACAATGTCGGCACTAGTACAGTGTATATCCACCTTTCGCAGCAATGCAGGCTGCTATTCTCCCATGGAGACGATCGTAGAGATGCTGGATGTAGTCCTGTGGAACGGCTTGCCATGCCATTTCCACCTGGCGCCTCAGTTGGACCAGCGTTCGTGCTGGATGTGCAGACCGTGTGAGACGACGCTTCATCCAGTCCCAAACATGCTCAATGGGGGACAGATCCAGAGATCTTGCTGGCCAGGGTAGTTGACGTACACCTTCTAGAGCACGTTGGGTGGCACGGGATACATGCGGACGTGCATTGCCCTGTTGGAACATCAAGTTCCCTTGCCGGTCTAGGAATGGTAGAACGATGGGTTCGATGACTGTTTGGATGTACCGTGCACTATTCAGTGTCCCCTCGACGATCACCAGTGGTGTACGGCCAGTGTAGGAGATCGCTCCCCACACCATGATGCCGGGTGTTGGCCCTGTGTGCCTCGGTCGTATGCAGTCCTGATTGTGGCGCTCACCTGCATGCGCCAAACACGCATACGACCATCATTGGCACCAAGGCAGAAGCGACTCTCATCGCTGAAGACGACACGTCTCCATTCGTCCCTCCATTCACGCCTGTCGCGACACCACTGGAGGCGGGCTGCACGATGTTGGGGCGTGAGCGGAAGACGGCCTAACGGTGTACGGGACCATAGCCCAGCTTCATGGAGACGGTTGCGAATGGTCCTCGCCGATACCCCAGGAGCAACAGTGTCCCTAATTTGCTGGGAAGTGGCGGTGCGGTCCCCTACGGCACTGCGTAGGATCCTACGGTCTTGGCGTGCATCCGTGCGTCGCTGCGGTCCGGTCCCAGGTCGACGGGCACGTGCACCTTCCGCCGACCACTGGCGACAACATCGATGTGCTGTAGAGACCTCACGCCCCACGTGTTGAGCAATTCAGCGGTACGTCCACCTGGCCTCCCGCATGCCCACTATACGCCCTCGCTCAAAGACCGTCAACTGCACATATGGTTCACGTCCACGCTGTCGCGGCATGCTACCAGTGTTAAAGACTGCGATGGAGCTCCGTATGCCACGGCAAACTGGCTGACACTGACGGCGGCGGTGCACAAATGCTGCGCAGCTAGCGCCATTCGACGGCCAACACCGCGGTTCCTGGTGTGTCCGCTGTGCCGTGCGTGTGATCATTGCTTGTACAGCCCTCTCGCAGTGTCCGGAGCGAGTATTACTCGGTTCTTTCAATTTGACACCCGTTATTGATTTTCCTACTCGGGTGGTAAAGGATAGCAGCTCACTGATAGATAACTTCTTTATAGACCAGGATAAGTTTAACCAGATAAATGCTCAGCCTGTTGAGAATGGTCTTTCTGATCATGGTGCACAGCTAGTTACAATATATGACATAGCTCCATTCAGCAATACTAAACAGTCCTCCAAAGTAGTACGTTCAGTCAACGATTTAACAATTGCAAATTTCAGGGAAAGCCTACAGCAGTTAGACTGGGATGAGGTGTACCGTGAACCTGATGCCAATTTAAAATATAATTTATTTCATGACATTTTTGTAAATGCATTTGAAAACTGCTTCCCCAAGAAAATAGTTAAATATACTCGTAAGAAACCTTGTAGCAAACCATGGCTTACTAAGGGTATAAAATATCTTGTAACCGGAAAAGGGAAATGTATCTGACAGCAAGAAAGAGTAGTGACCCAGAAACTATCAAAAATTATAAAAACTACTGTGTTATATTAAGAAAAGTTATTAAAAAATCCAGGAGTATGTGTATCATGTCTGAAATCAGCAACTCTGATAATAAAATTAAAACAATTTGGAATATTATTAAAAGAGAAACAGGTCAACCAAGAGCAGAGGAAGACAGTATTACCATCAAATTGAATGAAAACTTTACGAACAAAAAGTCAGAAGTTGAAAATATTTTTAATAATCATTTTCTAAATGTTGTGGATATAGTAGGATCCAGATGTTCATTAGAAGATGCTAGGCTGTTAATGGAAGAGGCCATACCTACGCAACTTGATACAATTGAAATCTCACCCACTTCTCCCTCTGAAATTAGGAAAATAATAAACTTGCTTAAAAGCAAAAACTCACATGGAATTGATGGCATTTCCAGCAAAATACTAAAAGCTTGTTCTCAACAGATAAGTAAGATTCTCAGCCACCTGTGTAATAGCTCTCTGGAACAGGGCATTTTCCCTGATAGACTGAAATATGCTATTGTTATACCTTTGCATAAAAAGGGGGATAGATCTGATGTCAACAATTACCGTCCAATCTCCCTTCTAACAGCTTTATCCAAAATTTTTGAGAAAGTAATGTATTCAAGAGTAGCTTCACATATCTGTAAAAATGAAGTACTAACAAAATGTCAGTTTGGTTTCCAGAAAGGTTTTTCAACAGAAAATGCCATATATGCTTTCACCAGTCAAATTTTGAATGATCTGAATAACCGAACACCTCCCATTGGGATTTTTTGTGATCTCTCAAAGGCTTTTGATTGTGTAAATCATGAAATTCTGCTAGACAAGCTCAAGTATTGTGGCATGAGTGGGACAGTGCACAAATGGTTTAATTCGTACCTAACTGGAAGAGTGCAGAAAGTTGAAATAAGTAGTTCTCGTAACATGCAAAGATCAGCACATTCCTCAAACTGGGGAACTATCAAGAATGGGGTTCCACAAGGGTCAGTCTTGGGTCCTTTGTTGTTCTTATTGTATATTAATGACTTGCCATTCTATATTCATGAAGAGGCAAAGTTAGTTCTCTTTGCTGATGATAGAAGTATAGTAATCACACCTGAGAAACAAGAATTAACTGATGAAATTGTCAATACTGTCTTTCAGAAAATTACTAAGTGGTTCCTTGTAAACGGACTCTCACTGAATTTTGATGAGACACAGTACATACAGTTCCGTACAGTGAATGGTATGACGCCATTAATAAATATAGACCTTAATCAGAAGCATATAGCTAAGGTAGAATATTCCAAATTTTTAGGTATGTCCATTGATGAGAGATTAAATTGGAAGAAACACATTGATGATCTGCTGAAACGTTTGAGTTCAGCTACTTATGCAATAAGGGTCATTGCAAATTTTGGTGATAAACATCTTAGTAAATTAGCTTACTACGCCTATTTTCACTCATTGCTTTCGTATGGCATCATATTTTGGGGTAATTCATCACTGAGGAATAAAGTATTTATTGCACAGAAGCGTGGAATCAGAATAATAGCTGGAGTCCACCCAAGATCATCCTGCAGACATTTATTTAAGGATCTAGGGATATTCACAGTAGCTTCTCAGTATATATACTCTCTTATGAAATTTGTTATTAACAACCAAACCCAATTCAAAAGTAATAGCAGTGTGCATAACTACAATACTAAGAGAAAGGACAATCTTCACTATTCAAGATTAAATCTAACTTTGGCACAGAAAGGGGTGAATTATACTGGCACTAAAGTCTTTGGTCACTTACCAAATAGTATCAAAAGTCTGACAGATAACCAACAAGTATTTAAGAAGAAATTAAAAGAATTTCTGAATGACAACTCCTTCTACTCCATAGAGGAATTTTTAGATATAAATTAAGAAAAAAAATATTCAAAAATAAAAAAAAACCACAAAAAAATAAAGTTGTTATATTAACTTAAGTATGTTGTTAAATTAACCTAATTATGTCACGTATTGGAAAATTCGACTCGTTCCACATCATTACAAAATATCGTATTCATGATCCATGGAACTAGTATTAATCTAATCTAATCTAGAGTTTCAGGCAGAGCATTAGGGAACGATTGACGAGATCAGGGGAAGGAAATACATCAGAAGAAGAATGGGCAGCTCTGAGAGATTAAATAGTGAAGGCAGCAGAGGATCAAGTAGGTAAAAAGACAAGGGCTAGTAGAAATCCTTGGATAACAGAAGAAATATTGCATTTAATTGATGAAAGGAGAAAATATAAAAATTCTGTAAATGAAGCAGGCAAAAAGGAATGCAAAGTCTCAAAAATGAGATCGACAGGAAGTGCAAAATGGCTAAGCAGGGATGGCTAGAGGACAAATGTAAGGATGTAGAGGCATATATCACTTGGGGTAAGATAGATACTGCCTACAGGAAAATTAAAGAGACCTTTGGAGAAAAGAGAACCACTTGTATGAATATCAAGAGCTCAGATGGAAACCCTGTCCTAAACAAAGAAGAGAAAACAGAGAGGTGGACGGAGTATATAGAGGGTCTATACAACGCCAATGTACTTGATGACAATATTATAGAAATGGAAGAGGACATAGATGAAGATGAAATGGGAGCTATGATACTGCGTGAAGAGTTTGACAGAGCACTGAAAGACCTAAGTCGAAACAAGGCCCTGGGAGTAGACAACATTCCATTAGAACTACTGATGGCCTTGGGAGAGCCAGCCCTGACAAAACTCTACCATCTGGTGAGCAAGATGTATGGGACAGATCAAATACCCTCAGACTTCAAGAAGAATATAATAATTCCAATCCCAAAGAAGGGAGGTGTTGACACATATGAAATCTGCTGAACTATCAGTTTAATGAGTCACAGCTGCAAAATACTAACACGAATTCTTTACAGATGAATGGGAAAACTGGTAGAAGCCAACGTCGGGGAACATCAGTTTGGATTCTGAAGAAATGTTGGATCACCTGAGGCAATACTGAACCTATGACTTATCATAGAAGAAAAGTTAAGGAAAGGCAAACCTACGTTTCTAGCACTTGTGGACTCAGAGAAAGCTTTTGACAATGTTGACTGGAATACTCTCTTTCAAATTCTGAAGGTGGCAGGGGAGTAGGTATTAAAATCCACGGAGAAGAAATAAAAACTTAGAGGTTCGTCGATGACATTGTAATTCTATCAGAGACAGCAAAGGACCTGGAAGGGAAGTTGAACGGAATGGACAGTGTCTTGAAAGAAGGATATAAGATGAACATCAATAAAAGTAAAATGAGGATAGTGGAATGTAGTCTAATTAAATCAGGTGAAGCTGAGGGAATTGGATTAGGAAATGAGACACTTAAAGTAGTAAAGGAGTTTTGCTATTTGGGGAGCAAAATAACTGATGATGGTCGAAGTAGAGAGGAATTAAAATGTAGATTGGCAATGGCAAGGAAAGCGTTTCTGAAGAAGAGAAATTTGTTAACATCGAGTACGGTATTGATTTAAGTGTCAGGAAGTCATTTCTGAAAGTATTTGTATGGAGTCTAGCCATGTATGGAAGTGAAACATGGACAATAAATAGCTTAGACAAGAAGAGAATAGAAGCTTTTGAAATGCGGTGCTGCAGAAGAATGCTAAAGATTAGATGGGTAGATAATGTAACTAATGAGGAGGTACTGAATAGAATTGGGGAGAGGAGGAGAGTGTGGCACAACTTGACTAGAAGAAGGGATCGGTTGGTAGGACATGTTCTGAGGCATCAAGGGATCACCAATTTAGTACTGGAGGGCAGCGTGGAGGGTAAAAATCACAGAGGGAGACCAAGAGATGACTACACTAAGTAGATTCAGAAGGATGTAGGCTGCAGTAGGTATTGGGAGATGAAGAAGCATGCACAGGATAGAGTAGCATGGAGAGCTGCATCAAACCAGTCTCAGGACTGAAGACCACAACAACAACAACAACAACAACTCAGAAGTCAAATACCAATTTTCATAGATGTGGTTTCGAAAATGCTTTAGTAATTCTTTAATGAATTAGTTTCAAAAAAACTTCCAACTGTTTTACCCCCTTAGTGGTTGACTTTCCAAAAATGCTGAACATGTATTTTTTTATTTCCGAATGTTAGTTTTCGTACTTCTAGCTTCAAAATTTACTTAATAGCGACATACTTTCATTAAGCCCTTCATCCCCTATTTCACCCCCTTAGGAGTGGAATTTCGAGCAGTCACTTCTTAAATGGCGCTTGCAGTGTAGATATACACCCCCTCCAAATTTCAAGTTTCTATCCTTAGCGGATTGGAGTGGGGGGATATTTGAGTCAGTGAGTGTGGCCCCATTTCACCCCCTTAGGGGCTGAATTTCCAAAACCAGTGAAACGTATTTTTTCATTTCAAACAGAGGAGCCAATCACCAGTTTTCAAAGATTTAACTTTAAAAATGCGTTTGCAATTAACTATTTTCGTAAAACATTGCGCCCTCTATTTTACCTCCTTAAAGATTGAATTTCGAAAAACAATGACAAGCGTATTTTTTATTTCCAATAGGGTAGCCAAATAAAAGTTTTCATACTTTTAGCTTGAAAAATCCATGATGAAATATTTCCATAAAAGTTCATCCCCATAGGGGTTGAATTCCCAAAAACGGTGAAACACGTATTGTTTTATTTCTGAGAAGCCAAATACAAATTTTCATAGTGTTAGCCTTAAAATGCCTTCATAATGACGCATTTTCATAGAATATTGCATCTGATTCTTATTTCACCCCCTAGTCAAATACAATTGTTCATAGATGTAGCTTTAAAAATATTGTTGTCATTTTTTGATAATGTTATTTAAAAATAAACTTTCACCTTTGATTTCATCCCCAGAGGCTAAATTTTCAAAAACGCTGAAACACGTATTACTTTATTTCTGGCCGAGAAACCAAATGCCAATTTTTGTAGGTCTAGCTTCAACATTGCATCAAGAACAATATATTTTCAAAGAAACCCTTATCCCCTATTTCTCCCCCTGAGGGATAGGATATCGAAAAATCTCTTCCTAAGCGACACCTATAGTAAATATCAAAACCCTTAGCAAATTTCCAGTTTCTATCCGTACTGGTTTGGGGAGGGGAATGATGATTAAGTGAACGAGTCATTCAGACAGGATATAAACAGTTCTGCATACTGTCATGTCGCAGTATCTCGCGTTTCCTAATCAATCAGGAATTTCATTTCTCAGAGTCCTGTATGGTGCTTTTATATGCATATTTCAGCTCACTTCCTGATCTTTTGTCATATAGCTTCTTTTTTTTTCAGTTCTTCACGAAAATTAGTTCGGCGCGATTGAATTTCTTTCGGTATCGGCAGGAACAGCTGTTTATTGCGCAGGAACAACCTGTTGTACCGTATATATTGAGCATCAATATTTTTAAAGTTCTGCTGTCTTGTTCTATACTGTAAAAAACCGCAATACTGATATCACAGCCATTATTATTCATTAATTAATATTGAGCGTATGAGGGCCCCTTAAGCGCAGAATGACTTTTGGATATGTCGATATTGGAAGGTAATTCTGAAATGATGAACAATACATTTTAAACCAATACCCTTGAGGTATATTGCCCTCCATATCGATAGAAATTGAATATATTGTGCTGTCTATAATTAGTGTCCTGTTATTACATGCTCCGACTTCACTACCGGCATTGTAAATGAGTGTAGTAGGCAAGTAATGACAATACGCGATCGCAATAATTTCAGACCCCAACGGGCAGATCGTTACTGCAGTTTTCAAAGTTTCTTTTTCTTCTTTTTCTTTTCTTTTTAATCTGTAGTTTGGTCAGGAGCAATTCCAGTTCTTATCTTCAGTAAGTTCAGTTGTGTAAGTTGTCAATTACATATCTTGTTTTATCTGCTCGACGTACTGAAGTTTGGTACTCCTCGGGCACTCATCCAAGGCATTTTTTTCTTCTGTTGATTTGACAATGAATTGCAGTCACTTTTCCGCAATATGAATATTGTAGCGCAGAACGAACGAGGTCGCTCTGTGAAGTACCTTTCGAAGGGAGCCAGTATACAAGCAGCCAGGTTGGCCGAGCGGTTAAGGCGCCAGACTTAAGTTCTGGTTCCCGAGAGGGAGCGTGGGTTCGAACCCCACACCTGGCAAATATTTTTACTTCTTTGTCTGTATTTGTTTTAACGCTGTATATCATGTAAATCAATATTTGAGAACTGCAAACATAATTATAGGTCAGCTGCATCATTTGTGTGGCAGAGATTCGTGGCACGCTAAAGCATTCTGGGCAACACAGTACATATAGTTTTGAATACGTTACGGTGGACAGACATCAGAAAAATATAGCGATTCGGCTATCTTTTTGATGTAAGTGGTTCAGTAATGAAAAACAGCGCACTGTTTCCGTATTTTATACCTCATATATATAATATGTAATTAGTAAAATCGTTCTGTAGTCCATCTGTATCATTATTCTGTCAAATGCTATTTCAGTTTCCTGAGCATCTCCGTAACACTCAGTATTCATTTGCGAGTGCCAATGGGAGATGAAGTAATACTACGTGTATCTTCTAAATGTTTTGCCACCATTAGTCGCAGTGCGGTTTCTGAACATGCGCAGGCATAACTGACATGACATTGTGTGTAAGCGAACATCACAAAAAACGTAGAGCACAGCGACAATCTTCTTTTTAATCTTCTATGACCTGGAAGAAAACATTCATTTCAGTGCGAGACCTGTCATGCAGGCTTCATTGAGACGCTTTAGGCGCTCTCAGAATTAAGTAATGCTTTTCCATGAAGGTATAACTCGGTACGTGCTCTATTTACACATAGTGCGTCCGTTTACAGGAGTCGATTATGGAGTATTACTCGTAGGTACGGGACGCTGACCAGGTTGTATTAATAGAAAAATAAAGAGAAAATCCAACATTTCGGGTGCGTTTTCGTCGCGGTTCGTCTTTATTTTATTTAATGGCATGACAGGAAACTCATACATTCAGGCACGTAGCGTTCTATTAGTAAGCATTACGGAGGTGCTCGACAAAAAGCTGTGCCAGACGCCACAGCAGAGTTGTGCATCATGGGGAAGTACCCTATCTGATCAACAGTATTCGGACACCCCCTATGTAATGCGGAACTGCCCATTAGATGTCACGAGAGGCGGGCTCGCCAGTATAAAAGGAGGTGGGTAGTATTGTGTTTTCAGTAGGTCATTCGGAATTACGATGCGCAAGAGCGAAAACTGGCGAGCTGAAGTGAAGGGTGTGGCGGAGCTTGCTTCGTCGGCGGTCCTATCCCACCACCCACTTAGACGACCCGGTGCTCGAATGTGGCCGACAATTTGGACGCGACTTCTCAATGGCGCTATCGGCGCGCAGGGCTGTTCATTGCTATTCATCGTGTGCATAGCAACTTCCTCTTGATCTGGCGGGAAACACCTCCTTACGGCAGTACCTCACAAGAGCCTGTTCCTGCTTCTGCTGCCGTCTGCCCTGTTGGAGGAGGGGAGTAGTGTTACAACGTTCTGTCGACAACGAGGTCGTTAGGGACGGAGCACAAGCTTGGATTAGAGATGGATGGGAAGGAAATCGGCATTATCCTTTCAAAGGAACCATCCGGGCATTCGCCTGAAGCGATTTAGGGAAATCACGGAAAACCTAAATCAGGATGGTCGGACGCGGGTTTGAACCGTCGTCCTCCCTAATGTGATTCCAAGGTGCTAACCACTGCGCCACCTCTCTCGGTGTCTGTCTTGTTGGGACGTCGTCTGCAGCCGTTTGTCCTCTTGGGACATCGTCCGCCGCCGGCTGCCATGTTGTGTCGTCTCCACTGGCGTTCATGCCGAAGAGTGGACTGCTGCCATGGACACACTTCCTGAGGCTACCTTTACGTTCCTCATGGGACATCTGTCTAAGGAAATAGCGCACAGACGGATAATGGAAGTGGTACAGACCAGTCTCAAAAGCAGTCTCAAGTGGCATGCCACTGCTGCAGAGAACGAGTCGTTCTCCCAGTCTTTCGTCACTGCCTCTGTTATTATGCACCCTACAAAGAACACACTTCGCAAACTCGCCAAGGCGTCCAAGCTGTCGGAAATGCCATCCCAGGAAGATGTTCTCATCGTTCCCTAGCGCAAACACACCGCCAGGACTGCTGTGCTGGATCAGACGCCAACCGCTCTGAAGACATCTCTGGCCCAAGTTGGGGACTCTGAGGTTGCCCCACCAATGAAAAAAGATACTGCATCGCCACCCATTCTCATTGAGTGGACAGAAGACTTCAGGTCCTTCCACCTGAAGATCATGAGTGCAGCCTCGCCATCATCCTTGTGGGTTGCAGTTCACGACCTCTACAAGGTTACCCTGCACAATGCTGATGACTGTGGCAAAGTGATGGAGCTCATCTGCAAGTCATCTCCTCTTCAAGATGTTCCCAAATCACCAGAAAGAAAAGCTTGAAGATTGGGCTTCAGCATACGCTCCACATAGCATATGAAATCTCCCCATACTCCCAAGGTTATGCAGCTCTTCCTTGCTGTTCTCATTAACAACGAGGAAAAGTGGAAGATCTTTCAGCAGGAATTTGTGGCCCAAGTCAAGTTACAGTAGAACTCCATGCCAAGGGGCTGCACACTGAATGCTTCTCCTGCCAGGGTGTGAACCAGGTGGTTAACCACTACTCCATGCTAGTACACTGTGTGAAGTGAGCTGGCCCTCACCACAGCAAGGGCTGTGCATTCAAGGCGTGCCTCGAAGAAGCAGATAAGTAGGCTACATCATGGCAGGTACATTCTGGAGTGAGCTTTGCCACTGGACGGTATGAGGTGTCGCCACCTGTCCAATCAGTGTCACCATTGCCTGTAGTCCATTTGGGGCTTCCGTCCCATCCTGATCTGTCTGATGCTGATTCTCCTATGCTGCCACCAGTCCAACATAATGCCACAGCTGCTCTGCTTGGACATTGCCACCTGGTGGCGCACGCCTCCACTACTCAGTCATCAACTGCCTCCCTGCAGTCGGTCAGCCCAGCTACCACGCACAGTCGTGGCTGTAGTGGTGCCCTCTTGCACTTCCCCAGTCCCATATGACGTGTCTTCTGCTACAGCAATGACTCTGAGCTGTGGGAGATCCTAAGATCCATCCACAAGCTTGTCCAAAAACTGCCAAGTCTCACGGTCCTTGCAGTTGCAGCTGAGGTCCAGGCCATGGCTCCCATTCTCTGTCACCAGCATCATGGCTAATGCCTTCATCCGGGGACTCATTGTTTATGCCTGAAGTGCTAACGGTATCTGCACCCAGGCTGACGAGTTTCGTCAGTTTCTTCATGACCAGACCACTGACACCTGCCTCATTTGCGAAACTCATCTCAAACCAGCTATTGTTGTCTGTGCGATGAAGGCACTGTGGTCTTAGTTAAGAAGTCATTCCATCACCACATGCTGCAGCTGCTAGCTCTGACCACAGTCGGAAGCCTGTACTTTGACTGGGTTTGTCACCTTCATTGCAGCGTACAGTCCATCCCATGGGATCCTCAATTTGGCTGACATCTATGTGGCCATGTCGTTAAGGGGAAGCTCTTTGTTGCTGGTGACTTTCAAACGAAACATCCAGAATGCTGTACCAGTGGCCAGCATCTCCTTTGTGTCTCCCAGCAGTATGGTGCGATCATCCTGGGGTTGTACGATCCCACTATCTATCCCAACTGAAGCCTACCTGATGTTATGTACATCACCATTCTTAAGGGAATTCGTGCATTCACTTACACCTCAATGAACTGCATGCTATCCTCAATACATTTACCAATGCTGTTTGGTATGGACGTAGACAGCATAGCACCACCACTTTGTCACTGCTCTCTTTGTGACTTCGATTGGGATTATTTCTGGGCTTATGTGGTTGCTGACCAAGAGACAATGCCCAACCCTGCTGTCATCGAGGCTGATATTTCTCTGGATCACTTCACACGCAGCACACTCTGGATGGTGTGGGCAGCCTCTCCCAACCACCCTGGTTGCCAGACTTCTCATGGCCACTGCCTCCTCCCATCCTCGAGGCCATTGGGGTAAGAACCAGATTTTCTGCCAGTGGCAGCAGACTTGTCATCTGACAACAAAGCGATGTCTCCTCTAGTTCTGTCGAGACACCCAGATGGTGCTCAACAAGCATTGTAACCAGGACTGGGCAGCAAAAATTGCCATCTTCCACCTCAATGGTGGCAGTGCCTGGCAAATGGCAAAAAGCTTCCTCCACCAGCAGCAGCGGATTTCATTCCTGCAGGCAGGCCAAGATGTCATCTGTGATACCGATGCAAAAGCCTGTGTCTTGGCTGATGCCTACATGGAAACTGTCTCTCTCGTGGTGGATCCCATTGACTCAGAGCTCGTGATGGAAGTGCGGCTCCCTAGGTTCCTGGCTACCATTGCTGAAGATGACACCATCCACCCCATCTCAGAGGAGGAGGTAGGAATTTAGCTCCAGCACCTCAGTCCTTCGAAGGCTACCCTGTGACAACTTCCTCCCACTGCTCATCGCCTGCTGACCTCCATATTCAGTATCGTCCTTTGATCTGCTGAATATTCTACGTGGAAATGTGGATTTGGTGACCCTTCCGAAGAGCAGTGAGGATCCTTGGATGTCACAACATTATCAACCTTTCAACCTGCAGCAGCCACTCTACAAGGCCTTCGAATGGCTCTATGATAGGACGTTATTGCATCATGTGACTGTGGAGGGTCTCATCCTGGATAAGCACTTTGGTTTGCATAGATGGTGCTGGATGTGTATGACACTGTACTTAGCATCAGCAAAAACCTGGACATGGGAATGCTGCACCACTGCCTGCAGCTCACCTGTGACATCTTTGATGCCTGGTTGACAAAGTAGTGCCTTTAATTCAGTGCCACAAAGTGTTGGGCACTCATATTCACATAACAGGCACTTAATCTCACACTGCCACTGGTCCACAATGGGCAGGCACATGGGGATGACCCTAGACCACAGTCAAACATAGCAACCCCACAGCTGTGTCATCTGTTAACAAGGCATTGGGGTGTCTCTGCACCTTGTTCCACTGCTCAGACCAGCATCTATTCTTCCCCTGAGTTGTGGTGTAACCCTATACTTGTCCTAATTCATCTTGTGTTGGAGTATGGTTCCATCGTGTGGGGCAACGCTGCTCCAACCCACATCAATCGTCTCCAGGTGTCACAGAGTTGAGCCCTACTACTCGCCCTGTGTCTCCCATATGACTACCCTACTCACCAGCTTTACCTGGACACCTGCGCCCCACTCCTGAATGATCGGTTCCAACAGCTACTCATCTTTTCTGTCTGACATCATCCTCGTTGGACAACTGGGACATCAGGTTCATCTTCAGCTGACCTTCCAGTGCTCAGATTTCTTGCAGGCATGACTTCCGACACTCGGAATGTTGCAGGTATGCGGAATATCTGTAACAACTGAGGCCAACTTCTTGGACAACTCTGGTCAGTGATGTCATGAGCTAACGACAAACAACAACATGACTGCAGGAACAGCAGGCAGCTGCTTAGCCTGTGCAGCACGAGGCATGAGGGACCCTTTCATTTCTGAGTGAGTGAGTGAGTGAGTGTGTTGTCAGTAGCGACACTGTAACAGGGGAATAGGTCGATCTGGAGAGTTCATTGCAAACAAACATGGACTAGCCATTGGATATCTCTTGAGCAACAAATCCATCAAGGGCATTTGAAACCGTCTAAAACTGTCCAAGTCGACTGTGGTAGGTGTGAGTGTGATATGGAAATGCGAAGGAACAATCGCAGCTTAACTAACATCTGGTATATCTCATGTGCTGACGAAGGGGCCGTCGAGCATTGCGGAGGATAGTTGTAAAAAAAAATGCATGAAATCAGCAGAAGGAATCCCTCATGAGTTCCAAAGTGCTACCAGCAGTTCAGATGCCAAATCGATGTGTGTGGGGAATTAAAAAGAGTAATGAGTGAGCAGCTCCTCATAAACCACACATTTTTGTAGTGAATGCTAAGTGACTCTTGAGGTGGTGCGAAGAGGACGCCACTGGATGGTAGATGACTGGAAGCAAGCGCTTTGTAGTGACGAATCACGGTATACCATGCAGCAATCTAGTGGAAGGGTTTGGCGAGTGCCTGGGGACCTTTACCTGCCATCATGTATAGCGCCAAAAGTGAAGTACAGAGAAGGTGGTATTACGGTATGGGGGTGTTTTTCGTAGTTACGTTTTGGTCCCCTTATAGCGTTTAAGAAAATGCTAAGCACAGAATGATATGAATTTTACAGCGTTGTGTACTGTTTACAGTAGAGGAACAATTGGGAGACGATGGCTGCTTGTATCAGATTTGAAGACAAAGATTTTGAGCAATAATCAAAAATTTAACAATAACAATGATAGATAAATTAAAAAAGTTTTAAGCTCAATATTTTTTCAAAAATGAATGTCAATGTTTTTCTAAGTACCAAAAATAGAAAATGTACAAAAAGACTCTTAATTTGGCTTTTTTAGGTACTTGATACTGTGATATGACAAGGTGCCAATCATGCTCGATGAGAGGGTCCTCGAGAAAATTTTGTTGAGAACCCCTGCTCTAAGCCATCTGGCTGTGAGCATTCTCTATTGAACGATAGACGCAGATGGCACTCTGGCAGCTGTGGCGCTACGCTGTCTGTTGGCGGACGACGCTGAAACCATTTTCAGTACATCTTCTGTTCCCTGGTTACATATACCGTCATCGGATCAAAATCAACACTGTTTTTCCAGGTATACTAATTTTTTGCGGCAATGTATATGTAGGGTCGAGCTGGTGATAGACGGAGCCCAGCTGCACCTAAGGAGCTGCTAGCTGTGTATTTCGTCCCCTGCATCACCAGCGGAGCACTGAAGAAAGTTAATCTGGTCAGAAGCCTTGTGCTTTCCTGCGTACCAATGTGGTCATTTTAAAACCTTCCCTGTCAGAATGTTAAAAAAATTAGTAAATCACTGTAATTGGGCGGAGCAAGTAGTTCTATAAAATGCTAATGTTTCCTTGATATTAATGTTGCCGGCTTTATAGATTTATAGAAGTGTGTTCGGAATTCTGCATTTAAATAGTTCTCTCGAAACATGGAAACTGGGAAACACACACAGTAAGAACATATGAAAATAAACAATAGGAAAATTATTCAGAATTCCAGTAACCTATAGGGTAGATGCTAACTCCGATTCACAAGAGACAATCGTAAGTTTAAATCATTAGCGACTCCCGTATGAGTTCACAATTATAGTGCTGTTGCCACGCGAGACTTGGAAAACGAAACGCCAGGATAGTTCTGAATCTGCTTCACAACAAGACGCACGGTATTCTCCAAGACGATAAACATAGTTGCCCACACAACCGCGACCAGAATGTCGTCAGCGACGATTTAATACAACACGGAGAAAGCTTGCAACCTGATAATAAGCACGTAATACATACCGTCAGCAAGTTGAGAGATGTAATGACACGATATAAGCTTTGTTTATCTCTGCTACCAACGTCTAACTCAGTAGGTACTGTAACAAGCAAAAGTATAATTTCAAAACACCGATTAAAGTCACTGCCTACGCGACCCTTCACATTTTGTCTTTGTCAACATAAGATGAACGATCAAAAAGATTATTACGCCACTAATGTGGAACTACCATCAGCTACAGGTCATCTCACACCCAATACTTTCTGCCTCGAACAATGGTCTGCGCCCCCTACTTGTAACTTTTCTAACAACTGTGACATCAGACATGTCACTTTTCCTAATAACTGCGCTCTTCGTGTTGTTGCGTTCTTGCAGTGCCACCTTCTTACTAAAATGCTTAAAATAATTTTACGATCATATTAACAGCTCAAAAACGTATCTGAGACGTGTTGCAGCTTGTATCAATAGAGTTCTCCCTTCTATCGTACAAGGTGACAATAATTTAACTATATGGAGGAAAAAACCTAAATTAGTTACAGACTACGGCGTGCACACACTTTATTCAACATGTAAACGTCACTAAAAATATTCGGATTTAGGGTATGACATGTTCGATATGCGTGGCATCATTGGCGATGATGCAGCGCAGACGAACAGCGAAATTCTGCATAACCCGCTGAAGTGTCGGAACATCAATGCTGTCGATGACCTCCTGAATGGCTGTTTTCAGTTCAGCAATGGTTTTGGGATTATTTCTGTACACCTTGTCTTTAATGTAGCCCCACAAAAGGAAGTCGCACGTGTTCAGATCCGGAGAATATGGCGGCCAGTCGAGGCCCATGCCAGCGGCCTGTGGGCACACCAGAGCCAGAATGCGGTCCCCAAAGTGCTCCTCCAGGATTCTCCTGCTTCGATAGGGTGGAGTTCCGTTTTGCATTAACCACATCTTGTCTTAATCGGGGTCACTTTGGATAATGGGGATGAAATCGTCTTCCAAAACCTTCACGCGCCGTTCGGCCGTCACCGTGCCATCAAGGAATATCGCACCGATTATTCCGTGACTGATACTGCACACCACACAGTCACCCGTTGAGGGTGAAGAGACTTCTCGATTGCGAAAAGCGGACTCTCAGTCCCCAAAACGCGCAGGTTTTGCCTATTGACGAAACCATACAAATGAAAGTGGACTTCGTCGATAAACCAAACCATAATGCGCTTATTAATTAACATCACGCCCTGCGGCCAACCGTGCAATCTCAACGTTCTAATGCAAATCGTTCAGAACTTATGACGATTTCATTTCATACAGTTCAGTAAATGTCACCCGGCGTCTTTACAGTATCGAGCTGGCCTGTCACAAAGGCTGGACGCGCTCACCGCCTGGTAAAACGATGTAACTAGGGAATTTCAGGCATTAAACTGAGCGTACA
The DNA here is from genome assembly GCF_021461395.2 of Schistocerca americana. Lineage (NCBI taxonomy): Eukaryota > Metazoa > Arthropoda > Insecta > Orthoptera > Acrididae > Schistocerca > Schistocerca americana. The sequence continues at coordinate 1,073,310,998 of NC_060119.1, forward strand.
TGCTTTCTACAACACTTGTGCATGGCGATTGTATCTTTTTTTTTATGTACGCCAAACCCATCAGAGGGCGTAGAGCCCCAACAGTGCAGTGTGTTTTTACCTGAGTAGCGAGTTATTTATTTGTTAGTGTGCGAAACTCTTCCTGAGTTGTGTAGCGTTCATTCAAACTATAATTATCTCACACTAATTGGAGTGAAAGCATAAGAACAACTCAAATAGCTAAGAGCAGATTTGTTTTGAAAGGTAGAGGAAGTGCGGATGGACTAAGAGTCCACAGAGCCCAAAGGTTATCATTCGATGATGCAGACCTGTTATTCCTCCGCTTAAGGTTGCAGGCAGTTCTTTATAGTATACGTTGCAGAGCGTTTTTTTTTAGTCTTCCTCCTATACTTTGGAACCTATGTACTATTTATTAACGGTTTGCTTAAGATGTGTGAGAGTAGTGTAATTCTCAATCCATGCACGAGTAATAAGCAATAATTAATTGGTAGTGAGGTTTTAACATTGCAACAGACCTGCTATATGTTCTTTCCGTTTTAATTTTATTACAGCAGTTAGGGAGCATATAAAAGTTAAAAACCAGTCTTAAGGAAATAACATAACTTTTAAACACACACAATTTTGCCAGCAAAGGCTGTAGAATGGATAGGTAGAGGTAAATACCAAACGCTCAAGGGCCCCTGCCGCTGCAGGTTCGAGTCCTCCCTCGGGCATGGGTGTGTGTATTGTTCTTAGAGTAAGTTAGTTTAAGTAGTGTGTAAGTCTAGGGACCGATGACCTCAGTAGTTTGGTCCCTTAGGAATTCACACACATTTGAACATCCTTTTTTGTAGGCGAGCACTTGTTTGTTCGATGACGGAGGGTTCCACGGACACGCAGGACATGTCACAATTTTTTTATTCTGGACCATTCCCCCGAATTATCCTCCCTTCCGGTTTGCAGGAGAACTTCTGTGAAGTTTGGATAACTCAGTCGCATTTGAAGCCATGCCGAAAAGGTAGAATATTGGCGAGCACAAGAACTAAATGAAGAGGAGGGTAAAAAGAGGCGAAGGTTACTTATTCGAATCTTTCGTCAAGTTTTGATCTGCCAAAAAGCTTCAAATCATTGGTCATTCCGTTTAAGAGTGAAAATACATTCTGGAACCTGGATGTCTCTGCAAATTGCAGGTCTGCTAGAATGCGTCCGGAGCGTTTTACAGTGGAACATTCGTTTAAAAAAATGTTATGTGAAAATCAGATGCCAGATGACTTAATGATACTGAACAAATGAGTCGCAATAGTGCCCATTAATGTGGAGCCTTAGAAATTGGTTACATTTTCTAACAAAACTGCTGATTGTTGCGATTACAGAAAAGCTGTAGAGGTTCGACTTTTTCAGCTAGTCCTCCGAATTGTTAAACCTTTTCTTGCCTGGTAATTTTGGAACAATGTCGGTAGGGCAATGACACTGGGAGAACAGCGCGTAGTGGGACGCTTTGATTACCGTAACGACAGACGTCATTAAGCAGCGGCGAGGGCGCACGTTCCAGGAAGTGGGACGTTCGTAAAAACTGGGGGTACGAGCGGGCGTGCCACGGAGAATCAGGTATCAGCATTACAGCTCACGATGAGCATGGCCACGTTTAGTGCTTATCGGTAGGTAGAGGCCACGTGCTGCCGATGGGTTTGCCCTCTGTCTCTTCTTACAATATAAACAGAAATTTCCGCGCATACATCTCAGTAGAAAGGGTAATTAGACATCACTACACAACGAATTACGACAAATGCACACGATCTACGAAAAGGAGCACATCAGCGGTTGCTCATCCTTTTATTATGTTACGGTATGTGTGTTTGTCTCCTAATTGTGATGGTCTTGAGAACCAGGAGGCCAGCACGTTGCTGTTTTGTCACAATCCAGAGGACGTGGAGTATTTTGAGATGAAACGAACCGATCTTGACAAACATTTGTTTGCAATTGTGTGTACATGCCGGGAAGACGACTCAAGAATTAACTACACTACTGGACATTAAAATCGCTATACCGCGAAGATGACGTGCTACAGACGCGAAATTTAACCGACAGGAAGAAGATGCTGTGATATGCAAATGATTAGCTTTTCAGAGCATTAACACAAGGTTGGCGCCGGTGGCGACACCTACAACGTGCTGACACGAGGGAAGTTTCCAACCGATTTCTCATACACAAACAGCAGTTGACCGGCGTTACCTGGTGAAACGTTGTTGTGATGCCTCGTGTAAGGAGGAGAAATGCGTACCATCACGTTTCAGACTTTGATAAAGGTCGGATTGTAGCCTATCGCAATTGCGGTTTATCGTATCGCGACATTGCTGCTCGCGGTGGACGAGATCCAATGACTGTTAGCAGAATATGGAATCGGTGGGTTCAGGAGGGTAATACGGAACGCCGTGCTGGATCCCAATGGCCTCGTATCACTAGCAGTCGAGATGACAGGCATCTTATCCGCATGGCTGTAACGGATCGTGCAGCCACGTCTCGATCCCTGAGTCAACAGATGGGGACGTTTGCCAGACAACAACCATTTGGACGAACAGTTCGACGACGTTTGCAGCAGCACGGACTATCAGCTGCGGTTACCCTTGACGCTGCATCACAGACAGGAGCGCCTGCGATGGTGTACTCAACGACCAACCTGGGTGCACGAATAGCAAAACGTCATTTTTCGGATGAATCCAGGTTCTGTTTACAGCATCATGATGGTCGCATCCGTGTTTGGCGACATCGAGGTGAACGCATATTGGAAGCGTGTATTCGTCATCGCCATACTGGCATATCACCCGGCGTGATGGTATGGGGTGCCATTGGTTACACGTCTCGGTCACCTCTTGCTCGCATTGCCGGCACTTTGAACAGTGGACGTTACATTTCAGATGTGTTACGACCCGTGGCTCTACCCTTCATTCGATCCCTGCGAAACCCTACGTTTCAGCAGGATAATCCACGACCGCATGTTGCAGGTCCTGTACGGGCCTTTCTGGATTCAGAAAATGTTCGACTGCTGCCCCAGCCAGCACATTCTCCAGATCTCTCACCAGTTGAAAACGCCTGGTCAACGGTGGCCGAGCAACTGGCTCGTCACAATACGCCAGTCACTACTCTTGATGACCTGTGGTATCGTGTTGGACAGCTGTACCTGTAGACGCCATCCAAGCTCTGTTTGAATCAATGCCCAGGTGTATCAAGGCCGTTATTACGGCCAGAGGTGGTTGTTCTGGGTACTGATTTCTCAGGATCTATGCACCCAAATTGCGTGAAAATGTAATCATATGTCAGTTCTAATATAGTGTATTTGTCCAATGAATACCCGTTTATTATCTGCATTTCTTCTTGGTGTAGCAATTTTAATGGCCAGTAGTGTAATATGTTTCCAGAATGAGACTTTCACTCTGCAGCGGAGTGTGCGCTGATATGAAACTTCCTGGCAGATTAAAACTGTGTGCCCGACCGAGACTCGAACTTGGGACCTTTACCTTTTGCGGCCAAGTGCTCTACCTTTTTGGTTTGGAAGGTAGGAGACGAGATACTGGCAGAAGTAAAGCTGTGAGTAGCGGGCGTGAGTCGTGCTTCGGTAGCTCAGATGGTAGAGCACTTGCCCGCGAAAGGCAAAGGCCCCAAGTTCGAGTCTAGGTCGGGCACACAGTTTTAATCTGCCAGGAAGTTTCAGTGTAATATGTATTATGCGCCTGACGAAATACTGAGACAAGAATTGTGTTAACCCTACTATTCTCTTCACTTTTACTATACAGATGTTCTGTTAAGGTCAGTCAGTATGACCCGACATAGTGCAAAAAAACTTCTACTAATATGGACATATTTTTCGTTTACTTGGTGGCATTGTGATATACCAGTACATTGTTGAAAATAATATTAATAATAATGACTCAATTTTATTTTACAAAATTCTAATAATAAAAATAATATTTATCTTTAACTTTATTGAAGAAAATTTTTTATTTTAATATTCACGCAGAGTAAATTTGAAACAACAGACAATAAGGCATCCTTCTTAGAAAGTATTACATTATTTTTCTTTCTATATCTTTTTTTGTCACTTTACAAACTGTAATTTGAACACAAGTAGTCACATAAATATCGACAAAATCATAAATATGAAACAACACTATTCAGTACAGGCAGTTATTATTTTTGAAAGCACTAACATTTATTGTCCAACTTTATTCTTACTCATTGCAGTTTGGACACAAGTAGATCACTTGTTCTGCAAACATGTGTTTTACATTTTCCACACAGCATGTTTGTTTTATCGCCATTGCTTTTTAGACACAGCTAACAGCGCGCAAATTCATTAGGTTTTCTTGTTATTACTGGTTCTGACGCACTTGCCGCACCTTCTGGGTTTTTGATGCCGCCACAAGAATATTCTGCCCGTCAGTATTTGGCATCTGTCTTGCTTCATTTTGAAGCACCATACAAAATTCTACTTCAAATGAACTGTTTACGTCACTTATTCTGCTTGTTTCGTACTTGGCTACTGCTGAGGCATTCTTGATTATATTTATTCGAAGCTGATAAGCGGCCATATAGTTCTGGCGAGAGTAACTGCCTTACTGTATTCCCATTTTTAGAAAGAAAAGACCGCACACTTGTACATGCACGGTCATCAGAACACATGCTTTCAGATGCACTACTTCCATGATCTTCAAACTTGGAAAGTGTTCCTTCATCTATTGAAGAATTTACTAATTCTTCCGACTAGCATGAATCAATGAACTAATTGCCTCGGTGTCAGAATTCAAATTGAGCAAAAACAATGAAGATTCATACAACTGAGCAGTGCTGAACAATTTCGTGGTAAAAGCCAAAAATGAGGACAGTGCTGAAAATGCAGAGGCTTTCTCGATTGTTCAGAGTTCACAGTACTCTAATACGTTATTCTTAGTTGACAAGACGGGTTGCTGATTGAATTAATTATATCTGAAAATGATCCAGAGTGGTCGAAACATGTAATCGAGTTTAAAAAGCAATGTAACTGTGTCGGAACAATAAATGAGAATTATCTCAAATATCTACTCAGAGTAAGTTGGAAGGATAAAAATCATTATCATCTTTAAGTTTAACAGAAGACTAAAAAATGCGTAACTTTTAAGGTTTAAGACCAAATTACTTTAAATATTTTCAAAATATTTTTCTAAATGTATTGCTTACGTTTATAAAGATGTTTCAAAATATTTAAAGTAGTTTGATCATAAACCTTAAAAGTCATTAATTTTCAGACAAAAAATTTCATAAAGCTATCTTGGTATTTAAATAATGAAAAAGAAATTTATAACCATTTCGGGTCATATGGACCCGAACAGAACATCAGGGTTACTCACATCGTATAGGTGTTATCAACATCCTTGAACCGCGGTTCAACTTCCTTCGCTATCAGTGGGACTTGTTAGTCTCTCCCAATAACGATTACAGTGCCTAGTAGCAAACTATCATGAACATAATTGGGACTGCCCTCAGAAAGCATTCAGCAGCAGAGTGGGCTATGTAAGAGATTCAGCTGTGCGCGATCGCCCGCGCGTTGATATTGTGTGTTAACGAATAAAATCTGTGACTAGCTCCACACCTGCTGCTGTCGCCTGAGACACATACTTGGCTGGAAGATTTGGACATTCGCCTGTGAGACGCCTCTTTCTTTACTTTGTTTAATTCTTTCAGTTGTAAATATAATTGTGTGTACAGGCACTACTGGAATCGATTATTATCCTGTGTGGGAATAAAAAACTAAACAAGCTTCATACAGCGAAGCATAATCCAGGAAAGAGGAAAGTGGAAAAATGAAAGATGAGCAATGACTGTAAATGGCAGTCAAGATTTCCGCAGAAACAAGAATTGTCCTGAAAATGTATATAAGAAGTGTACGCTGATTCGAATAGCCACACGATTAAAAGGTAATGAACTACAAGGTGTAGAATACGTATCATCTCAGTCAAGTTAAGATCTTAATTTGAGCAGGAAGGATTCAAGTTCACGAAGTAACGTACAAAGACGCCGTTTGTGCCTTGCTTTGCATGGTAGACTCTTCGGAAGCCTTGGAAAAGGCCAGACGCAGACATCACAGCAGCATTAAACGCGCCACATAGTCACATCTAAAGGCCTTGCTGACGATCCTGACATACAGGAAATAACCGTCATCAGGAAGTACAAGATTGACCAAAATTAACCACGCTGCAGCTCCACTGTACAATGACGTGATCCAGTGATGTCTTCAAGGCAGTATTCTGCAGATCCTACAGTTGTCTCAGAGTTGACTTAAGCACGCTCCCAACGCGGAGTGCGTCCGGAGAATTTCTGGCATGCATGGCAGCTTCCTTGCCTCCAAAGAGCTGCTAGCTGTGCTGCCAGTGATAGAAGCCACAAAAACTGAGAAAGGAAACAATGAAACCAACACAAGAAAAAGAAGGAATACATTTTTCTATTCACTGATCCTGGACGCATCGCACAATGTGCTCGAATCGATGGATCGTTTGTTGTGGAGTCCTCAACTTCCAGCTTGGACGCTGAATGATGGAAAAGAATATATGAAGATAGTAACTGTTCTCGAAAGATTAGAAACCATTGATGACCGTGCAGCTTCTCAAGAATAAATGATGATTAATTGAAACCCTCAGCTGCCGACAGGTGTTGTTGATATACCTCGAAGGGAACAGCTGAAAATGTGTGCTCCGACCAGGACTCGAACCCGGGATCTCCTGATTACATGGCAGACGCTCTATCCATCTGAGCCACCGAGGACACATATTAATAGCGCGACAGCAGGGACTTATCCCTTTCGCGCTTCAATTAATCATCATTTATTCTAGAGAAGCTACATTGTCATCAATGGTCTCCGTTCTTTCGAGAACAGTCACTATCTTCATACATAGTTAAATGGCTACCCGGCCATTCACCTTCGTCTGTGCGTATGCCCACAGGTTGCTCGAACTCGTACGGGAATCGTCACCTTAGTATGCGCGAGTAATGAGTGGATGCACAAATATCTATTAGGAACAGTACGTATGTAGATTGTGGACAGTTGGGAATGTCGGTCTCACTGGAAGCGTGCAAGGGATAAGTCCCTGCAGTCGCGATATTCATGTGTGTTCTCGGTGACTCAGATGGACAGAGCGTCTGTCATGTAAGCAGGAGATCCCGGGTTTGAGTCCCGGTCGGAGCACACATTTACAGCTGTCCCCATCGAGGTATATCAGCAACACCTGTCGGCAGCTGATGGTTTCAATTAATCATCATTTATGGAAGAGAATGCTCTTCAAAGATGAGTCCCACTATGGTTTGTAGGAGTATTATCGACGATCGTGGAAAGAGACCGTTTAGACAGTGCTGGTGATACTGTAGGACGGGCTTCCGGAGTTCATATCTTCAGCAGTGGTCGCAGTAATACTTGTAATGACCAAATACATTGATGATGAGGCACTCAGACCATATGTGCGCCCTTTCAGAGATGCACCTTTTGCGGAAGAAATATTATGGTTTCGTTCTTCTACTACATATATGCTTCGTAAGCCAGTGTACAGGGCGTGGTAGATAGTTCTTCAAGCAATATTCGCGATTTTTTGTTGTCTTTATCTTGTTCCAATCATTCCTTCAAAGATGTATTATTGTGGCATACTATGGTCACCCAGTATTCCTCAAATATTGATATTTATCCAAAAGTAACCGTGGCTCTGAAATGGTTCGATTTCCGCTGTCATATTTACTTGAAAGTGTTATACGGCAGTTTATCCTCATTCTGTCACACAACCTTTTTGATATTATACACAGGTCAGCCACATTAATGTGACCAGCGCCTATGTTCGACACCACTTACGGACGGCAGGTGTCCGCAATAGCAGTGAAGGGAAGCTTGCGTGTCAGGGAGGTATGGAAAATTGTGCAGTCATTGTCATAATGTGGAAACGGAGCGATTTGTCTGACATACAACAGGACATGACCATTTGCGTTCAGCTATTTCCGGAACAGCTAAGTTGTAAACAGTTTATGTGCCGCCTTGGAAAAATCGCGTTATCCAAAACCAGCGCCGAATCAACTGTGCGCACCAAGGACCATAGATGACGGGGGAACGAGAGCTGCGGAGATGTATGTGGGCGAATACTCATGCAACAGCCGACCGCTGTGGCCGAGCGGTTCTAGGCGCTTCAGTCCGGAACCGCGCTGCTGCTACGATCGCAGGTTCGAATCCTGCCTCGGTCATGAATGGTGTCCTTAGGTTAGTTAGGTTTAAGTAGTTCTAAGTCTAGGGGACTGATGACCTCAGATGTTATGTCCCATAGTGCTTAGAGCCATTTTTTGAGTCATGCAACAAACTTCCCTGTGTACGGCCCTCCGCAGAAGACGCCTTGTTTATGCAACCATGCTGACTACTGTTAATCAGGCATGAAGGCTGGAATTTGCACATCGCAACTGGACGTCACTGAGTGGTGACATGTGGCCTTTTCAGTTGAATCACATTTTATGCTTCGTTCAACAGACGGTCGTTGGCCTGTACAGCATCAAACATGTGAGAATACACGTCCTGTATGTGTTATGACCTGGGGAATATTTTTGGGCATGCAGTTTGGTTTCCTTCGGCATGATGGTGGCATGTACTACCATTATAAGAATGCAACATGTCAGACGGCTTGAAATGTATGTGCGTGGTTTGAAGAGAACGAAACACCCCGGATTTAAACCCAGTTGAGAACCTGTGACACCACCTCGATCTGGCTGTTCTCACCGCGGATCCTGGACCGAGAAACGTAGCGCAGCAGGCAACAGTACTGGAGTCGGCACGGCCCCACATCACTGTCGGTACCTTCCAGAACCTCCGTGACTCTCTTCCTGCACATAACGCAGCAGTCCGCGCTGCAGAAGGCGTTATTTAGCCTTCTGACAGACGGCCACATTAATGTGATTGGACAATGTAGTAATATGCACATCCAAAGATCGAGAGTTGGAAGGTACGATGGATCAACACAAGTACATTATTGGCCATTAAAATTGCTACACCAACAAGAAATGCAGATGATAAACGGGTATTCATTGGACAAATACACTATATTAGAACTGACATGTGATTACATTTTCACTCAATTTGGGCGCATAGATCCCGAGAAATCAGTACCCAGAACAGTCACCTCTAGCCATAATAACGGCCTTGATACGCCTGGGCATTGAGTCAAACAGAGCTTGGATGGCGTCTACAGGTACAGCTGCCCATGCAGCTTGAACACGATACCACAGTTCATCAAGAGTAGTGACTGGCGTATTGTGAAAAGCCAGTTGCTCGGCCACCATTGACCAGACGTTTTCAATCGGTGAGAGATCTGGAGAATGTGCTGGCTGGCCAGGGCAGCAATCGAACATTTTCTGTATCCAGAAAGGCCCGTACAGGACTTGCAATATGCGGTCGTGCATTATCCTGCTGAAATGTAGGGTTTCGCAGGGATCGAATGAAGGGTAGAGCCACGCGTTGTAACACATCTGATATGTCACGTCCACTGTTCAAAGTGCCGTCAACGCGAACAAGAGGTGACCGAGACGTGTAACAAATGGCACCCCATACCATCACGCCGGGTGATACGCCAGTATGGCGATGACGAATACACGTTTCCAATGTGCGTTCACCTCGATGTCGCCAAACACAGATGCGACCATCATGATGCAGTAAACAGAACCTGGATTTATCCGAAAAAATAACGTTTTGCCATTCGTGCACCCAGGTTCGTCGTTGAGTACACCATCGCAGGCGCTCCTGTCTGTTGTGCAGCGTCAAGGGTAACCGCAGCAATGGTCTCCGAGCTGATAGCCCGTGCTGCTGCAAACGTCGTCGAACTGTTCGTGCAGGTGGTTTTTGTCTTGCAAACGTCCCCATCTGTTGACTCAGGGATCGAGACGTGGCTGCACGATCCGTTACAGCCATGCGGATAAGATGCCTGTCATTTCGACTGCTAGTGATACGATGCCGTTGGGATCCAGCACGGCGCTGCGTATTACCCTCCTGAACCCACCGATTCCATATTCTGCTAACAGTCATTGAATCTCGTCCACCGCGAGCAGCAGTGTCGCGATACGATAAACCGCAATCGCGATAGGCTACAATCCGACCTTATCAAAGTCGGAAACGTGATGGTACGCATTTCTCCTCCTTACACGAGGCATCACAACAACGTTTCGCCAGGCAGCGCCGGTCAACTGCTGTTTGTGTATGAGAAATCGGTTGGAAACTTTCCTCATGTCAGCACGTTTAAGGTGTCGCCACCGGCGCCAATCCTGTGTGAATGCTCTGAAAAGCTAATCATTTGCATATCACAGCGCCTTCTTCCTTTCGGTTAAATTTCACGTCTGCAGCACGTCATCTTCGTGGTGTAGTAATTTTAATGGCCAGTAGTGTATGAATTTACCCTTGATTCCCATATTCATCCCTGTGTGCAGTTGTTTCACGATGGCATCTACCAGTAGGACAACGCTTTTCAATAACTGCAGATAGTATTCACTTTTGCCAATGAGCACACAGATAATTAATTCTTCCTTGTCTTTCCTTTTATTGAAGTGAGGGGGGCCGGTTATTTTCTGCAAGCTTCGGAGCTTCTTGAGCTGGTTTGCAACATGGAAGTTAACTTGAAAAGACCAGAAGGTCATAATTGTTTTCAGCACTTAAAGCAGTCCTCTGAGCAAAGTACAGGACAGAGAATTCGGTTTGTACTGTCTTTGCGCGGCAGGCGCATTGAGGGTGGCCTGCATCCCATAAAACTGCATTGTGTGACAAACGAATAGGAATTCTTTTCACGTACTGTGCTTTGCCATGCCACAAAAGAATGTTCATTCAGATCTGAATAACAGGCTCTGCGATTGACTGACAACAATTTCCGTAGATGGCGCATTTTCCCGTGTACGTCTACATGGAAACTTTTTGGTCGGCTATTGTGGAAGAGATTTTCTGTCTTCATTCCTGCGCTATATGACAGAATCCGTGAGAGAAGGAATTTGTAAAACTTGCGTACTAAGTTATTATTGGTCAGAACTCGCAAGGTGTGCTGCAGTTGGTCGGCGAGATTCGTATGCTGGCAGATCCAGCCAAGTTTCAGAGAGTATAGTCAGAAGACAGTTGCTGTCTGAAGACTGAAGAGGCACCGTCGAGAATGCACTTCACTGTAGGCAGCTGCAGAAAGAGGTGTCTCAAAAAAATGTTCAAATGTGGGTGAAATCTTATGGGACTTAACTGCTAAGGTCATCAGTCCCTAAGCTTACACACTACTTAACCTAAATCATCCTAAGGACAAACACACACACAACCATGCCCGAGGGAGGACTCGAACCTCGCCGGGACCAGCCGAGAGGTGTCTCCATCTGAGATGTCGAGGCGGACTCAGAATTTCCAGCCGCTACTACCGCGGCCTGTTTTGGAGTAGCAAGCACGGTCCGTCTATTACATCACCGAGTTGAAGAGGACGCATGGCCAGTTACTTTACAACATGATTCATTTGCACAGTTTTAACTTGCGCAGCCAGCTAGTTGGCACCATCTTGAACTTTGGCAATTCTGTTCGTATTTGTACCTGCTTTTCAGTGTTCTTTCCTTAAATCACTAACCATTTTCGCAGTCATTGGCTGTATCCACATTATAATTTCATATTATGCTCTCATGTGTCCACCCACCTTTTCCAAGTCAATATTTCGTAATTACAAACTTTTGTCCTCGTGTTAACTAATTACATGCTTATTTCAGTGTGTAACGCATTGTTTGATTTTGTATAGTAGTAAACCAAATTATTACAATAACCACTAGTTTCCTTTATAGTTAGATGAGTCCCTTCTTTAATATATCCATGTGAGGTGTGGTATCCATACTTTCATTTTTAATTGGGCACCCCTAGTAGTTTTCCTTTAATAATACGTTATCCATTGCGTGACCTTGTTTCTCGTTAACTTTGCATGATCTTTTGGGGAGCTTTCTTTCCCTGTAAGTCGCTAAGAAGCGAACTTATAGCTTTTTAGGGGTATGCTAAACAGCTCAAGTGACACCTACGCTACAAACCCTCGAGGGCCTTTATGTTGTTTGCTTCATAGATGTGCTGCATTTTACCAGAATTCTACCAACAAATTTCAGTCTTCCATTGCCTTCCCAACTGCAGATTTCGTGTATACTTACTGCTGTTTAATGTTACTTACTTACATACTTACTGGCCGGCCGGAGTGGCCGAGCGGTTCTAGGCGCTACAGTCGGGAACCGTGCGACTGCTACGGTCGCAGGTTCGAATCCTGCCTCGGGCATAGGTGTGTGTGATGTCGTTAGGTTAGTTAGGTTTAAGTAGTTCTAAGTTCTAGGGGACTGATGACCTCAGAAGTTAAGTCGCATAGTGCTTAGAGCCATTTGAACTTACTTACTAGTAGACTATGCGCTGCACCGACGATCAGTCTCCGCTATATTGTCCTGTGCTGATTCCTTCCAGTTGATTACATCTGCAGCTTCCACATCTCTCTTTACGTCGCCTTCCCGTCTGTTTTTTGAGCTACGTGGGGTCGTTTTGTCATAATGTGGGGAATGAAAATCTACTTAGGATAAATACGGATCGCTTGACCTGCCCATTGGAGTCATCTGCTCTTTTGATATTGTAAAAGACTGGGCAGGTTCGTGATCTCACAAATTTCATTGTTCTTTCTTGTTCCCCAAGTATTTCCATCTCTCACCGCGGTCCAGGTTCTTCTCATCGCCTTTCTTTCGAATTTTAGAAGGTTTTGAATCTCCCTTTTAGTTAGTGTCCAGCTTTCTGAACCATAGAGGACAATGGAGCGTACAACAACATTGCTGATCATCGTTTTCGCGGAATGTGATAGGGCTTTACACTTCGACGTATCTCTGAGGCAAAATATAGATTTCTGGAGGCAACACAAATTATTTCATGTGCATCGGTGGATATATGATTCTAACAGTTGTACCAACTTTCCAGGTACTTGAAATGATCGACAGATTGTCTTCATCAACTGTGCATTGCTCCTGTGCATATTTAATTCTTACGACTTGCATATTTGTTGTTATTTTTGTTTGTGGATTTTTTTTTTGTTCACTGTTGCCCCTAAATGCTTTTAAACAGTGTAATGTGCTTCAGATGTTCACCATTGAACTTGCTATCGGATTCTTTCTCTTACATTTATCCACATTTAAACAGAGCTATTATTCATTACATCAAGTTGAAATTTGGCCCGGTCTTTCTGCATTTCCATACAATCGCCCGGCGACGATACTTTCGTGTTGACAACAACACCGTGCTGTGCTGCTGATCCTATCTCATAAATCATTTATTTGCAATGAGAACATCAGTGGTCCTTTTACTCTTCCTTGGGACTCGTCTGATGATACTTTCGTTTCTATGAAACATTCGCCATCCAGTACGATGTACCGCGTTCTATCAGTCAAACATTTATAAAGACAATCCCATTGCTGCGAATATACGTACTTTAGAATACTGAAACGTTTTTGACTTCAGAGCTTTATCAATTTCATATTTTCCAACGACTGTCTTTACTTAGTACAAAATATAAAGTTTCTGATAATATCCATCATGTTATGATGAGTTAGCTAATGGGCAGCAAAAATTTTGAAAACATTTTAAAGGCACTGATCGCAGTTTCCATACAAATCATCCGCTGCTCTCTATTCCCTTCTTTTAATTAAGCAAAACAAGTTTATCTACGCCCGAGTTTACGGACAAATCCTTCCGAACGGAAGTGGAAGTACACAAAATAGATAACTTTTTGCCGGAGATAAAAATGGAGCATGTGATTCGAGCAGGACCTCGTCTCAGAGACGTTGAATAAAACACCATGGTACACGTAATTTGATTCAATGGAACAACGAGAAGAAAAGTCGATAACCTCGGTTGACCCCTGTGCAGACTCGTCACTGTACGTTAGCTCGTGTTCTCAATAGGCACATTGACTAACGCATTTTCGAAGTGGCGCTCGAAGTGCAGGCGTTCCTGGCTGCTGCTACTACGTTCAACATTCGACGTTTACGTCATAAAGCCATCCTTATGGAAGTTTACTTCAGTCCCACTCCGTATTTACTTGCCTGTGAACACTGCTAAGTATACGGGTTAAAGAAACAAATAAATCTTTGCCGGATGTGATTACGGTTTCTGAACTATGATAAGTGACATGTCTTGTAGCAGTGTAAATTACCCGTGTCGGTAGTGTTTTACCTCAAGTGGAAGGGCACATCATTACAGATGTTTGCTCGCGTTTAATAATGTTTGGGCAAGGAGGTGTCATGCCACGCAAAGCAAGCAATTTGCCGGGAGTAATCAACAGGGACTACACGAAACTTAACTCACGCTGGTCAACTCAGGAAAGTAAAACACGTTTTCGTAAATATTGGACCAACGTCCAGTTCAAAGATACACGTTAACGACTTTTCTTACCGTGCGACCCATGTCGCAAGTGGTAATGACTCTATAAGAGCGATTTTCAGCGTAACTTGCCAGGAGATGAAGTGCAGCGTAATTAGATAAAATAGGTGAAAAAGGGTAATCTGAGAAACTCGTCTCAGAAAAAAGGAATGTGTTGGTTGGACGTTTATTAAATTGCCTTGGGCACATAAGTTTCTCATCGGCGGGGGAAAATGGTGAGTAGGTAAACGTGGCATTATGCGAATGTTCGTTTGAACATCTCAGTGCTTTTCTAGACATGGTTTTGTCGGAGCCCGCGTCCCCGTCCTTTCCTCCATCTGTCAACTTACTAACGCAAGCCAGAGCAGAGGGATCCATTGATATCGTGGAATCTGAGCCAAGACACGTTGTTCACATACGCAGACCACTGCCTGAGGGAGTATCTACATCTACATCTATACTCCGCGAGCCACCTTACGGTGTGTGGCGGAGGGTACTTATTGTACCACTATCTGATCCCCCCTTCCCTGTTCCATTCACGAATTGTGCGTGGGAAGAACGACTGCTTGTAAGTCTCCGTATTTGCTCTAATTTCTCGGATCTTTTCGTTGTGATCATTACGCGAGATATATGTGGGCGGTAGTAATATGTTGCCCATCTCTTCCCGGAATGTGCTCTCTCGTAATTTCGATAATAAACCTCTCCGTATTGCGTAACGCCTTTCTTGAAGTGTCCGCCACTGGAGCTTGTTCAGCATCTCCGTAACGCTCTCGCTGACTAAATGTCCCCATGACGAATCGCGCTGCTTTTCGCTGGATCATGTCTATCTCTTCTATTAATCCAACCTGGTAAGGGTCCCATACTGATGAGCAATACTCAAGAATCGGACGAACAAGCGTTTTGTAAGCTACTTCTTTCGTCGATGAGTCACATTTTCTTAGAATTCTTCCTATGAATCTCAACCTGGCGCCTGCTTTTCCCACTATTTGTTTTATGTGATCATTCCACTTCAGATCGCTCCGGATAGTAACTCCTAAGTATTTTACGGTCGTTACCGCTTCCAATGATTTACCACCTATGGCATAATCGTACTGGAATGGATTTCTGCCCCTATGTATGCGCATTATATTACATTTATCTACGTTTAGGGAAAGCTGCCAGCTGTCGCACCATGCATTAATCCTCTGCAGGTCCTCCTGGAGTACGTACGAGTCTTCTGATGTTGCTACTTTCTTGTAGACAACCGTGTCATCTGCAAATAGCCTCACGGAGCTACCGATGTTGTCAACTAAGTCATTTATGTATATTGTAAACAATAAAGGTCCTATCACGCTTCCCTGCGGTACTCCCGAAATTACCTCTACATCTGCAGATTTTGAACCGTTAAGAATGACATGTTGTGTTCTTTCTTCTAGGAAATCCTGAATCCAATCACAAACCTGGTCCGATATTCCGTAAGCTCGTATTTTTTTCACTAAACGTAAGTGCGGAACCGTATCAAATGCCTTCCTGAAGTCCAGGAATACGGCATCAATCTGCTCGCCAGTGTCTACGGCACTGTGAATTTCTTGGGCAAATAGGGCGAGCTGAGTTTCACATGATCTGTTTGCGGAATCCATGTTGGTTATGATGAAGGAGATTTGTATTATCTAAGAACGTCATAATACGAGAACACAAAACATGTTCCATTATTCTACAACAGATTGACGTAAGCGAAATAGGCCTATAATTATTCGCATCTGATTTATGACCCTTCTTGAAAATGGGAACGACCTGCGCTTTCTTCCAGTCGCTAGGTACTTGACGTTCTTCCAGCGATCTACGATAAATTGCTGATAGAAAGGGGGCAAGTTCTTTAGCATAATCACTGTAGAATCTTAAGGGTATCTCGTCTGGTCCGGATGCTTTTCCGCTACTAAGTGATAGCAGTTGTTTTTCAATTCCGATATCGTTTATTTCAATAGTTTCCATTTTGGCGTCCGTGCGACGGCTGAAGTCAGGGACCGTGTTACGATTTTCCGCAGTGAAACAGTTTCGGAACACTGAATTCAGTATTTCTGCCTTTCTTCGGTCGTCCTCTGTTTCGGTGCCATCGTGGTCAACAAGTGACTGAATAGGGGATTTAGATCCGCTTACCGATTTTACATATGACCAAAACTTTTTAGGGTTCTTGTTTAGATTGTTTGCCAATGTTTTATGTTCGAATTCGTTGAATGCTTCTCTCATTGCTCTCTTTACGCTCTTTTTCGCTTCGTTCAGCTTTTCCTTATCAGCTATGATTCGACTACTCTTAAACCTATGATGAAGCTTTCTTTGTTTCCGTAGTACCTTTCGTACATGATTGTTATACCACGGTGGATCTTTCCCCTCGCTTTGGACCTTAATCGGTACGAACTTATCTAAGGCGTACTGGACGATGTTTCTGAATTTTTTCCATTTTTGTTCCACATCCTCTTCCTCAGAAATGAACGTTTGATGGTGGTCACTCAGATATTCTGCGATTTGTGCCCTATCACTCTTGTTAAGCAAATATATTTTCCTTCCTTTCTTGGCATTTCTTATTACACTTGTAGTCATTGATGCAACCACTGACTTATGATCACTGATACCCTCTTCTACATTCACGGAGTCGAAAAGTTCCGGTCTATTTGTTGCTATGAGGTCTAAAACGTTAGCTTCACGAGTTGGTTCTCTAACTATCTGCTCGAAGTAATTCTCGGACAAGGCAGTCAGGATAATGTCACAAGAGTCTCTGTCCCTGGCTCCAGTTCTGATTGTGTGACTATCCCATTCTATACCTGGTAGATTGAAGTCTCCCCCTATTACAATAGTATGATCACGAAACTTCTTCACGACGTTCTGCAGGTTCTCTCTGAGGCGCTCAACTACTACGGTTGCTGATGCAGGTGGTCTATAGAAGCATCCGACTATCATATCTGACCCACCTTTGATACTTAACCCAGATTATTTCACATTCGCATTCGCTAATAACTTCACTGGATATTATTGAATTCTTTACTGCTATAAATACTCCTCCACCATTGGCGTTTATCCTATCCTTGCGGTATATATTCCATTCTGTGTCTAGGATTTCGTTACTGTTCACTTCCGGTTTTAACCAACTTTCCGTTCCTAATACTATATGCGCACTATTTCCTTCAATAAGAGATACTAATTCAGGAACCTTGCCCTGGATACTCCTGCAGTTTACCAATATTACGTTAACTTTTCCTGTTTTTGGTCTCTGAGGACGGACGTTCTTTATCAACCATGATAATGTCCTCTCTGGTAAGCCGTCAGGTATTTTATCGTTTCGCCCAAGGGGGGTCCCTCTAACCTAAAAAACCCCCGTGTGCACGCCACACGTACTCTGCTACCCTAGTAGCTGCTTCCGGTGTGTAGTGCACGCCTGACCTGTCTAGGGGGGCCCTACAGTTCTCCACCCAATAACGGAGGTCGATGAATTTGCAACCATTATAGTCGCAGAGTCGTCTGAGCCTCTGGTTTAGACCCTCCACACGGCTCCAAACCAGAGGACCGCGATCAACTCTGGGCACTATGCTGCAGATATTAAGCTCAGCTTGCACTCCGCGTGCGATGCTGGTTGTCTTCACCAAATCAGCCAGCCGCCGGAAGGAACCAAGGATGGCCTCAGAACCCAAGCGGCAGGCGTCATTCGTTCCGACATGTGCTACTATCTGCAGCCGGTCACACCCAGTGCGTTCAATAGCTGCCGGAAGGGCCTCCTCCACATTACGGACGAGACCCCCCGGCAAGCACACCGAGTGCACACTGGCATTCTTCCCCGACCTACCCGCTATTTTCCTAAGGGGCTCCATAACCCGCCTAACGTTGGAGCTTCCTATAACTAATAGGCCCGCCCTCTGTGACTGTCGGGACCTTGCCGGAGAATCGGCCACTGGCCCAACAGGCGAGGCATCCTGTGGTGGCTCGGAAACGATGTCATCACCACTAGGAAGCACCCCGTACCTGTTGGAAAGGGGTAAGGCAGCTGCCACGCGGCCAGATCCCACCTTCGCCTTTCGGCCAGGCACGCGCGAGCCCACCACTGTCCGCCATTCACCCTGGAGTGATGGCTGACCGGTAAGATGCTCACTGCCGGAAGACGCAGCGACATCAGGGGTTCCATGTGATTCCAAGGCCACCGAAGTAGGCATAGGTCTCACCACAGTTGCCCCAACGCCACTACGAGCCGACGCCTGCGCCTCGAGCTCGATGAGCCTAACAGACAAACCCTCCACCTGCCCCCGAAGAGTGGCCAATTCTCCTTGCGTCCGCTCACAACAACCACAGTCCCTACACATGACTATGTTTACCCTACTCTATACGGTGACAAATTCCCAAGATAATCTTCTGATGAGCTACTCTGATAATCAAGAAACACTCACTGAAATACGAGACGCGAAAACTACGCTAGGTTTTCCCAGAAAAACTATTTAAAAGCTAAGCGCAGCAAATAAGTACAAAAACGCTTTATACAAACAGTACTCGCTGCTGCTGGTGCTCTCGCTCTGGCTGTCACAAGACAAGGTATTGTAAGGAATGACAGGTAGTGGAATGCATAACGAGAGATTATGCACTGATGTTAGATTAAAATTGAAGAAACTGCAAAAAGGTGGGAATTTAAGAAGGTGGGACCTGGATAAACTGACTAAACTAGAGGTTGTACAGAGTTTCAGGGAGAGCATAAGGGAACAATTGACAGGAATGGGGGAAAAAAATACAGTAGAAGAAGAATGGGTAGCTTTAAGAGATGAATTAGTGAAGGCAGCATAGAATCAAGTAGATAAAAAGACGAAGGCTAGTAGAAATCCTTGGGTAACAGAAGAAATATTGAATTTAATTGATGAAAGGAGAAAATACAAAAATGCAGTAAATGAAGCAGGCAAAAAGGAATATAAACGTCTCAAAAATGAGATCGATAGGAAGTGCAAAATGGCTAAGCAGGGATGGCTAGAGGACAAATGTAAGGATCTAGAGGCTTATCTCACTAGGGGTAAGATAGATACTGCCTACAGGAAAATTAAAGAAACCTTTGGAGAAAAGAGAACCACTTGTATGAATATCAAGAGCTCAGATGGAAACCCAGTTCTAAGCAAAGAAGGGAAAGCAGAAAGGTGGAAGGAGTATATAGAGGGTCTATACAAGGCCGATGTGCTTGAGGACAATATAATGGAAATGGAAGAGAATGTAGATGAAGATGAAATGGGAGATATGATACTGCGTGTAGAGTTTGACAGAGCACTGAAAGACCTGAGTCGAAACAAGGCCCCGGGAGTAGACAACATTTCTTTAGAATTACTGACAGCCGTGGGAGAGCCAGTCCTGACAAAACACTACCATCTGGTGAGCAAGATGTATGAGACAGGCGAAATACCCTCAGACTTCAAGAAGAATATAATAATTCCAGTCCCAAAAAAAGCAAGTGCTGACAGATGTGAAAATTACCGAGCAATCAGTTTAATAAGTCATGGGTGCAAAATACTAACGCGAATTCTTTACAGACGAATGGAAAAACTGGTAGAAGCCGACCTCGGCGAAGATCAGTTTGGATTCCATAGAAATATTGGAACACGTGAAGCAATACTGACCCTACGACTTATCTTAGAAG
This sequence comes from Schistocerca americana, assembly GCF_021461395.2. NCBI lineage: Eukaryota > Metazoa > Arthropoda > Insecta > Orthoptera > Acrididae > Schistocerca > Schistocerca americana. The sequence goes on from NC_060119.1 coordinate 1,073,331,028, forward strand.
CTAGATTAAGGAAAGGCAAACCTACGCTTCTAGCATTTGTAGACTTAGAGAAAGCTTTTGACAATGTTGACTGGAATACTCTCTTTCAAATTCTGAAGGTGGCAGGGGTAAAATACAGGGAGCGAAAGGGTATTTACAATTTGTACAGAAAGCAGATGGCAGTTATAAGAGTTGCGGGACATGAAAGAGAAGTAGTGGTTGGGAAGGGAGTGATTCAGTGTTGTCGCCTCTCCCCAATGTTATTCAATCTGTATATTGAGCAAGCAGTGAAGGAAACAAAAGAAAAATTCGGAGTAGGTATTAAAGTCCATGGAGAAGAAATAAAAACTTTGAGGTTCGCCGATGACATTGTAATTCTGTCAGAGACAGCAAAGGACTTGGAAGAGCAGTTGAACGGAATGGATAGTGTCTTGAAAGGAGGATATAAGATGAACATCAACAAAAGTAAAACGAGGATAATGGAATGTAGTGGAATTAAATCGGGTGATTCTGCGGGAATTAGATGAGGAAATGAGACACTTAAAGTAGTAAAGGAGTTTTGCTATTTGGGGAGCAAAATAACTGATGATGGTCGAAGTAGAGAGGATATAAAATGTAGACTCGCAATGGCAAGAAAGCGTTTCTGAAGAAGAGAAATTTGTTAACATCGAGTATATATTTATGTGTCTGGAAGTCGTTTCTGAAAGTATTTGTATGGAGTGTAGCCGTGTATGGAAGTGAAACATGGACGATAACTAGTTTGGACAAGAAGAGAATACAAGCTTTCGAAATGTGGTGCTACAGAAGAATGCTGAAGATTAGATGGGTAGATCATATAACTAATGAGGAGGTATTGAATAGGATTGGGGAGAAGAGAAATTTGTGGCACAACTTGAGTAGAAGAAGGGATCGGTTGGTAGGACATGTTCTGATGCATCAAGGGATCACCAATTTAGTATTTGAGGGCAGCGTGGAGGGTAAAAATCATAGAGGGAGACCAAGAGATGAATACACTAAACAGATACAGAAGGATGTAGGCTGCAGTAGGTACTGGGAGATGAAGAAGCTTGCACAGTACAGAGTTGCATGGAGAGCTGCATCAAACCAGTCTCCGGACTGAAGACCACAACAACAACAACAACAACAACAACATGCATTGATGAGCCAAAACATTATGACCGCTGCTTAATAGCGTGTTTGTGTCCAATTCCAATGGTCCCGTGCCACTGCAATAATAATTGACGATGTCGTTGGTTCAGTAGGGTTAATCTGCTGTTCGTGCACAAGCACTGTGCTCTTTCGGCAGAGGTGCCACCATCTGTCCCACTTTACAGGTCAGACAAGCCTCTGAACCCAACTTTTTGTGAAGAGTCGTGGACGTCCAACCATTTAGCGCCTAGTGGTAGTTTCACTGTCCTATCTCTTTGGACGCTCACGACAGTAGCACGTGAAATTCAACCAGCTTCACCGTTTTCGAGATAGTGTGAGTAATAATAATCTCCATTTGCCAAAGTCGCTTATCTCAATGGATTTTCCCATTTGCAGCGCATATCTTCGTTAGGGTGATCCCCCGACCGTGCATGCTCCGCTTAGATACTTTTGTTAGCGCGTCACGTGCCCCAAAGCCATCAGGCACATCCAACGTCACGGTGGGCAGTGGTCATAATGTTTTGGCTTATCAGTGTAGAGATGCAGGGACATGAAGATACGAGGGCAACATTGAAATCTCTCGCCTGTGAAAGACTGTTTCCTAAGATAAAAATGAACTTATTTTTGGAAGTAGTCCTCTTTTGGATCAGTATCCATTTTCTCCTATGAATAGAATCCATTCTTCAAGTGCGAGTCCCTATTGCCGAATGCTCTTCCATTACTTCAGGAGACCTATTTTTCCCCCTTTTGCAACCTAAACGACTTCTCACGTATTGTTTTATTCTACTACTTCAGAAGTCTTCCTTATTGAAGATTTACCGTTTTCAGTTAATCAATAACGTAAATCAGTATTTCATCATAGAACGCACTGGCCATAACCTTTCCTGCAGGGCCATCATCTTCTGTCTAGCACATTGATTGCAATTCCGTTTTTGACGTAAAGTGGTTGACCTAGTAACAGTTTGTTTTAGACAAATTTTCTTTTCTCGAACACTTAATTTTGTTCTTGAAAACACATAAATAACAGCAAACTGATGCGCGAAAACATTGGTCACAAATGGTTTCTACTTCGAAACACATTAATTTTATAATATACCATGTTATTAAAACGAAACCATTGTTAAAATTTACAATATTTCGTAATCCACGGGACACAAATTAGTTTTAGAGGGACAGAAAGAAGTGAAAAGTGATACATAGGAAATGCTGAAAGTTGTTCCTTCAAATATGAAGAACAATCTGAATATTGTCTGTAAAGAACATTTCATTTCGTAAATTAAATTATTTAATAGTGCTGTAGTTAGTTTTGCGTTAATTTTCGTAAGTTCTTCCCATTTATACACCGAGGTGACGAAAGTCATGGGATAGCGATATGCACATATACAGTAGGCGGTAGCGTCGCGTGCACAAGTTATAAAAGGGCAGTTACCTCGTGGAGCTATCATTTGTACTCAGGTGATTCATGTGAAAAGGTTTCCGACGTGATTACGGCCGCACCCGAGAATACCAAATTTCAGGCATTACCTCTCACAACGGACAACGCAGTGGCCGACGCACTTCACTTTCAACGACCGTGAGCAGCGGTCTTTGCGTAGGGTTTTCAGTGCTAACAGACAAGCAACACTGTGTGAAATAACCGCAGAAATCAGTCTGGAACGTACGACGAACGTATCCATTAGGACAGTCCGCAAAATTTGTCGTTAATGTGCTGCGGCAGCAGACGACCGACAGGAGTGCTTTTGCTAACAGCACGACATCGCCTGCAGCGCCTCGCACGGCTCGTGACCGTATTAGTTGAACCTGGGCGACTGGAAAACCGTGGCGTGGTTAGATGAGTCCAGATTTCAGTTAGTAAGAGCTGTTAGTAGAGTTAGTGTGGCGTAGACCCCACGAAGCCATTGGCCGAAGTAGTCAACAAGGCACTGTGCAAGTTGGTGGTGGCTCCATAATGGTGTGGACTGTGTACATGGAATGGACTGGGTCCTCTGGTCCAACTAAATCGAGCGTTGACGGGAAATGGTTATGTTCTGCTACTTGAAGAGCAATTGCAGGCAAACAATGACGGATTTTTTATGGCATCCAATGCGACATGTCATGGAGCTACAGTTGTTCGCGATTCGGTTGAAGAACATTCTGGACAATTCGAGTGAAAGATTTGGCCAACAAGATCGCCCGACATGAATCCCTTCAAACATTTATGGAATATAATTGAGATGTGAGTTCGTGCACAAAACCCTGAACCGGCAACACTTTCGCAGTTATGGACACCTTAGAGACAGCGTGGCTCAGTATTTCTGCAGGGGACTACCAACGACTTGTCATGTCCATGCCACGTCGGGTTGCTGCACTATGCCGGGCAAAAGGAAGTTTGACACGATATTGGGAGGTATCCCGAGACATTTTGATCAATGAATACTAGTAAACAATACTGTTGATGTTCCTACAGCGTTGCATAAGTACGAGGGTTACTCCAAAAGAAATGCACACTATTTTTGTAAAAATACAGTTTTCATTCTGAATGTGTGAAAGTTTTACAGTGTGTAGATACATCCTTCCCGCTTGTTTTCAAACTTCGTTCCACCTGTTCCCGTTAGTGGGGCCGTCACAGCATGCCTTCAAGTTGGCTGCTACACTTGACGTTCGTCAGAAGCAACGTGCTGTCATAGAACTCCTGTGCTGTGAAAACGAGACAGTGGGAAACATCCACAAGAGGTTGAAAAAGGTGTATGTAGATGCTGTTGTCGATCGCAGTACAGTTAGTCGGTGGGCAAGCAGGTTACGTGATGAAAGCGGGCACGGCAAAATTGAGGATTGTTCTCGCAGCGGCAGGCCTCGTACTGCACACACACCAGACAATGTGCAGAGAGTTAACGAACTGGTGACTGCTGACAGACGCATCACAGTGAACGAATTGTCACGCTACGTTGGGATAGGGGAAGGAAGTGTTTGCAGAATACTGAAAGTGTTGGCGTTAAAAAAGGTTTGTGCCAGGTGGGTTCCCAGGGTGTTGACAGTGGCTCACAAAGAAACAAGAAAAACGGTATGCAGCAAACTTTTGGAACAGTACGAGAATGGTGGAGATGAATTTCTTGGAAGAATTGTGACAGGCGATGAAACATGGCTCCATAATTTTTCACCAGCGACGAAGAGGCAATCAATGGAGTGGCATCATGCAAATTCACCCAAGAAAAAAAAATTCAAAACCACACCTTCTGCTGGAAAAGTTATGGCTACGGTGTTTTTGGATTCCGAAGGACTCTTGCTTGTGGCCATCTTGCCAAGTGGAATCACCATAAATTCTGATGCATATGTGACGACACTGAAGGAACTTCAAGCTCGGCTGAGTCGTGTTCGACCACATCGGCAAAAGCAGGATGTTTTGCTGTTGCACGACAATGCACGACCACATGTCAGTCAAAAAACCATGGAAGTGACCACAAAACTCGGATGGACAACACTGAAACACCCGCCTTTCAGTCCTGACCTGGCTCCATGTGACTATCATCTCTTTGGGAAACTTAAAGACTCTCTTCGTGGAACAAGGTTTGAAGATAATGACTCACTTGTCGACTCTGCCAAACAGTGGCTCCAACAGGTTGGTCCAGAATTTTACCGTGCGGGTGTACAGGGGCTGGTTCCAAGATGGCGTAAGGCACTTGAGAGGGATGGAAATTATGTGGAGGAACGAAAAGGATGTATCTACACACTGTAAAACTTTCAAAGATGTAGAATAAAAGATGGATTTAAAAAAATATTGTGCATTCTTTTGGAGTGACCCTCGTATTTGAATGTAAAACTATTTCAACTCTTCCGATACCTATATGACTTCTCCAGCTACCACATTATGCACTTTATTGCCCATCAAGCAGTGATTCTCTAATGTCATACTTATTCTGTAAACTATTGAATAATGCTTATGTGTACTCATCGTATTGCATTATCTTCTCCCGTTATCAACCTGATCTTATTGTTCGTGTTAGAATTTAGTGCTGAAGAATTGTACAGACGATCAATACCCGTTTCCGAAATAGTACAGCGAAATACACTGCCAAATGCATTTGTGGTAGCCTTCTACATCTGCCTTTTTGTTCTCTGCCGGCCAGTGTGGCCGAGCGTTTCTAGGCGCTTCAGTGTGGAACCGCGCGACCGCTACGGTCGCAGGTTCGAATCCTGCCTCGTACATGGATGTGTGTGATATCCTTAAATTAGTTAGGTTTAAGTAGTTCTAAGTCCTAGGGGACTGATGACCTCAGATGTTAAGTCCCATAGCGCTCAGAGCCATATGAATCATTCCATTCCTCTTTTTTTTTGATACGATGCGGATCACACATCAGATAGATTATCAAACTAAATAAAATCAAATCATACTGTTTGTCGGTGTAGACTGGTTCTTTGCCAATGTGGAATGTTTGCAAGATGCTTGGCTATAAACTGCTGTGAGTCTTATGACGTTAAATCGTATGACAGGATCTATAATTTCAGCATTCATCTTCTATGTATACTCCAGTACTTTCGATATAATGCTAGTGTGCATTTTCATAGGGGTGGGAAACGCCTGAATACATAAAGAGAGATGCATGTCTTCCACACTGGCAGTGCGTTGAACGATAACTTTGTCAGGCGTCTACGTTAGCGTCAGACGCGCATATCGTTTGCATATCTCACCACAAGTGTATGATATGTGACACTTTATGATGACCTACATGGTCCCTGTTGATAGCTGAATGGTACATAGTTTAAAAATAAATACGTATTCTGATAAAGTGATAGTTGCAAACATTGCGAAATTCGCTCATTCGGGTATAACCCTGCCCTGGGGGCTTCATGCGACTTGGCGTTTCATGCCACACACTATTTGATTTCTACGTGGCCGCTTCAGAATGTTTTATGGTGACTTTCACTACGGGTTTGGATAGCTTCTGTCGCCAGTGAACTAATATGTTGTGACTGAACGGAGCTTACTTTTACAACTAAGTGCCGAAAGTCTTACGATGCCTAAAAGATGTCGCGTGTAATTTAGTTCGAGAACAACTTCGTCGTGGAAGATACTCGGCATGGCTCAGCCGAGATCCCCGGAAGATACAAGAGTTGGACAAAGATATGGAGGCAAGAAATGCATGCTTGAACATAAAAAAACAGATGCTAGCCAAGCCTACATGCCGTGATGTTTTATTTGACTACAAACTACATCTGTACAATGTCCGAGTCTTGGTGATAACAGTATTCTGTGTGGTTGTGAATGCCTTATGTCGGACCTAAGAGAAATTATCGGTGCTCTTATGGTGGATGCGTCTGTAAACAAGGAAGCCGAAAAATCTGGTGTTTCAGAAGGCCCATATAGAAGATTTATACTGCATACAGGGAAAGCGGAAAAACATCATCCGCTAAGTCATAATGCAGACGAAAGTGTGTGTTAAGTGACCGTGACAGACGGTTCATTGAAGAGGACTCTGACAAAAAATAAGATGACGACCACTGCAGAAGTTACTGCAGAGCTGAATGTCGCGCTCGTGAACCCTGTCAGCATAAAAAGAACACGAAGGAAGCTCCAGAAGCAGGGAATTGCTTGGCGAGCAGGCATTGCAAAAACACTCATCAGCTATGCTAACGCCTGTAACAGGAAAAACTTACGGGCAATGGAAGGAAGTCGGATGAGTCTTGTTGCGCACTGTTTCCATTTTCTGGCCAAATTCACACTACGTGATCAAAAGTATCCGAACATCCCTATAAACATACGTTTTTCATATTAGGAAGGTTGTGCTGCAAGCTACTGCCAGGTACTTCATATCAGCGAACTGAGTAGTCATTAGACATCGTGAGAGATAGAATAGGGCGCTTCGCGGAGCTAACGGACTTCGAACGTGGTCAGGCGATTGGGTGTCACTTGTGTCATACGTCTGTACGCGAGATTTCCACACTCCCTAAACATCCCTAGGTCGACTGTTTCCGATGTGGTAGTGAAGAGGGAACGTGAAGGGACGCGTACAGCACAAAAGCGTACAGGCCGACCTCGTCTGTTGACTGACAGACCGCCGACAGTTGAAGAGAGTGTGTAATAGGCAGACATCTATCCAGAACATCACACAGGATTTCCAAACTGCATCAGGACGCACTGCAAGTACTGTGACACTTAGGCGGGAGGTGATAAAACTTGGATTTCATGGTCGAGCGGCTGCTCATAAGCCACACATCACGTCGGTAAATGCCAAACGACGCCTCGGCTGTTGTAAGGAGCTTACACATTGGACGATTGAATAGTGGAAAAACGTTGTGTGGAGTGAGGAATCACGGTACACAATGTGGCGATCCGATGGCACGGTGTAGGTATGGCGAATGCCCAGTGAACGTCATCTGCCAGTGTGTGCAGTGCCAACAGTAATATTCGGAGGCAGTGGTGTTTTAGTGTGGTCGTGTTTTTCATGGATAGGCTTGCACCCCTTGTTGTTTGGCGTGGCACTATCACAGCACAGGCCTACACTGAAGTTTGAAGCACCTTCTTGCTTCCAACTGCTCAAGAGCAATTCGGGGATGGCTATTGCATCTTACAGCACGATCGAGCACCTGTTCATAATGCACGGCCTGTGGAGGAGTGGTTACACGAAAATAACATCCCTGTAATGGACTGGCCTGCACATAGTCCTGACCTGAATTCTGTAGAACACCTTTGGGATATTCTGGAACGCCGACTTCGTGCCAGGCCTCGCCGTCTGACGTCGATACCTCTCTTCAGTGCGGCACTCCGTGAAGGATGGACTGCCATTCCCCAAGAAACCTTCCAACACCTGATTGAACGTATGCCTACGAGAGTAGAAGCTGTCATCAAGGCTAAGGGTGAGCCAACACCATATTGAATTGCAGCGTTACCGATGGAGGACGCCATTTTCAGCCAGGTGTCCGGATACTTTTGGTCACATAGTGTACGTCCGAAGAGTGAAAGATGGTGGGGAGTTTGGTACGATTTGTGCAGCCATATTGTGGTATTCCATAGGCCCAATGGCTACTCTGCAAGACCGCATTGCTACCAGGTATCATGTGGCCTTTCTGGCAGAACAGGTCCATCCTATGGGTCAACGTTTGTTCCCCAGGGTTAATGATATGTCTCAAGACGACAGGCTTATGCCCCTCCCGCCGGAGATTCGAGTCCTCCCTCGGGCGTGGGTGTGTGTTTGTCCTTATCGTAAGTTAAAGGAGTGCCACCACAGTTACCAGATCTCAAAATTATTGAGTCTTGTAGGCTACTTAGATCGCTATCCACCCCCATCATCGTTAAGTAAACTTGCCACTGTTTTGCTGGAAGAATGCTATAAGATGCCCTTGAAGACGATACTGGACGTGCATTTATCCATTCCGAGATGACTGGAAGTTGTTTTGAATTCCAACGACTTTCCTACGCCCTATTAGGCATGATAATGTGTTTTTGGCGTTTCCATAATTTTGTACACCCCTTCCAACTGCAGGAATGCCGTCTTGACATTGCGGTTGTTGCTGTAGCTGAATTCTAAGAACTAATAGATTATTCAAGCATGTTACATCGGTGATATATTGGGTTTATATCCAGCATTCTTAGTTAACAAACCATCTTTGCAACTGTGTAGAATGAACTTTAAATGAATTGGAATGATGTTTACACTGATGGCATTGCGCTTTAACAGCCTAGAAAATGTTGACTGGGACCAGACGCACTTTATTTACCGCTATTTTGACGGACATCTTACTTGGATAACATTGGTTGGTTTGAGAATGGGCGTAGCCCGAAACCGGTCACCGAATAAACAAACATCCGTTTTCGGTGCAACTCTAGCTGCCTTTTTTTGCATCACAAAAAAAAAAACGCTTTAAAACATCCAGAATGCACTAGACATTGGAGAAATTCATAATAGACAAGCAGCAGATGCGTACTTGTGCCATGAGGCGAAGCACACTGAACATCACAATTATAGGGATGAAATTTACGAAATTAAACGGAATTGACGTCTGTTTCGACTTCTTTGTTTTGCTTGATAATCTGATATTTCGGCAGCACGGGTGACTGGCACTCTCAAAGAATTACACTCCGTTGCTCGTAGTGGGCTGAAGTTGTGTTGTCCTTGGACTTTCCCGCTGCCATTACCGGTATGCCTTCACACTTGATACCTGTGGCCGTCGTTCTCTCTCAAACAGAAATCCAACACCCATCCTATTTCTGAAATTGTTAACATGCTTGTAAATTTCGATGGCTACATTAACTCATTTCCGCAAACAGATCTTCTTTTTCGACTGATTTTATGCACTGTTCCTCATCACTCAGTGCGTGCTCAGCCGATTTTTCCGCCTGTTGTAGCCTACAGTTTCGTTTACGTTCCCCAATCCCGAGGTTTACGGGCCATCCTGTCATTCCAATCTACACTTTGCCGCAAGTGTTTAGTATTTGGAGGAGGAGGAGATTAGTGTTTAATGTCCCGTCGACAACGAAGTCATTACAGACGGAGCAGGAGCTCGGATTAGGGGAGGTTGGAGAAGGAAAGCGGCCGTGCCCTTTTGAAGGAAAGCTGCCGTGCCCTTTTGAAGGAACTATTCCGTCGTTTGCCTTAAGCGGTTTAGGGAAATCACGGAAAATCTAAGCCAGGATGGCCGGACACAGGATTGAGCCGTCGCCCTCCCGAATACGAGTTCAGTGTGTTAACCACTGCGCTATCCCGCTCAATCTGCGGATGGGTTACGTTTGTCTTTGACCAAACTGACGCACTCGCTGATGTTGTTGGCGTACTTGTCGTTATGCCGTGTTTTCGGAGTACTCGTTGATAAGCAGTTCTGTACATCGCCTTTGGTATGTGTGGCAGAAAGATTGTTACCGAAATATCTTCTTTAAGGTAGCCGTTTCACCGACTAGAAACGTATCAGGTCGGGATAGTCCACTTTATAAAGTGTAACGGTGAAAGGGATCATAAACGAGAATCTTTGCAAGAAAGATGGCGTACAGACGGATATGTGTAATTGCTACTTGTAAGCGAATGGAATAAAAGAGAACTACATGGCAAATATTGGTATGGAAACCCTACGACATACACTGATTCCTCTCTGGATCACGGGGTCCCGTGTTCGATTCCCGGCCGGTTTGGTGATCTTCTCTGCCCGGGAACTGGGTGTTTGGGTCCTCCTTATTTCATCATCATCATCATACGTGACAGTGGCTAGATTGCATTGTGTAAAAACTGGACTATGTCAAAATTGGGATTTTTTATGGGCGCTGATGACCGCGCAGTTGAGCCCCCCACAAACCAAATATCATCATCACACTAATTCCTGCTGACGCTGGTCGTCCTATGAATCATCTCATGTTTTGGATGACACTATCTACACACCACAAGGGTAAAACTGAGTGTTTCTAAAAAAACACCAACAAAATGGCATCTGACACTTTCTTAGGAGGAACATGTAGTATATTTGTGACACCCTCGGCCGTTACATTAGTAAGTATTCCGATAGGTTTGTTCTTCGTTTTTAGTGTATGATTTTGGATGCTGCTGGAAGAAACTAGGAGTGCCAAAACTGAAACATGGGTTGCTCAGGCGCCATCTGGAAAAGGCGCGAAGCAGCGGAAATGGCAAAGCAACAATTTTTCAAGCTTCGCCTTTACCAAGTCCATTCCTGCAGAAACTGAAGAGGAGCCAGACAGCAAAGCGTTTACTCTCGCATGGAAGCTGCATAACAGTTCCTTTGTTCCCGAGACGCCGTAATGTGATTTTGCAGGCCACAAGCATGGATCGTTGGACGTCGTCTGCAGTATTGTCCGGCGTGACGGCTGCCACAACGACCATGCAACAGCATAAATTTTCTCCCGAAACAAGAGTCGCGCGGAGGCTACGCTGCCAGTTGGGTGATTCACGGCGCATGCTCCGCCGTAAACAATACAGCTGCGATTCCTGGGTGACGGTTGGCTAATGCGTCTGGAATTTACGCGCCTTTCCGAATACAGACCCTTTACAAATTTCCTTTCGCAAACTTCTGCCGCCTTCAATGGACGCGGGTTAGAAGAGGCTCTGCATGGGAGTCCATGTCTGAAAATAGATTGTTTCTTCAGTATCTTCATCTATTCATTAAAATGAATACCAACCCAAAGAGAAACAGCAGTCATTGTCCACGAAGCCATAGTTTAGCCCCCCTCCCCTACTTCTTTTACCGTATGCGTATGTTTACTTAACGCTTTGTGGCCTGAATATTTTTAGTTGACATCGAAATGTTCAAATTTTTATATTATAGTCCGTTCGAAATTGCTTTAGAATAAAGAAAAACAAAAAAATATACAGTATACACTGAGGTGATAGAAGTCATTGGACAGCGATATGCTGGTGGTAGTATCGTGTACACAAGGCGCAAAAGTGCAGTGCAGTGCTGTGGCGTAGCTGTCATTGTCACTCTGTTGAAGCACGTGAAAAATCTTCCGGCGTGATTATGGGCGCACGACGGGAATTGATGGTGGTAGTATCGTGTACACAAGGCGCAAAAGTGCAGTGCAGTGCTGTGGCGTAGCTGTCATTGTCACTCAGTTGAAGCACGTGAAAAATCTTCCGGCGTGATTATGGGCGCACGACGGGAATTGACAGACTTCGGACGTAGAATGGTAGTTAGAGTTATGAGACATTCCATTTTGGAAATCTTTAGGGAATTCAATATACCGAGATCCACAATGCTGGGCAAACCAAATTTCAGGCATTACCTCCCAACGGGGTGGCCGACGCCCTACAATTAACGACCGAGAGGCGGCGTTTGCGTAACGTTGTCACTGTTAACAGAAAGTCAACACTGAGCGAAATAACCTCAAAAGTCAATGTGGGACGTTCGACGAACGTATCCGTTAAAACAGTGCGGCGAAATTTGGTGTTAATGGGCTATGGCAGCAGACGACCGACGCGAGTGCCGTTGCTAACAGCACGACGTTGTCTGCAGAGTCTCTCCCGAGCTCGTGTCCTTTTCGTTTGGACCCTAAACGACTGGAAAACCTGTTGAGATGAGTTCTGATTTCAGTTGTTTAGTGCTGACATTAGGGTTCGAGTGTTGCACAGACCCCACGAAGTCATGGACCCAAGTCGTCAACAAGGCACTGTGCAAGCTGGTGGCTTCTCCATAATAAAGTGGGCTGTGTTTACAGGGAATGGACAGGGTCCTCTGGTCGAACTGGTCCAACTGAGCCGATCATTGACTGGAAGTGTTTATGTTCGGCTCCTTGAGGCCCATTTGTAGCTATTCTTGAAATTCGTGTTTCCAAACAGCGATGGAATTTTTATGAATAACAATGTGTCATGTCACTGGGCCGCAATTGTTCGCGATTGGTTTGAAGAACATGTAGACAGTTCTATCGAATGATTTGACAACCCATATCGTCCGAAATGAATGCCACCGAACGTTTATGGGACATAACCGAGAGGTTTTTTCGTGCACAAAGTCCTATACCGGCAACACCTTGAACGTTTATAAGAGGCAGCATGGTTCAAAATTTCAACAGAGGGCTTCCAACAGCTTGTTGAGTAGATGCAACATCGACCAGCTGTACTACGCCGTGCAAAAGGTCAGATTGGGAGATATCCCTTTACTTTTGTCATCCCAGTGTATATTTCTAACTTACTTTTTTTTAAATGTGTATGATATCTTATGAGACTTAACTGCTAAGGTCATCAGTCCCCAAGCTTACACACTACTTAACCTAAATTATCCTAAAGACAAACACACACACACACACACACACACACACACACACACACACACACACACACACACACACACCCATGCCTGAGAGAGGACTCGAACCTCCGCCGGGACCAGCCGCACAGTGCATGACTGCAGCGCCTTAGACCGATCGGCTAATCCCGCGCGGCTCTACCTTAATTTAATTTTTACAAAATGAGACTTGAGGCCCGTCAGGTCACAATGGCACAGTTATCAACAAACATTACTCCATGAGAAATGGAATTGATATAAACGGCTTTTTCTTCCATTACATTATATTGGGAACAGTATGAAAGTATTCTTGATTCTATGTAATACATAGCACAGTTTTTACATCTCCCACGACTAGCAATAAAATCAGGGCACCAAATCAAAGATTTTAGTTTCAAACTTTATCTTAAAGTGAAAATTTCGAGGCTACTTCTTTTTGTTCTAAAAAGAGATTGGAGATATTTTACGGGATTACGGCTATCGTGAAATTTAATTCCTTCAACTTCTGGGGAATAAGTAGAGTGTTCCTACTGATGGCTGCTATATGGCGTTTTGTCATTTTTCGTTGGGCTGGTCTTAATCCTTCAGGAACCTATTCTGTTTCAGGAACACTGCTTTCATCGTTTGGTGTATCATTATCAGCTGGAAAATTCTCCTGGAGCAACCCAATATCTCGTTATCTTTTAACTACCTTCTCACTTACATCTAGCTGATTTAGAGAGAAACATGTAGTAGCGTGATGACTGAGGAAACGGATTATGAAATGGAGTCGACGAGACATGACAAATTCTGGAGTCAAAGTGATCCATCAGTGCTCAGCCGCCGCCGTCCAAATATCACTTATACTGGTTACGGCTTGACTCAAGACAACAATATATCGTTCAGTGACGCCGCAGATGTAGTCAGTTGGATCGAGTTTAAGTGAACTGGAGGGCCACGTCGGCACCCTCATGTCTTTGAAGTGCTCTTCAAACAATTCTGAGAATTCAGGAACGATGGAACGCGGTGCATTGTGATGCTGAAGGTGGAGAGCTTCATTAAACAAACAAACAGATTGATATTATCAGGCAGTACAGACGCGCGTCACGGCCTCCCTTCCATCCCACTAATACATCCCCCACATAAGGGTACCACCCCCACCACTCCCCCCGATTGTCTTTGTCTGAAAGATAAAATGTTGACAAGGGTATTGAATTGTCATGTGGTTTCCAACATGCTCGCACACTGCCACCATTTCACATGCCCTTTTTGCATATTTCGAGGGTCCACTAACGATAATCGCCCACACGTGCTGGTCCCTGTGTGCTGTGCCGTGTGGTGAGAGTAGTGTTGCTGTCAACACTGCTGCAGCCACACGACAGTATCGCGATGTGACCGGCTGCTATTGCCGGCGGACCAGCCTGTTGGAGGTTGCTGCTAAATAGAGTTGCGCTGTGCAAGTACTACGGGTCGGTAGTTTTGGTAAAGTACTTAAATAACGTAGTAAATGGTAGCGTTGGTAGGGGAAGAAATCTAAATGAATGTGTGTGAGAGAAACTGGGAGCCGACGATTTCTCTTTTTTTCTTTTTTGTTTGTTGGTTTGCACATAACTAGAACCGCACATCGTTCAGTGTTAGACCACTGTGTATTTTATATCCTTACAAAACATATAAGTAATATAAATTACTTGAATGCGTAATTTCTGTTCTTATATACAACTAAAGTAATTAATTTTGATATAAGTACAATCTAGATGCACAAACATAAAAATATATATGTAATTACTGTTGTTATTTTGTACTCAACAGACAATGATCAAAAGCAAGAGTTTACTATTATTGTTGATAAGTGCGAAAGTTGTTTATGAAAAACAGAAACGTTTTTTATAAGCTCGCCGAATTAGTGAAGCGATTTGATATATTTTTGTTTTGTGTTATTTTTAATGATACTCTTTTTTTTCTAGCGCTATCCGATGAATCTGTATTGCCTTTTTTTATTTGTATTACAACATCCCTCTGTGTCGTGTTACAAAGCAACAAGTTTTAGAATAAAACCTGAATTAAATATAGCGCACATCTTTCTGAAGGGAATCTATCGAGGGAATGCAGGACATATTATTTGGTCTTAAGTGTACCAAAGTGCAGAGCCACGCATCTTCACATAGCATTCTTGTATCGCAGGTCACCGTGTTTCGCTCTGTGGAATTCAAGTACTTATATTTTGTAATGGATGCCATCAAACCTACATTCAGGACAGTGGAACAGTTTCATTTTTTTTTTTTTTCGACATTGGATTGAACAGCCAACCAACCTGTTGCACATAAACGGTAGGTACATTTACCTAGTTTTTGACTCCTACTAGGGGTGTCTTCATCAGAATAAATGTTGCTAAATCCGATAAAATAATACATAGGAAATGAGGTATGACTAAAAACGCATTAACAAAGATGACAATTTTCATGAGGCACAAAGGTCACTTACGCAAAAGTACATTACTCAAAAGCAATAGCCAGAATTCGGAGCAGTTTTGCTCCTGTCAAAAGTAAAATATAACGCTCTAGCCTTTGCCACGTGTGCACAGCTGGAAATAACATCAGACTGATCGGCCCAGTAGCTTACATTGCTGCCACGAAAAAGAGTTGCGCCGCCTATCAGGCGCGGACAATAACGTGTGCCCATTTGAAACATTGTAACAGAAATATTCTTAAAAAAGACAGTTATTGTAAAAACAAAATATAGAGAGAGCTTAACGTCTTTTTAAAAATACACAATAGTCAAGCATATTAAGTATGATACGGCCAACCTTTAGGCTTTACAGAAATTACTATTTCATATTTTGTCTCATGCTCGGTAGGTAGATGACATTTTGATCATATACAGTGGTTCCCGGGAGGGAATTCAGCATTCGTGAATTGCAGAGTAATCATGTAGATGTAGATTTGTTTGTAATTTTTAATAGTCTTCATGACAAAATTAGCTTTACTTGTGAGTCAGAAAATACCGACCTACAGCTTAATTACTTGGACCTCAGTATTGCTATTGACAACGACAGGCTTTCTTTCAGTATTTTTCGAAAAGCCACTAATACAGATCAAATTGTACCCGCAAGTCCAGTGCATCCTCATTCCCATAAGAAAGCTCCATTCAACCATTCATCGTGCAGGCTCTGTACCTTCGTCACCTGACAAGCTTAATGAAGAAATGATCACAATAAAAACTATTTTCAGTTAATAACGGCTTTGATTCCACCTTAGTTGAGAAGATCTTCAAAGTTAAAACTGACGCTAAAGTGGCCAGTTTTGGCAGCAGTGCTATTCCTGACAGTAACGAGTATAAAAATGTTTTCTCGATACCATTTCCTGGCCCTATTTCGTATAAAATTCGTCGTCTTCTGATTAAAAAATATGAATTCAGAGTTGCCTTTTCCACGAACAATAACTTGCAAAAAAAAAAAAAAAAAAAATCTCATCCACAGTCTCGAATCCACAGTTGCTCCGATACACAATTCAGGAGTGTATAAAATCACTTGCAATACGTATCCCGTGTATAATATAGGACAAACTGGAAGCCCTTCTAGTTTCATGTACAAGGAACATTTGCTGGAAAAAACAGGCACTAATGTACACAATTCCACATTTACTCATCTGCTAACTTCCGGACACAAACCGGATCGCGTTGAAGAAATTTCCATTTTAAATAGACAAAAGGAAGGTCAGAGGCCCAATGTATTGGAAGAGATAGAGGTTTTCAAGCATATTTCTAAGAACGATGGTCTCATCCTCAGTGAACAGTTACAACTATGTAACAAAAATTTTTTCAGTGGTTTCAATTCACTGCTCGTGGAATTTTGATTCCTCTATTTTTAGTAAATTTTCCCTGATTCTGGTTTCGAAACATTATTTTCTGCTAATCTCTTAGATATGTGCTGCAGAAGTTACATTAATGCAAATATATCTAGATTGCACAGCTGTTTGTAAAATTTTTTCTACGTCATTCTGTCTTTTACGTAATAGTAATTTCTGTAAAGCCTACCAGACGACTCTTTTATACAGGGTGATCAAAAAGTCAGTATAAATGTGAAAACTGGATAAATCTCGGAATAATGTAGATAGATAGAGAGGTAAAAATTGACACACATACTTGGAATGACATGGGGTTTTATTAGAACCAAAAAAGTATCCAAGTTCAAAAAATGTCCGACAGATAGCGCTTCATCTGATCAGAATAGCAATAATTAGCATAACAAAGTAAGACAAAGCAAAGATGATGTTCTTTACAGGAAATGCTCAATATGTCCACCATCATTCCTCAACAATAGCTGTAGTCGAGGAATAATGTTGTGAACAGCACTGTAAAGCATGTCCGGAGTTATGGTGACGCATTGGCGTCGGATGTTGTCTTTCTACATCCCTAGAGATGTCGGTCGATCACGATACACTTGCGACTTCAGGTAACCCCAAAGCCAATAATCGCACGGACTGAGGTCTGGGGACCTGGGAGGCCAAGCATGACGAAAGTGGCGGCTGAGCACACGATCATCACCAAACGACGCGCGCAAGAGATCTTTCACGCCCCATCTGTCGGACATTTTGTGAACTTTTTTTTTTTTTTGTTCTAATAAAACCACATGTCATTCCAAACCTGGGTGTCAATTTTTACCTCTCTATCTACATTATTTCGTGGTTTGTTAAGTTTTCAAATTTATACTGACTTTTTGATCACCCTGTACTTAATCTGTTTGACTACTGTGTATTTTCAAAAAGATATTTTATATTTTGTTTTTAAAATTAACTGTCGTTTTTTCAAGTATTTCTGTTACAGTGTTTCAAATGGGCACATGTTATTGTCCGCGCCTGATTGGCGACGCAACTCGTATTGTTTTCGTGGCAGCAATGTAAGCTACTGGGCCGATCAGTCTGATGTTACTCCCAGCTGGGCACACGTGGCAAAGGCTAGAACGTTATGTTTTGCTTTTGACAGTGTAATGCAATTTTACGTAAGTAAGTTTTGTGCGTCATGAAAATTGTCATCTTTGTTAATGTGTTTTGGGTCATACCTCATTTTCTATGTATTATTTTATAGAATTTAGCAACATTTATTCTGATCAAAACACCCCTAGTAGGTACTGAAACCTAGGTCAATATACCTACCGTTTACGCGCAACCGGTTGGTTGTTTAATCCTTTGTCGAAATTAGTATATGGTTGCTGAATAACAGTCGTGTTCAAAACTGTAAAGTTTCAATTTTGCTATAAATATTGTTTGTTTGTAACAGGCTGAAGGATAACTAGGTGGAACAGGTTACGTGACCCTTTGTATAGCCTCACTTAGTTACTGGAAAGGGAGTCAGTAACGGTATGGTGGATGGACTGGAAGGAAGCACTGCAGTCACAATTTCCAGAATTAGCCAAGTCACGTAATATGAGCAGTGAAACAGTTTTATTTCTCTTCATTTCGAAAACAGGCGTGTATACGTTGAGGCATTCGATTTTGTTGTTGTTAACAGGAATGAGAAAGTGGGAGAGCAAGACAACCATAAATTTTAAATGTGGTGCGTATATCTATGACCTCAGCTACGGCATACGGGAAAGCTGATTATCGCTGCTACAGCCGTAGTAGATCTGCAGTCGTGAGTCATAGTTTTGTTCTACATAGATTCTTAAGACTTCTTAACGATTTTGAATCTTAGTCATGTGTGTTTCCGCGTTCATGATCAGCATTTGGATTATGAACAACAGCTGCCAGAACGTCCATTTCGTTCGCTCTGCTCGTTTCAGGTTTACCGTATGCGTAATATTTCAATGCCCTTCCAGTATTTTTTTTTCTACACGTGTGAACGACACAGGCAGAATGAAAGCTGTATTTCTTATGTTACTGTTTTATGCTGGTATCACGTCAGAGCAACTATCTTCTTTCCTCCTTATCCGACGATGTGTTGCTGATTGGATATGAAATCACGAGCTTCCGCGTAACACAGCAATCGGTTTCATGTTCCAAGCAATAACTCTTAAGCTCTAAGTATTGTAATTTCTCCAGTACTGCTAATCGCATTTTGAAAAGTGAAACTTTGAATTCGTATTTCTTAGTTTAGAACAAAAATTACTATATTTCTATTTGTAAAAGTGAAGTTGATATCGATATACATGTAATTAACACAGCAGTATTTCGTGTGAAGCTTTTCACAACCTCATCTGAACGAAAACAGAAATACTATATCTTAAACTATGTAGGAAATTTGAGATGAACAGCTTGTCTCACACACCCTGTACATCAGTTTCCAAACTTCACAGCTGAATTTTAGTGAATAAAATAGCATGAAAACGAATGTTTCGAAAATGACAAGAACGTTTAGGAATTATAAGGTACTTTTACGACAGATTGCTTTTCAGTTGCTTGAATGAGTGCATGTCCACGTAGATTGGCTTACAACCTGCCCGGTAAAATTCTACACAGGTAAAGGCGCACATCATCCTGTCAACAAAAAATCCGACACACTTTGTAAGTAGAACCGAACCCGCCCGGTTAGCCGTGCGGTCTACCGCACTGCTCTCCGGCACGAATCCGCCGTCCGGTGTGCCAGCTAGTCTATGGATAAAAGCGGTTTTCCATTTGCCTCGGCGAATGCGGGCTGGTTTCCCTTATTCCGCCTCAGTTACACTATGTCGGCGATTACTGCGCAAACACTGTCTCCGCGTACGCGTACACCATAATTAGTCTACCACGCAAACATTTGGGGTTACTCGTCTGGTCTGACGTTCCCGCGGAGAGGGGGGGGGGGGGGGTGAGGCCTCCACTGGGGGCCGAACAGCACAATAACCCTGGGTTCGGTGTGGGGCGGCGGTGGGGTGAGTGGACTGCTGTAGCCTGTTGTGGGCTTGTGAACCACTGAGGGCTACGGCGGGGACGAAGTCTCTTCGTCGTTTCTAGGTCCCAGTTCAATACAAGTACAACCGACAAACCACACGAAGCTAAGCAACGGAAAGCAGAAAGGGAAAGAAAATTAAAAAAAGACTTACTTTCTGAACATAGATGGAAACAACTGAAAGAAACAGTATTCACGATTTTTGCCGGCTCACGTAGCGCCAGTTTCAGGCTTGTGACCATACTCGAAGTGAAATAGCTAAATGAAATACTGAGAAAGGTGAGTTCACAATTCGATTTTATATTGTGTCAGTTACGACATTGTTAAAGTTATGAGAGTTTATTACTACCATAGCTCTTAAATTAAGTGCATAATACAAGTTCTCAAGTTTTCCGACATTTGCGATTTCTTAGAAGTTACACTAAAACAGTATACTAAGTACTGATGTAAACATATTACTATTATTGCAATATTTCACATTTTACTTTATTATCAAATGCATCTGTGTCAGGTAAAACTATCGATGATCCTAAGTAGTAGTCACATGGGGAAAACTACCAAACTGTCTCCATCATCCCCCTTAAAAACACAACACGCTGTAACTCCCCTGTCCATTTAAGAATTAGCCATTTAATTGCTCTATCCCTGTACAGATTATAGTAAGAGTCAAAAGTCAGTCAAGAACAGTTGTAATAATTGTTAAGTCAGATGCATAGCCGCTGTCAGTTTGCAGAATGCCCGTATAAATCTTGAAACGGAGAAAATCGTCGTTACTTCCTACATTGGAAAATGTTCGTCTCTCTTTACAAGAGCAATACAGCTCAGCAACATGCATGCTGATAAAGTTGCCAATCCAGTGCTGCGGCAATACGAGCAATAGTCGAATAATATAATATGTCTCATGTAACTGCTGACATAATCCAGAAATCGTCATCCACGTCACATACAGAGCCGAGTACGATAATTAACACAACTTAAAAATATTAGGTCCCACCGAGATTTGAACTCGGATCGCTGGATTCAAAGTCCAGAGTGCTAACCATTACACCATGGGACCGCGAGAGCTAGCCGGTTCATAGTGGTGTACTTCACGGAAACACACAGCAGTTCGGCATCTCACAGATTGGCAGTAAATTATTAGAGTCAGAAAACATAAACCACACAGCTACATTCTGCTGTATTAGCTTCAGTGTTTTCAAATATTCAGTGCTACGTGTCTTCGCTGTTTATGAAAGAGCCAAAAAAAAAGTCTAAGGACAACTGCAACAATTTCCGATTATTTTTTCCTTTCGTTTCTGTTTACGATGTTTCACGATCGTTCTGACTCACTGTCAGTTGCTTTGATACGAAGTAAAATGTAAATGAGCTGCTGATAATCAATAAAGTATTAAATTTGTTATTCATTCTGAATGTTCAATTGTTTGTGGAGGCTTTCTGAAAGATAGCTACATTATTTGGTTTGTACACTGCTTACAATTTAGCACTTCACTCCTCGATATAGTTCTATTGTATTTTTGCTGCACGTTACCGTACACTACGGTAATTTTCTCACCAAACCGCTCTTGCTTTCTACGGATGCGTAATAACATTATTTTCAAATTCTAATGCAACTTCCCTAGTTATTTGGCTTTCATTCACGAACATAATATCTGTTTTCGTGCTTTGGCCTAATTACCGTAAGAGCTTCACTGAACCTTCATAAAGTTCACTGTTATGGCTTCTTAACGTTAATCTTGCTAATCTGTGACTATCAAAAAATTCATTGTAATAACAAATTATCTGTTATTGCCGCCAGCTACTTGATGATAATTAGTTTATTATTGTACTACATGTTTCGTGCTTTTTCCGATCTTTAGGAGCAGTTGATGTAGGAAATTGAAACTTAAAGGTAAAACAAACAACACTGTCAAGAAACAAAGAATATTATGTAGAACACAGTTTTTGCAAATGTGCATGCAATCTCTACAGATGCTGAATTTTCATGCTGTTACGTATTATGGAAGACTTTTTTATACTTTCTATTTACTACCTGAAGGTGGAGAGGGGGCCAAATACCAGGCAATCTGATACAGGGAAGGGGAATCCCAACGGCGAATATTCAGGAAGGGTTTACCAATTCCTACATTTGCCTTACAACCAAGGAAAACCTCCGGGAAGTCTCGGTTATGATTCTTCTACAGCTACGTGACTACTCTGTGCAGTTCAAACTTGAATGCGTGGAAGACGGTTCATCGAACCACTTTCACACTATTTCTCCACCTTTCTCCGCCTAACAGCGCGCAGGTAAAATAAACACTTAAATCTTTCCGTGCGAACTCTCATTTCTGTTATTTTATTACGGTGATCAAATCTCCCTATGTAGGTGGACGCTGACAAAATATTTTCGCATTCGGAGGAGAAAGTTGGGGATTGAAATTACGCAAAAAGATCTCACCGCAACGAAAAAGTCTTTGTTTTAATGGTTGCCAACCAACTCGCGTACCAAATTCACGAGACTCACCCCTATTTCGCGCTTATAAGAAACGAGCTGCTCGTATTTGAACTTTTTAGATGCCCTCATTCAATCCTGTGTAGTAAGAATCCCATACTACACATTACTATTCTAGCAGAGAACGGACTAGCGTAGTTTAGGCAGTCTCTTTAGTGGATTTGTTGCATCTTCTAAGTGTTGCCGGCCGAGGTGGCCGAGCGGTTCTAGGCGCTACAGACTGGAACCGCGCGACAGCTACGGTCGCAGGTTCGAATCCTGCCTCGGGCATGGGTGTGTGTGATGTCCTTAGGTTAGTTAGGCTTAAGTACAGGGTTATTACAAATGATTGAAGCGATTTCACGTCTCTACAATAACTTTATTATTTGAGATATTTTCACAATGCTTTGCACACACATACAAAAACTCAAAAAGTTTTTTAGGCATTCACAAATGTTCGATATGTGCCCCTTTAGTGATTCGGCAGACATCAAGCCGATAATCAAGTTCCTCCCACACTTGGCGCAGCATGTCCCCATCAATGAGTTCGAAAGCATCGTTGATGCGAGCTCGCAGCTCTGGCACGTTTCTTGGTAGAGGGGGTTTAAACACTGAATCTTTCACATAACCCCACAGAAAGAAATCGCATGGGGTTAAGTCGGGAGAGTGTGGAGCCCATGGCATGAATTGCTGATCATGATCTCCACCATGACCGATCCATCGGTTTTCGAATCTCCTGTTTAAGAAATGCCGAACATCATGATGGAAGTGCGGTGGAGCACCATCCTGTTGAAAGACGAAGTCGGCGCTGTCGGTCTCCAGTTGTGGCATGAGCCAATTTCCCAGTATGTCCAGATACACGTGTCCTGTAACGTTTTTTTCGCAGAAGAAAAAGGGGCCGTAAACTTTATGCCGTGAGATTGCACAAAACGCGTTAACTTTGGGTGAATTGCGAATTTGCTGCACGAATGCGTGAGGATTCTCTACCGCCCAGATTCGCACATTGTGTCTGTTCACTTCACCATTAAGAAAAAATGTTGCATCATCACTGAAAACAAGTTTCGCACTGAACGCATCCTCTTCCATGAGCTGTTGCAACCGCCCCGAAAATTCAAAGCGTTTGACTTTGTCATCGGGTGTCAGGGCTTGTAGCAATTGTAAACGGTAAGGCTTCTGCTTTAGCCTTTTCCGTAAGATTTTCCAAACCGTCGGCTGTGGTACGTTTAGCTGCCTGCTTGCTTTATCCGTCGACTTCCGCGGGCTACGCGTGAAACT
The DNA here is from genome assembly GCF_021461395.2 of Schistocerca americana. Classification (NCBI taxonomy): domain Eukaryota; kingdom Metazoa; phylum Arthropoda; class Insecta; order Orthoptera; family Acrididae; genus Schistocerca; species Schistocerca americana. The sequence goes on from NC_060119.1 coordinate 1,073,354,432, forward strand.
TGCCCGCACGCGTTCAACCATTTCTTCGCTCACTGCAGGCCGACCCGTTGATTTCCCCTTACAGAGGCATCCAGAAGCTTTAAACTGCGCATACCATCACCGAATGGAGTTAGCAGTTGGTGGATCTTTGTTGAAGTTCGTCCTGAAGTGTCGTTGCACTGTTATGACTGACTGATGTGAGTGCATTTCAAGCACGACATACGCTTTCTCGGCTCCTGTCGCCATTTTGTCTCACTGCGCTCTCGAACGCTCTGGTGGCAGAAACCTGAAGTGCGGCTTCAGCCGAACAAAATTTTATGAGTTTTTCTACGTATCTGTAGTGTGTCGTGACCATATGTCAGTGAATGGAGCTACAGTGAATTTATGAAATCGCTTCAATCATTTGTAATAGCCCTGTATTTCTAAGTTCTAGGGGGCTGATGACCTGAGAAGCTAAGTCCCAAAGTGCTCAGAGCCATTTTTTCTAAGTGTTCCGCCAATAAAACGCAGTCTTTGGTTCGCCTTGCTCACAACATTACAGTATCTGTTTGATCCTTCCAATTTAAAATGTTTGTAATTGTTGTTGCTACGTGTTTAGTTGAATTGACAGCGTTTAGATTTGCATGGCTTTGAGCCAGATGCAGTCGCTTGCCCAGTTTCACAGAAAGCCTCTCTGCCAGCAAGATCCGCGAATTCGCAGACGATGGGATTAATGGTAGCTGGGAGCTCCAATGCTTAGCACGTGATGGAGCCCCTTAGGGATATGGCTGCCAATGCACTTACTGAGAGGTATCATTCCAAATGATGAGTGGGTCTTTCTTGATGTCTGGAAGATTACAGGATGGAACCAACTGGAGGTGGTGGCTGATGACGGTACTGATGGTTTTGGATCGAAAGAGATTCTTGAGCTGTGGGGGCGTAATGTCATCTTTACTTCTCCCTTCATTTGCTGGCGCCCCGCTAAATGGAATGAATTACGCTTGGTATAATTAGATTAAAGTTCAGTCTTGATCACGTTATGTCTGTTTTAATGAGTAACCGGTTTCGGTTTTTTCTATAAAACCATCATCAGACCCATTGGTCCCTTGGGTTGGTAGGTGGAGCTCTCCTTGCTGCTGTGCAGTCAACTGATCAGTTGACTGCACAGCAGCAAGGAGAGCTCCACCTACCAACCCAAGGGACCAATGGGTCTGATGATGGTTTTATAGAAAAAACCGAAACCGGTTACTCATTAAAACAGACATAACGTGATCAAGACTGAACTTTAATCTAATTATAACAATTTATTGATCACTGCATTCCAAAAATGTTTACCAAAATTACGCTTGGGTTCTCGTGTGTTATCGCTGGTGAAGAGTCTTAAAAACACGCCGGAGCGTGTGAAGTTGGGAAGTGTCTGGGTACGTGGCGAGAGAGCAACACAGACAGTGATCGACCGTCAGCTGTGTGGGCCGTTGACCTGTTTGTGCAGAGACTGATAAGTTACGAGTGTACCGTTAGTGGCTGCATCGAAGTTTTCACCACGTGTGCTTCAGCTAAATTGTCTTCTCTTATGTCAATGCTGGCATTTTGCGTTGAGCTGAAATTATTGAATAACGACGTCTTGATGTAGCAGCGGTTGCTATCGCTCGCGCTGTAATATGCCCGCCTCTGTGACTCTCGCTTTATGGATCTCAAAGTTTTCCCCCGTTGCAATTATTGTTAACCGCAACTGGTCTGTTGTAAGTTTGACCCATTTTATGGTTAGTGCTTTTTCCTCACGTGTAACGGTCGTGGCTTGTCATTACAGGTGCGGCTTGTCATTACAGGTGCTAGTCGAAGTTTTGCCTTATTGTTACTTGTTTAGGCCACAAGCTGTTTGGTACTTTAAATCTGATGGCTTTCAAATGCTGTAATATGCATTTCCTGAGAGCCGTAAGGCCGATTGTTGTTACCCTAGTGTTTAATGAAATTGGGTATTTGGTGTTGTTAAATTGCTCATACGCTCTATGGTAAATCTGGTTTATTAAGTGGTTGTTTTGAACGCCTTGGGATATTTTCTTGGGTTTATTATTTAATCTTTTAATTATTTCAAGGAAATTTGTCGAACTAATGTACGCGGTTCAAATTGTGTTTTAGATTGTTCTGAAATCTAAGTGTCATGGAAGAGAGCCTTACATGAAAAAGTTAGGAGTTAAGTATCACCTCCTAGAAGTAAGCTTCTGTTTCTCGTAGAAATTTCACTTTGGCGCAAACAAGTTCAAAAATGGTTCAAATGGGTCTGAGCACCATGGGACTTAACGTCTGAGGTCATCAGTCCCCTAGAACTACTTAAACCTAACTAATCTAAGGACATGACTCAAATCCATGCCCGAGGCAGGATTCGAACCTGCGACCGTAGCGGTCGCGCAGTTCCAGACTGAAGCGCCTAGAACCGCCCGGCCACTCCGGCCGGCTAGGCGCTTCAGTCTAGAACTGCGCGACCGCTACGGTCGCAGGTTCGAATCCTGCCTTGGGCATGGATGTGAGTTATGTCCTTAGATTAGTTAGGTTTAAGTAGAGATAAATGTCTAAATGTACTTTTATTCATAAGGTTTCTTTTATTAAATTTTTTAATACATCTTACCTCGTGAGCGACCCCTATATTTATTGAGCAACAGATCATACGTTCATCATTTTTAACACATCTCTTTTTTCACTCATTTAACGTAACATCCCACAATTCCGGCACTGATTTATGCATCGCTTTCGTCTTGACTTGAACTCATTTTACACACAACAACAAACCTAACCTAATCTGACCTCCTTGGCCTATGTAGCACGCGAGAGACTGTCGAGGGCATTTTCAATACCGCCCACAGACTCCACAGTATTTCCGGGCAACAAATATATTTCAGAAGTTTTTGATGTCCTCAATATTATTGGATAACCTCCGAATCTCACCCCTACACGTTCAATATTATTGCACATCAAAAAATATTGCACAGTAGTATTGACGTTTATGGGGCGCTCTACACGCCTCCTTCAGTCGCCCGTGATGTTACTTTCTTTTCTGTTGAACGTTCACCCTCCAGTGTGACATTCTGTGTTCTGTTAGTCAAATTCAAACTAAGTCAGTACATATGTGTGAAGACATGTTCGTTAGTAGTCGTCAGTGCAGTAAAATGTGGAACGTGTTTAGGAAATCTTGGAGACCACATTCGGGCCTTCTGTTGTATTAGGAAACAAAGAATCCACAACTGTCAAAAATATTAATTGGTATTTCAAAGTGCGTACGGAGCGCGGGGGGATAAAATAACAGTAAAGAAGAAAACAAAAATTTCAAAGTGCACCAGGAGGTATAAATGAAATGCATTCAGATCGTGCAGTATACAGGGTGAGTCACCGAACATTCCCACTGGAAGCACCACCCAAACCACAACAAACACTGAATAACCAATTACGCAGACCGGAAGTGAGGAGAGGGGCTGGTGGAATTGGTTAATACAAACCATTGAGAAGTATTATTTTCAACACATACTTAAGTTTTTTTTAAATGGCAACCTGTTATTATTTTTAGCACAACTGAAAATAGAAACAAATACTTAATCAATGCTGTTTCTTAGATTGTAAAATATTAATCACATCCACAGTAATTTGTAACATAAAGTTGACGCTTGAGTAAATGGTCAGCAGTTCAGTCGTGTGTATCGGAGAGAAACGAATTAATTTGGGATACAAAAAGAACAGTGATGTAACGTAGGTACAGAAGAGATATGAACAGCACTTTACATCCACATGCTAACATTTTTATTAGTCTTTTTCTCTGGAGAATACTGTACGGCACTGATCTGTTAGGAGAAAATGTATTGACATGAGAATATAGTTAAACTTACAAATTTGTATTTTGTTTTCTATTACAGAATGTAAAAGTGTGTGTCCTGACATTTCAGGACAATACATGTTCAAAGTGGTGTCCATCATTTGCTTCAAACATTTGCAATGTACCGCGTAGTGAATGTCTTACACGACGCAGTACATCTGGTGTAATGTTGCCATAAGCTGCCTCAATACGGTGTTTTATGTTCTCTGGGGTTGTAGGCACATCGCAGTACACGTTTTCCTTTAACGTACCCCACAAAAAGAAGTCTAAAGGTGTAAGATCAGGAGAACGGGCTGGCCAATTTATGCGTCCGCCACGTCCTATGAAACGCCCGTCGAACATTCTGTCAAGGGTCAGCCTAGTGTTGATTGCAGTGTGTGCAAGAGCACCATCATGTTGATACCACACACGTCTACGCGTTTCCTGTGGGACGTTTTCTAGCAATGTCGGCAGATCATTTTTTAGAAACTAGATGTATTTTGCAGCTGTTTGTGTGCTTTCAATGAAGTGAAGACCAATGAGATGGTCGCCAATTACTCCGCACCATACATTTACATTCGCTGTCACTCTACCTGTCGAAGCAAGCGAAGATTGTCCAAGGACCAGTAATGCGTGTTCCGTAAATTCACTGCACCATCGTTTGTGAAATCTGCTTATTCGGTAAACAGGTAGAACTGCAACGCATTCTCTGTCAATGCCCACTGACAGAAATTCACTCGATTGTTAAAGTCATCTCCATTTAATTGCTGATGCAGCAACACATGATACGGGTGAAATTTGTGACGATGAAGTATGCGCGTTACACTACTTTGACTAATTGCACTGCCTCTAGCGATGTCACGTGACTCGTGTGTGGGTTCACGGCAACAGCAGCTAACATACCAACTGCTCCTGCTTCTCCTGTGACGGGTTTGTTAGTAACCTGTTTGCGTGTTACGACCATATCTGTTGCATACAATTGTTTGAGATGTTTTCAAATGTGCGACGCGTTGGATGATGTCTGTCCGGGTACCTTTCTGCATACAACCTGCAGGCTGCAGCTGAATTTTGTCTACACTCGCCATAGATGAGTATCATCTCTGCCTTCTCAGAGTTAGAATAAACCATTTTCACAGTTCTTACAATACTGTACACACTGTTGTACTTGCGACCTTCTCACGTTTCTACTGTGCGTACTTCTGTCCTTACTTGTATACAATACACCATCACAGACGTCCCGTAACACAATGTGCTACAATTATTCTGAGGACAAGGACTAATTCAGCAAGCGCTACATGCAGACACTGAGACAGCCAAACTCGTAAACATCGTAGTCGTCGTAAACATACCCCTACAAATCTTGTTTGTTGCAACATGCGACTGAACATCGGAGGTTTCAAGCGTCAACTTTACGTTTACAATTTACTCCGGATATACTTAACATTTTACATTGTAAAAAACGGAGTGATCAGGTATTTGTTTCTATTTTCAGTTGTGTTAAAAATAACAGGTTTCCTTTTAAAAAGACATAAGTATGTGTTGAAAATAATACTTACTTGCATTTCTCAATTAACCAATTCCTCCCCCCCCCCCCCCCCCCCTCCTCATTTTTGGTCTGTGGAATTGGTTATTCAGTGTTTGTTGTGGTTTGGAAGGTGATTCCAGTGGTAATGTTAGGTGGCTTACCGTGTTTAAATAAATGGCACTGAGCACTATGGGACTTAACATATGGTTCAAATGGCTCTGAGCACTATGGGACTCAACTTCTGAGGTCATTAGTCCCCTAGAACTTAGAACTAGTTAAACCTAACTAACCTAAGGACATCACAAACATCCATGCCCGAGGCAGGATTCGAACCTGCGACCGTAGCGGTCTTGCGGTTCCAGACTGCAGCGCCTTTAACCGCACGGCCACTTCGACCGGCGGGACTTAACATCTAAGGTCATCAGTCCCCTAGAACTTAGAACTACTTAAAGCTAACTAACATAAGGACATCACACACATCCATGCCCGAGGCAGGATTCGAACCTGCGACCGTAGCGGTCGCGCGGTTCCATACTGTAGCGCCTAGAACCGCTCGGCCACTCCTTCCGGCCAGTAAGTAAGTAAGTAACATTAAACAGCAGTAAGTATACACGAAATCTGCAGGTGGGAAGGCAATGGAAGACTGAAATTTGTTGGTAGAATCCTGGGAAAATGCAGCACATCTATGAAGCAAACGGCATAAAGGCCCTCCAGGGTTTGTAGCGTAGGTGTCACTTGAGCTGTTTAGCATAATAGGAGACAGTGGTGATGTAATATCGAACTTGGGTTCGCGTTAAATACATAGTTTATCACTGAACCAAATTGAAAAAAAGGGGGGGGGAAGGTGCTATTTAGTACTCAAAAGTCTACTGCACTAATACTCCCAGAGGACTTCGTGCAAATCAGGTACCTGAACAATATAGGATGGTTGGAGGAGACGTTTACATGATCTATTCTGAAACTGAGAGAAAGCAAATTCCGTTTGATCATTCAGTAGCAATTATTTGTGGCCCTTATGCTTTTTTATACACTAAGATTTTGGAAAGTATCTGTTCCCTCTATTACGAGTGCAGTATTTAGACACCTGTGGAGTATTTATGGCTGATTTCTAAAAAATGTTTCATTAAGCTGGAGGCTGTTTCTTTCCTGCATCCGGAGGTTCCTTCACTCTGTGCCTAAATGCACCACTATTATTATTCGTATGTAGCACCAGCCACATTGCTGACAAGTGATTTTAAATACCCCCTTCATTTATGGGGAATATTTGTGCAATTAAACGGATTCGTGGTTATTGCCTCTATGATATAGTAGATGACTAAATACTTTGTACTTCCAAGATGTTGGCTATTATCGTGAACTATCTGTCAACGAGGCAACACTCATCTATTCTTGCTTGGAATTTAGGCTACCACTGTGTGAAACCCCCCCATGAACCATGGACCTTGCCGTTGGTGGGGAGGCTTGTGTGCCTCAGCGATACAGATAGCCGTACCGTAGGTGCAACCACAACGGAGGGATATCTGTTGAGAGGCCAGACAAACGTGTGGTTCCTGAAGAGGGGCAGCAGCCTTTTCAGTAGTTGCAAGGGCAACAGTCTGGATGATTGACTGATCTGGCCTTGTAACAATAACCAAAACGGCCTTGATGTGCTGGTACTGCGAACGGCTGAAAGCAAGGGGAAACTACAGCCGTAATTTTTCCCGAGGGCATGCAGCTTTACTGTATGATTACATGATGATGGCGTCCTCTTGGGTAAAATATTCCGGAGGTAAAATAGTCCCCCATTCGGATCTCCGGGCGGGGACTACTCAAGAGGATGTCGTTATCAGGAGAAAGAAAACTGGCGTTCTACGGATCGGAGCGTGGAATGTCAGATCCCTTAATCGGGCAGGTAGGTTAGAAAATTTAAAAAGGGAAATGGATAGGTTGAAGTTAGATATAGTGGGAATTAGTGAAGTTCGGTGGCAGGAGGAACAAGACTTCTGGTCAGGTGACTACAGGGTTATAAACACAAAATCAAATAGGGGTAATGCAGGAGTAGGTTTAATAATGAATAGGAAAATAGGAATGCGGGTAAGTTACTACAAACAGCATAGTGAACGCATTATTGTGGCCAAGATAGATACGAAGCCCACACCTACTACAGTAGTACAAGTTTATATGCCAACTAGCTCTGCAGATGACGAAGAAATTGAAGAAATGTATGATGAAATAAAAGAAATTATTCAGATTGTGAAGGGAGACGAAAATTTAATAGTCATGGGTGACTGGAATTCGAGTGTAGGAAAAGGGAGAGAAGGAAACATAGTAGGTGAATATGGATTGGGGGACAGAAATGAAAGAGGAAGCCGCCTTGTAGAATTTTGCACAGAGCACAACATAATCATAACTAACACTTGGTTTAAGAATCATGAAAGAAGGTTATATACGTGGAAGAACCCTGGAGATACTAAAAGGTATCAGATAGATTATATAATGGTAAGACAGAGATTTAGGAACCAGGTTTTAAATTGTAAGACATTTCCAGGGGCAGATGTGGATTCTGACCACAATCTATTGGTTATGACCTGTAGATTAAAACTGAAGAAACTGCAAAAAGGTGGGAATTTAAGGAGATGGGACCTGGATAAACTAAAAGAACCAGAGGTTGTACAGAGATTCAGGGAGAGCATAAGGGAGCAATTGACAGGAATGGGGGAAATAAATACAGTAGAAGAAGAATGGGCAGCTTTGAGGGATGGAGTAGTGAAGGCAGCAGAGGATCAAGTAGGTAAAAAGACGAGGGCTAGTAGAAATCCTTGGGTAACAGAAGAAATACTGAATTTAATTGATGAAAGGAGAAAATATAAAAATGCAGTAAGTGAAACAGGCAAAAAGGAATACAAACGTCTCAAAAATGAGATCGACAGGAAGTGCAAAATGGCTAAGCAGGGATGGCTAGAGGACAAATGTAAGGATGTAGAGGCCTATCTCACTAGGGGTAAGATAGATACCGCCTACAGGAAAATTAAAGAGACCTTTGGAGATAAGAGAACGACTTGTATGAATATCAAGAGCTCAGATGGAAACCCAGTTCTAAGCAAAGAAGGGAAAGCAGAAAGGTGGAAGGAGTATATAGAGGGTCTATACAAGGGCGATGTACTTGAGGACAACATTATGGAAATGGAAGAGGATGTAGATGAAGATGAAATGGGAGATATGATACTGCGTGAAGAGTTTGACAGAGCACTGAAAGACCTGAGTCGAAACAAGGCCCCCGGAGTAGACAATATTCCATTGGAACTACTGACGGCCGTGGGAGAGCCAGTCCTGACAAAACTCTACCATCTGGTGAGCAAGATGTATGAAACAGGCGAAATACCCTCAGACTTCAAGAAGAATATAATAATTCCAATCCCAAAGAAAGCAGGTGTTGACAGATGTGAAAATTACCGAACTATCAGCTTAATAAGTCACAGCTGCAAAATACTAACACGAATTCTTTACAGACGAATGGAAAAACTAGTAGAAGCCAACCTCGGGGAAGATCAGTTTGGATTCCGTAGAAACACTGGAACACGTGAGGCAATACTGACCTTACGACTTATCTTGGAAGAAAGATTAAGGAAAGGCAAACCTACATTTCTAGCATTTGTAGACTTAGAGAAAGCTTTTGACAATGTTGACTGGAATACTCTCTTTCAAATTCTAAAGGTGGCAGGGGTAAAATACAGGGAGCGAAAGGCTATTTACAATTTGTACAGAAACCAGATGGCAGTTATAAGAGTCGAGGGACATGAAAGGGAAGCAGTGGTTGGGAAGGGAGTAAGACAGGGTTGTAGCCTCTCCCCGATGTTGTTCAATCTGTATATTGAGCAAGCAGTGAAGGAAACAAAAGAAAAAATCGGAGTAGGTATTAAAATTCATGGAGACGAAATAAAAACTTTGAGGTTCGCCGATGACATTGTAATTCTGTCAGAGACAGCAAAGGACTTGGAAGAGCAGTTGAATGGAATGGACAGTGTCTTGAAAGGAGGATATAAGATGAACATCAACAAAAGCAAAACAAGGATAATGGAATGTAGTCTAATTAAGTCGGGTGATGCTGAGGGAATTAGATTAGGAAATGAGGCACTTAAAGTAGTAAAGGAGTTTTGCTATTTGGGGAGCAAAATAACTGATGATGGTCGAAGTAGAGAGGATATAAAATGTAGGCTGGCAATGGCAAGGAAAGCGTTTCTGAAGAAGAGGAATTTGTTAACATCCAGTATTGATTTAAGTGTCAGGAAGTCATTTCTGAAAGTATTTGTATGGAGTGTAGCCATGTATGGAAGTGAAACATGGACGATAACTAGTTTGGACAAGAAGAGAATAGAAGCTTTCGAAATGTGGTGCTACAGAAGAATGCTGAAGATTAGATGGGTAGATCACATAACTAATGAGGAAGTATTGAATAGGATTGGGGAGAAGAGAAGTTTGTGGCACAACTTGACCAGAAGAAGGGATCGGTTGGTAGGACATGTTCTGAGGCATCAAGGGATCACCAATTTAGTATTGGAGGGCAGCGTGGAGGGTAAAAATCGTAGAGGGAGACCAAGAGATGAATACACTAAGCAGATTCAGAAGGATGTAGGTTGCAGTAGGTACTGGGAGATGAAAAAGCTTGCACAGGATAGAGTAGCATGGAGAGCTGCATCAAACCAGTCTCAGGACTGAAGACCACAACAACAACAACTGTGTGAAAGTAAATGTTGCGCAGTAAACTGGAAGGCAGCATGTTTATGGTTTTTTGGAAGTTCTAAAATAGCTGTAATGTAGTCTGTGAAGGTGTAAGCCGTATTTTAAATTTTTGGCTTCGTATGTGGATGTATGAAGGGCAGTCAGATGAGAACGAGACAGATGGAAAATTAATTATTTCGAAAGAAATCACCATAACTGTTAATACATTTATCCCATTGTGAAACAAGACGGCCAGTGCCTTCATAGAAAAAAGTTTGCTGTTGCCTACGGAAACATGATTGTACCCACGGGTGCACCTATTTGTTCCAAGCTAATCGACGGCCACGGATGTCATTCTTAGTGGTTCCAAAAACGTGGAAATTGCATGGTGAGAAACCTGTTCTCTTCACAGTGAATTTTGTGTTTTCATGCAGCTTTTTCTTTCGTAATAATTACAATGTTTTACCAAGAACTCACAGTTAAGTCAGCAAAAATCTTACAAAACATGTGTAACGAAAAGCGGTTACTGGTTATTGAACTGCATTGTACTCCGTCTTTGTATCATAAATAAGCGCTCCCGCTGAGACAATTGACTACCCAAATCCGGCACGAGCTATACGATAATGAGATGAAAGTAAACGTGGTATTCAAGTGTGTGAAGAAATAAGTTGTTACATGCGTATAGCGTGAGAGACTATGTATGCATGTGCGTGCGCTAGTTGTATAGCTGGAGGCCAGGCACCGCCTCACGACTCGACAACCACGCAGAGAACGAACCGCGCGCGAGGAACTGGGATGCTTTCACATGCCTTATCCAACGGGCTCAGTGGTCTAGGGGTATGATTCCTGCTTTGGGTGCAGGAGGTCCCGGGTTCAAATCCCGGCTGAGCCCTTCTCTTTTTCTCATGGCTTTAAGAAAGGTGCTCGCTTTCAAAATTAACTCTTTCTTTCGTTTGTATATACTAAAGGAAAGTTTGGCATGAAGTTTATGTGTTTACCGAGCGCAACTCTATCGCCGATTTTAATCCGATTTCATTTTTCACAGGAGAATATCCTTCCAATTGAATCTGAATATAAGCGCAAGTCTGGTGCGACACAATTTGTATGTATAAGTTGGGTCGTCTTTTATTACCAAAGGAACTGGGGCAATGAGTCAAGATACACCGATTGCTGTATATAGACCTTGCGAAAGGTTTTCTCTTGTGGTGACAGTGAGATTCCTTGAACGTGGTCTGATAAGCTAGCTGTGTTTTCCTCATGCGGCTAGGGGCCATAAATTTTGGTTGTTGGTAAAATGACAGTAATTGATTACCACAACATATAGCATGTTTCCCTCACTATGAATTTGCTAGCCTGGTCTCCGATCAATATCAGGTCTTGCCTGGCTTGCTTTTCTTACGGCGAGTCCGATAGCCAACAGAGGGAAAGAAATGGGCTGCTATTTGCAGGCTCAAAATGGTTCAAACGGCTCTGAGCACTATGGGACTTAACATCTATGGTCATCAGTCCCCTAGAACTTAAAACTACTTAAACTTAACTAACCTAAGGACATCACACAACACCCAGTCATAACGAGGCAGAGAAAATCCCTGACCCCGCTGGGAATCGAACCCGGAAACCCGGGCGTGGGAAGCGAGAACGCTACCGTACGACCACGAGCTGCGGACTATTTGTAGGCAGCTCAAGCGTTAGGGTGCGTGATTCTCTCAGTCTCATAATCGGGAAAATGAGTCTTTGTCAGTCTAATAGCAATGTTTTGCACAAAAGATTGCACGTTATAATATTCATGGAAGTTCACAAAAACATCTCCACACGATTTTGATGGCAGTACAATGAAGGCTCACAAAAATATCTCCACGTGATTTTGACATCAGTACGAAACCGAACGCAGATGTTTCCCAGACCGAGTACCACGAAACATCAACTTGCAGTAAAAACGTGATGTCGGCATCAGTTATTTCTAGACTGAATTTACAAACATTTCTTGAAGCTGTTTTAAACTTTAGTTTACATTAAAGTACATCATACTAGAACTTGTGAGACTTACACAATGTCAGCATGAAACCTAGTCACGAACTTGTGAGCTAGCTTATCTGTTTCGCGCCTGCCCTCTCAGGGCGCTCTTGTCATTGCTCGGTTCTGTCCGCCAACGATTTATAACGTTACATGAAATCTTTAATTAAGCTCTGAGCGCGAATTTAACGTTACTGAAATCATAACTCGAAAGTCGTCAGTGTGTGTAACGTCGTCAGCATAGTTGGAAGTCTGTACAAACATTCAGACTATAAATATAAATAATCAAAGTTATGCGCATGGCTCCAAACCAAGTAGGTGAATTACTGCTGTCTCTCCATACGCCGTGGTTAGTTACTGCTTCTAAATATTCGCTCCATCTTTCCCAAGCTTCGTGACCACATACAGCTTTGTGGGATGGGTAGGTCTAACGGTCTTGACTGCTCGCCTACTTAGCAGCAGTGTGCGCCTTCAGATACCGTATAATAAAACATGAGAAGTAAAACGTGGGCTGAAACGTGGCATAAATGTCTCACACTCTCGCTGTTGAAAAGTAATTCAAAGGCAAACAAGACATCAAGCTCTCACGGAATTCGTATTTCCACAACCTGTATTTGTTAAGAATCTTTCCCGCAACGAACAATTCGGATTGACTGGCAAAGAGCACAGGGCACTCCCGTTTTTAAAAAGATTAAAACACCGGACGCACGGAATTACAGACCTATGTATCCAACGTCGTCTGCACTAGATGCTTGGGCATATTTTAAACTCTTAACTTTACGACGTTCGTGGGGGAAAGTAGCTATCAAAGGAAAAACGCGGTTACAGGAAAAACCACTCGTCGTGAAACACAGCTCGCTTTTTTCATAACTTTCCTTTAGAAACAAAACGTGCTCGTGTAGTGTACTCTGCATCGCGCCAGCTGGCGAGATGGGAGGTGAGCGAGAGACAGACCGGACCCGCGAGGCGGATTAACGACGGCGGTTGATGCACTGACCAGCCCTAATCTGCTTTTTCGGCGGGTTCTCGTCCTCGTTTAGATAAATGCCGGGCTGTTCCCCACTTTCCGTCTCAGGAAACAAGATACACAAACAGTTAAAATACCATCACACACACAACTGAGTTTACAGAGTTCTCACACGCGTTCTCTTAACTTCCTTTTCTCAGGCAACCGACGGCTGCGACGACAAGAAGGGCACCTCAAAGTTAAATATAAATAAATCTGCCAAATTTGAGTGCAGCAGAGTCCATCTTAGACGCGGTAAACACTGTTAAGAACGGTAAGAGTTATCTTGGAAATAATAGACGCAGGCGAAGATAGAGATTCCATCTTAAGTTTCCCAACGAGTTTCGACGACCACATTGTTGACCGATAGCCGAGGTAAGACCATGCGCAATATAAAAATAGATATTGCCGCTAATACGTTTTGAGTAATATAACCCATTACTTCGTATTACTCAACAGAAGCGATCGGGTGTGCCACACAGAAGCGTTTATAAAACTGAAAATGATTTCAGTATGCCTAAAAGATTTATCGGTTATGGCTTACAACACACTACGATTATTTCCTGGCGATGCTACCGAGTGGCAGGCATCGTAAAATTTGATTAAAAACAAGATACAGTCTAAAACAAAAACAACAAATAGAAACACGCAACACGAAGGAATTATCAGAATGAGACGGAAATCGATAGACGTAATCGAGACGTACAAACAAATGATTACAATTTCAGAAAAAAATTCTAAGATATGTTCAAAAGAAAGAGCTTCACAAATTGAGCATGTCAGTAACTCGTTGGTCCACCTCTAGCCGTATACAAGCAGTCATTGGGTTTCACATTGATTGACAGAGTTTATAGATGTCCACCTGAGGGATACCGTGGCAAATTCTGTCCAATTGGCGCATTAGATCGTCAAAATCCCGAGCAGGTTAGAAGGCCTTGACCATAATGCTTCAAATGGGGACGGATTTGGCGACCTTGGTGGCCAAGCTAGGGTTTGGCAAGCACGAAGACAAGCAGCTGAAAGTCACCCCGTGTGCGGACGGGCATTATCTTGCTGGTATGTACGGTCAGTTGTCTCGCCGTGAAGGGCAAGAAACGGGGGTGTAGAATACCATCGAAGTACCACTTTGCTGTAAAGGTGCCGCCGATGACAACCAAAGATCCTGCCTTGAAATAAAATGGCCCCCAGACCATCACTCGTGGTTGTCGGGCCGTATCCAACCGCTGTCTGGAGCATCTCCAGACATGACTGAAGCATAAGATTGGCACGGGGGAGAACTGGATAGGGAAATTTGGAGTTTATTAAGTAAAGTATCAGGATTGTGAAATAAAGTATTTGGGGCAAATGTGAAGAAACTTTAAAATGATAATTTGTTCAAATGGCTCTGAGCACTGTGGGTCTTAACGTCTGAGGTCAACAGTCCCCTAGAACTGAGAACTACTTAAACCTAACTAACCTAAGGACATCACATACATCCATGCCCGAGGCAGGATTCGAACCTGCGATACCGCGCGGGATTAGCCGTGCGGACTAGGGCGGTGCAGTATGGACTGTGCGGCTGGTCCCGGCGGAGGTTCGAGTCCTCCCTCGGGCATGGGTGTGTGTGTTTGTCCTTAGGATAATTTAGGTTAAATAGCGTGTAAGCTTAGGGACTGATGACCTTAGCAGTTAAGTCCCGTAAGATTTCACACACATTTTGGGGTTGGGGGGTGGGGGAGGGGTTGGGTTGTTTGGGGGGAGAGACCAAACTACGAGGTCATCGGTCTCAACGGATTAGGGAAGGACGGGGAAGGAAGTCGGCAGTGCCCTTTCAAAGGAACCATGAAGGTATTTGCCTGAAGCGTTTTATTAAATCACACACATTTTGAACCTGCGACCGTGGCAGTCGCGCAGTTCCAGACTGAAGCGCCTAGAGCCGCTCGGCCACACAGGCCGGCCAAAATGAGAATTAAAGAAGATAATAATAAAGAGAATGGCTCATCGTCGGTGCCGAAGCACCTCAAGAATAAGCAGTATTCGTTGGGTAGCATCACAGACAGCGTGAGTGTATTGCATTATTTTTTTTTTTTTTTTTTTTTTTTTTTTAAAGGTCGGTTTCCGTCAAATTTGATGTTGTCTACGCGTTAGGAGAGAAATGTGTCAGGATGTTAAATGAAGAGACTGAAGTGTCGAAGGAGCACTTGTGGGCCCACTTAACCATTAGTTTGGGATACTGTAGTGAGACATCTAGGGTCAGCATGCAGTGTAAGCATGCGTCGTCACCTCCTCCTAAAAAATTCGAAGCTGTTCCCTCATCAGCCAGGGTGACGCTCACCATCTTTTTCGACATCCGAGGTCTGATACTCTTCGAAATCCTCGAGCACAGAAAAACCATTAACAGTGACTTTTAATGTCAGACACTCCGTAGCCTACATAGGTCCAACAAAATCAAAACGCCAGGAGTGCTCACGAAGTGAGTGATTGTGCTCCACGCCAACGCGCGTCCACGTGTCTCCAAGGTCACACAAAGTATAATGGCCAAGTTCAGTTGGCAGCAGCTTGAAGATTCGCCCCACAGCCCAGACATGCCGCGCTGGAACTTGTAAGTGTTTGTCTGCTCAACTTGGACGACGAGCTGAAGGACACAGTGCAGGACTGGCTCCTGTCACAGCCACAGGAATTCCGGGAACAAGCAATCCTTCAGCTCGTGGAAAGAGTGGTATAGTTGTGCTCGGCCCTTTGGTGATTACTTTTGAGTGAAGACTTGAATTATACACAGAGTGCTTTTAGGTACCTTTCCTTCGGATTCTCCTCATATGTGGATGGAAACATTGCAACGTAAGTGCAGTATTATTTTTAAGATATCCTAGGACTAGACATACAGTTCAAATATGTTACGATTGGCAGTATCATTTTTGGAGGCTGTAATATGCGGCGCAAGATAGTACTGGCTTTGGTAGGTGAAGGCAGTTAGCTGCCTTTATTTTTCAACTGAGCCTTTTGAGAGTATAATAGGCCAACAAGAGATGGCCAAGGAAGAGTTTTATGTTTGACAATACATGCTTGCTGCTGGAGTTTTACTTTTGACGGTGCCTAATGGCATAAAAACTTGAAGCTATATTATAATACAAGACTCCGTGTTCAGGCCACGAGTGGCCTACCGGGACCATCCGAACGTCCATTACAGTAAGTGTTCGAAATGATGACTATTGGCATCAATGCAGTGCTGCAATCTTCTTATCATGGATTGAGTGGTATTCCCTATCACTTCCGCATTTATTGAAGTACATGCTCTGACCATTCTCTCTCGTATATCGCGCAAATAGTAAATATTCACCGAATACGTCCCATTGGCATGTAAAAACCATTCTTCGGTTTTTCAATACAACACTAACACGAACGATAAGGCTAGTATCGTCGAGTCAAGCGAATGTGAATGATGTATTCCTTCGAAGAACAAGTCGATGTGCCTCTCATTTACGGAGAATGCCAACGAAATTCAGTGAGAGCTAGAGACATATACGCTGAAAGATATCCTCAACGTACTCAACCTACACGTCGTACATTTATATATGTGTATGATAAATTGAGAACAAGTGGATTTTTAACGCATCGGAAACATATCTGGCAAAGGAAAGTTACTACCGAAGAAACGGAAATTGGTACTCTTGTCACTGTGGGTAGAGATCCTTGTGTTAGTTCGCGTCAAATCGCAAGGGAATCTGGCATGAGCCAGAGTAGTGTTGTTCGTGTTCTGCATCGCCATAAATATCATCCTTTACCAAATCAGTCTCCACAAAGAATTAACTGGTACGGAATGTATGCGTCGCATTGAATTCTGCCGATGGACTCAACTTCAGATTCAGAGGAATGACATATTTATTGATTTTATTTACCGACAAGGCTACATTCACGAACCATGGAAATGTTAATTTGCATTACATGCATTATTGAGCAAGTGAAAATCCATGTTGGCTGTGGCAAGTCGCACACCAAAAACCTTGGTCGGTGAATGGTGTTTAATTCTGGAGGACAGAAGTGCAACTATTTCATCGACGGAAATCTTAATGGTAGGAAGTACACCACATTCCTGCAAGAAACATTAGGTCTGTTATTGAAAGAAATAGCTTTAGCAACAAGGAACAAAATGTGGTATCACCGATGGACTCAACTTCAGATTCAGATTCGGGTGCCCGGCACATTTTTCGCTGAAGACTAGAAATGAGTTAAAGAGACAATTCCCAAATCGTGGGCTTGGATGCGGAGGAGATGTGTCGTGGCCGGCTCGTTCGCCAGCCTTCACGCGTCTGGATTTTTTATTGTGGGTATTCGTAAAAGACATTGTTTATAAAGATGTTCAAACTACACCTGAAGATATGCAAGAGAGAATTGGCAGAGCATGTGCTTCGATAAGTGCCGATGTGGTAAGGAATACCACTCAATCTATGATAAGGAGGTTGCAGCACTGCACTGATACCAATGGTCATCACTTCGAACACCTTCTGTAAATGGACGTTCATGCCACCTTTGTGACCTTCGTTGACCTTCAAAGACCTTACTGTTACACGTTATTGGATTATCTCGATAGCCGCTATTAGAAAATAAGTACCAAACTATAGCATCCCATTAAAAATAAAAAAAATAAAAAAAAACTGAAGCGATCCTACCTAGCAACAAAAAACCAATGTCATATTATGGCCCCCGTTGGCCGTGCAACTTTTGTGCAACAAACTTTTCAGCTCCTATCATACTTTCGGTGTTATTCTGTTATTCTTGGTGGCAATAATTAGTTACTCGCCCTGTATACAGTGAGGTGACGAAAGTCCTGGATTACGTCCTAATATCGTGTCGGACTTCCTTTTGCCCGGCGTACTGGAATAGCTCGGCGTGGCATGGACTCAACAAGTCGTTGGAAATCCCCTGTAGAAATATTCAGCCATTCTGCCTTTGTAGCAGTCATAATTGCGAAAGCTTTGCCGGTGCAGGATTTTGTGCACGAACTGACCCCTCAATTATGTCCCATAAATGTTCGATGGGTGGCCAAATCATTCGCTCGAATCGTCCAGAATGTTCTTCAAATGAGTCGAGAAAAATTGTAGCCTGGTGACATGGCGCATTATTATCTATAAAAATTCCATCGTTGTTTCACTGCTAATTTTCTCCAAGTAGCCGACCATAAATATATCCGGTCAATGATCGGTTCACTGAACCAGTCCATTCCATGTAAACACGACCCGCACTCTTATAGAGCCACCACCGGCTTGCACAGCGATTGTGTTGACAACTTGGGTCCGTGGCTTCGTGAGGTCTGTGCCACATTCAAAGCGTAAGATCAGTTCGTACCAATTGGAATCTGGACTCATCTGACCAGTCGTCTAGGGTACAACCGACATCGTCACGAGCCCAGGAGAGATGTTGCAGGCGATGCAGTGATGTCAGCAAAGGCACCCGCGTCGATCGTCTGGTGGCATAGCCCATTAACCCGAAATTTCGCTGCAATCTCCTAGCAGATATGTTCGTCGTACGTCCCACCTTGATTTCTGCGGCTATTTCACCCAGTGTTTGTTGTTTATTAACACTGACAAGTCTACGTAAACGCCGCTGCTCTCAATCGTTAAGTGAAGGCCATCGGCTACTGCGTTTTCCATGGTGAGAAATAATGCCTTCTTAAATTTGGTATTCTCGGCAGACTCTTGACACTGTGGACCTCGGATTACTGAATCCCTAACGACTTCCGAAATGGAATGCCCCATGCGTCTAGCTCTCACTACCATTTCCCGTAGCGATGATGATAACACACCCAGTCCCCTGGCGAGAAAATCCCAACCCGGTCGGGAATCGAACCTGGGACCCTGTGATCCAGAGGCAGCAACGCTAGCCACTAGACCACGAGCTGTGGACATTTCCCGTCGTGCAGAAATTGTCTCGTCGGAAACCTTTTGGCATGAATCATCTGAGTATAAATGACAAATCCGCCAATGCACTGCCCTTCTATACCTTGTGCATGTGATACTGCCGCTTCTGTATATGTGCCTGTCGCTATCCCATGACTTTTTTCACCTCGATGTATGTAGGTCTCTGAATCATCCTTGGTACGAACTAAAGCGTTATTTCCATCCCAGATTGATTCGTCCGAGAATCCAGCAGAAACTGTTCACCACCTTTTCAGCTACAGCGTTGTAACCGATGCAAAAGGAATTCACGTTCGATATTGGCTACACGGTTAATGTCTTTGAAACGAAACAATTTTTGACCATTGCTTGTGAAAGACACTAAAGCAAATGTGAATATGTCATGGACACTCAGTACTGATGTTTGTTTCTTCCGTGTGTACCATTGTAAGTAGCGTACTGTCGTCTGCAGTTTCGAAATCCATAAAATGCTGCTTTCTTGCCTGTAATCCTTTTCTGAACATTTAATGCAGAAATAGAAATTTGCAACATGTTTCGGTGCTAATGACTGCTGAGTGGACAGTTACGGCCGGTTACTGTTCGAAGCAACGAGCTTTCGCCTAAACGCACTGAACGCAAGTAAGTGGGCAGAGCTAGCGTACTCTTACCTTTGCATTAGCAATCCCAATCTTAAGCAGTCCTCTTGAGTTGTAACATCTAGATATTTACTGCCAAATTTACGACGTCGTCGAGAGTTCGGCATTATAGGCCGTTTCTTAACGGCTGTTTTACTCGATGTTCCTGACTGTTAGAGTCCATAAAATATAATTTGTTTGCGAACAGGTTCTTCCACGCTGTATTACCAAAGATGGCGTATGCGGAAGAACGCGTCTGACATCGGGACATCAGTGGTTGATTACATTCTGGATCTGTCCTCGTCGTTTTCTAAAAGAGACTGAATTCTGGTTGAGTTTTCCTGCATGAACTCCAACATATCGACGTGTAAATGAAGGTAAGATTTGAATAATACAGGTTATTGAAATACCATACAATAAAATTGAGGCACCGTACGTCTACATTTGTATTTCTTCTCATTTTGAATCTGTAATAAAATATTCCTGCTTCACTAATTTGTTTCACAAGTTAACTAATAGCTAGGATACGTTACGTTAATAAAACTATGGAGATTTTGCTTCTTACCTTTCACCCACTGATCTAAACAACCCCAGCCATTTCCGGTAGGATTAAGACCTTGCGATTTGGCGGGCCTGAGTGTTCATCAAATCATGTGTGCAACCCAGTGAACGGCTATTTTTATCTAGAAAGACTGTAATGTCCACAGCGCACTTGTAGGAGAAAAGCCAACACTTTCATCACCGAGAATGTTGAAATAAACATCCAGGTTGATGTTCATGGTAACCTGAATGAATCCTATTCAAGGCACGGAAAAAACCCCAAAACATATCGGAAGCATCTCCGGCACTCATGTTACCACGTAATTGTGACTTATGTAATTTCATAATTGAAAAAAAAACTCCTTTTACGCACCTATGTTGTTCGCAATATTGTAGCACTTGACTGAGATTTTCACTCTGCAGCGGAGTGTGCACTGATATTTTTTTTTTTTTTTTTTTGTAGCCATATATATTTAAATTTTTAACGATACATTTTTAAAACATTTCTTTCTATTAACATATTATATTCCTACTGTTGGTTAACATTACTGTCGTTTTTTTATAGGTTTTCGTTTGTATATTCTTTTCTTTTGCATTTTTCTCTTATTGTTGTTTCATGGCCATTTGTCGTCTTTTTTTGTGGGTAAACCATTGCAGAACAGGTGTAATACTTTATATCTATCGTAAACAAATTGATTATGAGTTCAGATTTGTGTATGTGATGCACTTTGTGATGCTATAGGCACGATGTGCATGCTGGTTTGATATCTTCCTCTACTCAGCACTGTTAGTGGAACAGTGTGACAGAAAACATCAGCATGGCAGATGGAGCAGAATTGGAAGAAATTTTTGCATATACTACAAACTAAAGGTCAGTTGAAGAAGAAAGCAAAAATGTCTTATTATATAAGAGAAGCAGAGAGGAGAGTATAAATTTTATAAAGCACATAGTAAAGGGAAACCTTCATTTTTTATGATAGTTGGTGCTTTTCACTAAGTAATGATTGTATCCTAAACAATGTAGTACAAATAATGAAGTATATCTGAATGCCATGCTACACCGCATAACCGAAATAGCTGTTTTCTGTTTTTGTCACAAACACACAGTTAGAAGCACTGGTAGTATTATTGGACGTACTTTTGACTCTGATTTGGATGTGAGCATGACAGAGGTTCAGTGGAATGCACTTTGTAACACTGATTTCACTGAGAAGAAACACTTTAGAAACTATACTTAACTATTTGAGGCGAGAGGAGAAACACTTTGTCCTTTATGGTGCACTTATTCACATTCACTGCACGCTTTCTTCTTGCGGTGAGTGTGGTGAGGTGGCTGGTGGCGGTGTGAGGGTCGCAGGCTGGGGAGGACTCTGCCGATTGATGTCTGCAGTGGAATCTGCAGGAAGTTTTTGAAGTTCTCACGGTAACGTCTGTGCTGCTGGGCAGTCTTGTTTTCCTCCCATAGGTCCATCAGGAAGGCCAGATGGTCGGTCTGCGTCCTCGCTACGATGACGTGTGCCGCCATGGCGAGGATCCAGAGAGTTGTCAGTCGCTTGGGTCTTGGAGATGTGTTGGAGTCTGGGGCGGTGATTGCTTCCACTGTGATGCTTCCCGGCGCCGTTCTGTCGATGTGGGCAACCATCTACTGGCACGTTTCCCATATGTTGGTGGCAGTCCCGCAGGTGAAACGGTGCTCGAGGGTGTCGGTCATGGCACATACGTCGCACTTGTCACTTGCGACGAGTTTTATCTTCGCCAATCTTTGGTTGGTTGGTACCGTTCTGTTTACTATTTTGTATCATGTCTCCTTTGCATCTTTAAGCGACACGTTTTCCGAGACATTTTCCCCACATTTGTTTCCAGTTGTACTGCGGAAGTTTGCTTTCAATTTGGTTTTTTCGCCGGTTTCCTCCTGAGGGCCCAGGATATTCTCATGGCTGTTCTGTGGCCAGGGTTCGCCACGGTGTCCATAGTGTAACTTTTGTTTACACAGTGCAGCCTGACGTGTCGCATTCTGAAGAGAATGTGCCTTGTGTCGACCGGCACTTCTTCTGATGCGGGCTTGTACCTTGCAATCACCATGGTTGTGACGCTGTCAGGGTTTTTGTTCTGGATGGCGAGCGTTCGTTTTAACAGGAGTTCTGCACATTTGATCTTTACATCAACTAGACCTAGTCCCCCTTCTTTTGTTGGCAGTGAGCACGTTGCTTGCGCCACTTTGAATATACACTCCTGGAAATTGAAATAAGAACACCGTGAATTCATTGTCCCAGGAAGAGAAAACTTTATTGACACATTCCTGGGGTCAGATACATCACATGATCACACTGACAGAACCACAGGCACATAGACACAGGCAACAGAGCATGCACAATGTCGGCACTAGTACAGTGTATATCCAGCTTTCGCAGCAATGCAGGCTGCTATTCTCCCATGGAGACGATCGTAGAGATGCTGGATGTAGTCCTGTGGAACGGCTTGCCATGCCATTTCCACCTGGCGCCTCAGTTGGACTAGCGTTCGTGCTGGACGTGCAGACCGCGTGAGACGACGCTTCATCCAGTCCCAAACATGCTCAATGGGGGACAGATCCGGAGATCTTGCTGGCCAGGGTAGTTGACTTACACCTTCTAGAGCACGTTGGGTGGCACGGGATACATGCGGACGTGCATTGTCCTGTTGGAACAGCAAGTTCCCTTGCCGGTCTAGGAATGGTAGAACGATGGGTTCGATGACGGTTTGGATGTACCGTGCAGTATTCAGTGTCCCCTCGACGATCACCAGCGGTGTACGGCCAGTGTAGGAGATCGCTCCCCACACCATGATGCCGGGTGTTGGCCCTGTGTGCCTCGGTCGTATGCAGTCCCGATTGTGGCGCTCACCTGCACGGCGCCAAACACGCATACGACCATCATTGGCACCAAGGCAGAAGCGACTCTCATCGCTGAAGACGACACGTCTCCATTCGTCCCTCCATTCACGCCTGTCGCGACACCACTGGAGGCGGGCTGCACGATGTTGGGGCGTGAGCGGAAGACGGCCTAACGGTGTGCGGGACCGTAGCCCAGCTTCATGGAGACGGTTGCGAATGGTCCTCGCCGATACCCCAGGAGCAACAGTGTCCCTAATTTGCTGGGAAGTGGCGGTGCGGTCCCCTACGGCACTGCGTAGAATCCTACGGTCTTGGCGTGCATCCGTGCGTCGCTGCGGTCCGGTCCCAGGTCGACGGGCACGTGCACCTTCCGCCGACCACTGGCGACAACATCGATGTACTGTGGAGACCTCACGCCCCACGTGTTGAGCAATTCGGCGGTACGTCCATCCGGCCTCCCGCATGCCCACTATACGCCCTCGCTCAAAGTCCGTCAGCTGCACATACGGTTCACGTCCACGCTGTCGCGACATGCTACCAGTGTTAAAACTGCGATGGAGCTCCGTATGCCACGGCAAACTGGCTGACACTGACGGCGGCGGTGCACAAATGCTGCGCAGCTAGCGCCATTCGACGGCCAACACCGCGGTTCCTGGTGTGTCCGCTGTGCCGTGCGTGTGATCATTGCTTGTACAGCCCTCTCGCAGTGTCCGGAGCAAGTATGGTGGGTCTGACACACCGGTGTCAATGTGTTCTTTTTTCCATTTCCAGGAGTGTATTTCGACGTCACAGCAGGTAGTACACTGCGCTCGTAAGTGCTTGCGCAATTTCTGGCGGGATGCTTAAGATTTGCGCCATGTACCATGCGTTCGACAGGATCGTCGTGTTTATCAGATCTATTTTCTGGTGGATTGTTAGTTTCAGGTTTGCGTGCGGTCTGGAGAGACCTCTTAGGTATGTAGCACGCCTCTCCAGTTGTATGCGGCCATTCTAAGTGGACAAGGCTGTATAAATATTCCAAGAACTTTAAGGCTTTCTGCTCTTTTGTACCACTGCCTGTCTGGTTTGAGTCGTTGATTCCTTATCGGCAGTAGTACTGTTTTTCTGGGCGCCTGAGGCTTTTTGGAATGTGTTCATGATGGTTTCTACTCGCCCAATATCTTCCTAATCTTCAATAAAGATGCCTAGGTCGTCCGCGTAGGCTATACAAGCTATTGCTTTGTCTTCTACGGAGAATTCTCTGATGGCGTTTGTGAGTTTTCGCAACAGCGGGTCCAGTGCTATAGCGAATAGTCATTGACAATGGACAGCTTTGCCTCACGGATCTCTCCAGTTTTATCTGTTTCGTTTTCCAACTGTTGACTGTTACTGTTGATCTCGCAGTACTCTGTATCTTCTGTACGATTGTGATAAATTTTTGCCCAAACCCGAGTCTGTTTAGTGTCTCTACGAGATATCTGTGATCGATTATGTCGAAAGCCTTGTTCAAGTCCACCGAAATTATGGCACCTGCGCTTCTGGTGGTGGCTGCCTGTGCTATTACGTCCCTGTAGATGCATGTGGCGTCAAATATATTTTTCCCTGGTACCGCACATGTTTGCCACGGACTGATGACTTTCCTCATCGCCGATTTCAGGTTGTTTGCGATGCATTTCGCTATCATTTTATAGTCGGCGTTGAGGAGCGTAATCGGACGAAACTCTTTAATGCGGCGGGCGGCTCTCTTCTTAGGGATGAGGGTTATGGTCCCTTCGGTCAGCCCAGGTGGAATTTCCGCCCCATCGAGTATCTCGTTCACCATCTCCGTGAATTGCCCTCTTAGCACGTCCCAATGTGCGAGGTAGAACTCGAGCGGGATGCCGTCGGCGCCGGGTGCTCTTCCTCTGGCGCTGGTCCTCATCGTTTCTTTGATGTCATCCACGTCGACATTTTCTGTCAGCAACGCCCTGTCTGCCTCTGTGAGCACGCTCCTCGTCTGCTGCAGAATTTCAGCAGTTGCCGCGTCGTCTCGGAAATAGTCTTCGGTGTGTTTTGTTAATTCCGCTTTAGTCATAAGCGTCTTCCCCTGCTCGTCCTGCAACTCACTTCCCCGCCTTCCTGCGGCTCTCTCCCTTTCCCTTGAAACTTCCTGGCAGATTAAAACTGTGTGCCGCACCGACTCGAGACTTTTGCCTTTCGCGGGCAAGCGCTCTACCAACTGAGCTACCCAAGCACGACTCACGCCCAGTCTTCGCAGCTTTAATTCCGCCAGTACCTCGTCTCCTACTTTCCAAACCATGTCTCCGCAATATCCTTTCTTCCAGGAGTGCTAGTTCTGCAAGTTTCGCAGGACAGCTTCTGTGAAGTTTGGAAGGTAGGAGACGAGGTACTGGCGGAATTAAAGCTGCGAGGACGGGACGTGAGCCGTGCTTGGGTAGCTAAGTTGGTAGAGCACTTCCACGCGAAAGACAAAGGTCTCGAGTTCGAGTCTCGATCGGTCCACAGTTTTAATCTGCCAGGATGTTTCATTGTAGCACTTTCACAACCTCGTTATGAAGAGATGGAAACGCTACCTGAGGAAAGCAATGTAGACGTCCAGGACAGTTTTAACGTTAAAGCGATTTGTCTTCAAAACGGGAGTCACCGTGCAGATGAGTTACATCTGCCCTTGCACAGGGAGCGCTTTCAACTGAAACGGCAAGCGGCGTCAGAAACAGATGTAAGATTAGGAAACAATTCTTGTAATTCTTTGAAAGCCACAATGAATTTTTGAAACCTCTCGTTTTCTTTAATGCCAGTGAGCCAAGGGAACTGGACTGGACTGTGTTTGTCAGAATGTGTCCCTTCTGCAACGCAGTTTTCTTTTAAAATACATCCCTATCAAATAACAAACTGTTTCAGACATTACAGTGTTTTACTGATTCCAGTGTGCAGTCAAGTCCGTTTAAAATGTGAGATCTGCAATCCATTCCGGATGTTCTAATTAGCACCGTTCCTTTATAAATTTAAGAAGTTTTAAATTGAAACATGGTTCGAGGGGTGTGCCTTGATTTAACGAACGTGCTTTGCAGTAATGTGCAGTCTCCAGACTCTTCGTTCAGTTCCATCGAAAACTATTGCAACTGACGGTGGAAAAAGGCGTGCGACTTCAGAAATTTTACTTTTCGTACCACCAATTTCTTCCCGTGCTCCATGCATGCAAATTAAGCACAGAGTGCTTCTTGATATACAGACTAATGAATTCCGTCTATTGATCGTTGTAGTTATTTACTCATTTCAGTATCAACTGAATCTTTAAATTTTTCTGCGTTATACTGTACTGTCGTTTCACAGCAAATTTACAGTACCTGTCGCTTGTGCGACTGCGTAATATATCTTGAGAATTCTCATCCCTCTCTTCTGTCATTCCCAATCATTTTTAAAGATTGGTGACAGTAGAACACTAGACTATCTTTTTTTGTGCAAACGGCCACTGCACCTGTGATCATCCTTCATACCACGAACAAATAGCGAAGGATGAACAGTGCATACATCACAATTCTGCCGAACTCAGGAGAGTTGTGTCGGCCGAAAAATGCCAAACCGCAATACTCAACGAAATGTCGCGCTGTTGTTCGGGGTATTTCAGAGAAGTACCGAGCAAAGCAGAGAAGGCCTGTCCTTGACCCTCACACCCTGCAAGCGTGAAGTTTGGCACGTCCTGGTCTAAAATAAAACTAAGATCATTGTGTAAAAAATAAAATGGTAACCTAGTTTATGAAGTTGGCATCACCTTCAGATATAGAAATAGATATTTTGTAGCCCATGGCGCGTTCAGGTGCAAAGATTTTATTGGGTCATGCCTCGGGGCTAAGTCAGCAGCGAGAGACCGCTCGAGTGTTGGGATCACCGCCATGTCGGATTAAAGGAAAACATCGATGCAGGGCTGCTAGATTTGTTATCGGTAGGTTCGATCAGCACGCGAGTATTACGGAGATGCCTCGTGAACTCAAATGGGAATCCGTGGAGGGAAGACAACGTTCTCTTTGTCAAACGGTATTGAGATAATCTAGAGAACCGGTATTTGAAGTTGACTGCAGAACATTGTACTGCCACCAACGCAAATTTCACCTAAGGACCACGAAGGGAAGATAAGAGAAATTAGGGCTCGTACAAGGCATATAGTCATTCATTTTCCCTCGCTCTACTCGTATTTGCGAGTGGAACAAGTAAGGAATGACCATACGGTGCTTGCGGAGTGTGTGTGTAGGTGTAGACTTATACGTCTGCCCTCTCACCTTCCCCCACCGTCCCATCTTCATCCCCCTCCAATCAGCTACGGACCAGTTTGTGTGTTGTTCGGCACACTGGCTTTACCTACTGGTGTGAGCAGTGGCCTGAACGAGTTTTGGAAATACGCAAATTTGCATCGTCTCTGTTCCTTTGTATCTGGGTGGAGCGAAACGTCCGCTGTATACTGCTCGTTCGCTGTTACTGGATGATGGATTCTAATGACTCTTTTCGCAGCGTTAAATATCGAGAAACAGTCGCTCATAAAAGCGCCATGACACAAAGTTCCTTAGTAGTTTTGCGAGCAGTTGTTTTTTTCTGGAGGTAGTACGACAGACACATTTGGTTGACATTCTTGTGATTTTCCAATTTATTCCTTTCATGTTTATTTTATTTCTTTCATGATTTCCTCGGTTGTCCATTTCTGAGCTAGCGAGGGGGCGCAATGGCAAGACACTGGGGTCATATTGAGGAGGACGTTGGTTCAAATCCCCGTCCGGTCGTTCTGAATCAGGTTTCCCGTAATTTCCCTACACCACTTAAGGCAAAGACAGGGATGGCCCATTGGAAAAGATACGGCCGACTGCCTTCCCAATATCGAGTTTCTCCTCCATTGCTAATGACTGCGCCGTCGACAGGATGTTAAACCCTAACCTTTTCTTTCTTTACCTTTCGTCTACCTCTGATTTTTCGGAATAGTGCAAAAACTCAGGAAAACTTAAAGGACACAGTTGATACTCTGAAAATTGGTTCAGAAAGACACATGGAGGAAATTAGTTCAATCAGAGAAAGTAGTTGAACTTTCGGATCAGCTAAATAATTTATCTACGAAGGTAGATGATAATCTGAATGACACAAAACCGGTAGTCTTTAATGTCACAGAAGAGTGCGAACAAATTAGAAAATTCAGACAAAATCAGAATCAAATTAATACGCAACACCAAAGATAAATCCGGGAAGTACAAGATCAGCTGTCAGCTGACACAGGTAATACAAGAATTACGTATTTCAGAGGACACTCGCGCTCCAATACGGGAAGAGGGACATAGAAATACGGAACAGCCACAAAATAATAACACGGGGTACTTCGGAAATTATGCAAGAAATTGGCAAGGTACACCGAATTTTGAGATGGAACCGCCGAAACGAAGTAACAATGACCGATATGCGACTCGCCGACATGATGATTTTGACTATAAGCTGTTTATTACTAAACGTAAATTCAAAACATTTAAGAATTCCGGCAACAACATTCATCCACAAGCGTGGCTTCATCAATTCTCTCATTGTTTTCCTCCCAACTGGTCATTAGAGCACAGATTAGAATTTATATGTGGCTATTTAGAGAATGAACCAGCTGTAAGAATGCGATCGGTCATTCACGATTGCCACAGTGAAGGAGAATTTTTATCATGCCTTCCTCTCAGCATATTGGTCTCAAGCTACACAAGACCGAGTAAAACATAGCATCGTAATGATGAAACATTTCGAACAATCTGAATTTTCCAGTCTTGTGAAATATTTTGAAGACATGTTGCACACCGAGCGAGGTGTTGCAGTGGTTAGCACACTGGACTCGCATTCGGGAGGACGACGGTTCAATCCCGTCTCCGGCCATCCTGATTTAGGTTTTCCGTGATTTCCCTAAATCGTTTCAGGCGAATGTCGAGATGGTTCCTTTGAAAGGGCACGGCCGATTTCCTTCCCGAACCCGAGCTTGCGCTCCGTCTCTAATGACCTCGTTGTCGACGGGACGTTAAACACTAACCACCACCACCACCACCATGTTGCACAAGAATCAGTACCTGTCAAACCCACACAGCCCCTCAGAACTCATCCGCATTTGCTTAATCAAATTACCTGAACATTTATTTTGGCAGGACGTTGCAAAGACGACATTGAAAGTTTTCAGGGACTCTTACAAGAATTAGAAATTGACACTGACAATCGCGGAACGCGAAAACAGAAACACAACAATTACAGGTCACATCCGTTGCAATTCCGCGATGAAAGAAATAATAACTGGACACGACAAGGCTATTCTTACAATGTAAATGGTGACCAAAACAGACACCACCCGTATGACAACCGTTGGCACAGTAGTAAGAGTTACAGAGAAAGATCGCATTTCCGTAGTAAATAATATAACAGAGACAATCATAGAAACAGACAATATGGCAACCAGAACTATTATTATCACGGCCAACAAAGAGACAGACAATGACTCGCACCGCAGGCAAGCATGTGCGCCGGCTCGCTCAGAGAAAAATAACATAGACGCTAACCTTGAGAAAAATTTTAGCATTCCTTACCGACGTATACAACATAATTGCGTTGAAGTTGAAACTCTGCGTACTAGGAAGAGTAAAGGTTTACACCACATTTCACATGTAAAACCGTTTATTGAAAGATAATCTGCTTTTTAACTTTGTCTTTGCCATAAAATTTTTCAATTTACATTACTAGTATGCATTGTCACACTTAGAAACTCTTAACATGCAACAATGTTTGAAGTTAAATAAACAGTCAAGAACCAAGAGAACTTATTTAAACAGAAATTACGAGTGCATTGTTATAGTGAACAGACGACACAGTGTTATTGTGTGTGTACATTCTTGCTTGTTAGTTGCACTATTACGTAACGACTATAAGGCTCACATACTTAGAACATGTACCGGTCCTGCTAATGAGATTTTAATGCAACATTTTGGTTTAGTTGAAAAGACATTCTTTATTTGAAGTACTTTCTGTGAGATTAAAGATGACTTAGTATTTGGTTTCTTTGACAGCTACACGATTATATCACGCTGCTACTAATGTGTGACACAATTTACATTGTTGCTTTTGCGGTGTTATCTGTTTTATATCTGCACAGTTTTTATGTATTATTCTGGAAAGTAAAACATGTTTTAGTAGTAACTTTTGTGGTATAGCTACAATGAGACAGCCTTTTCCTTAGCACAACAATACGTTACAGTACAGTACTTTCTTCATCACGGCAATAGGCATAATAACTACGATATCTATAAGCAAAGCATTTCACTTTCGTTTATGATGAGATGAGTACATTGACTTCAGCAGAACTTTGCTTACAGAGGACGATAACTACGACACTTCCACAGAATTATCTTACAGTAAGATGCACAGTTTAGCGCTACAGGACACGCATTTGAGTAATTAATTTTGTACCTAAACCATTTATTTTTCAAGATTTTTGAATTACAAAGAAAGTTTTCCGTGATACATTTCATTCCATTGCTGTAATCTGTAACACCTGAGGGTATAATTACATTAATCTTCAGGGGGTACACGCTTACTTCGTGTACCATGTGTTTGGCAAGCACAAGGAGCCCTAGCTAATATGGTATTTGCTTATATAACTTTACACATCGGTACCATATTTCTCTAACACATAAATTACACAGCTATCTGATCATTTAAAGTGACAAACATGTTTTTTTTTTTTTACTACGTCAGTGACAGATGTTTACGCAATTACACAGTTGGATAACTTCACACTTATGAAATTGTATTTTGTCTGTACTTTGTGAACTGTTCTTATTTTTTCGGAACCATTGTGATACTATGAGAGCTTTGAATGATGTATTTGGTATGGGGTCATGATTTTTAAAGTACGTTGGAGGTAGATGACACTATTGAAATGAGCAGAGAATTTTTTTTAGGTTTTTACATTATTGCAGAAAGCTACGCCTTTTTTGAGATTTGACTGAGGTGTTGTGATATTTTTACGACGATGATGTGTATTATGCTGTTGAGGTATGTTTATGATGAATAAGCTGATGCTATATGAGGAATTTGATTATGCTACGTATTTATTATGATGAAATATTGAAGAAGTGTCGACGAATATGTGTATGTGCAATAAGGTAAGGAATAATGAGTAGTGGTTAGGGACTCTGATTTGTGAAAAAGGATGTTAGAAACCAAGAATCGTACTTTAAGAGTTATGAATTGTGTGTAAATCCGTGAATGTATCACAATGCCGGCGAAAATTTTTGGACACTTATGTTTATATAGGATTTTGTTTCTACACATTTGTAACGCAAATTCTCGACCTGTGAAATTTTTTATATGAGACTGTCACTGTAGCGGAAACTGCTGTCGTAAATATTTCGGTAAGAAAGGTAAGTGATCTTGATGTAATGAGTTTTGGGCACCCAGCTGAGAGATAGTCGTCTGACAAAAGAAAGCCATTAGATGGAGAAAAAATAGAGGCCATTATCCTCGCTATTGACATTTCCTTGTCGAAAGCATCGCAAATACGACATGCTCAAACTTGAAAACATATGATTACACTGTGGAGCTTTTAATTTATGATATTTACTAAAATGCCTAATGAAATGATGAGAAACATTTTACATCTATAGTCTTTCTAGTTGAGAGATTTTTTGCCTTGCGAGACGCCATTTGCCTAGTGAATGACGTTTCATATGTTGCTTTATATATACATTTGCATATTTTGTTTAATATCTAGTTTCTAGCTGCATTGCAGCATTGGTTACAATAAAATTTAATAGGTGTACTAATATAGACATTTTATGCCTACAGATCCAGTAAATAATAACTTTATGATCTACTTAAAAAAATGAGGGAGCACAAAAAGACATTTCCCCTCACAGGAATTGCATACATAATTTTTGTCAATGACTAGTAACCTTTTAGTAGTGTAAGTTAAGGTGATGCATCACTCTAGTGTTAAGATGTGACATAGGTATTAGACATGGCAATCTTTACTGTAATATTATTTTTGCTTGAACTTTGTCATATTTAGGTATAAGTTATTGCATTTGCTGCTGCTGTTTGTCACGTTTAGGTATAAGTTATTGCATTTGCTGCTGCTGTTTGCCAGGCATAGTTCTACTGAATTTTACATTGTATTAAGCTAGTTTTACTACTGATTTATTTTTCTTGTTGCTGCTCATTGCCTCATATTAGTTGTATTTGCTTTGCTAATTTCTATAATGCTGCTTGCTTTGCCAATTTACATTTTTTGTCATTGCTGTTTGTGTTAATTGTTTTGTGCTGCTGCATTGCCTCGTCCCTTAGTTTAGCATCTGAGCTCAGTAGATTTAAGTTAGCTTAAGAGGGGGTAGACTAGGCAAGAGAATGAGTTTCGATGAATTGAAAGAAATGCATTGAGAAGTTATACGAAAAATGTACAGAAAACAGGTATCGGTACGACTTTTTGGTAATAATGATGAATGAAGTGAGATCTCCAAGAAGTAAAGAAAGTTTTGTTTGGAAAATACTGCAGTAAAACAAACCCTGTCTTTTCCTTTTGTGTTATTCTGCTATGTGTTTGTGTACCCTTGTTTGTGTTTTTCCTGTCTTTATGTGTTTAGCTGATGAGAGTTATGTTGTAGAATTTTTCTAATACTATTTACTTTGTAAAGATGTTTAGACATTATTTATCTGTTATGTTTTGTTGCTCGTGTGTGAAGTTGATGTTTGAAAAGTTATTCTGATCTTTCATGTATGTACTTATGTCATAATTCCTGTAACACTGATGTATATGTTATTTCGATTCTTTTGTAAAGCCCGTATCACTACAAATGTTATCTGTACTGTTGTGTCCTTTAATGATGTATTTTGTATCTTTGTAATTGTATTCTTATGTTGTAAATTTATAATTGTATAGACACCAGTTCTTCAAATTAAGTATCATTTCACTGCACACGTTTCTGTTGGTCATAATATATGCACAGTATGTGAGAAGTTGGACTGTTACTGCTTGCACATGTGTTGATAATTCAGCAAGGGACCGGTTAACAGCATTGCTGGTACTAAGAACAATTCCAAAAACTTTGTGAGTGCACAAGTGGTGGTTTATGGACTTGCTATATTGTCTGCAAGACTCTTCGATGGTGATTGTGCACCTGCACAGTCGCAACAGATGGCTGCTGGCCGTCTCTACAAGGAATACAGGGGGTCTGCATCTTTGATGGCCCACCAGTACCATTATTTCTACAAGGACTGCACTGGGTCTGCACCTCTGGTGGCCCACCAATACCGTAATCTCTACCAGGACTGAAGTGGGTCTGCTCTGTGATGACCTACCTACCAGTAGTGTTCAAAACTTCGACTGACTCTGCTGTGGGTTTGCTCTGTTGTGGCCCATTACCTATCTGCATGTCAAGAGTGAGCACTGTCTTTCTGTTGGAAGGACAACACTACTTCTTCAAGACTGCATGGAAATCCACTACTTCCATGTGCATTTTCTTTTACTGCTCAGACTGTGAGAAAAACACTGCGATTTTACTGTGATGAATGATCAGGACTGTCTTTATAGACTGTGAGAAAATTTTATCTTTTGACCAACAATGTATCAATAAGTGTGTGCATTTGATTTCTTTGTTATCGTAATTGTAAAAAAAAAAAAAAAATTAACAAATATGTATTGGCCAGTGCCCAAAACAATTTGTAAAATTTTTTGTGGGGAGCATGGGGGCTATGTAAGTAGGCTGTTTATGTTTTCTTATTGGTAACGTCACGTTGCGCTCTATATGAAAATTACTGGCTGTGCTGTGTGCAGTCTGTGGGTAGTTTGCATTGTTGTCTGCCATTGTAGTGTTGGGCAGCTGGATGTGAACAGCGCGTAGCGTTGCCCAGTTGGAGGTAAGCTGCCAGCAGTCGTGGATGTGGGGAGAGAGATGGCGGAATCTTGAGAGCGGATGATCTGGATGTGTCTCATTAAGAAAGAGTAAATTTGTAAGGCTGGATGTCATGAACTGATATATATATATATATATATATATATATATATATATATATATATATATGACTTTGAACAATATTAAGGTAAATACATTGTTTGTTCTCTATCAAAAGCTTTCTTTTGCTAACAGTGCCTATCAGTAGTTAGTGCCCTCAGTAGTTTGAATCATTTATTTAGCTGGCAGTAGTGGCGCTCACTGTATTGCAGTAGTTCGAGTAACGAAGATTTTTGAGGTAAGTGATTTGTGAAACGTATACGTTAATGTTAGTCAGGGCCATTCTTTTGTAGGGATTTTTGAAAGATTGCGTTGCGCTAAAAATATTGTGTGTCAGTTTAAGCACAGTCATGTATAATTGTTCAAAGGGGACGTTTCAGTTTGTTAGGATGTTCTGTGACTTCCTGAATTATTGCTATCCTCTTTGAATGACATGGTTTCTTATCAAAGGAGTGAACTTACAGATCAGCATCTGGTGGAACAGATATTAATGAACACATGGGACACTAAAACTATTAGCCATGAATAAATTCACCATAGAAATTTTGTCATGTAATCATTCTTGGTAATTATTGTACTTTGCCTATATGTAAACTGTTCATTTGAATTTTTTGAAAGAGCGTTTTTTGTTTTGACACCAAAAAGGCAATTGTATTCAAATTCCCATTAAGAAGTAAGGATACATATATATATGACTAAAAACGGGCTTTTCCTTCGAAACAGTTAAGAAAAAGAACACTACAAATTTTATACAAAAGCTTAATATTTGTTTGCCATTTGTATGAAATAGTAAAAGAAAAAGAAACAAATAGCAACTGTTAGAAATTAAAAATTTATCAATTCTTTTATTGTTGATAATAAAAATAGAAAGTAGCTAACCTACTGCCTGTGTCTATATAATATGCCTTTATCTGCTTGTAGTCCTTGGAATCGGACAGCTTAACACGTATAATAGAGTTCTCTAACCTCAGTTTTCACGCTTTGGTATCGACTATTCGTAATGCCAAATAGTGGTTTGAGTCCCGATTACAACGTCATCTTTTAATGGAGATTTAAAACGTCAGAAGCAGTAGGATAATATTGGTAAACTTTTTGTATCATCACGCCCTCATTACTTTTCGAGAAAAACAGCGAACTTTTGGCGGAATGAGTTTTCTTTTATTTGCCTATTTCATTTGATATTTTGATTCTGTGTATCTTGAAACTTATAATGCAAAAGTTTGAGAGCGTCTTAGTATTTTTCAATCTTTCTACGCTGTTTACGGTTGTCGTTGAGAATACCAGCAATAAAAAACCGAAAATCGGTTATTTCAGCAACCGGTTATTTAGAGCGGTTTTAATAGGTTAAACTAAAGGTGAAAAAAAGTGTAAGTGAAAACAGAGTGTTTGAGGGATGTCTGCCATTCCTACCCCAGAGGCCATGTTTTCTGCCATTAACTTGTTACAGTGTTAATTATTTCTGAAATCTGGTATTCCTTTTCCGAGAACTTTGCCAAGTTAACTAGTGCTTGTTCCGCCTCATTTATTTGTGCTACTTAAGGGTTACTTTGGTCGTGTGTCCAATTGAAATTCATACGTATTAATCTTACTTTCGTCGTGCGCACACTGAGAATGATTCACTTAGACCAATATTTTTTATTTAAGTGAGTAGTTAACGAATCCCTTTTTCCCTACCATTATACCTTTGATGATTTTTGCCAAGCCCAACACCCATAGTTCCTTTACTAGCAATATCCCTTTGATATTGTCAAATCCGTTGCGCACAGTTCTTAATTCAATACCTGAGTTCTTTGGGGAACAAACATATCTGATTCACATCTCTATAGCAATCGGAAGGCTAGTTTCGTTGCTCGGTTGGCGCTTGTCATCGCAAGCAGCTACAGTTTAATGCTTGAAGAAAAAAGTGTGGTAAATAAGAACAAAAGTTTTGAAAACTTAACTTTCGCCCATAGCATTGCCTGCATACGCACGTGTCATATATCGTAAGGGTAGTAGGAGTATCTTACCCCAGAGTATTTTTAAAGAAATAAGTTATTCACACTAAATTTGGTTGAAAATACTCCAGGTGTATCTGAGTTATGCTTCTAAACCACCTCCTTTTCGCCCCACCCATACCGCTGTGGGAGGTATGTGGTTCGTACCCCCACAAAACTAATATCTAGGCAGTAGGTGATATGTATGCCAGATTTGGTTAAAATCTATGCAGTGCCTTAGGAGATGTGGAACGTACATCCACATACACAGTGGCTTTTTTTTTATATAAATATGACTAGCAGACAAACTGGGCGCTGCCCAAGTATTTGTTTGCGCCCACGCTCGTACGATGCAGCGTCCAGCTGTGTGCTTCATGTTTGACGAGATCTCCTGAACGATGTGTTGTACTACGACATAATTTTGTGGATACATTCAGCGGCATATGAGGATAGTGTCTGCAGAATATGTTGCCACTGGGTTTAGCAGCAACGAAGAAGTAAATTGAAGCGTCACGCACAGTTTTTAGCACAGTGTACAACGTCATGTCTCTTGAATCGGGGCTAACGAGATATACGGGCCCCGCAACGAACTAGTGACGTCACACTCGTCGGCTTGTCCACCACACTTCGCGAACGCTCGGCTCCGTGCAGGACCCACGGGAAATCAATATTTAATTGAAACGGTCTTAGTTTTATCGTGTGGGTATCGAGAACTTACAGACATTTAAAAACGCAGTCAATAATCATTAAACTTGTCTGATATAGTTACTTGGCTCCCCGCGGGAGACCTGCAGTGTCACGTGCTCTGACGTAAGTGCCACGACCTGTCTTTCCTGTGGACTTCATCCCGAATTGTGTGTCATACTATAGTAAAATTTTGCAGTGGCATATGTACATACTGTCTGCAAAATGTGCCGCGAATACAGCTGGTAGTAAAGAGGTAATAAATTATAACATCATGCCTCATGCGGTACTTTTACTGGATGAACAGCGGAAGAGTAGTAAGCGATAAACTTTCTCCCTTCACCATTTGGTAGGTGTTGTCAGCGAAGAAAAATTTCGTAAAGGTTTAAAATTGCATGTAGAATTTGTTCTAAGTGTTCTCATTCTCAAATGTTGGTGAGTAAAGTATGAGAGTTTGCGCGTCGAGGGCTGCACTTTTTCACCCGCACCCGTTTGATAAGTAGATGACATTACCCCTGGATCGTTTGTTGCCTGACATTAAGATATATGTGTACCTAGTTTGGTTGAAATCGGTCTAATGGATTATGAACATGTTTGCAGAATGAGATTTTCACTCTGCAGCGGAGTGTGCGCTGATATTAAATATCCTAGCAGATTAAAACTACGTGCCGGACCGAGACTCGAACTCGGGATCTATAGTTTGGAAGGTAGGAGACGAGGTACTGGCAGAAGTAAAGCTGTGAGGACTGGGCGTGAGTCGTGCTTGGGTAGCTCAGATGGTAGAGCACTTGCCCGCGAAAGACAAAGGTCCTGAGTTCGAGTCTCGGTCCGGCACATAGTGTTAATCTGCCAGGAAGTTTCATATCAGTGCACACTCCGCTGCAGAGTGAAAATCTCATTCTGGAAACATCCCCCAGGCTGTGGCTAAGCCATGTCTCTGCAATATCCTTTCTTTCAGGAGTGCTAGTTCTGCAAGGTTCGCAGGAGAGCTTCTGTAAAGTTTGGAAGGTAGGAGACGTGGTACTGGCAGAAGTAAAGCAGTGAGGATGGGGTGTGTTTCGTGCTTGGGTAGCTCAGATGGTAGAGCACTTGCCCGCGAAAGGCAAAGGTCCCGCGTTTGAGTCTCGGTCCGGCACATAGGATTAGGAAGAGTTGTAAATTTGTGGTAAGATCTTACGGTACTAAACTGCTGAGGTCATCGGTCTCTAAGCTTACACACTACTTAATCTAACTAAAACTAACTTACTCTTGGACGCCGCACACACCCATGCCCGAGGGAGGACTCGAACCTCCAGCGGGGGGAGCCGCGTGGACCGTGACAAGGCGCCCTAGACCGCTCGGCTACCCCATGCGGCGAACGCACATATACAAACGCATACAGACGTAACATTAACTGCATTCTCCGTCGGTGCTTGGCATAACATGATAATAATATTACAAAGGACCTTTCTGATGTTCTCCAAAATTATATTTATTTGGTGACGAACCGGCATTCGGCTTCTCTGGCCATCTTGAGGCGATAACTACCGAGAAGTCGAAAGCCGGTTCGCCACCAAATAAATATAATTTTGGAGAACATTAGGAAGTGTTGTGCTTGTTAATAGTACTTTCATACATACATCTATTTTTATAATACATATGGACATAGATATGTGAAGTTAGTTTCGATATTCTTTTTGTCTACGTGATAGGTGCCCCGGTTGCCTCGTTGAGGTAACGACAGCGGCTGCCCGAGACGCCGCGGGTGGGCTATTCCGGTAGCGAGGCA
The DNA here is from genome assembly GCF_021461395.2 of Schistocerca americana. Taxonomy (NCBI): domain Eukaryota; kingdom Metazoa; phylum Arthropoda; class Insecta; order Orthoptera; family Acrididae; genus Schistocerca; species Schistocerca americana. Next base: position 1,073,392,794 of record NC_060119.1, read on the forward strand.
GCGCATCAGAGCGAAACTGCTCGCGAAGGAGATGTAAAAGGGGGAGTGGGGAAGAACAACTGCCGGCCCTGGGGCTGGGGCGCGCTATCTGATGGACGGCTCGGTAGCGGCTGCACGGCGCCGATAGGCATCTGTGGCGCGGCGTGGAACCCGCCGGGTCACGACCAGGGGGCCCCGACCTCCCGCGCCGCTTGTCAGCGCTGCCCTTTTCAGTAGTTCCAGGCGCAGCCGCAGTCGCCGCTGCTCCTGCCGCTCCTTCTGATCCGCCTGGTCCACGGCGCTCCTCGCTCCACTGGTTTCATTACTCTTTCCGTTACTCTGGAAGGCTGTTCTTTACTACCTTACGACCCCACCGTGAGACAGGGCTGTCAGAGTACGACCACGGTGACTACGTACTTTTAACTTTCTCATCACGTCTCTGTCACTTTTTCCTCTTCTACACACTGACGTGATAAGTTATTAGATAGCGATATGCACATATACAGATGGTGGTGGTAACGGGTACGCGAGGTAGAAATGGAGAGTGCATTGGCGGAGCTGTTATTTGTACTCAGATGATTCATGTGAAAAGGTGTCTCACGTTATTATGGGCGCATGACGTGAATTAAGACTTTGCATGCGGAATGGTAGTTGGAGCTAGACTCATGGGGCATTCCATTTCCAAAATCGTTAGGGAGTTTAATATTCAGAGTTCCACAGTGTCACATTTTCTCACACCACGAAGTCAGTGGCCGACAGCCTTCACTTAACGACCGAGAGCAGCGCCCTTTGCATAGAGTTGTCAGTGCTACAGACAACCAACACTGCTTGAAGTAACCGTAAAAATCAATGTGGGACGTACGGCGAACGTATCCTTTAGGACACTGCGGGGAAATTTGGCGTTAATGGACTATGGCAGCAGACGATCGATGCAAGTGCCTTTGGTAAATAAATGTAAATCGCGTGTGGCTAGGGCCTCCAGTCGGGTAGACCGTTCGCGTGGTGCAAGTCTTTCGAGTTGACACGACTTCGGTGACTTGCGTGTCGATGGGGATGAAACGATGATAAGGACAACACAACACCCAGTCCCTGAGCGGAGAAAATCTCCGACCCAATCGGGAATCGAACCCGGGCCGTTAGGTATAACATTCCGTCGCGCCGACCACTTAGCTACCAGGATTGCCTTTCGTAACAGTATTACATCGCCTGCAGTGCCTCGCCGCGGCTTATGGCGATGTCGGTTGGACCCTAGTAAACTGCAGAACCGTGGCGTGCTCGGATGAGTTCTGATTTCAGTTGGTAAGAACTGATGGTAGGGTTCGAGTCTGGCGCCTACCCCACGAAGTCATGGACCTAAGTTGATCAACAAGGCACTGTGCAAGTTGGTGGTGGCTCCATAATGGTGTGCACTGTGTTTACGTGGAATGGACTGTGTCCTCTGGTCCAAATTAACCGATCATTGACGGGAAATGGTTATGTTCGGCTACGATTTGTTGAGTCCATGCCATGTCGAGCTGCTTTGATATTAGGAGGTATCCCACGACTTTTGTCTCCTCAGTGTATGTCTGCTTGTGAAATTCGATTGTTTTTGACGCAATTCCTAAGAAATATATTCTGTTTGTGTCTGCTGTTGTGATATGAGTTTTTGTCCTCATTGCCCTTAATGGCGCAAATTGACCAAACGAATAAAAGGACCAATACAAAAGCATCAGTAAACTGTTGGCTAAGCAAAAGGAAGAAGTGCAAGCCTGTTAACAGTATACAAACTCACCTGAAAAGAAATCTGTATCACAAATTAGAAAATTTCGACATGGAAATACAGTTGTTAAAACAGAAATTCTTTTCGTTTCTCAAAAACCGTGATTACTGCTAGTAGATCCCAATTAAAACTAATTGAAAAACAAAAAGGAAAATTGGCAAAAAAATCGTACTACATAGTGCGAAATGGAATTTAGATAAAAAGAGACATCACCAATGATTGTACTGCGATTTTACGGCCTCCTATATACAGGGTGGTCAGAAATAGCCTGCACAAACTGTAAGGATGTTGCAGGGCAAGTTGTCCTGAGAAATCATTGTTGAGAAAAGAGTTCGATAACTTGTGCTGTTTCCGATCTAATAACATTGAAGTTACCCAACCAGGTCGTTTCGCGCACAAATTAAAGGAGCCTAAGCAACAGAAACCTGTTCGCTTGGTTTCCTGAAACAGAACAAACGTAGCCTTTGCTCACCTAGGTTAAATTTCCCACTTATGAAGAGGCACATTTTAACTGTGATTAGGTTTTGAACAAGTGCTAACTCACTGACCGACAGATGTCGATGTGTTACCCTATTTTTGCTCATGCAAGTGCTTGAATTTGCCTGCGCAACGGCCTGATTGGCTAACGTCAGTGCTAATTAAATCGAAAACGGCGTAACGTATCGAATTTTTTTCTTAACAAATATTTATCAGCACCTACCCTGCGACACCCGTGCAATCCTTTTAGACTGTTGCTGACCTGTAGAATGAGCAACAACAGGCCCACAAAGAAAATTATAAAGTTAACATTTTCGGTTAATAAAGTCAACAACTGTCTAACGTAAGTTAATGAAGATGTCTAATGAATTGGCGTTGGTGAAGGCGCCATTGGAGATTGAACGAAATTAAAACCACAGTTAGGAAACGCAAATTTACCTGAAAGCCTGTTCTACAAAATTCAGGATGGACTGAAGAATTATACAGGAAACACACTGCACGAGTAAAGAGACAATGGGACGAATAGAAGGAAAAAGTAATAAATAATATTGGGTACTGTGAACAAATCCAGGTCAAATGTAGTTCTGGCATAATTTTTCGCAAATAAAAAAGTAAATTTTGTTGGAAGCGTTTGGCAGTCAATTGAGAAATGTGGGGAAAAATACGATACAAACATAGGATGGCAGACCGCTGATTTGAAATCTCGCCACGTTTTGTCAACAGTCACGTGGTTTATGTTGGAGCCACACCAGCCCTATAGCTTCTGCACAGCAAGGCCAGTCTACTAGTATCTATGGTCGAAGCCCTCAACATACCATACACACATATATTATTGGCACGCGGAGTGGCTGCGCCATTTGAGGCGTCATGTCACGGACTGCGCGGCCTCTCCCGCCGGAGGTTTGAGTCCTCGCTCGGGCGTGTGTGTGTGTGTGTGTGTGTGTGTGTGTGTGTGTGTGTTGTTGTTAGCATAAGTTAGTTTAAATAGCGTGTAAGTCTAGGGACCGATGACCTCGGCAGTTCGGTCCCATAGGAATTCATACAGATTTGAACATTTTGAACATATATTATTTAATAAATGTATGACCCTTTTTGTGAAATCCGATTGTAATTTTACAATTAATATAACGCCCTTGTATCCTCTAATTTGATACGAAACATTGTAGTATTGACCTACTACAGACATGGGTAGATAAACGAAAACAATAAAAATAAAATAAAGTAAAATAAATAGAAATAATAATAAAATTTCGATCACGGGGTGCAAAATTAAGAGGCCGTGATGCTAACCACTGCGCTACCATTTCGTCTGAGGGTATCAGCCGGCCGGTTCTAGGCGCTTCAGTGTGGAACCGCGCGACCGCTACGGTCGCAGGTTCGAATCCTAGGTAGGGACGTTAGTGAGAGGTTCAACCGCAGTCAGAAGCTGTACATCCCAGACATTTAAGTAAAGACGTTAAGCGCGTAGAATTGGTTGAGTGAAAGGCGTCGGTAAGAGCACTTTAATTGATTTCACTAACTGCTTCATAATTTAGCTATCCAGGATATGTAGGACGACGTGGTGTTGATTTAGCAAAACAACTTTAACTTTGCTTCGTTAGTCCGTTGGAAAGGAGTGTTCTCGAAATGCGTACTCTAGCGTGGCACCAGCTCTCTGCGGGAGACGCCACACAGCTTCGTGACTCACAGATCAGCACGCGAGACGCTGGAATGTGTTTGTCGACTGTGAAGATGAGAAACATCTTTCATAACTGGCTCAGTGGTCTAGGGGTATGATTCCTGCTTTGGGTGCAGGAGGTCCCGGGTTCAAATCCCGGCTGAGCCCTTCAATTTTATCCCCAGAAGGTGAAAATACGAATACACTTCGAAGCCCCTAAGCATTATCACGTAAGAGTCCATTATTGAAAGTAAACTCATAATCTCCCGAAAAAATACTAGTAGAAATCCTTTGCAGTAATATTACTGGACGGATTTTTTTATCCATGCAGGCTGTGCTTCAGACTTGCCACTTTCAACAGGAATCTGGTTACTGAGAAACTCTTATTTTTTCCCAAAGTAGATAACTATCAGGCAATGAGGACGCATCAGCCTCCAACTACATTGCTTTCGGTCACCTTTCACGGACTGCAGTCCGCCTCCGGCTACCACGCAAGGGGACCGGGTTCGATTCCCGCCAGGGGACTGGGTGTTGTGTGTCCATCATCATTTTCATAATCATTGACACGCAAATCGCAAGTGGCGTCAACAAAAAAGACTTGCAATACGGCGGCCGAACCCCGAAGAGGATATCCCGGCCAATAAATGCCATACGATCATTTCATTTCACGGACTGCAGTAACAATCAAGAATCCACCTATTTGAACAGCACAATCAAGAAGCTACCCATTCTCATACGAAGGCAGTGTGACAGCCAAATCGATAGTGAAAATTCCACAAGGAACTGGAAGAAAGGAGAAGTGTGCGCGGTCCACTGATATATATATATATATATATATATATATATACACACACTACTGGCCATTAAAATTGCTGCACCAAGAAGAAATGCAGATGATAAACGGGTCTTCATTGGACAAATATATTATACTAGAACTGACATGTGATTACATTTTCACGCAATTTGGGTGCATAAATACTGAGAAATCAGTACCCAGAACAACCACCTCTGGCAGTAATAACGGCCTTGATACGGCTGGGCATTGTGTCAAACAGAGCTTGAATGGCGGGTCCAGGTACAGCTTGCCCATGTAGCTTCAACACGATGCCACAGTTCATCACGAGTAGTGACTGGCGTATTGTGACGAGCCAGTTGCTCGGCCACCATTGACCAGACGTTTTCAATTGGTGAGAGATCAGGAGAATGTGCTGGCCAGGGCAGCAGTCGAACATTTTCTGTATCCAGAAGGGCCCGTACAGGACCTGCAACATGGGGTCGTGCATTATCTTTCTGAAATTTAGGGTTTCGCAGGGATCGAATGAAGGGTAGAGCCATGGGTCGTAACACATCTGAAATGTAACCTCCACTGGTCAAAGTGCAGTCAATGCGAACAAGAGGTGACAGAGACGTGTAACCAATGGCACCCCATACCATCACGCCGGGTGATAACGCCAGTATGGCGATGACGAATACACGTTTCCAATGTGCGTTCACTGCGATGTCGCCAAACACGGATGCGACCATCATGATGCTGTAAACAGAACCTGGATTCATCCGAAGAAATGACGTTTTGCCATTCGTGCACCCAGGTTCGTCGTTGAGTACACCATCGCAGGCTCTCCTGTCTGATGCAGCGTGAAGGGTAACCGCAGCCATGGTCTCCGAGCTGATAGTCCATGTTGCTGCAAACGTCGTCGAACTGTTCGTGCAGATGGTTGTTGTCTTGCCAACGTCCCCAACTGTTGACTAAGGGATCGCAGGTTCGAATCCTGCCTCGGGCATGGATGTGTGTGATGTCCTTAGGTTAGTTAGGTTTAAGTAGTTCTAAGTTCTAGGGGACTTACGTTCCATAGTGCTCAGCGCCATTTGAACTTTTTTTTGAGGATATCAGCCGGCGAAAGACATGTAAAGTATCTCGCAAATACCTCGAAAACTCTGAGCGCCGTTTTGGCAGAAACGGTCGACTGTCTACGAATAATCCGAGACACGTGTTCGGTTATTTTGACCCCTGTTCCACTGGGCGAAGTTTCTGGGAAGTCGGCTTGTGGCACTTGCCGTGTTCTCCTCGTGAGTGAGTGACAAGGTCCCGATCCTAACAGAAGAACCTTAATGGAACCGGCGAGAGCGACAACCGTTTACGAGAAAACAGGTTTACAGTATTTCTGTCACGCGGAGATAAAATATCGGTCGAAGCCGGCGCGACAGTTAGGTATCGCGCGCGGCGTACATAATGAGGCGTAAACGCAGCGCGACGCGAGCGCAGGCGTGTTTCAGACGGGACTGGCTGGTCGGGGCGGCTTTCGCAACGCGTGCCGATCCGCTGTCCCCAGCTGTCGCGGGCGCACGGCCAGGAGGTCTTAACGAGCAGCCGCTCTGCAAGCATTTCCGGCAACAGTCGGACCAACAGCTCGCTGGCCCTGCCACGGCAGAGCCGATTCCACACAGTCCCGCAGTGTTTCTGGTTAACGGTGGGATTCGTATGCAGTGTCTGACGTATGCTTCTGCCGCTATGTGTCTTGACGTAGTGCGGCGAAGCGTAACAGGCGACCCCTATAAGCGTCAGTCGCACAGAGTTAAGCTACGTCCACAGTGGCACCGACAACAGTCGTCAGACACCGTCGCTAGGGGTCGCACGAAAGCATCGGCCGATAGCATGGTCACAGTGCGTCCGATCTCCTTCGTTAATTTTTGGCACGGTCATGGAGGTTAGGTTAGAATCTGTTATAAAGTAGGTTAGGTTAGGTTAGGTTAGGTTAGTGTTGTTTTAACGTCCCGTCGACAACGAGGTCATTAGAGACGGAGCGCAAGCTCGGGTTAGGGAAGGATGGGGAAGGAAATCGGCCGTGCCCTTTCGAAGGAACCATCCCGGCATTTGCCTGAAACGATTTAGGGAAATCACGGAAAACCTAAATCAGGATGGCTGGAGACGGGATTGAACCGTCGTCCTCCCGAATGCGAGTAGGTTAGATTTTAACCTCTTGGGGTGGGGTGAATACCACGACGCCCCTGTGCTTGGATACGAATGCTGCACAGCGGCTTCTGCTATTGAAGAGATGTCGGATGCGAGCTTTCCTGTGTCGTAAAGAACATGGCGAGTACCATACACTCTGTTCTCAGTTATCGGGAAAACCAGCCAAGTTTTAAGAAGATATGAGATGATGGGAGAAACGTTGTGTTACATATTCGAGGTAATTCGTGGTGACCTTGAAAATCAAGTTATAAACACTCTGTTTCGCTCTATTTAAAGCTGTTGAGACATACGTCAGTTAACCTTCAATGACTGTCATTTAGCACACGAGTGAAACAAAAGCATAAAGTGTAGCATAAGATACTCTGAAACCTAAAGCACTTAAAAGTGGAAATACGGGATGATCAAAAAGACTCTCCGCAGTGTCGTATGATTGTTTTAAAGTTCTGTGCCATGTCAAATGTTTTTACAAAGATTTTAGGGAGAGGATCTCAATTTGCTCACTGTGTGACAAGCTCGCCCATATTTTATGTAAGTGGCCAGCCAATGACAATTTACTGTGGCATTCTCGTTGCTACGTTTTCCCTTTCCTTCCGTTTTACTTTCTTATGTAGCATTTTCCTTCTTTTCCTGCTTTCTTGGTGTGTGTGCTTCAATTTTATTAGGTCTGCCCACATTCGTTCCCTTTAATGTGTATCAGGGCGCTGATGACCTCGAGGTTGATCGCCCATAAGCCCCAACACACACACACAAACACACACACACACACACACACACACACACACACATTGTTAGCCGCGCGCGCCGTATGCCGCAGTGAATATACCGAAATGAAACTCAGTGAAATGCAAGTTATTAATTTAATGAATATTCATTTTTACTTACAAATTTTCACATTAAATGTTGAAAGTGTTCCCCCTGTTGTTGAATAGACAATTCAATTCGTCTAATCATGTTTCCAAGGACAAGCGGTAACATTTCTCCTGTAACAGAAGCAGTGAAAGTGGATATTGCAGTTTTCAATTCATCGATGGATTTTTGACAGTTTTTGTAGACAACTGCGTTCGCTGCACCCCAGAAGAAAATGTCAGGTGGTGTTAGGTCAGGCGATATTGGAGGCCAAAGTCCCTGTGAAATTATGCGATCACTAAAAACATCAGCAAGCAGTGACATTGAAACGCGAGCTGCATGCTAAAAATAACCGTTCAGTATTTCACGTAACACAAGTTCTCCTATGAATGGGTACAGAGTATTACTGCAGTGTCGTGCGTTTATTGTTTCGTTGAAGAACCCAGGCAGGCGAACAATCATAACGGCACGCGCGACCAACAATCGTACGGCACGGCGGAGAGACTTTTCAAACACCCCGTGTATACCGTACACAACTTCATATTAACAAAATCACTACACTACTGGCACAAAACGCCAGTAAGCAGCAAGTGTGTAGCTACAAGTATATGAGATTCGCCACCCTGTTCACTTGAACAAATTAGTTTTGGAGATTATAATCTATGTCTAAAATTTCCAGTGAAGATTTTGCCTATTTGAGGTTTCGAATAAATCTGAGATTTCACTCCTTAGACTCCGACCTATATCCCTATAATGATATTTTCATCCTCAGGATGCCACAAATTCACTCTATCTTGGACTAACTAATCAATTTATCATGCTTCATATTTCGTGTCGATTTGACCGAAGAAAGCAAACTGACTTGAATTTCACCGATTGTAGATCGAAGTCTGCTGTTCGTGCGGGAGATCAGATCGGCTATAGTGTGACCGCGAACGTAGAGGCGTACTGATTTGAAAAGCTGGGCCGTTTCCGACCGATGTCGGTCGTCGGCGGAATCCACCGATATCGAAGCCACTGTAACCGCAGTCTTAGTTGACCTGTGCCGTACAAAGGATGGGTGAGCGCGCTTTGTTGTTTTAACTAATATTAGAAGAAGTTGAATTAGTTCTACTACAGCTGTATGAGGGAAATACTGAAATACAACGGATTTTCCAAATGAGGAAATTTGTCGTGAACAACTTACGAATCTGTACTTGTTAAAAAAAATTAACAAAAATAACGGGAGTATTTCTGGTTGAACATAGCCCAGTTCAGCTATGTCGTCGATCTCGTCCAAGGACACGGAAAATGTGCGCGAAACGTTTCCCCTGCTGAATAAGGCTCGTTGTATTGCATTTATTACAAACCTCTTTTGCTCTGCCGTCCTTCTTGTTGTGGCTGACGTGAACTACAAATTCTCTAGGGCTTCTACAACAGCTAGCTCAGTATACAGATTGAATAACATCGGAGATACGATGGAACCCTGTCTCACTAAGTTCTCAACTAGTAATTTCAAAGCTCCCATGAAATTCGAGCGCTCGTAGGAGGATGAAGCTTTATGGAAACATTTGTAAGGACATGAGGAAGAGAAATACCGAAAAATCACTGAAAGAAACATATTTCAATTTCCACTTGAGAGGGGTAGTATTTATTTATTACGTGGCAGGTTTACGTTCTAGATTACGAGCGTTCCTCGCCGTGACGACAATCTATATCAACGACAGCCTGGAACCGCACTAGGGATTGCTCTACTGCTGCCCGAAACATCACAGGTGGGATGTTGGCTACCTCCTTCGCTATAGACATCTTCAACCTCCAACGTGTGTTAGTGTCCCGTTGGTAAACCCTGTCCTTCAGATACCCCCACAGCCGGAAATTACACGGTTTCCAATTTGGTGATCATGGTGACCATGCAGTTTGGAACGATCGGCAAATGATTCGGTTGTGTCCAAATGTGTTACGGAGTAACCGAGTGACCTCCCCCGCAATATGAGGTGGAGTCCCATCGTGCATCAAAACAACTGAGTCCAGAGTACCTGTTCCCGTAGAACAAGAATCACATGTTGCCGAAGCACAACACAGTAACGATACAGCGTTCACGTTGCATGTTCTTGGTTCATGCGATCCCACATCCTCCTTGCATCGCCGTACCAGTACCGGCGCCTAATAGTAAGTGATGACACTAACACTACTAACAACGCAAATCCTGCAGCACACGGTCGGAACATCATTCTTATAAAGTTGGGTACCCATACGGTACATAAGTTTTCCGTCAACACTGGCTCAAGTAGCTAAACTTGAAGTACAAACAACTTGTATGTAAATGCTATAAACATAGGTAGCTTTTCGTCACTCCATCTTCTAAGATATGTTTTAGGGTCAGTATTGCCTCGGGTGTTCATTTCATCGAAATCCAAACTGATTATCTCCGAGGTCTGCTTCTACCAATGTTTCTAATCTTCCGCATAAGCGGCAATTTTACTGAGTTATTTCGAAGGACGTGTACGAAAGGAAGCAATATGCTGCTCAACTTTTCTTGGAACGTACAATATCGGATGCACAAATGCATCCTTGTAGCGTTTGCAACTGGATTTTGTTGATCTTCGTAACGCTCCGGCGCAGACTAAACGAGCTCGTGACGAAATGTGTCGTTCCTCGGTGGATTTTCCGTATGTCTTCTATTAATCGAACTTGGCAAGGGATCCACACTGACGAACAGTACTCAAGAATCGGTCGAACAAGTGTTTTGTAAGCCACTTCTTTCTTCGACGATTCCTCAAAAATTCTTCCGGTGAAACCCAACCTGATACCTGCTTTTCCTACAGTTAGTTGTAAGTAATCATTCCACATTAGGCTGCCCCGGACTGTCACTTCTAGGTACTTTCGGTTATTACTCTTCCCAGTAATTTACCACGAATAGCACAATCGAGCCGTGATCGATCTCTCTGCCTATTCTGTTGGTCAATATGTTTAGTGTATTTACGGTCGAGGTCGACTGCCAGACCCTGCACCAGCCGTCGAGCCTCTGCTGGTCTTCCTTAAGTTCGCTACATTCTTTAGGCGTTGCAACCTTCCTAAGGCAACAGCACCGTCCGCGAATGGCCCCATAAGTCTTCTGACATACCCATTAGAGTATACATGCTCTTGAATTTACCTATAACCTGTCGATGTTCACTTAAGAACGACGATTTGAGATCTCTCTGCGAGGAAGTCCCGAATCCAGTTACAAATCTGGTGCGATACTCGGTAAGTTCGTTTTCTGTCCACTAAACGATAGTCCAGAGCTATCGAATGCCGTCGGTAAGTAAAGGAGCGCTGTGTCAACCTGAGCACCAGTCTCTGCAGCGTTCTGGACTGCAAGTTGAGTTTCGCAAGACCGCTTCGCGAAATACATGTTGATTTTTACATACATTAGAAGATGACTACTGTACGGTTACTGCTTTCCTTTCACTTCCTTCTATACAATTTGTTCACCTTTTACTCAGTTGTGGTGAACGCCGGCCGGAGTGGCCGTGCGGTTCTAGGCGCTACAGTCTGGAACCGAGCGGCCGCTACGGTCGCAAGTTCGAATCCTGCCTCGGGCATGGATGTGTGTGATGTCCTTAGGTTAGTTAGGTTTAATTAGTTCTAAGTTCTAGGCGACTGATGACCTCAGAAGTTAAGTCGCATAGTGCTCAGAGCCATTTGAACCATTTGTGGAGAACTTCGTGCATTTACTATTCTGAAGATTGGTTTCAAGTGTTTCTGGGGTCTGGTTAAGTAATGACCTCGGTGTTGGTTTCCGTTTTATTCAAATTTGAGTCTTTATTGTTTTATTTTCCATACTTGAATGAGGAACTGTTTCGGGAATGTAGGTCCTGAAGAAAGCCTCTTTGTCTATTTCAGTGAGCACCAAACAGTTTTCACCTCAGTCGCATTTCCATCCTACGCAGCTGTTTTGTTTCGTTGTCTGTTAAGAGTCGGTTTGAGGCGTAGCAGTATAATAAGTACATCGCCCTTAGGGAATCTGGCACCCCAAAACGCAGAACTCAACGACTTTCCTTGAGAAATAACATCCTGACATGTTAATATGTTTTATACAGACGTCAGTGAAGAACTTTATCTAAATATCTGATCTTTAAGTAACGGAGCAAACAGCATTTTGATGAAAATACGTAAAAACCATGTAATAATTTCAATTTCAGACTGTTATTATTATTTCTGTTCGGCGATATTATTTTAATTTCTTTTTCTAAGTGAATGAGGGAATGAATGTAGCATGTATGTGAAGTATGAATCATAGAAATTGGTAATAAGTGGAGCATAGGCATCCGGTTGCGCAGGCGTGATGTGAGTCACTCACATGGGGAACAATAATACTTACAAAGCAGCAAGTTTTCGGAGTTTTAAAAATATGGAACTTACTTCAGTCCTTCTGACCATTAAACATTGCTTTAATTGGTTTTATTTTTTTTGGAAATGTTATTTTGTAATTTCACGTAAACGGATTTCTGAACGGGGATTAGCCGCAAGAGGGAGGTACCGGGTTAAGGGATTCAAAATACGAAGCTGAGGCTACTGTGTTATTCGCCCAATCAGAAAAGGGGTCTTCCGCGCGCTCTGCTACTGAGAGATAAATTTCGCTCATTAGTCAAAAACGGTCCGTTGTCTTCTCTTTTTATGAGAGGTCAAGTAGCCTGGAGCTCTAGGCATTTTCAGATTACTGAGGAATAGTCGTTCTATAGAGAATATGATGTATCGGTAAAAGCTCATGATCATGCGTGGATGATATCTACGAAAATTTCCTGAAGGTAAAGACTCTGCGTGGCGTGCAGTGCAATCATAATCGCTAACTTCCACTGTCTAAAAGTGATGATGTGCGAAGTATTTGAACAAGCATTCAAAACTATTAAACAACAGTATTTTCAGCTGTTTGTTGGCTGACGAAAAGTGCTATTCTTTCAGTAGAAGTTCTAAGTTACAACTTTAAACTGACTATTAGAGAATGTGCTGTAGGTGGGAAAACATTAGTAAAACCTGTGCTTATTTTCGTCACTTGTGTAACTGTATGCTGCGACGGATTTAAGCAAATGTGTGCAGAAAATGTGACATGTGAGGTTTTTTCCTTCATTAGCAGTTACAGCCACTTTTAGGAACGGTATACTAAGTTAAACATATCTATGCACCCTGTTGACATGTGTAGTGTAGTTATTTTTTTACAGGCTCTCTTGGTTGAGGAACATTATACGTAGCGTCAGGGCAGGTCCTGTTTCTGAAGAAATCATTGAGATGTATACTTTCTGTGTTGTTAGAAAGACAGAAATACGTCGTGGCGCTACAGTTTTAGATGGAAAGAAATGTAATGACTGACTACATTCGGACGTTCACGCATGTAATATGCAAACATTAAATGAAAAACGTATCGTAGGTGGACATAACATTCTAAAACGAATTGCATATAGCGTATACCATCATTGCCCGTCTTTGTTTTCGCAACTGCGGCGGTATAATGCGTAATCTACTTCTACAGAACCAAGTAATACAAGCTGTGCGCTTCACTTGTACCTTTATCGTGGCACTAAACTCAGTTTGATGACTGCAGAATCCAGAAAAATAGCAAATCTTTTGTCCGGAATTAAATTAGCCTGAGTGTAAAATGCACTGTTAGGAAATATACCCTGCCGTTTTAAAGGCACAATCCCAGCGGCGTTCGCCGTAAGCGATTTGTCGACATCACGGAACTAACTCTGGGTGGCTGGACGTGGAATTTCAACAGTCTTCTTGCCAAATTACCTTCGGGGCAAATGTTGTCAGAACATTCTTGCGGGCGAGCCTCAATGTGTTGTGTTTTGTTGCAGATCAATGCAAGGTTCGATGACTTTGATAAGTTAAAGCGTTTGTCTCGTTTAAGATTATTCCCGCATGGTGAGGATATTTATACCCCTTGGCCTGAAGAAAGTGCTTCGTTCTGTATGTGATGATTAACGCTCAGTTCATTTGTAAATCAGCCCGCGCGTCCCGTCTGCAGTCAGGTTGTACGTTTATTAATAGCATACACCACAGACACACTTTTACATCTGTCGTCTGCAAAGCAACGTTTACAGAGCTCGCGAAACCACTGGAAAAAGCAAAACTCAGTTTTTTGTACTTAAAAATTTTCATCAAATTTAAAACTTTCTCGGCGTGTCGATTGTTCCGTGAAATTTTGGGCAAACTGCCCGGAGTGTCCCAGAAAAGTGTGATAGTAGCGCTGTTATCCCCTGTATCCATAAATGATTTGCGGTTGTTTACTGGTGATACTGTGTCGAATTTAAGTGACTGTAGGAGGATGCAAGATGAGTTAGACAAAATATCTAGTTGGTATGTAAGGCAATGCAGGTAAGTAAGAAAAACGAAAAGGCGAATGGTCGACTTCGGTTTATTGGGACACTCATTGGAAAGTGTGGTTCATCTGTAAAAGAGGCCGCATACAGGATGCTAGTGCGACCTATTCTTGGGTACTGCTCAAGTGTATGGGATCTGTGTCAGTTCAGATTAAAAGAAGACATCGAAGCAATTCACAGAAGCAGGCTGCTATATTTGTTACTGGTAGGTTCGAATAACACACAGGAACCCAAACGGGAATTCCTGGAGGGAAGGTAGGGAAGGTGGCGTTCATTTCCAGGATCAGTATTGAGAAAATTTAAGAGAAACGGCATTTGAAGCTGACTGCAGAACGATTCTCTTGCCTCTAACATACACTGCGTTTAAGGACCACGAAGATGAGATACGAGAAATTAGGGCTCATATGGAGGCATACGCCTTTCCCTCTTTCTATTTGCGAGTGAAACAGGAAATTGCTAGTAGTGGCACGGGGTACCCATTGCCACGCGCAGTAGAGTGAATTGTGAAGTAGATGTAGTTGTCAGTAATTTGCTGCCACGATATTTCGGCGCAGAGTCTTCAGGCCATCTTCAGGTACTGGCAAAAGTACTTAACTCCCCTATTAATACGGGCAGCTGGCCAGAAATTTCACGGAACAAGAATTATGGTGTTTCATCCCTGAGCTAATGGGTTTTATGAATTTGAGATGAACAATATTTGTTGCCCAGCGTTGTGCGTTCAAGGAAATTTGTTTGAAGAACTGGACTGGGAGTTACAGTGATATGTCTCTTGTTGTCAGACTTACTTTGTAACAACTGTAGATAAAAAAAAGTCGCAAATGAGCAAGTGAAAGTTGACACCAAAACTGCCTCTGACGTTAAAGTTAGGGAAAGCTGTTATCGCTGAAAGAACTGGTTTTCGGCTATATCTTTTTTTCTTTTTAACGGCAGTTTATCCTGGCTATTAAAACCTCTCAAAACAACAGATTTCCGTTTTTTTATTCATGTTGTTTCCTGTAATAAAAGTAGAAATCGAACAAAGATTGAAAATTTTTTACTCTCTCAGTTTCAAGGTACGTAGAATCAAAATATTAAATTAAATAGGCAAATTAAAGAAAACTTAAGTCTGTCCATCGTTCGCTGCTTCCTCGGAAAGCAGTTGAATACTACAACAAATCACCGGTATTCTCCTATTGATTCTAGTTTTTTGAAACTCTACACAAAAATCATTTTGTAATCGGGGATCATACCACTATTTAAGCATTACGAATAGTCACTGTTAAAGGATGATAACTCAGGTTTAGGAAGTCCGTTTTTCGTTATAATTTGTCCGTTTTAAAGAACTACAAGCAAATTAAGACATATTATGTAGACACGGGCAGTAGATGAGCTAGTTTCTATTTTTATTGTGTACTATCAGTGAATTGTTAAGTTTTTAATTTCTTGCTGTTACCATAGTTTCCTTCTTTTACTAATGTCAGGCATCCACTACTACGTCACTTTAAAAACATTTTCAGAGTGGGGTTGGTGCCACTGCAATACGACGTACGTCAGGCGACGACAGCGAGGAACTACCGTATATATTACGTGGGTGCAAGTCTCGCACTCTCCACATGCACACGTATCTTAAGCCACGATACACGGCAACAGGTACAGTGTTGTCTCAGCGGTGCTGTACCATTTCTTATGTCATGAGTTTGTCGCTCGTTTCTTTCGGCATTCGTATTAAAATAGCACTGACCGCTTTTCTCATTTTCTATAATAACGCAGTATTTCAAACCAGTACAAAATTTTACGAATAAAAATTACTCCATTTTTGAAAAAGATTTATTTAAAAACGAAAAATATTAGCATTGCTGCTATGGCTAATTAATATCTCGGTTTTTTTACTCGATTATTAGTAAAAAAATAAAATAACAGCTGTTACAACCGAGACCCAACAAAAACCGAAAGATTCGGGTTATTCAGAACTAAAATACCAGTATCGGTTTTAACCGATCGGTTTTTCCGATCCCGAGTGTATGTGTGTGTGTGTGTGTGTGTGTGTGTGTGTGTGTGTGTGTGTATGTATTTTACCACTGTATGCCGGAGGTGAATAATTCTTATCGAAAAACCTAAGTGTTATGGACTAAACACTGTAGGATTCTGACTTCAGCGTCACCACTGAAGGTTTTAGAAATCAACTTCCAACAGGGAATAAGAGGGTGTATCCGGTAATGTATAACATAACAAAGCATTTTAGAAAGGAATAAGAGATGGAAGATCAGACATATCTACGAACAATAATATCGGAAACGAAGTGAAACGACGTTACGCGATAAAGCAGAAATGCACAGTGAAATAAAACTGAATAAACACACTAACTTTTACAGCAATGATTAGCGAGTTACTACCTTCGATAGGTGAAAGCTATAAACCAAAAGTGTTGTTGTCGTTGTGGTCTTCAGTCCTGAGACTGGTTTGATGCAGCTCTCCATGCTCCTCTATCCTGTGCAACCTTCTTCATCTCCCAGTACTTACTGCAACCTACATCCTTCTGAATCTGCTTAGTGTATTCATCTCTTGGTCTCCCTCTACGATTTTTACCCTCCACACTGCCCTCCAATGCTAAATTTGTGATCCCATGATGCCTCAGAACATGTCCTACCAACCGATCCCTTCTTCTAGTCAAGTTGTGCCACAAACTCCTCTTCTCCCCAATACTATTCAATACCTCCTCATTAGTTATGTCATCTACCCATCTAATCTTCAGCATCACCACATTTCGAAAGCTTCTATTCTCATCTTGCCCAAACTATTTATCGTCCATGTTTCACTTCCATACATGGCTACACTCCATACAAATACTACCAAAAGTGAAGTCTAAGTAGAACAGAAAGTGATGCGCGTTACAACATGAATATGCATCATATAACCAAAACTAAGAAGTTGAAACAGCTGGTTGCAAATTACGCGTTTGGGTTTCGTATGTCGGTAGATTCATGGAATGCGATGAAATCATCTTTTGAATGATGTATCGTAATTCTTTATTTTCCGTGCTTGCTAAGAAAATATTGGCGAACATTCCACCATACGCAATGTGATATATGCATTCGCCCTTAGTACAATATATTGATTCCAACAATTTAGACCAGCTCTTAAATAAAATGCCTGTGAAGTGCATATAATGTTACGCTCCAAAACAATAACCGCAAGGCAGATCCAGAACAAACTTTTGCGATCCCTACAGTGATATTTCGATATTAGGACCAACTGCTACTCACAATCGCCTTCCATAAGTTGAAGGGAGGATTCTTTCACCATCAAACACCAGAGGCTGTCCCGCTAATCAATGATGTCATAACGTAATTACTTGAGGAAATCTAACAGCAGCTCAGAGGTCTGTAGACTCAGGCATGTGTCAGTTCATTTTATTTTTTATTTATTTACACGTCAAGTTCCGTAGGACCAAATTGAGAAGCAAATCTCCAAGGTCATGGAACGCGTCAGTACATGAAATTACAACATAAAAGTAATAACAGATAAAAATAAATGTTCAAGAACCTGAAAAAAGTCAGTCCATAAGTTTAAGTAAACGCTATCAGCAATACAATAAGAATCAGCTTAATTTTTCAAGGAACTCCTCGACAGAATAGGAGGAGTGACCCATGAGGAAACTCTTCAGTTTCGATTTGAAACCGCTTGGATTACTGCTAAGAGTTTTGAATTCGAGTGGCAGCTTACTGAAAATGGATGCAGCAGTATACTGAACACCTTTTTGCACAAGAGTTAAGGAAGTCCGATCCAAATGCAGGTTTGATTTCTGCCGAGTATTAACCGCGTGAAAGCTGCTTATTCTTGGGAATAAACTAATATTGGTAACAAGAAACGACAGTAAGGAATATACATATTGAGAGGCCGATGTCAAAATACCCCGATTCGTGAACAGAGGTCGACAAAAGGTTCGTGAACTCACACCGCTTATTGCCCGAACCGCCCGTTTCAGAGCCAAAAATATCCTTGTAGAATGGGAAGAGTTACCCCAAAATATAATACCATATGACATAAGCGAATGAAAATAAGCAAATTAGACTAATTTTCGTGTCGAAGTATCACTCACTTTTGAAACCGTTCGAATAGTAAAAATGGCAGTATTAAGTCTTTCAAAATGGTTCAAATGGCTCTGAGCACTATGGGACTTAACTTCTGAGGTCATCAGTCCCCTAGACTTAGAACTACATAAACCTAACGAACCTAAGTACATCACACACATACATGCCCGAGGCAGGATTCAAACCTGCGACCGCAGCCGTCGCGCGGTTCCAGATTGTAGCGCTTAGAATCGCTCTGCCACTCCGGCCGGCTATTAAGTCTTTGAACAAGATCCTGAACGTGGGCTTTCCACGACTGCTTACTATCTATCTGAACACCTAGAAATTTGAACTGTTCAGTTTCACTAATCATATGCCCGTTCTGTGAAATTAAAACGTCAGGTATTGTTGAATTGTGTGTTAGAAACTGTAAACACTGAGTCTTACTGTGATTTAACGTTAGTTTATTTTCTACAAGCCATGAACTGAGGTCATGTACTGCACTATTTGAAACCGAGTCAATGTTGTACACAACATCCTTTACTACCAAGCTAGTGTCATGAGCAAACAGAAATATTTTAGAGTTACTCGTAATACTAGAGGGCATATCATTTATATAAATAAGGAACAAGAGCGGACCCAACACTGATCTCTGGGGCACCCACCACTTGACAGTACTTCACTCAGATCCCACATAACAGCTGTTATCAACATTGTGAATAATGACCTTTTGCTGCCTGTTGCTAAAGCAAGAGGTGAACCAATTGTGAGCTACTCCCCATATTCCGTAATGGTCCAACTTCTGGAGCAATGTTTTGTGATCAACACAATCAAATGCCTTAGTTAAATAAAAAGATACGCCAAGCGTTCGAAATTTTTTGTTTAGCCCATCCAGTACCTCACAGAGAAAAGAGAATATAGCATTTTCAGTTGTTAAACGACTTCTAAAGCAGAACTGTACATTTGATAGCAAATCGTATGATATAAAATGATCAATTATCTTTACATACGTAGCCTTTTCAATAACTTTTGCAAACACTGATGGCATAGAAATAGGTCTAAAATTGTCTAA
The DNA here is from genome assembly GCF_021461395.2 of Schistocerca americana. Taxonomy (NCBI): domain Eukaryota; kingdom Metazoa; phylum Arthropoda; class Insecta; order Orthoptera; family Acrididae; genus Schistocerca; species Schistocerca americana. The sequence goes on from NC_060119.1 coordinate 1,073,411,948, forward strand.
ATTATCCCTTTCTCCCTTTTTATAAAGCGGCTTTACTACTGAGTACTTTAATCGCTCAGGACACTGACCATTCCTAAAGGAAAAATTACAAATATGGCTAAATACTGTGCTAACATGTGCAGCACAGTACTTTAATATTCTGCTAGACACTCAATCATAACCATGAGAGTCCTTAGTCTTCAGTGATTTAATTATTGACTCAATCTCCCTCTTGTCTGTATCACAGAGGAGTGTTTCAGACATCAATCTCGGAAAAGCATTTGCCAAGAAAGTTATATGATTTCCTGTAGAAACTAAATTTTTATTTAATTCACCAGCAATGCTCAGAAAATGATTGTTAAATACTGTAGATATATCTGATTTATCAGTAACAGAAATATTTTTACTGCAAACTGACTTTATATCATCGACCTTGTGCTGCTGACCAGACACTTCCTTCACAACTGACAATATGGTTTTAGTTTTATCCTGTGAATTAGCTACTCTATTTGCATACCACGTACTCTTTGCCTTCCTAATAACATTTTTAAGCACCTCACAATACTGTTTGTAATGGGCTACTGTAGCTTGATTGTGACTACTTCTAACACTTCGAAGTAATTCCCGTTTTGTTCTACATGATATCCTTATCCCACTAGTCAGCCACCCGGGCTGTCCATTACTGCTAATACCCTATTTAGAATGTTCTAATGGAAAGCAACTCTCAAAGAGCATGAGAAATGTGTTATGGAAAGCATTGTATTTATCATCTATATTATCGGCACTATAAACATCCTGCCACTCTTGTTCCTTGACAAGTTTTAAAAGAACTCTATTGCTGTTTGTAATTAAATATGACATTGGTTTGAGTACAAAAACCTTTTAGTATTAAAATTTGTGCATCATGGTCTGAAAGGCCATTCACGCTTATACTAAGAGAATGCTCATCAAGTACTGAAGAATGAATAAAAATATTGTCTATGAGTGTGCTACTGTTCCCCTGCACCCTAGTTGGAAAAAACCCAGTTTGCATCAGATCACATGAATTTAGGAGATCTACCAACACCCTTTTTCTTGCACAGTCATATACAAAGTTTATACTGAAGTCACCACATATAACTACTTTCTGGTACTTCCTACAAAGTGAAGCAAGAACCCTCTCTAGAGTGAGCAAAAATGCTCTAAAGTCAGAGTTAGGGGATCTATAAACAACAACAATTAGAAGTTTAGTTTCACTAAATTCAACTAACGCTGCACAACTTTCAAATATCTGTTCAGTGCAGTGTTGTGATACGTCTATGGACTCAAATGGAATACTGTTTTTTTACGTACAGAGCCACTCCCCCATCCCGCAAGGAACTCCTTGAAATCCGCAATTTACAGCGTCATCATACTGTTACCAGGTATGCAACTCTGCAAGCGGAAGAGTAAGGTGTGGAATGCAAATCTTGAGGCAGAAATTCCCAAATACGTTGCCAGTGTCGTTACGTGAGGGGACTGCACCTAGTTGATAAATGGTGGTGTCACGCTGCATTCGCCATATAGGCTAACGTGAATAATCTGCTTGTTGACGCAGGAGAACGTGGAGCCTGAGAGGCTTGCACACGGTACCGCTTACTTGTCGTTGTCGTATTTGGCCTGGTGAGGGATACGCCCTTCCTCTGAGGCTTGAAAACACGGGAGAGCTCTTCGGTGCTGGAGAGCTCTTAGCGCTTTGTTCCTATGTTTACGCGGCTGCCACGCTAGGGGCTTCAAGCTGGATCATCCGTTCCAGCGTGTAGGTCGAGGGGTGCAATGGTACAGGGTGTAATAACTTGCTGACACACAGACAGAGAGAGGGAAGGAGGGAGGGAGAGAGAGAGAGAGAAAAAGAGAGAGAGAGAGAGCATTCTGCCCTGAGAGAGAGTGAGAGAGAGAGCATTCTGCCCTGTGCTACATTCTTCTCTTTCCTGGTAAACGTGGGGCGCTACCCGGACGACAGTTGCAGGAATTACTTTGTTTACTAAGACAGAGCAAGAGCGAAATTATTCGTTTCGTGCGGAGAACCGTACGTGACCGCCTCCGACTCAGAAGAGAGTGTATGAGTTGTATCTCGCTTTAAGAACCGACAGTGCCTTCGATAATTAGGCACAATGTATTTATGTCTGTACGTAGAGTCCACCATAATTAGTATCGAAAACCGACACGAGTGAAAGAGTGTCATTCTGCCGCTTACGAGATAACTGCGATTGTGTACCAACCGCAAACGGACTTCGGTGAGAAACACTGTTCTGGTTAACACAAATGTACACTGACGGAAAAAATCGCAGCATCAAGGAGTTCTGAGACATAACGAAAGATGGTAGGCTTCTTTCTGCATCTGAAAGATGTTCTCTCATAAAATTTCGTGCCAGTCACGTAAAGAGTGGTGCTAATAGCACCACAGCGAGGACGCAAATCGGGTTTGCTTTAACTACACGCTGTAATGGGCATGTGCGTTAGTTACCTTTGAGATTGGACGTGGTGAGTTGATGTTAGTCAAGAATGCCTTTAAAGCGACGAAGACGCCATTAACAACAACTCTCTGAGTTAGAACGAGGTCGTGTAATAGGGCTAAGAGAAGCTGGATGTTCCTTCTGCGATATTGCTGAAATGTAGCCATGATTGCTATCAGCGGTGGTCACGAGAATGTACGGTCACAAGAAGACCGGGCTCAAGACGGCCACATGGCACTACCGAAAGGGAAGAAAATGGCTCTGAGCACTATGGGACTCAACTGCTGAGGTCATTAGGCCCCTAGAACTTAGAACTAGTTAAACCTAACTAACCTAAGGACATCACAAACATCCATGCCCGAGGCAGGATTCGAACCTGCGACCGTAGCGGTCTTGCGGTTCCAGACTGCAGCGCCTTTAACCGCACGGCCACTTCGGCCGGCGAAAGGGAAGACTATCGTGTTCGGCGTATGTCTCTGGCGCATCGTACTGCATCTGCAGCAGGAATTTCAACAGCAGTTGACAGTACAGTGACACAATGAATTGTTACACATCGGTTACTTGGACAGCTTCGAGCCAGACGCCCTGTAGCGTGCATTCCACTGACCCTGAACCACCGCCATTTGCGATTTCAGTGGTGTCAAGAGCTCATTGGAGGGCAGCTCGGAGGTATTTTGTGATTTCTGATGCACGCTGATTCTGCCTTGGTGCCAGTGATGGCCGTGTGTTGTGTATTGGTTAGGAGGCGGCCATTTGAGGGTCAGTAACCAACCTGTCTGCGTGGTAGACACACTGGACCCACTCCTGGGGTGGTCTGGGGTGCGATTTCGTAGAGCGCTCTCCTAGTTGTCCCACGCACCCTAAGACTGCAAATCTTTACGTCAGTCTGGTGGATCGCTCTAATGTGTTGCCATTCACGAACAGCATCCCAGAGGGTATTTTCCAACAGGATAATGCTCGTCCACATACCGCTGTCGTAACCCAGCATGCTGTACAGAGTGTCGGCATGTCTCCTTGGCCTGATCGATCACTAGATCTATCTCCAATCGAGCACCTGTGGGGCATCATCGGACAACTCCATCTTCATCCACATACAGGATTAACCGTCCCTGTATTGCACGACCAAGTGCAACAGGAATGGTACTCTAGCCCACAAATTGACATCTGGCACCTATACGAAACATTGGATGCACGTTTGCATGCTTGCATTCAACATTCTGGCGGCTACACCGGTTATTAATGTACAAGCATTTCACATTTGTAATGAATTATAACCTGTGAGCTTGGAATGTTAATGACTTAAAATATGTTACCTAGACGAATGTCTTCCCGAAATTTTATTATTCTACATTAATTATTTTTTGGCGTTTAGTTTTCTTCCGTCAGTGTATAATGATAATCTTTGTCACTCATATTTAATTTCCAGCCTTCAAACATACATTCAGAGCTTTTCTACATACCTTGCAATTGTGCAAAATCGGTAAAATCCACAAGTGAGAAGCAAGAAAAGCAATCTCCAAGTTAAAAGCGTTAGTGTTTGTTACTACAGCTACTTCAAGATAAAAATATTATGTAAACTTTTTTCTATACAGTATTTTTTGCTTCGACTGTAAAATTTTCGAATGGAGATTACTATTTTTGCCTCTAGGCACCTCATTTACTCTTTGTGCTTACTGCCTGTATCACTACAGTGAATTCCTCAGTTGGTTTTTGATTGGGTTACGGTGGACGTATGCAGTTCAGTTTCAACGAGGATGAGAGAAACTCATTACCCAGGGGGGCTGCAGAGCTTAAGTTCCCATTCAAGAGACGGATCATCATTCATAGTGTCCTACGCCCTCAGCCCAGGTGGTGTTTGAAGAGCTTGGGAATTTACAACAGTACGCAGACGCATATACCCAATGATCCGACGCTGTGCGCCGACACCTGTATTCCAATTGGTTCAAATGGCTCTGAGTACTACTGAGGTCATCAGTCGCCTAGAACTAAGAACTAATTAAACCTAACTAACCTAAGGACATCACACACATCCATGCCCGAGGCAGGATTCGAATCTGCGGCCGTAGCGGTCGCTTGGCTCCAGACTGTAGCGCCAAGAACCGCACGGCCACTCCGGCCGGCTCTATTCCAATTGTGGGCTAAATTATAATGGGGACTATTTCTTCTCCCAGGAGCATCCTAACATATTATCCATAACATTGATGCGATCGAGCCACTTGTGTCATGGAGGCGGGGAGTTTGCAGATGAATAGCGCCATTTTAGTCTGTTGGTCATGTTCTTCGCAATTTCCCTTCACCTTCAAACCCCGAACTGCGGCACTGATATTGCTGGTTGACAGCTCAAGCAAATGATTTACTCCAAAGCAGTGTCCTTGCATTCCAACACTACAATGGCAATACAAAGGCGTCGAAAACAATAGCATTAAAGCGCCCACCCCTTTCGTGACGCTTTCCAGGCAACGAAACCAAGGAAACGGGACAGAGCTATAGGTTCTCCGCCCGGAGGTCATCGTCTCGGCTGTTTTTCTTCTGCGATTTCTTGATAACCGTATCGAGACACAAGTCGCTTCATCTTCCAGCATTCATAAAGATCGAAAAATTTTGATTACATAAATATACATTGATTTTATGAGTTATATTACTGTTAACGACATGCGCAGAGGATCAACTGGAGTATGTATATGGGAGAAAGACGAATGCATGTCTCTGAGAGAGTGTTACTGCATGCTCTACGAGTATTCACGACGTCACTTAATTCGGTAGTCACCATAGTCGTTTCCATGTAGTACTGTTCTTGCTCCATCAATGTAGTCAGTTTGTTGGGCGGACAATATGTGGGAGTCTTGTGTGTTTCGCAAGGAACACGTTTTCCCCAACACAGTTTGATATTATAACCTAATATACAAAGATTACAGATAAAAAAAAACTTTTGTGATATTTACAACTATATTCCGATTTTAGCGATATTTGTTGCAGTAAATCGTCTTCTGTACCGTCAGTCGCTGTACCGTGGAGTTAAAATTGCACGCAATTACCAAGTTTTACTAGTTAGTGTTTATTGTAACTAGGGATGTGCTAATGTAACTAGGGATGTGCTGAACTATTAATTACTTGTAGTTAATTACAACGTTCCTGTTCCAACCATGTGATAGGTTCCAGAAGCTTGTTGATTGTTAGATCTCACATAGAGTGAAGTACGCTGAAACCAGTGAAGTAGTTCACATCATTTTAGCTGTGTTTTCTAAGTATGTTGCATGGTTAAGGAAATCAATCTGAACTTTGATTCGTTTAAGATCCATGATGACTTCAGCAAACAATAACTCACTATGTTCCTTCTACACGCGGAAGTGAATGTAAAATAATTGTACTTCCCTTTGCTACAGTGTATCACGTTTGCATAATACACGAGTACAGGACTGACTCACAAGAGTGTACTATAGACTCTAAGCTGCAAGCGTTTCCTCGACGAAACTGTGGAACTGACTGCGCAGTGGAACTAAGTACTTATTAATTGTTACCAAAGAAACGAATGCGTTCCAGTAGCGAGTAACATCCTATCCGCACCTGTCGTAACTCTTAGTCTTGTCTGCAATAAAACATTTATTGCTAAATGTTGTAGGCGCAATAACATCCTGGCCGCACGGAACTTTCTGTGCGTAGCAGGGTGCGATATAGAACTCTGATGCTTTCTGCTACTGTGGCACGGCACGAATTGTATTGATTTGTTTGAAATTTTAGTGACAAGAAGAAAAGCATTGAAATAAAAACTGCGTACTTAAAAAACATCCAAAAACAAGGTGGATAATGAAAACTCGATTTGCCCTTTATTTATTTATTTCTTTATACGGTGCAGCGAGAAACTTATTATTTGTATAATAGGTACGACTCAGTCAAGCGATTATTTTAATAGCTACGTTAAATATTCGCCTATCCGTAATTGTAACAGATGCTCTGTGGATCATAGGTCTAATACTATAAATATATTATGGGAAATGTAATTTGTGTCTTTGACTGTAAATGGGAGATTAATATCCTGAAGGAAAGTCAGAATTCAAGAACATATAATTATCTGCTGATTTTTATTGAAAGACAGGGTCATGTCAATCTTAACGTGACAAATTCAGTTACTTAAAGACATGAGCTCTTATTTCTGTTCACTTTACCTTTCAACTCCTTATATTGTCGGAGCTACTTGTCAGCTTTCGATGTAGTGTATATAATATGTAACACAGTGTTCATGTCTTTGCCACACACATTTTGAGCAGAGGATTTTCCTACACTGTTCTCGCGGTCTTCTACGAACACTCCCGTTGCCAACTAACAAATGTTACTTAATACTTGTGAAGTGTCTGGGAAGGTAGCTTTACATACCTTAGCCTCCAGCGTCTCCAGTTGGGCCATTCGTGGCTGCAGCGGCACCACGCCACCGCCCTGCAGCGCCGTCTGCAACAGAAAACAACGCGTCAGCTGCCATATGAGGAGCGCAAGCTGCAGTCGCAGTGATTACACGGGACTAGGGGCCGCTCACCGTTTCGAGATTACTGTTGACAGCTTCATTTCCTACAGACAGCTCTTACAGCGTTGCTAGTAATATGTTGAAACAGCAATCAAGTTTCTCATCCAAGAAGTACACTACTGGCCATTAAAATTGCTACACCAAGAAGAATTGCAGATGATAAACGGGTATTCATTGGCCAAATATATTATACGAGAACTGATATGTGATTACATTTTCACGCAGTTTGGGTGCGTAGATACTGAGAAATCAGTACCCAGAACAACCACCTCTGGCCATAATAACGGCCTTGATACGCCTGGGCATTGAGACAAACAGAGCTTGGATGCCGTGTACAGGTACAGCTGCTCATGCAGCTTCAACACGATACCACAGTTCATCAAGAGTAGTGACTGGCGTATTGTGACGAGCCAGTTGCTGAGCCACCATTGTCCAGACGTTTTGATTTGGTGAGAGATCTGGAGACTGTGCTGGCCAGGGCAGCAGTCGAACATATTCTGTATCCAGAAAGGCCCGTACACGACCTGCAACATGCGGTCGTGCATTATCCTGCTGAAATAATGGGTTTCGCAGGGATCGAATGAGGGGGTAGAGCCATGGGTCGTAACAAATCTGAAATGTAACGTCCACTGTTCAAAGTGCTGTCAATGCGAACAAAGGTGACCAAGACATGTAACCAATGGCACTCCATACCATCGCGCCGGGTGATACGCCAGTATGGCGATGACGAATACACGCTTACACTGTGCGTTCACCGCGATGTCGCTAAACACGGATGCGACCATCATGATGCTGTAAACAGAACCTGGATTTATCCGAAAAATGACGTTTTGCCATTCGTGCACCCATCTTCGTCGTTGAGTACACCATCGCAGGCGCTCCTGTCTCTGATGCAGCGTCAAGACTAACCGCAGCTATGGTCTCCGAGCTGATAGTCCGTGCTGCTGCAAACGTCGTCGAACTGTTCGTGCAGATGGTTGTTGTCTTTAAAACGTCCCGATCTGTTGATTCAGGGATCGAGACGTGGCTGCACGATCCGTTACAGCCATGATGACTGTGATATCGACTGCTAGTGATACGAGGCCGCTGGGATCCGCATGGCGTTCCGTATTAACCTCCTGAACCCACCGATTCCATATTCTGCTAACAGTCATTGGATCTCAAACAACGCGAGCAGCAATGTGGCGATACGATAAATCGCAATCGGGATAGGCTACAATCCGACCTTCATCAAAGTCGGAAACGTGATGGTACGCATTTCTCCTCCTTACACGAGGCATCACAACGTTTCACCAGGCAACGCCGGTCAACTGCTGTTTGTGTATGAGAAATCGTTTGGAAACTTTCCTCATGTCAGCACGTTGTATGTGTCGCCAACCTTGTGTGAATGCTCTGAAAAGCTAATTATTTGCATATCACAGCATCTTCTTCCTGTCGCGTCTGTAGCACGTCATCTTCGTGGTGCAGCAATTTTAATGGCCAGTAGTGTACAAATAAAACTGGTCACACTCAAAAGGAGTGACGATCAACTTGTAATCTTGTTACTATTGGCAATCTTTTTCTTTCATTCATGGGCTTCCGGGTGCCCAGTTGCCAGTCTCTGGCCCGCCAGTGCTTCCTGTCCGTGTACCCTTTGCGATATGAGATGGTGCATAAGTAGTTGGTGCACAAGTTCGTAGCATTTTCCCATCACTTTAATAAACACAACCGATACGCATAATAAAGATTTTTGTCATTAATGATATATTCTTCTTCAATATTTATAACTGTCTGAAACGCAGGGGTAACTTCTAGATTCCGCGACTGTTGAAATCATGTGGTTTTGAGGCGAAGAAGTTTTCGAGGAGAGCATTTTCATCCGGATAGGAAGTTCTTTGAAGATTGTTCGATAGAAAGCGGTAGGGGTGACATTCTGAGGCCGCAAGATCAGGTGAATAAGGTTGGGTGCAGAATGACTTCCCAACCCAACTCCTGCATAAGGTTTGTTGTCAGTCTGGCAGAATTTGGGTGCTGTTATCGTCTATTAGCATCACTTCACGCAGCCTTCCTGGTCGCTGTTCTTGGACTGCGTCGGCAAGACGTCTCAGTTGTTGACAATAAATGTCAGCAGTGATGGTTACACCTCGGCGAAACCATTCGTAGTACACCATACCGTCGCTGTTTCACCAGATGCATCTTTCGTGGGTGCACGCAGGCCTTTGTACAGGGAGTTGCTGCTTTCTTTGGGCAAAAAAGTTCCTTTATTTTTCTTGTTAACTTATAGACACCATTTCCCGTCACCAATAACGATAGAGGATAGGAATGGCCGGTGTTGTTCGCGAGCCAATTAATGACGACAAGCAGAGATGCACTTATGGCCACCTGCAGATTTTTTTTTTTTGGGCAGGAGCATGCTGTACCCTTACGCTCGATGTTTGAACCTTCCTCATTGCATGCGAACGATAGCACGATGTTGGAATGTTCACAACTCATCACATTTGCCAGTTCTCCAGTACATTAGCGTGGATTTTTTGGGTTAATGCGTGTAAATGATCTTCATCAAACCGTGAAGGTATTCCTGAACGTGAAGAGTCACTAATTTCAAAACGATCCTCTTTAAAACTAGAAACCATTTCCTTGCCGTGCTCTGTCTAATGGCATTATCCCCATGCAAGGCGCAAATGCTGGCAATGTTTCGTTCGTTGATTTCTAAGACCTATTAATTTATACACAGTAATCACTATACCGAACAACTAGTATGTTCCGAGACGTTGTGCGGATGTATTTTACTTCTCGTTCGCTGATGAGCAGAGCCGATTTTGTTTAGCCCAACCAAGGGAACTAAGTGTGTGGTAAGAAAGTGGCGAATCTGGTTTTAATTGCCTTGCCGTAAGCGCAGTGTTGCTTTGTTTTTGATTTTTCCGTGCTCATTCTGCGAAGAGTAGGTAAGTAACAACTGTAAAACTTTACACCAAGTGCTGTACATTAATAATTTTTCCTGATTAGACGCTTGACGAATTTCACTTAGACTATTAGTAAACAAATTCCCCGCCCCCCTCCCCTCCCCCAGTTCTCTAAAGAATAGAACTCTTGTGCATAAAACAGCTTTAAAGGTTTAGTTTCTTTAAAGATGAGCTAACAAGTTACATATTTGACGTTAAGTATGTAAGCGAGAGAAAGCTTAGAAAAGTTGTGAAACTACGAAAGAAATTTGTTGGAAGTCACGAAGTGCTCTCATTATCAAACACTCTGTGAGTTTAGACTGCGTAATTAGAGCTCCGTTTTAAGCAAAAGCCTAGTTTTACACACATTTCAATGTTTATGACCTCAAATCTCCTGCAGTCGCAAAATGATGTAATTTTGCAGGTACATTCAGTGGTGTACAAGGCGTATCATAATTAATGGCTTAAATACATACAGTTGAAAGAACGCGATACTAGAAGCAAAAAAAGTCTTGGTAAACGCACGGTCAAAAATGCATACCTTAAGAGCTACGAGCAATTTTTCATCTTCGATACCATGAAACAAATCTCTTCTGCTGCAAGTTCTTTGCTCTCCTTATTTTGGGAAGTGGTAGTATGGACCAATATAAGCCAAAAATGTCCAGCAAACATGTGCTCTAAAACGCATATCTTAAAAGTTACGAGCACTTGATCATTAGAAGAGTTGTGTTTCAAAGTAGCTTCGCAGCGTCATCATAAATAAAATGTTAAAGCATTTCCTTGCCTGTAAATCAAAAGTTCACTAAAGAATTCAAATGAAATATCCGGCTAATCTTATACCAGTTACTTGTTGAATCATATGCTGTTCTTTCTTGTTCTGCGAGTTTTTTCTTTCCGTGCTTTTTTTTCCTTTCATAACAGTATATACTTTCTACTTCACGCCTTCTGCATCTTTGCCACCAAAACCCAATTTTTACACTTAGACTTTACTGATAAGATTTGGTAATCTCCAGAACGAAACACATTGATTGCATTTTCGTATAAATATTCCGTCTGCCATCCTCTTTCGTTACCTTTGTTCTCGTAATATTCCCCAAATTAGTTACGTTGCTACGTTATGAATGGTATCGTTTTTCTCACTGTTCCGTTCACCATCACACCATGCTGGAATGCATGTGCAATTGCGCGAATATTTGATTCACTCTACAGCCGTGTCTATTTCAACTCCACGGAATTTTCTACGCAATACTCAGATCTGCCACTCGATCTTAGCCCTGCGGTGAGATGTTACGGTTCAGTCTGTCATTGTCCTAGGGCTTTCAGTACATTTCTAGAGGTACCGGTAGTATTAGCAATTTGATACTGAGCATGGCGTAACCGCAGTCTAGATTCCTAAAATAAACGACAGTCTCATAATTAAATAGTTGGACTGTGCTATTTTGTGAACTCAGATATAATTGTATTTCCGCTAGGCTACCTCTGAAGGCTGGACTAAGACTCAAACAAGGATCGATATTCTGTGACGAAGGAAGGTCGTGAACACCCAAGTCATCAGTAATAGTGTGATGTGGAGAATCTGTCATGAAATTCGTTCACAGCTCCTTAAGGCCGCCTCGGAAGTCGAAAACAGAATGATAGCACAGCGATTCGAATTCCACCCATATCAGATAATAGTCTATTCCTTCAACCACTGCAGCACTTACCTTGGTAACGCTCTTCCTAGACAGACCAAGCAGTTGAACTGCCTGAGCAGTTGATTTGTTTTAGGGCTCCCAGCAAATGTTCACGACGAGTTATCATTTGAATATATGTGGCTCTCTAACACATTCTTTGCACCCCATGTAATTTGGGGTGCAGTTGCTGGCATGTTTGCTGTCGGTGTAGAATTGTGTAATGGGATAGCATCATTTGCCCTAATGGGCTCAACTTTAACCAAATATGACGATCACCCCATGGTTTGGTACGACTGAGGACATCACATCAGTCCACAGCTGGTATGATCGTCTGCATTAAGGAAACTTAGTAGAGTGATTATGTCTCCCAACCTCGTGTGATTATACAATAGTACCAATCCAGGAGTATGTCAACGATGATCTACGGATCAGTTTGCAGTTTTACAAATGTCATTCCGAAGGAAAAGGATTGACTTTGTTGACACGTTTTCTTTGTCTTGTGATACCAATCCATTTATAACATCATGTTATGCGTGCACAGGATATAATGTGTCGGAGACTTCTGTATGCTGAGTAATCTATGCAAACATTGTAGAAAGTGGCATGGGGCAATACGATAATTTCTCATCAGTAACATGATTTAACAGTTTTTCATCAACTGAAAGACTCAACATTTATTAAAAATTTTAACTTAAGTTTCGGGCAGATATGTTTCAATTTCTGATGCTATGAAAAGCTTATGATGATGCAGAAAGATAAGCTTGCAACATCATCACTAAATTGTTCCATTTTTTTCTGTCAACAGAGAAAAAAAGAGAGAAGCGAGAGGTAGAGAGAGAGATTTCATTCAAGCATATCTTGTACTGTTCGTACATTCTCTCTTCTACTACGTTACTTTCAGGCTGCCTTTGCTGAAATAAATCTGTAGACAAAACGTCTTATAAGCATAAGAAGATTGTGGGTGATAAGTAAAGGAAAGCTAATTAATTTGAACACTACAGTGATTCACCAACACTTGTCCTATTGAGTATGGTACTTGTCTTCCTGCTACCTGTTATCGGGCTTTACCACCCACATAGTTAAATGGAAAATTAAAGATGCATGTGGGACATGAACCATCAAATAACTTTTCATACTTCACGTACAAAAATCATTGTGAGAGAACCTGTTTTTATAAATTTGGGCAAAGAATCTCATATAGAGGACAGAAATAGATTATTACACAAACGTAAAAAAGAACGACATTACAAAATGAAGTTAAGCAACTTAATTTACTAAACCTCAACAAACACTTCATACAGAGAGAATGTTTGTAGTATGGTTATAATAGCCATTTATACTAAAAACTAATATAGGGCGGAACAATTTTTAGAATTAAAGCTAAAGTTTTGAACTAAAAAAAAATGGTTCAAATGGCTCTGCGCACTATGGGACTTAACATCTATCGTCATCAGTCCCCTAGAACTTAGAACTGCTTAAACCTAACTAATCTAAGGACATCACACAACACCCATTCATCACGAGGCAGAGAAAATCCCTGACCCCGCCGGGAATCGAACCGGGAATTTTGAATTTCAGAATAATAAGAAACAGGAAACGCTTTAATGTGAAAAGTGTGCAAAAGCAAAAATCTCAAAAAAGGAAAAGTTAGAAGCGTTTAGATATCTTCAAGAAATGTTGTGAATAGATTAAAAAATATGTAACAGACCTAAGAATCAGTAAACTGGAAAGAGCATATGAGAACGAAAGTGTGATATTAAAGCAGGATATGTTTATAGTTAAGTTAGAATGATTATATGTATATGAAAGATTAGAAAATCGCAAACTGAATGATTTAGATGCGATGTAGAGAAAATGTTATAACAAATAAGAAAGTGCGGCTGAGAAATGGGAAGTAATTGTGAGATTTATTTTAATATATAGAACGTATTGGAGGTAATGGTAAAATGAGACAGAGTCTTTGAATGTTACAATAGAATGAAAAAGATTAGATAAAAAATTGAAAAATTGCTTATTTCTGGAAAGATTTAAAAACAAGGCGTTATGGAGATTACGCTTAACCCCTTAATTCGTGAATAAATTTTTACGAATGAAAAAAATTAAAAATAATGTCGCTGTAGAAGTACCCAGAACACTCAGGAGACGGCTGCACGCTTCACAAGCTTTGGTAACCTCATTCAGAATCTGCACTTACCGGCACTGGGGCTGAAACATTGGTATGATGCGAGTTCGCGGCACTTGGCATTAAAGAGTAATAGTAAAAGACGCCAGGAAGTGCTTAGAACCAAAAAGAGAAAGATCCCAAAAGTATGAAACGACCAAGAAAGAAGAGCAAATGAAGTGCAAATGTGATCATAGATGAAGAATAGGATCACTAAAACAGTAACTATAAAGTGTCTGTCTACTGTGACTTTCTTGCTAGGCAAAAAAGATGCCCAGTTCAGCAGTGGTCATTAAGGTGCACATCAGTGTCCCTTATTGGCGTAATTCTCTGTAGCTCAATGAAATATTTTCCACTGCAGCATTATTTGTGATATAACTGCAGCAGTCACTTTCTGAAGCTCTTATTCACAATAAACTTAAAATACCCTTTTGTCCAAAACCATTCAGTAGTCATTCACGTTGGACATTACAGGCTACAGAATGTAAAACTCATAAAATATATGTTAGAACTCGCAAAGCAAATTCAAGGACGTAGCATTTTAAGTATAGAATTATACCATAGGTACTGTTGGTCTCTTGACATTTTACAGGGAGAGTCGCTGACAGTTCATGATAAACTGTTACGTCGCAACTGCAAACATCCACCGATGCAATGCGGAATTTCTGTTAGCACAGACGTACTCTCTTTTGTGCTAGCATCACGATCTCGATACGGGTTCGAATTTCTAAATCTAGTATCGTCAATCTCAGAACAAATCACGTGTCTAAACTATGCGGTAATGAAATTGAAATGGCAATAGACAATCTGTACCTGTGGTCCAGTAGTTCATTACGTGGAGACGTAAGGAATAGAGTATAAATCACAGTTCTCCCGTATCCCGTAGTTTGCTGTCTCCGTGTAACTAACTAAATTGGCGCAGGACAAAACACCGTACCTTGTCATAATGTGACGGCAAGGTCCAGCCACTAGTGCAGCACATCGCATACCTGGACGATAGGTCACATTCCAGCTAGAACAAAGACCTCCATGTAAACGTGAGCTTCTGATAATTCACATATTAAAACCGTATACCTGAGAAAATCTGTAAATAATTTTATAGTTTTTTTTTCTGTGTGCATCTCTGTGGAGGAAGAGGCAGTCTGTGATGTATTACTCTCTCGAAATTTCTTTGGGGGAATCACTCAGCTGACGGATTTCATTCACAGAAACGGCCTGAACAAGTAGTTCCATTTCGTTAACACGAGCAGCACTGCATTACGGCTAGCGACTACTGACCTCTCGTGGGCAGTTTCCTTAACCACTTTCGAACCGGTAAGCACGTGCTCGATAATGTCGTTTTCCTATCGCTTGTCTGCGCTGCGGAAACTGCTCTTCAGAAGAACGAGGGCGTCAGTAGTCTATAATCTATTAATACATTCATCTGTTTCTTATTTAATATTGTTGACTCAAGCGCCAGTTTCGGGCACTAACATGCTACATTTGCTGGTAAGGATGCTTATGGAATGTCGTCTCAGTTATGTGACTGGATTTATGATTCCCTGTCAGAGAGGTCACAGTTCGTAGTAATTGACGGAAAGTCATCGAATAAAACAGAAGTGATTTCTGGCGTTCCCCACGATAGTGTTATAGCCCCTTTGCTGTTCCTTATCTATATAAACGATTTGGGAGACACTGAGCAGCCGTCTTCGGTTGTTTGCAGATGACGCTGTCGTTTATCGACTAATAAAGTCATCAGAAGATCAAAACGAACTGCAAAACGATTTAGAAATGATATCTGAATGGTGCGAAAAGTGGCAGTTGACGCTAAATATGAGGTCATCCGCATGAGTGATAAAAGGAACTCGTTAAGCTTCGGTTACGCGCTATAAATCAGTCTAATCTAAAAGCCGTAAATTCAACCAAATACCTACGTATTACAATTACGAACAACTTAAATTGGAAGGAACACACAGAAAATGTTGTGGGGAAGGCTAACCAAAGACTGCGTTTTATTGGCAGGACACTAAGAACATGTAACAGACCTACTAATGAGACTGCCTACACTACGCTTGTCCGTCCTCTTTTAGAATACTACTGCGCGGCGTGGGATCCTTACCAGATAGGACTGACGGAGTACATCGAAAAAGTTCAAAGAAAGGCAGCACGTTTTGTATTATCGCGAAATATGGGAGAGAGTGTCACAGAAATGATACAGGATTTGGGCTGGACATCATTAAAAGAAAGGCGTTTTTCGTTGCGACGGAATCTTCAACGAAATTCCAATCACCAACTTTCTCTTCCGAATGCGAAAATATTTTGTTGACACCGACCTACATAGGAAGGAATGATCACCACGATAAAATACGGGAAATCAGCTCGTACGGAAAGATAGAGGTCTTCATTCTTTCCGCGCACTATACGAGATTGGAATAATAGAGAATTGTGAAGGTGGTTCGATGAACCCTCTGCCAGGCATTTGAATGTGATTTCTAGAGTATCCATGTAGATGGAGATGTAGATGCTGAGTGCCAAAGGATGCCGTCAGCTTAGCGGTTGTGAACTTCATACAAGCTTCTGCTCCCTCCCCCCATAAATATGATCGCATAGCGGTCTCAGGCAAAAGATGTAATAAAATGCACAATAATATAGGTAAATCTGCTTTTAAAAACTAATTTTGTTACAGTTTGATCACGCTGTAGGTTCAGATGACGATGACGACGAGAAGTACGGAAGAAATCGGACTTATACTTATTGAAGGAATAATCGCCACTGTTACCCGGGCCGGCCGCGGTGGCCGAGCGGTTCAGGCGCTCAGTCCGGAACCGCACGACTGCTACGGTCGCAGGTTCGAATCCTGCCTCGGGCATGGATGTGTGTGATGTCCTTAGGTTAGTTAGGTTTAAGTAGTTCTAAGTTCTAGGGGACTGATGACCACAGATGTTAAGTCCCATAGTGCTCAGAGCCATTTGAACCATTTGAACTGTTACCCGAAAGCTCATTTGCTTCGATTGTCTAATGTACCATAGCTCCATCCTCTCATTTACCTACGTGCTTCAAGAAATGCACTCCTGCCACAGCTCTCAGTTCTACCTAACGAGATCTGTTGTTCGACTATTTACAAACAAATATGAACCATGCTTTTCTGCTATGCCAATTACCGTTTACACGGCTTATGTCTCTTCTATTTCGAAGTGTTGATTTCCATATCCATGTTACTACACGGCTAATCCGGGTCATGGCTCACACTTCATCGTGCACAACCCCAGCTGTAGGTGGCTATCTAACGCCCTTCAGGGAAAACGAAAATTTGATTTCCAGTATTTCATATAACTACTGCCCCAATTTAATATGCTGTCATAATCTTTTCATTAAGATCTATAATCTTAAGTTAAAGGTTTAACACAGTAAGTCAAATGGTTCAAATGGCTCTGAGCACTATGGGACTTAACTTCGGAGGTCATCAGTCCCCTAGAACTTAGAACTACTTAAACCTAACTAACCTAAGGACATCACACACACCCATGCCCGAGGCAGGATTCGAACCTGCGACCGTAGTGGTCGCGCGGTTCCGGACTGTAGCGCCTAGAACCGCTCGGCCACTGCGGCCGGCGCATTAAGTCAATTTGAGGCAGCATAACTCATCGCGCATAAGTTACCAGACTACTTTACGCACCCAGTATTTGAGACTGAGAACACTTAGCGACTGCTAACAAACCCTAAGTCCGCAGCTCGTGTTCTAGTGGTTGCCGTCACGGTGGCTCAGCGTTTTCGGTCAGAGGGCTGGCTGCCCTCTGTTAAAAATAAAAAATAAAAAAAAACCTGAGTGAAGTATTCAACGATCAACCAGAGGACGTGTCATATGACGTCCGCCCCGGCCAACTGCAGAGTGGAAAAGAAAGTGTTTATCGTTGCTGCCTCTGGATCACGGGGTCGTGGGTTCGATTCCCCCCGGGTCGGGGATTTTCTCCGCCCGTGAATAGGATGTTCGTGTTGTCCTCATCATTTCAGCACCATTCGGGAAACCGGCGAAACTGGACAGCGAGAAGATTGGGAATTTGTACGGGCGCTGATAACCAAGCCGTTGAGCGACTCACAAACCAAAATCATCATCACCGTCATGTAATTTCAAGCCTTTTGGAACCTACTTCTCGCTGACAGCCTCCACAGAAAAATGAAAGGAAAAGAAATTGTCGTGTACTACATTTTCGCTGTTCATGCAATAAAACTGCGGTATAAGAGACGAATTTGCAATTTATTACCTCTTTACTACTAACTCCATTCGCAACACACCCACGTAGGCCATTCAAATGTACCTGCAAAATTACATCATTGTACGACACACAGTTCAGGAGATGTGATGTCGTAAACGTCGAGATGTCTGAAAACCTAACTTTTCTTAAAACGGAGCACAAATTACCCAGAGTATATCATCCGGTGTTTGATAATGAAAGAACTTGGCGACTACCAACAAACTTCAAAATAATTTCAAATCTTTTCTAAACTTTTTTCTCACTTACATGCTTAACGTCAGATATTTTGCACCTTCACTCATTTGTAAAGTAATTAGAAGTTTGAAGCTGATTTATACTTGGAAATTTGATTCTTTAAAGAATAGCGGTTTACTGGTTAAATATAACACCCATTATAACAATTGTAACAAATGTGTCTGCATGAATGTAACGATGAAATGCGAAAAATATCACTTTAGAAGTTGTTGTTGTTGTGGTCTTCAGTCCTGAGACTGGTTTGATGCAGCTCTCCATGCTACTCTATCCTGTGCAAGCCTCTTCATCTCCCAGTACCTACCGCAACCTACATCCTTCTGAATCTGCTTAGTGTATTCATCTCTTGGTCTCCCTCTACGATTTTTACCCTCCACGATGTCCTCCAATACTAAATTGGTGATCCCTTGATGCCTCAGAACATGTCCTACCAACCGATCCCTTCTTCTAGTCAAGTTGTGCCACAAACTTCTCTTCTCCCCAATCCTATTCAATACTTCCTCATTAGTTATGTGATCTACCCATCTAATCTTCAGCATTCTTCTGTAGAACTACATTTTCAAAAGCTTCTATTCTCTTCTTGTCCAAACTATATATCGTCCATGTTTCACTTCCATACATGGCTACACTCCATACAAATACTTGCAGAAATGACTTCCTGACACTTAAATCTATACTCGATGTTAACAAATTTCTCTTCTTCAGAAATGCTTTCCTTGGCATTGCCAGTCTACATTTTATATCTTCTCTACTTCGACCATCATCAGTTATTTTGCTCCCCAAATAGCAAAACTCCTTTACTACTTTAAGTTTCTCATTTCCTAATATAATTCCCTCAGCATCACCCGACTTAATTCGACTACATTCCATTATCTCTTTAGAAGTAAGATTACAAAAATAAATGAGTAAGAACTAAGGTAATTAATCTTTAGTTGAGCTGTATGAAATGTAATTACCATTTATGTTATTGTGATAGGTTGATCTAAAGTGTTCTACTGACACTAACAAAGAATGGTTTATTGCTGTAGATTGCTTTGCGGATATGACCCTGGAACGTCAGTATCTATCTACATCTACATCAACATCTATTTCTAATTATACGCTGCGGAAGTCACTGTACAGTGCATGGCGGATGGTACATCGTACCAATATTACTTCTTTCCTATTGCAGTCGTGTATGGAGCGTGTGGGTTGGCGGTAAACTTTCTTATCTTATGATCACTAAGCGAGATGCTTGGTAATAGCAGGATTATCACACACTCTTCTTCGAGTAGATTATTTAAGTTTAGACGTCGGGGGATCGCAAGAACGACGTCGTCTTTTTTCCAAGCATCCCCAGTTAAGAGGATCTCTGTCATTTTCATATGGTCTAAGCCGACTTCTTATGATTTTAGCCGTACGTTTTTGAATTCGTCAGGGTGTATACGACCCGGGACAACCGGGAAAAACCCGAGAATTTTTCGAAATTCCGGGAATTTTTCATTGTTTTAGCTTTCATTAATTTTTTGTAATTTTGACCTTCTCCCGCTTCGCGTTGTATCGCCAGTGAGCAGCAAGCAGCCAGATGCTAACGGGAAAAATTTTTCTCACGCGCCCTAACTGCCAGATTCGCGCATGCGCAGAGTTGTCTGAGGTATAGTGGAAGGGAGTTAGTCTCCACGTGACCCGTGTTTGCGTTAAGTGATTTCGCTGTTTCCTCTTGGTTTACAGCTCCCACGTCAAATGAAAACAAAACGGATTTCTGCGGCCGGGGGCTATCAAGTGAATTATAATACATTCTCGTAATTACGGAGGGCAAAAATATATTATTAGTTTCAGTTTTCTGATTTTATTTTATTTCCAAATTATTAGCAGTCAAGCATTAATGGCCTTGCAAAACAATGAAGTTATTTTTGTCAGTTTGCTAAAGAAATTTGGCTTTATTAATATTTCCGCTGAGGCAATCAATTTCTTTGAAACAAAATGTTTCGTTCCACAGTATTGGCTAATTCCAACTGTTCGCTGAATTTCAAGTGCACGTTATAATCTTCTACCATGTATGGCAAAATAAAGAACCAAATATGAGATAGTATAGTACTGGTACTCCAAGAAAATTTACACCCCAAAAACCACACTGAAAGCTTAATATCAGATGGGACCTACTTCATTGTGAATCTGGAAAAAAACGATGTGCACCTCGAGCTGAATTATGCCTTTTAGTATGGTTTACGAAATTCCAATGCTTTTGGAATATCCTCTGATGTCCTGTTTCTTTTATGGCGTAATGTAAGCTCTCTTAGTGCTTTGTACATACGAACATGCGGGCTTCCTACACCACTGCAGCTGCCCCCGCGCAATAATGCGTTTTCTGGCGCTCCCTGGCAACTGCTAAATCGAATCTATTTCCAACCGTCTCGGGATAGTATTGCGAACCGTGGTTCGAAAGGCGTTACTTTCAAAGTAAATTTCTTTTTACGCAAAATGAATTATGTTACGTGTGAGAGAGTGGGATTAATTTCCCTTGCTCCTTGCTCCAACTACCATTCCGCATTCAGAGTCTGTTAATTCCCGTCGTGCGACCATAATCACATCAGAATCCTTTTTACATGAATCACCTGAATGCAAATGATAACTCCGCCAATGCACTGCCCTTTTTATACCTTCTGTATGCTACACTACCGGCATCTGTATATGTGTATATCGCTGTCCCATGTCTTTCGTCGCCTCAATGGATAGTGTTCACGTACTCAGTCGTAATACGTCGAATATGCATATCTACATCTACATAGATGCTACGCAAGCCACCGTGCGCTGCGTAACGGCGGTACCCTGTACCACTACTTGTCATTTCTCCCCCTGTTCCACTCGCTAATAGAGCAATGGAAAAACGATTGTCTGTACGTCTCTGTATGAGCCCTAACTTCTCGTATTTTTTCTTCGTGGCCCTTACGCGCGATATATGTTGGCGGCAGTAAAATAGCTCGGCAGTCAGCTTCGATTGCCGCTTCTCAAAATTTTCTCAATAGTGTTTCTCGAAAAGAACGTCGCCCTTTCCTCTAGGGATTCCCGTTGGAGTTCCCGAAGCACCTCCGTAACACATGTTGTTCGAACCTACCGGTAATAAATCTAGCCGCCCGCCTCTGAATTGCTTCGACGTCTTCCTTCAATCCGACCTTGTACGGATCCCAAACACTCGAGCAATACTCAAGAATAGGTCTCACCAGTGTCCTATATGCGGTCTCCTTTGCAAGTGAACCACTCTTTCCAAAAATTCTCCCAAGAGACCAATAAACCGAAGTCGACCATTTCCCTCCCCGACCACAGTTTTCACATGCTCGTTCCACCTCGTATCACTTTGCAACGTTACGCCAGAAATTTAAACGACTTGACTGTGTCAACCAGGACACTAGTAATACTGTATCCGAACATTTTTCATCCTATTCATCCGCATTAACTTATATTTTTCCACATTTAGGGCTATCTGCAATTCATCAGACCAACTGGAAATTTTGTCTAAGTCGTCTTGAGTCTTCCTACAGTCACTCAAATTCGACAACTTACCGTATAGGGGAAACGACTGTTTCCGGGCCTGAGCTTATTAGGATTATTTGGTTGTTTAATCATCACCTACTTGCCCATCATCCGTAACTATAACCATTCAAACACCCTTTATGTTGTGGGACTACCTTGGGGTACACATCCAGTGTTCTCAATACTTGTCTTCCGTTACCTGCCCAGATAGCCGTGCATGTAAAAGCGCCTCTTCCAGGATGGGGAGGTGCGTCGCGACGAGGGTCGGTGTGCTTACAAGCCTGGACATTGTTTTTTGGGCCGTTTCCCCCATTTCATTAGGTGAATACCGGGCTGGTACCCGAGTCCCCTCTTCCCCCCTTAGTTACACGATTCGCAAACATTCAGAAAGCTATCGCTCAGTTTTAAATGGCTAATACCACACGCAGACAGTTGGGGTGCACATATTCCGCCCCGGGATGAGGGGGTTGTAACGGGGTGGCGACAACAAAGGCATCCGGCCACCCGTAAAATTAACCACGCCAAAACTTTTACTAACCACTCCGACTCTGCGTCAGTGCATGACTAAGGCACAAGAAAAAGAATAATATTTGTCTCCTTTAAGAATGACGTTAATGGCAAGGAATGTAAGGGCACTAAAGGGGAACTACGATGCGTTAGAGGAAGCAGCAATAGAAGTAGGTTTAGAAGTAAACATAAACAAAACAAAGTATATGGTGATCGGGGAGCCCAATATAGACGGACAAAAGAATTCAATAGTAACGAATTGAAAATAAAATGAAGGAGTGAAAACATTTAAATATTTCGGTTTTGTAATAACGGAGAACAATAAAGTAGCAGTAGAAATTCAAGAAAGGATAGCGAGTGGAAATCGTTGCTGTTTTGCCTTGCAGAATGTATTTAATTCCAGGAATGTTAGTAGGAATACAAAAATCAAAATACACACGACCATATTAAGACCTATAGTAATATATGGATTAGAAGGCTGACTATTGACATTAAAGGAGGAGAACTGGTTATTGAGATGGGAAAGAAAGATCCTGAGAAGAATTTTTGGAGCAGTGAGAGAGGAAGACGGCTGGAGAGTAAGGACAAATGTAGGAAGCTAACACTTTTTGAACAGATGGATATTGTTGTTAAAATTAAGGAGGGAAGAATAAGATGGGCAGGATATGTACAGAGAATGCAAGTGGAGTGTCAAAGTTTTCATGGGAAAACCTGGCGGGAGAAGAAGAGGTAGACCCAAGAAAAGGTGGCTGGCCGATATGGAAGAAGATCTAAAGGCGATGAGAATAAGAAGTTGGAGAAGGTAGGCAATGGACAGAGAAGAATGGAGGCAGGTGACACAGGAGGCCATGGTTCTTCAAGGACTATAGAGCCAACCAAGAAGAAGAAGAATGACGTGCTGTGTAATATTTGCCAAGAAATTTTAATCAGTGCAAGAGAGTATCGGCAACCACTGGCAGGTCGTGCACCTCGCAGCAGCGAAGCGAGTGGTTGCGTCATGGGCGGTACCGGGCACGCGGAGAGACATGTTTCCGCGGCGCAGACAGTAGCCGTGGCTGGGCCGCGCCGTGAACCTTGACCCCTGCACCTCGTGCTGCCTGCCTGCCCTCTTCGCCATCGCTACCGCAGCCGTTGTCTACCGCCCTACACTAACATGGGAGCGGTGCTGTTGCGTGGCTCGTCTCACTTGTCTTAAATGAAAATCTGAAAATCTTTGAAACATTGCTGACCCACAGATCCTATTGACTCACATTACCACCACCAGCAACTAGAGTTTACGTATTTCACCTTATTTTCAGAGGTCAAATATTGTTTGTAAAAAAATTGCAGCACCGAGAAGGTGGCATGTGATTGTATTTTTTTTTTTTTTTCGTTTTGCTTTAGGGCGCAAAAACAACGAGGGTCATACGCGCCCAGAACCGTAGAAAAAGGAGTTAAAAGCGACTACATGTTAGGCACAATCGTCGGAAGGAAAGACACCTAAAAACAGGTACTTAGAGAAATGTCCAGAAAGTACGCCATAGAGAAACAGAGGTCCTGAACTAAAGATTAAATGTCCTTCGCCATATTGCTACACGGATACAAAGTAAAACGCGGTCGACAGCCCGCGCGTCGCTCGCTAAAGCGGCCGATAACTCAGCGTAAACATAAATTGGAACGTAGTGGTTAAAAAAAGGGCATTCCGTCAGGAAATGGCGAACCTTCAAAGGATGAAGGCAATGATCACAAAGTGGTGGGGGAGCACTATTTAACAAATGGCGATGACTAAAAAAACATTGCCCAATACGCAACCTAGCTAAAATGATCTCCTCTCACGTCGAGAGGGCGGAGAGGAGGTCGTTGAAACTCCTGGGAGAGGCTTAATTTCCCTTGTAATGAAATTTATTTCGCAGATTAGGAATATAACAATAGACAAATAATTAGAATTACAAAACTGTACATGGACACTGAGCGTGATAATTCAGTTGGGACTGAAGTTACAGCGTGCTGCAATCAGAGCCTGTAGACGACGTGTCATGGAATCAAAAAGGGTTGGCATATGCTGTTGGGCAACACACTGCTACGCGGTTTGCAGGCGCGTTAACAATGTATCGACAGTGGTTGCAGGAGGACCAGAGTGAACAAGTTGCCGACCGACCATATCTGACATATGTCCGATGGCAACGTGTCAGGCGATCGTGCAGGCCAGTCAAGCAGTGGTACCCGTCGTTCTTCGATGAAGGTTTTCACATTCCTCACCGCTTGTGGCGTGTCATTGTGCCGATGAAATTCGCTGATGGAAAAACAAATCGCAACACCAAGAAAGAGTTGTGTGACATAAACGAAAGTTGGTTGGCGTGTTTCTACAGCTAAAAGATGATTTCAATTAAAATTTCGTGCTAGTAGCGCCACAATGAGCATGCGAATCAGGTTTGCTTTAAATCACGCTGTAACGGCCGTGAGCGTTAGTTACCTTTGAGTTTGGACGTGATGAGTTAATGTTAGTCAAGAATACCTTTAGACGACAAAGACGCCGTTATCAAAACCTCATTGAGTTAGAACGAAGTCCTGTAAGAGGGCTACGAGAGCCTGGATATTCCTTCTGCGACACTGCAGAGAGACTTGGCAGGAGTGTAGCCACTGTACATAATTGCAGGCAGCGGAGATCACGAGAATCTATGGTCGCGAGGGAGCCGGCCTCTGTGGTCGAGCGGTTCTAGGCGCTTCAGTCTGGAACCGCGCTGCTGTTACTGTTGCATGTTCGAATCCTGCCTCGGGCATGGATGTGTGTGATGTCCTTAGGTTAGTTAGGTTTAAGTAGTTCCAAGTCTAGGGGACTGATGACCTCAGATGTTAAGTTCCATAGTGCTTAGAGCCATTTGAACCATTTTGTCGCGAAAGGGTCGGGCTCTCGACGAGCACGTGTGTGTACAGAGAAGGAAGGCCACCGTGTTCGCCCTATGGCTCTGGCGCATCGTACTGCAACTGCAGCAGCAATTTGAGAAGCAGTTGGCACCAGAGTGACATAACGAACTGTTACTTCAAAGACAGCTCCGAGACAGCCGCCCTGTAGCGTCCATCCCACTGACGCCAAACCACCGCGGTATGCGACATCAGTGGTGTCAAACGAGAGCTCATTCGAGGGCTGGGTAGAGGTCTGTTGTGTTTCCTGATGAAAGTTGCTGCTGTCTCGGTGCCAGTAATGGCGGTATGTTGGTTAGGAGGAGGCCAGTTAAGGGCCTGCAACCAACCTGTCTGCGTCCTAAGTACACTGCATCCAGTTCTAGAGTTATAGGGCGGGGCGCGATTTCTTATGACAGAAGGAGCACTCTCGTGGTTACCCCGCACTCCCTGACTTCAAAATTGTTCGTCAATCTGGTCATTCGACCTGTTGTGCTTCCATTCATGAACACCATTCCAGCGGATGTTTTCCAGCAGGATAACGCTCACCCACATACAGCTTTTGTTTCTCAACATGTGCTACAGAGTGTCGACATGTTGCCATCTCCTGCTCGATCACCAAATCTGTCTCCAATCGAGCACATATGGGAGGACATCATCGGATGACAATTGTAGCGCCATCCACAACCAGCAATAACCGTCCCTGTATTGACCGACTAAGTGCAGCAGGCATGGAACTCCATCCCATAACTGGCTTCAAGCATCTGTACAACACAGTTCCAGCTTGCATTCAACATTCTGGCGGTTACACCGGTTATTAATGTACCAGAATTTCACCTTTATAATGAATTATTTGGTTTTACATTAACCTATGATCTTGCAGTGTTAAATACTTAAATATGTTACCTAGACAAATGTATTCCCTAAATTTCGTTACTCTACAATAGTTACATTTTGGCGTTCGATTTTTTTTTCCGTCAGTGTATGACACGTGTCCTGCCTGCAAAAAAGGACAGTGCTTCGGGCTCTTAAAATCTCCCTGGTGTAGCGATTACTGTTCATATGGCTCTCAATATGTAAGAAGCGAGATCGCTTGTTGTCAGTGGCGCCCCAAAACATCAAACGTGGCGTTTGTTATGCCGCTCAACAATTCAATCTGTCCGATTACGTCCACTACGGTAGCGTGTAACACGTACGTGGCCATGACTAGAGGTTAAGTTGTAGCGTGACTCGTCCGAAAACATTTTTCCATTCAATACGGAAGTGACGGCTTTCATGAGCTTATTGAGGCTTCGACGGTTTCTTGTCAATGGACGCAGGCGCATTGGCATGTGTCAGCAGGCGTTGGCGAACCGTCGACGCAAAAAGTTCCACACTCGTTACTGTAGTCTAACTTCGAGTCAAAACTGTTTAGTCAGTTACCGCCATGCAGAGATGATTTTGGTCATCCCACTCTGTGGTCCCATTGGGTCACTCTGTGGTCCCATTGTGTAGTCCACTACCCACTTGTCTCTAAAATACGAGTCTTCTATCCACTGGTTCCCCACACGCATCACTATGGGACAGCGTGCCCTGTACGAGCCACAGTGTTGCGGTACAACAAACCTATTTCCTATAGACTTGTGGTCGGTAAACCTGCGGCTCACGAGCCACATACCGATCTCCGCCTCTGTGAGAGTGGCTCTTTCACATAATTCCACGTATGCGGGAGCACGTATAGTGCTAAGGCTCTTTAATCGTCGCCAGTTTGAAGACTTGTTAATTGAAATGGAGAGTGAGTACGCAGATCTTGCCTGCATAACAAGATACGTTTGGCCGGAGTGGCCGAGCGGTTAAAGGCGCTACAGTCTGGAACCACACGACCGCTACAGTCGCAGGTTCGAATCCTGCCTCGGGCATGGATGTGTGTGATGTCCTTAGGTTAGTTAGGTTTAAGTAGTTCTAAGTTCTAGGGGACTTATGACCACAGCAGTTGAGTCCCATAGTGCTCAGAGCCATTTGAACCAAGATACGTTCGTCTTCAAGAGGAAACATTTCGCTTCGATATTAACAGGAAGGGTTTTTCCTTTAGAAGGGTGTTTCCTACACAGAACTAACGAACGATCAGTGGATCCAAAATTTTATTTCATGATACTTTACGTGTGATCTAAATTGACTAAATCGTAAACTACAGGGAAAAGGAGAGAGAATTCTTCAACGTTAGAGGAAGGTATTTCTTTGCTCTAGGTTTTGAAAGAGAAACTTTTTCTAAGTCTGTTGAAAAATCTCTAAGAATGTAATTCTGGTATTGATATTTGCTGTTTCAAAACAATACTTTTAAATGGGGCCGGCTGGAGTGGCCGAGCGGTTCTAGGCGCTACAGTTTCGAACCGCGCGACCGCTACGGTCGCAGGTTCGAATCCTGCCTCGGGCATGGATGTGTGTGATGTCCTTACGTTAGTTAAGTTTAAGTAGTTCTAAGTTATAGGGGACTGATGACCACAGCAGTTAAGTCCCATAGTGCACAGAGCCATTTGAACCATTTTTTTAAAAAATAGGAATGAAGCTTGCCTCAGCAGGTTTCAGGAATTAAAAAACTGCAAAACGACGTTAGTCTTTGTTAAAACAAAAAACAAAATTTTGTCACTGTAACAAAATTAAAATTTTCTCCGTTTAATATTGGTAACTTCGAAATGGAACTGCTGGATTTAAAAAACAAAGAAGTATGGAGCTCCAAATTTTAAGTCTGTGTGCTGATGTAGAAATATTGGAGGAAAAAAAAATGTGAACTTTGTTCACAGTACAAGCGGTCTGCCTTGAAAGACCTGAAGCAGGAAGAAAGATATGTCGATTTTTAACACCTGGAATAATATTCCAGACTTACATAATCAGCTGAAAAAATCCGCGTTTTCCCTTCAGTTTTCGTGTCCGAGTCCACATATTATTCATAAGAAATCATTTTCAAGCATGAACTTTACCAAGAGTAAACTGAGAAGTTGTTTTATTTATGAGAACCTGGAATGATATCTAAAATTAAAAACAACAACGTACAATACAAAGTTGTGGTGACTTCAATCTATCCTCGATATGCTGGAAAAATTATACGTTTAAAGCCGGCGGCAGGCATGAAACGTCGTCCGAAATTGTAATGAATGGTTTCTCAGAAAATTATTTTGAAAAATAAGTTCATGAGCCCACTCGGAGCGTAAATGGTTGCGAAAGAATACTTGACAACTTAGCAACAAATAATGCTGGACAAATTGTAAGTATCATGACGTATACAGGGATTAGCGACCACAAGGCAGTAGCTGCTTGGCTGAATACCGTAACATCCACAACCATCAAAAAGAAACACAAAAGGACATATATTTTTAAAAAAGCTGATAAAAATGCTCCTAACGCCTTTTTAAGAGACAATCTCCACTCCTTCCGATCTGATCATGTAAACATAGAAAAGATGTGGAATGATTTCAAAGAGATAGTATCGACGGCAATTGGGAGATATATATCACTTAAATCAATAAGTGAAGGTATCGATCTACGGTCGCAGGTTCGAATCCTGCCTCGGGCATGGATGTTTGTGATGTCCTTAGGTTAGTTAGGTTTAACTAGTTCTAAGTTCTAGGGGACTAATAACCTCAGCAGTTGAGTCCCATAGTGCTCAGAGCCATTTGAACCATTTGAAGGTATCGATCCTCCATGGCACACAAAACAGGTCAGATCGCTGTGGCAGAAGCAACGAAAAAAGCATGCCAAATTTAAAAGAACGCAAAATCCCCAAGATTGGCAAAGTTTTGCAAAAGTTCGAAATATAACGCGTACCTCAATGCGAGATGCTTTTAATAATTTCCACAACGAAACTCTGTCTCGGAATCTGGCAGAAAACCCAAATAGAATCTGGCCATACATAAAGCACATAAGTGGTAAGAACCAATCAACACCTTCACTGCGCGATAACAACGGTGAAGTCTCTGATGACAGTGCCACTAAAGCGGAGTTACTAAACACGGTTTTCCGAAACTCCTTCAGCAAAGAAGACGAAGTAAACATTCCTGAATTCCAATCAAGAACAACTACCACGATGAGAAACATAGAAGTAGATATCGTCGGTGTAGCAAAGCAGCTTAAATCACTTAATAAAGCCAAGGCTTCCGGTCCAGATGGTATAGCAATCATGTTCCTCTCAGAGTATGCTGATACAATAGCTCCATATTTAGCAATTATGTGCAACAACTCGCTCATAGAAAGATCCGTACCTGAAGACTGGAAAGTTGCTGAAGTCACATCAATACCCAAAAAGGGAAGTAGGAGTAATCAGCTGCATTACAGACCCATATCACTAACGTAGATTCGCAGTAGGGTTTTATAACATACTGTATTCCAACATTATGAAGCCCCTCGAAGAAAGCGATTTATCGACACGTAGTCAACACGGATTCAGAAAACAATATTCTTGTGAAACACAGCTATCTCTTTATACTCATGAAGTAATGAGTGCTATCGACAGGGGATGTCAAATTGATTCCATATTTTTAGATTGCCAGAGGGCTTTCGACAGCGTTCCTCCCACGTGTCTTCTAACCAAACTGCGTGCCTATGGAACATCGCCTCAGTTGTGCGACTGAATTCGTGATTTCCTGTCAGAAAGGTCACAGTTCGTAGTAACAGACGGAAAGTAATCGAGTAAAACAGAAGTAATATCCGGCGTTCCCCAAGGAAGTGTTAAAGGGCCTCTATTGTTCCTGATCTATATTAAAGACGTAAGATACAATCTGAGTAACCCTCTTACATTGTTTGCAGATGATGCTGTCGTTTACCGGCTTGTAAAGTCATCAGATGACCAAAACGAATTGCAAAATGATTTCTGTATAGTGCGAAAAGTGGCAATTGATGCGGAATAAAGAAAAGTGTAAGTTATTCACATAAGTAGTAAAAGAAATCCGCTAAATTTCGATTACGCGATAAGTCACACAAATCTGAAGGCTGTAAATTCAACTAAGTACTTAGAGATTACAATTACAAATAACCTAAATTGTAACGATCACATAGATAATGTTGCGGGTAGAGCAAACCAAAGACTGCGATTCATTGGCAGAACACTTAGAAGGTGCAACAGGGGAGGCTGCTTACACTACGCTTGTCCGCTTTATTATGGAGTATTGTTGTGCTGTGTGGGATCCGCATCAGGTGGGACTGACGGATGGCATCGAAAAAGTACAAAGAAGGGCACCTCGTTTTGTATTATCGCGAAATAGGGGAGATATTGCCACAGACATGGTACGTGAATTGGAGTGGCAATCATTAAAACGAAGGCTTTTTTTCGTTGCGACTGATCTTCTCATGAAATTTCAATCACCAGTTTTCTCCTCCTATTGCGAAAACATTCTGTTGGCACCAACCTACATAAAGAAGTGATCATCACAATAAAGTAAGAGAAATCAGAGGTTGCACAGAAATGTTTAAGAGCTCGTTTTTCCTGCGCGACATTCGAGAGTGGGACGGCAGAGAGACAGTACTGGCGAAGCAAGTGCCACGGGCGTGGATCTCCATCCAACCAACTGACCTCCGGAACCTGTACCGCCAGAATGTTGGTTACAAGCATGCACGTTTTGCATGCTTGCAACCAACATTCTGGCGGTTATACTGGTTATCCATGTACCAGCATTTCACATTTGCAGTGGCTATCTTGCGTTTATATTACTCTGTGATCTTGCAATGGCAATCAAATATTTTAACTAGATAAATGTAATCCCGAAATTTCATCACTATACGTTGATTATTTTTTTGTATTGTGATTTTTTCCGTCATTGTTTTAGCTGGTACTCGTGGCTGTAATATTTGCTTTATTCACAACTGCAGTTTTGGCCTTTGCGCTATTCTAAAAATGATAATGCGTCGTGGAAGTCGCAGAGCTACTTGTGCCGTTGATATCGAAGTGAACGTCGACTACAATGGTGCATCAAAGCCAAAAGACAAACTGCGGTATAGCAGCGTATCCTGCAGGTAAACCATGGGCAGGCAGACAGGTGTCATAAATAATATCTTCCGAGTTACTTTAAGATTGACACTTGCGTCTGCACTTGCAATTGAGCTTGGGGATCAGGCAGGCCTGTTGTGTCTGCATCTGTGTTAATTACGGCGGAAGGACGGAAAGAACTAGAATTTGCTCGGCAATGTAGAACTTGCACTGCTGCTGAGCTGCGACTGGTAGAATATTCGGACCACGAAAAATCTGCAATCATTGCTTCAAAAATCTTTTGCAGGGGGAAGAGGGTGGTGTTCATCGCATTTTCTACTGTCACGGAATCATGTGGAAGGCATTCTTGACGGCGTGTTCGTAGATCCACTTTGCGTATACTTAATGTCAGGCTTTAGCGGGAAGTCCTGTATCCTACAGCAAGGTATAACACCGTGTCAGAAGATTGGCTGTACCAGTAAATGGAGAGAAGTGCACGGCCGACACTTATTAGTATTCCCTGTAGGCATTCAAAAGCCAAACGGACTCAACGCCCTGAGCGCCAAA
Organism: Schistocerca americana; assembly: GCF_021461395.2. Classification (NCBI taxonomy): domain Eukaryota; kingdom Metazoa; phylum Arthropoda; class Insecta; order Orthoptera; family Acrididae; genus Schistocerca; species Schistocerca americana. The sequence goes on from NC_060119.1 coordinate 1,073,443,555, forward strand.
GCACAAATACCACGCTGATAGTGTGCTCATTTCTCGGAATCGGTACCGAAGGACGGCCTGTACATCAGTTTTCATGTAGTAAATCAATTATTTCTGGAAGACGTAGAGATGCTTTTGGCGTTCGCCGAAGAATGTTCAAAGTCTTCCAAAATAGATGATAACGTTAAAAGACTTATTACAAAAGTGAAGCTCTTGCTAATATTACGCGTTCAAAGTCTAGTCATATTTGGAAATGTTCCGTAACATACACTTGCATCCAACTGTTGGAAAAGAGGCATGTGAAAGCAATAAAAATGTTATCATCTTGTTGAATTTCTAATCCATTGTTGTCCTTTTTTTCTTCCATGTTAACTAAATAAATATAAATTTCATTACTCCGCGTTCGACAGAAATTCCATCGTTGTTTGGGAACATGAAGTCCGAGAATGGTTGCAAATGGTCTCTAGATAGCCGAACTTAACCATTTCCAGTCAATGATCGGTTCATCTGGACAAGAGGACTTGGTCCATTCCATGTAAACACAGCCAACTCAATTATGGAGACACCACCAACTTGGACAGCGCCTTGTTGACAGCTTGGGTCCTTCGCTTTGTGGGGGTTGCACCACACTCGCACCCTACCATCAGCTCTTACCAACTGAAATCGGAACTCATCTGGTCAGGCCACGTTTTTCAGTCGTCTGGTGTCCAAACAATATGGTCACGAGCCCAGGGGAGGGGCTGCAGGCGTTGCCGTGCTGTTAGCAAAGGCTCTCGCGTCGGTCGTCTGCTGCCGTAGCCCATAAACGCAGAATTTCGCCGCATGCTCTGAAGGATACGTTCTTCGTACGTCCCACATACATTTCTGGGGTTCTTTCTTGTCTGTTAGTGCTGACAACTCTACTCGATGCTGCTGCTCTCCGTCGTTAAGTGAAGGCCGTCGGCCACTGCATTCACCAGGTTGAGAGGTAATGCCTTAAATTCTTGGCACTCTCCCTGACAACTTCTGAAATGGAATGTCCCATGCGTCTAGCTCCATCTACCATTCCGCGTTCAAAGTCTATTAATTCCTCTCAACGGCCTTACTAATGTCGGAAACCATTTCACATGAATCAACTGAGTGCAAGTGCTTCGCCAGTGCACGCGGTACTTCCGCCATCTGTAAGAGTATACGAGGAGGTGCATATTGCTGTCCCATGACTTTTGTCACGTCAGTGTATAATGGCTGGGTACCTCTTGCAGGATTTGAACTGTGTATAATGAGGGTATTTTTTCAATGTTTAGTGTAGTACTTTCTGTATTCACTAGAAACCATTTATCAGTATAATACATGAAAGATATACTATATGGAAAAACAATTTTATGAAGACACTGTTGTTTCTGTTGTGGTATTCAGTCTAGAGACTGGTTTGATGCAACTCTCCATGCTACTCTATCCTGTGCAAGCTCTTCATCTCCGAGTACCTACTGCAACCTACATCCTTCATCTCTTGGTCTCCCTCTACGATTTTTACCCTCCACGCTGCCCTCCAATACTAACTTGGTGATCCCTTGATGCCTCAGAACATGTCCTACCAACTGATCTCTTCTTATAGTCAAGTTGTGCCACAAATTCCTCTTCTCTCCAGTTCTGTTTAGTACCTCCTCATTAGTTATGTGATCTACCCATCTAATCATCAGCATTCTTCTGTAGCACCACATTTCGAAAGCTTCTATTCTCTTCTTGTCTAAACTATTTATCGTCCAGGTTTCACATCCACACATGGCTACACTCCACACAAATACTTTTATAAAAGTCTCCCTGACACTTAAATCTAGACTCGATGTCAATAAATTTCTCTTCTCCAGAAACGCTTTTCTTGTCATTGCCAGTCTACATTTTATATCCTCTCTACCTCGAACATCATCAGTTATTTTGCTCCCTAAATAGCAAAACTCATTTACTACTTTAAGCGTCTCATTTCCTAATCTAATTCCCTCAGCATCAACTGATTTAATTATACTACATTCCATTATCCTCGTTTTGCTTTTGTTGATGTTCATCTTATATCCCCCTTTGAAGACACTATAATACATGAATAACGGTGACTCACAAAACAGCCGACCATGTGGCCGAGCGGTTCTAGGCGCTTCAGTCCGGAACCGCGCTGCTGCTACGGTCGCAGGTTCGAATCCTGCCTCGGGCATGGATGCGTGTGAAGTCCCATAGTGCTCAGAGCCATTTTACTCACAAAGACGTAACATTGCCACGCATAATTCCTGAAAGTTAAGATGATGACGATGATGATGAAAATATTCTGAAACTATACTTGATTTCCAGAATGAATTTTGCTCCCTGCGGCGGACTCGGAGCTGATGTGAAACTTTTTGGGCTTTATTTGTTTTAACCGCAATGTTCATACGATCTGCAGAGAAAAGCAAATCAACATCTTCTGAAGATCATCAATATACATAAGAAAAGTTTGAGTCCTAAGATGCAACCATGTGGAGCACTACACGTAAATATGTGACTGATAGACTAGTACAAGCTTATTTCCTGCTGACACTCTGTTTCCGATAAGATACCAGTTCGCAGAATTTTTGTGACGCCATAACATTCTAATGTACTTATAAGGCTGTGAATTATGCATCTGGAGCAATTTTTCTCCCTTCTGTATGCTGCACTGTTGTAGAAAACTGTCATGCCCAGAACTGTGAGAGCGTTACGCTTGCTAATTTGTACTGATTAAGCGCGAAATCGGGAAGAGAGACTTCAAGGACAGATCGAGGAGATACATTCATTACGGAAATTCATGGTTGGCGAGCGGAGGAGAAATCGCTAAGCGCGAGGAAACTGCAGGCTTCTCAGTATCAAGGGACGCTGATTTAC